>NC_134155.1:16585000-17210000 GCF_033958435.1 Carettochelys insculpta
CTCAAAACCAAATGGATAAAACCCAGTGTTAATAAATCAATTTTAATAAATTCAATTTTAGCTCCTAGTGTAGACACAGCCTCAGACTTAGGATGTTGCAACGCTTCAAATCTAAGGCTTCAATTTAATTCTGTAAATTTGTTGACTCCATTTCTATCTTTGCTTTGTCAGTCATCTTGGCCTTCTAGGGTAGTAGGTAACATGGAATTGTGCAGAAGGCTCCTTTCTGTTTTGCTTTTTCATAATATTTCATTCTTCCTTTCTTCATTTGTCATCTGATGTTTAAGCCCATCCTCTGATGCTGCTTCTTAGCTGTGTCTCTCTACTTCACTAAAGGTCAAATGGGGATGAGCTGCTGTGGAACACAAACCACCTGGTGCTAACTATTTCTGCCTCTCTAGAGAGGGTGGACACCTCTGTATTTGCACCCAAAGTCCTGTCTCCAGTCTGGGCCTTAGGACCTTCAGTGTCTCCATAACACCATTAACTGCACACCATGCAAGGCAGTTGCCATTGATGTAATCTCTCTCTCTCTCTTCCCCCCCCCCCACTTTCCATTCACCTAAAGATCTTCAAGATAAGCTGAGTAAAAGAGATAAAGAGGTGTCATCCCTTGTTTCCCAGACTGAAACTCTAAGGGCCCAAGTAAGTGGTAAGTTTCCCTAATGCAGTGCTGATGAGAACTAGACAGTTTCATTGTGGTGTTTTGGTATGTCTACCATTATGAGAAGATCTTATACATTAAAGCAACCTAGTAATGTGTGTGAGTATAAATTGTAGTTGTCTATGTATAAAAGGATTTTTGCCTAGCAAACAGTTTATCTTTGATGCTGGTGGCCCAATTCTACCACAGACAGATGCAAGAAAACACCATTGAATGCATTTGTATCTTATGGGGAGAGAATCTGGCCCAATAATCTTAACAAACTGAGAAGCCAAAAGGGATGGAGAAATAAATGCAGCTGGGTTTATAATTTCTAGAGTCTTTGGTTATACAGGGCTGCATCCTGGGAGCTGCTCAGCATCTGCAACTCTCACGGACACCAGTGGCAGCTGCAGATAAAAAACTTAGCATAACTAAGTGGGAAAGCCACATGTTTCAAGGAAGGGAAATTAAAATTAGAAATTGTCATCAAAAAAAGGAATGTAAGTAGGGACTGGTAAAGTTTTTGCCTCCCCTTTTATCCTTCTCTTAGGACTGGAAAGTAAATGCAAAGCTGGAGAGAAGAAGGCAGACTCTCTGGTGAAGGAAAAGAAACGTCTGGAAGCAGAACTGGAGACCTTGTCCAGGAAAACCCATGATGCTTCAGGCCAGTTGGTCCTGATTAGCCAGGAGCTACTTAAAAAGGAAAGGTTAGTCTTGTGGGAGCTAACCAAAGAGGCTGCAGTGTTAGGATCCTTAAGGACACATGCATTTGCAAGACAAACTCTAAATTTGGCCCTATTTGGAGCGCTGGAGAAAGAAAATCGGAGCTGAGAGATTGAAACAGAGATTTCAGCTTTCCCATTATCTGAGTTATTAGGCTGTACAGGGTTTCAAAGGTAAGATTAGCAGGAGCATTCAGCTCCTACCAGCATCCCAGGTTTTCAAGACATGGCTCAGCTCTCACTGAGGCACTGAAATAAAAGGCCAAATTTTAAAATAAATCAGCATACTGGATGTTGAACTCTCTTGGAAATCTGTCCTAACGGTGGAGTCTAACTGCAAAGCTAAGTTGGCTCCTCGTGCGAATTTTCCCAGTATTTCAAGGGAGTTTGTATCAGTGTTCCTTCTAACTGTTTCCATCCATGGGTGGAATAAATTTTATGTGCCCCAAGGCACGGGCAGAAACACATGCTGCCAGCTGTGGGCACTGTGCTAATCAACTGGACAGCACCTGACTCTCTCCTTGGTGGCTGCCCAAGTGCTCAGCTTGCAGGGAACACTAGTTTGGATGCCAGGTTAATGACTTGACCCCCTTCTCACACCACACCTCTTTAGCGCTCTTCTTTCATGGTTGGGAGAAGTTGCAAAATGCAACACCTCCCCACCATGCTGTGCCTAAAAGGCAACTGAATAAGAGTTCTCCTTTGTGTGGTTCTCTCCATCCCTCCCCAGGAGCCTGAACGAGCTGAGAGCTTTGCTACTGGAAGCAAACCGTCACTCGCCTGGGCCAGAGCGGGACCTGAGCCGAGAGGTGCACAAGGCAGAGTGGAGGCTGAAAGAACAGAAACTCAAAGATGACATCAAAGGCCTGAGAGAAAAGCTGATAGTGCTGGTGAGAGCAAAGTGCACCCGTCCTGGCTGGTTGACACAGGTGTGGGGGGGTGGGGTGAGGCTTCACTTAGCGCCTGGGCTTTGTGGGGCTGCATGTTTGTGGCAGACCAGACAGACATGGCAAGGACTTCTCACAGCCTGGGGGGTCCTTTTGGTATCATTGAATTTGTTGGACCTTGAGAACTTTCCTGTCATTCAGCAAATTATACTGGGGCTTTGGTATCTTGTGCATGTGTTTTTCCAGTGCACTTGTTTTTGTGTGTCTGATTTAAGACTCCTCCAATAGTTTTCAGAGAGCAAGTTTTCGGAATTCTCTGAAAAATGAGGTATCAGCAATGGAACCAATGAAAATGTCTGGTCATTTCTGAACTTTTTTCCAGCTCAAGACTGGTTGCTACCAGACAGTGCTGGCTGCTGATAATAAATCTTTGCAGAATTGTCCTCCTGGAAAGCAGGCACTGTCATTTTATTATGAAACAGCAAAAATAGATTACAACAATACTGTGCCTATGAACTTCTTTCCCAGCCACATTGCTTTGTATATAGCATATTGTATCTTTCACAGAGGAGCCATCTCAAACTATGGAAGTCCGCTGAGGCATTGTTTAGTATGCATCCACTTAGAGCAGTCCTGTATGGGGATTAAATCTCCATCCTTCCTTAACGTGTGCCTTCAACTATGCTTACAGAGAGCTATACGTTTACGATAACTCTTTCATGTCTGGCAACCCCATGTCATGGCTCAGGGTTTGATGGAGTTATGCCAGTTATATGAGAGTCCCAGTTGGTCAAATGCCAGAAAAACAAGAGTTTACTGTATATTCAAGGTGCGTCCTCATTTTGTTCAGATTGCCAACCCCAGGTTTTTGGTTTTCTGTTTGTTTTTTTTTTTAAAGTGAATCAAGCCCAAAAAAATTCATTTTTTTTAATTTTGCTTTTATTTTTAATTGGCCTTTCTTTTTCTTTCTTTCCCCCTGAGCCTTAGGGTGTACCTGGGTCATCTTTTTATCTTTTCTTTGCAACTGTGACAGCTAGAATTGACTTATTTTTAAATGAAAGCTGAGAGTCTCATGTAATCACCTGCTTCCAGAACAAGGGACTTTAAGAAAAACACCAAATACCCTGGTACAATAAAATTGAGAGTTGTCTTATTTTAAATGGACAGAATGGCATGTGTACTTCTGGTGTTGTAAAAATAATGTAGTCTGCATAACTGAGGCCTCATTATCTATCTATCCTTTTTCAATACAGGTTGAACCTCTCTAGTCCGGCACCCTCAGGACCTGACCGGTGCCGAACCAGAGAATTTGCTGAACCACAGGAGGTCAATATTGTCTAGCAGCATTACCAACACTTCCACTGCTTACTGGGCTCTTAGAAGACATTTAAGGGTAAATTAGAGCTAAATAACACAGAACACTGAGAGCTAGAACTGGTAACTGTAAACAGGCTTTATGGGACAGCTGAAACTTGGCCATATACATTAAGTGGATAAGTGGACATCTGGCTAAGTCAAATCATGCCAGATTACAGATGTTTCCACACCAGAGAGTGCCAGACTAGAGAGGTTCAACCTGTACCTACACTTATTTTCAACGGATGGTTTAAAAAAAACTTGACTATCCTTTCTTTTTATCTCAAGCAATAAAAGGAGTCCTTTTGTTTTATATATTCATTGCAAGATGTCAGATTTCCTAAAATAAAACAAAGAAAATGCAAAGCTTCCAGCTTCCACCCCCACCCTGTTATTTATTCCTTGATGAGGGGGATATAGAGAGAGAGCCAAATTGACAAGAAGAACTAATGAGAGAGTGATTTTTTTCAGTTCTAGATTTACCTCAGTGTGGGTTCTATAGACTGCAATGACCCCAGAGTTAGAGACTTAAGTAATGGAATTCAGCTAGCAACACATCAGAGCAGCTCATTTTTGCATTTAATGCTTGTCTCTCCCCAAATTTGCAGTCTGCTCTGATGTGTTATTCAGATTAGCTTTAGTCACTCCGAGGTTTACTCTGCCTCTAGTGTCTATATTTTTATGAAAATCTTACCTGCTCACTTTGCTTTGTTTGTTTTTATATCTGTGAATGTCCAGGATAAAGAGAAATCAGTAACAGATCAAAGGCGGTACTCCCTGATTGACCCTTCGTCAGAGTCCGAGGTTCTCCGGCTGCAGCACCGACTGGTCAGCACAGAGGATGCCCTGCGGCACGCTCTGGAGCAGGGTCAGCAAATGGAGAAACTCATGGAGGCCATGAGAAGCTCTTCAGAGAAAACGCAGGTAGCACATGTCCCCCTGCCTGGGCAGCAAGTTCCCTGGTTGCTGGCACCACAGCAGCAACATGCGCAGAGCAAATGGTCTGAGAGGGCCTCATACAACTGTTATAGGAAGCACATGGGCTTTTTTTTTTAGGTGAAAAGGCAATATGCCAGGTATAGTGAGATTTTAAAGTATAAAGCATATGCATTGATTTACACAGATATCCACACACGCACACCTACATATTCTCCAGTTTTGCAAATGGTATTGTTTGTGTGTATTAACTTAGTGGTCAGTTAGGCAGAGTTCGAGGGAGAAACAGGGTCCTGTCGATCCAGGCCAATGCTCCTGATTTGGCAGAATGAAACCCAAAGCTTTATGTCAAGAAACCTCTTTTTTTTATAGGAATTTTTTAATGCAAGTCTAAGGATTTTGCTACATTATGTCTTAATTAGTTACTTTGCAACATACATTTATTTGGATATTGTTTTTAATATTGTTTAATATTAGTTTGCTGACAACTTTTGGGGAGTTGCCCCCCCTGGTTTTGGTGGGATTTACTATTTTCACACGTTGGGAGGGCTTGCTTTTAACTGCAGGGTTGTCTGTCTGCTCTTATTATGATGGAGTGTTTGAGTGACTTTCTAGTGCCTCTTAGATCCTGGTGGTACATTTGAGCCTAGAAACAATCATTAAGTTTAATTAATTAACCACACACGTTTTTTACTTAAACCAAAACAGAGTTACGACAACGTACAGAACTCTTTGTAATTACATATCTGAGTTCTGTGAAATTTATTGTTTATATTAACAAACCTGGAGAAAGTCCAGTACAAACACCAGAATGCTACATGGCTACACTACCAAAGAAAACCAACTGGCATTGTAGATAATGATTCCCTCTGCCCCCATGGACCAAAGGATAATGGGGAAGGACTGTGTTTGCTAGAGAGTCTGTCTTTCAGATGAGATCTAAACACAACTGGATTATTAAAGATCCTTTGGTGTTCTTTACCAGAGAGGGTTTATTTCCCATATCCTGTGCCAAACTCCAGTGGGGGTGATAACAGTTGACACACCTGAGGTTACCTTTTTGAATGTATCTCTTCATTTCATATGTGCATAGCATGATGTCCTTTTGTGCACTGTAAATGTGGTGATGCTGGATGATTTTTACACATCTACTAAGCTTTGCCCCAGAGCTGGCTGCAATTGTAGATATAGAAAGGGAGTGTGTACATGTGGGTACATCTGTACTTCAGGCTGGAATGGATAATTCCATGAACAAATCCGTGCTAGCTATAATTCAGCTAGTGCAACTAAAAATAGCCACATAACCAGGGTGACATGAGCAGCAGGAATCATAGATAAGGGTTAAAAGAGACATTAGAAGGTCATCTAGTCCAACCCTGTTCAAAGCAGGACCAGGCCAACTAAATCTTTCCAGACAGGGCTTTGTCAAACCTCGCCTTAAAAACCTCCAAGGAGTGAGATTCCATCAGCTTTCTAGGCAACCCATACAACACTTCAGTAGTCCCCTCGTGAAATAGTTTTTCCTAATGTTGAACCTAGAACTCCTCCACTGCACCTTGAGACCATTGCTCCTTGTTTTGTTGTTTGTCACCACTGAGAATAATTTGGCTCTGCTCTCTTCAGAACCCCTCTTCATATGGTTGAAGGCTACTATCAAATCCCCACCTCATACCTCTTTTCTGCAGACTAAATAAGCCCAGTTCCCTCAGCGTCTCTCATAAGTCATTCACCAAATTTCATTGCCCTCCGCTGGATTCTCTCCAGTTTCTCCTCATCCTTTCTGTAGTGGTGGGGAGGGTCTAAAACTGGATACAGTACTGCAGACACTATATGGATTGCCTCACCAGTGCCAATTACAGGAGAATAATCACTTCCCTCAATATGCTAATATACCCCAATAGGCCATTAGCCACCTTGGCTACAAGGGCATACTGTAGGCTCATGTCCAGCTTCTCATCCACTGTAATCCCCAGGTCCTTTTTTGAAGAACTGCTACTTAGCTAGTCATTTTCCAGCTTGTGGCAATGCTTGAGATTCTTCTATCCTAAGTGTTGGACTCTGCATTTGGATGTTGTCATATTTGGATGTTGCCTTTTTGGATGTTGTCATATTTCTTTTGCTCCAGTCCTCCAATTTCTCTGGTCGCTCTGGACCCTATCCCTAACCTTCAGCATATCTACCTTTCCCCCTAGTTTATTGTCATCCACAAACCTGCTGAGAGTGCAACCCATCCCCTTGTCCAGATTGTTAATGAAGATGTTGAACAAAATCGGCTCCAGGATGAACCCCAGGGCACACCACTTGATACCACGTCCAACTAGATGGAAGCCACTGATCACTACCCACTGAGTCCAATGATCTAGCCAGCTCCCACTCCTCCTTAAAGTCCATTCTTCCAAGCCATCTTTCTTCATCTTGCTGGCAAGAGTACTGTATGAAAACTTTTGCTAAAGTCAATGTATATTATGTCCACCACTTTCACCCTGACCATATGCCAGTTATCTCGTCATAGATGGCCATGAGGTTGGTCAAGCATGACTTGCCCTGGGTGAATCCATGTTGACTGTTCCTGATTGCCTTCCTCTCCTCCAAGTGTTTCAAAATGAATTCCTTGAAGACCTGCTCCATGATTTTTTCCAGGGACTGAAGTGAGGCTGACTAGTCTGTAGCTCCCTGGATTCTCCTTCCCATTTTTATAGATTAGCACTATATTTGCCTTTTCCCGATACTCTGGGACTCCCCAGTCACTACGAGCTCTCAAAGATATGGCCAGTGGCTCTGCAATCACGTCAGCCACCTGTCTCAGAACATCTGGGTGCATTAGATCTGGCCCCATGAACCTCTGCAAGTCCAACTTTCCTAAAAAGTCCTTAACCTGTTCTTTCACCACTGAGGGCTGCCCAACTCCTTCACATACCATGCAGCAGTCTGGCAGCTGACTTTGTGGAGACCAAAGCAAAAAAATCATTAAGTTCTTTAGCTTTTTCCCCATTTTCTGTTACTAGGGTGCCTTCCCCATTCAGTAAGGAGCCCACACTAGGAGGGGCTAGTGGCCTGAGTGTGTGCCTATGGTCTGAGGTGGGATCATACTCAGCTGGCTAGACCTTCCTGCTGCATGCACTGGTGTGGTTACGCTTATTGTTAGCACCTTAAGTCGAACAGAGCAAGCCTGAGTATGTCTCCTCAAGGTGTTGACAAGGAAACTTAATAAATGTTGTCTTTCTAGCAGTGACCCTGGCTGAGGTTTCACTTGGCTTAATAGAGAGGAAGATTTTTTTCCTCTTAGTTTATATTAATGCACTGGTTTTGGCCTATAGACTACGACTATTTTTCATTTAAAGTGGTACATGAAAAGTGAAAGAGTTTTATGTCATCCCTCTTCATTCTCATCAGAATCCTCTTTCCCTGCCACGCATCAGCACATACTGCTTGAGTTTCCAAGGGCTTCAATAGTGCTCCATCTGGGAGAGGTTTTTCCATCTCGTGACAGTTTCCCTCAGAAGTCTCCGACTGCACCTCTCTCAGGGATTTGGTCAATCTCCAAATGGGCCCATGTCTAAAGCACCTGCTAGAGAATCCTCTTTATTTCCTCCATTACTTCCTTTTGCTTTCTCTGGGAAATTTAGAACTGCCTCCAGCACCTGTCCTGTACCTTCTGCTGTGAAAGGGGAGGACAGGAATCAGTTTAATTTATCTTGGCATGCTCAGTCTTTTCCATCATTTACCTGATGGTGCCTTACAGCTGCTTCTGTGGAGGTGCCCTCATTTCTACATGAAGCTCTTTCATTCTCTCCCTTTTGCTTTTCAGACTACTTTTGCGCTGTATTTGGGGCTACAAGCAGTTTGTATCTCTTAGCAGCCCGGTATTTCTACACTTCACATGTTTTCATTTGACTGTTTCCTGGTCCTAAAAATGTTCATCTCTTACAGCAGGAATATGCTGCTAATAATGCTCACTCCGAAGGGGACACAATACTGCATGACATGACCTAACCATTATGCACAGAGCTGTGATTATTTTAACTCTGCCATGCTATACTGTTCAGGTCCAAATGCTTTATGTCAAGCAGTGCAGAACACCAAAAATTCTGCAGCAGAATGGTGCAGGGCAGGAATGGTTCAGTTACTATCTGTATTGCTGTAGCACCTAGTGATCCCAATCAGAGACCTGGGTTCAGGTGCAGCAGGCGCTGTACAAACATACAATAAGAAGATGGCACCTGCCCTGAAGACGAGATGAGTCGAAGATAAGTGTGCATGATTTGGGATGTAAATGATTCCTCTGCACATGGACGTGTGGCAAAAGCAGCCACTTGTTTTGCGTGAGATGGATCTGGGGCTTTTTCATTCTTCACCACACTCTACAGCTGCAGTGATGCTGAGATCTTTGAGTCCAAGACACAATGCCATCCTGTTACTGTCTCCAGAATGTCTTCACTTCCTTGTACTCGCCATGCCGTAATCTAAAGTGTACGCTGAGGGCTGTACTAGCTGGTGGAGGGGTGGGTGTGTTTCCCTTGAAGGGAACGTTACACCTCTTGGGGCATAGAGATCTTTCCTTTCACGTCTCCTTTGCCAGAAACCACCCAGAAGTGGTATTTATTTTTATTTTTTTCTGAAAGGAGGAAATACCTCTGCACTCCCTGCAGGTTGGCACAGAGAAATCTCTGTCTCTGTCTCTGTGTGTCTGTCTCTCTCCCTCTATGGCCAAATCCCTAAAGTGTTTACATGGGTTTTTATTTCACTCCGTGTTATTTATTCATATTACAGTAGCTGCTGAGGCCCCCTCAGTGTGCCAAATACCACACACAGAGAAAGAGTCTATCCCTGACCCTAGGAAGCAGACATCTAAACTGACAAGACAAAGGGTAGCAGAGGGGAAATACCATCCCCAATGGAATTGCAACACAGAGAAGTTAAGGGTCAGATTTTTGGAAGGTATTTATTTATTGCTGTGATGAACATCGCAGGCCTAACTGACTTAGGAGCCTAAATAATTTTCAAAATGGATGAAGGCATTTAGGGGCCAAAATCCCATTGATGGATAGGGCAATTAGGTTCCTTACCCCATGCATCCCTTTTGCAAATGAGATTTAAGAGCCCAGACCAGATGTTGCAATACTGCGTGCAACAACGCTTAACTACACTGAAAACCCTGGGCCATGATGGCTTGTCCAGGGTCACACTGGGAGTGTGCAGTGGAGTCAGGACTCCACCCCTATCTCCTGAGTTCAGTGCAGTGCTTGAGCCACACATCAGCCTTTCCCTCTGATGGGGGAGAGAAGTCTGGGGAAACTTGCTGAAACAAGGCTGTAAGGATAAAGCCAAGGACTTTGTCCGCTTAAGTGAAGGGTTACGTCAGTCACTGGGAATGGGGGGATGCACTGAAACACAGTGAGAGTCTTGCTGTGCTTTGCTAGATCCTGAATTCCAATGTAAACCCATAAGAAGTCCTGTGGCACCTTACAGACTAGCAAATATTTTGGAGCATAAGCTTTCATGGGCAAAGACCCGCTGCGTCAGATGAAGTGGGTCTTTGCCCATGAAAGTTTATGGTCCAAAATTTGTTAGTCTGTAAGGTGCCAAAGGACTACTTGTTGTTTTTGAAGATACAGACTAACATGGCTACCTCTCTGATAAATGTAAACCCATCCCACTCCACTCTCTCTCTGAGCCTCCCTAAGACAGAGGGGGGATCCAGTTTGCCAGTGTTCTGCTGTCTTTAAGCTACATGGCCTTCACTTTGCACCACTCTAAAGGAGGAAATCATCCATGAGCACAAGATGCTGCTGCTTTCCCCTTGCTGGCTTATCATCCGGAATGCTCTGGACTCCCCTGACGTGCCTGGCTGGCCTCACTATTAGACAGGGAGCTGCAGGAGCTGTAGGCTACGTCTACACGTGAAGCCTACATCGAAGTAGCCTATTTCGATGTGGCGACATCGAAATAGGCTATTTCGATGAATAACGTCTACACGTCCTCCAGGGCTGGCAACGTCGATGTTCAACATCGACGTTGCGCAGCACGACATCGAAATAGGCGCTGCGAGGGAACGTCTACACGCCACAGTAGCACACATCGAAATAAGGGTGCCAGGCACAGCTGCAGACAGGGTCACAGGGCGGACTCAACAGCCAGCCGCTCCCTTAAAGGGCCCCTCCCAGACACACTTGCACTAAACAGCACAAGATACACAGAGCCGACAACGAGTTGCAGACCCTGTGCATGCAGCATGAATCCCCTGCTGCAGCAGCAGCAGCCAGAAGCCCTGGGCTAAAGGCTGCTGCCCACGGTGACCATAGAGCCCTGCACGGGCTGGAGAGACAGCATCTCTCAACCCCCCAGCTGATGGCTGCCATGGAGGACCCCACAATTTCGACGTTGCGGGACGCGGATTGTCTACACGGTCCCTACTTCGACGTTGAACGTCGAAGTAGGGCGCTATTCCGATCCCCTCATGAGGTTAGCGAGTTCGACGTCTCGCCGCCTAACGTCGAAGTTAACTTCGAAATAGCGCCCGACGCGTGTAGCCGCGACGGGTGCTATTTCGAAGTTAGTGCCGCTACTTCGAAGTAGCGTGCACGTGTAGACACAGCCGTAGTGTAGTAGCACTATCTCCACCTCCTTGTTGAGTAATTGGCACTTTATTGTTGCTGTGGCCATGACTACAATTAGGAATTAGCTGGTGATAATTTAAAAACAATAAACTTACACTTACATTACAATGTGATTTTTGGATCCTGATCTCATAGCTTTACCAGTTTGGCACTCAAGCTCCTTCTCAAAGAATTTGTAATAATTGCTCAGGGAGATTTTATTTCGTTTCTAGCAAATTACATTCCAGCTTACTCATTCCCAGCAACCTTGTGCGTGTCGATTTCAAGTATAATGTGCAGGGCTGGATGAGGTTGCCACTCAAGACACAAGCTATGTGTCTTCTGCGGCGAATGGGGAATTTACAGTGTTGCAGAACATTGTAAATGCAGGGAGGAAGTGAGAGGGGACATTACTCCAGAGTCACTGATTGCCTTGAAAGAATCAATACAAGTCTAATTAGGGGTAATCACTGGGCACATAGTTTCCTTTTAAAAGCTCAGTCTGAAAGTCTAGGATCTGAACTTCCAAAACTCAGCCAGGCCTTTCTCTTCTCTCTAGCTATGTCTGTTGGTGCTAGCATAAAGCCCTGGTCCACTACTGATTGTAGCAAGAGGGGCAGCTGTAGTGTAGACAGAGCTCCAGGGTAAATATCATGGTAGTTAAAGCTTAAGAGCCCTCTCTCAGCTATAACATCCACCCATGCTGCCATCAGCAGTGCACTCATGCGGTATTGACAGTTGTCAAACTTGTCAGTGCACAAGGACTCTGAATGAGAGTGGCAACCTCGTTTATCATGCATTTCAAGCTGCTGCCAGCCCTCATCTCATGCTGATAATGTTGTTGCTGCAAAGGATACGGAGACTGTTCTCACTGTCAGAGAACCATTGGACTGGGTTGTCATTTTAAAGTAGAAAAAAAAGCCTGTTCCACCTGGTTGACTCTTCTGTTGTGAGGACAGGTGCTAAGTGGTGATCCCACGGTACGCAGTGTCTGCATCCCGAAGAACTCGAATCACTTTGCAGATTAACAAATCCAACAGCAAGAGGCAACAGTACCCAGGAGTTGAGCACAAAGAATGGGACCCTGCCCAGTTTAAATTATGGGGGGAATTCCGTCTCTAGGAAGTATACAGTTACCCCCAAGGAATTTGGCCAGGATGCAGAGGTAAAGAACCCCTTGCCAAGAGCACCATGGGATCTTTAATTTCTAATTTCCCAGCATGCAGCAGTTAATATCAGATCTGTACAGGGAGAAGGTAGCTGTCACTTGAGATGTCAAAGGTGCTGAGGGTTGGGGGTTGGCTGCTTTTTATTCACTGCCCATCTTCAACCAAGTCTCATCTGTTCTGTTGCAGACGATTGGAAACTCGGGATCGGCTAATGGGATCCATCAACAGGATAAATCTCTCAAACAAGAGGTAGGTTGTACAATACGGAGCTATTTGAATATAAAAATGCACCAGACTGTGGGGTCTCCACTATGCCAGTGTACATCTGAGACAGGAGTCACACTCAAGGGGATGACTCTGACCAAGAACAATAGGTTTTGCATATCACTCATTCTTGAGTGTACTAGAACCATGCCCTGGAGCAGCTGAAACCAGAGGTGGGACTGGCCCAAAAGTGAATGTACAGATTTCAGCTGTCGCTGGAGGTGTTGACCAGAACTGGATCCTAGAGCTTCCCTTTATAAACAAAATAAAACCTTGCAAAGAGATTGGTTGTATGCATGCTGTGATGCCTTGGACAATTGACTTGGTACAGCTAAGAAGTTCCACTCCACATACACCTTCCAGATTGGACAGTTCTCCCAGACCAGGATTTGTCTCTCTCTTCCTGCGTCAGCACATGTTAGAACCTTCCTTAGCTCATCACATCTCTGTTTTCTCCTTTACACTCCTTGTGTATTTCACAATCTAGACCACTACGGAGGAGTTCGCGTTTGTGTTCTCTCAGGTTCTCAGAGCCTAGGGAGAAGGCCTCAGAATTAATCTGCTCACTAGAAGCGTGGGCTCATTTGAGTACAGCACTGGTAACTTGCAGTGGTATGGCCATTTCTGCACAGTCGTTGATTGTCCCTGTTTGCAGAAGAATGAGCATCCGCCCCTTGTCGGACTCTTGAAACATCAGGGATGCCAGGGGCTGGAGATGTGACACCGGACAGAAAGAACCAAAGCTCTGAGATGGCATCAAGCATTTTCTCTCTCAGAGGCTTGACTAGCTGGTTCTTGCTCACAGGCTCAGGATCTAGGCATTCACCATATGGGGCGGAGAGTCAAGAAGGAATTTCCCCCCAGATCAGATTGGCTGTACCCTGGGTGGGGGAAGTGATTTTGCCATCATCTGCAGCATGGATGGGTGCATCTCACTTGCCAGGGTGCTCTGGGTTTTACTTACTTAATCATTTCCCTGTCTTTGCAGTGGCCTTGTGCATTGGTACACCTCAGTCCCATGTTGTCTGCTTGTGATACATAATGGTCCAGTCTCCCATTGCCTGTAATGCTTTGGTGTCGTTTCAGTTTTTGGGTTAGTGTGTCGGTGCTGAGTGGTGCTGATGGCCTACAACAGGCAGAAAGTCAGAATAGATAATCTGGTGGTCCTGAACTCTATGGCTCTGTGAAATTTCCTGGCTTCCTTGGATAAATAGCCAGAGTGTCCTGAAATCTAGATCTGCTTTGATCACATGTTCATTGCTAAGGCCCCTGGTTTCATAAGTCTCATTTCTTCCAGGAGAAGCACTGATAGAGAAGAAGAGGTGGAGAGGATCATTTCATGCCACTACCTACTCCTGCCCACCAAAAGGAAAAGGATGCACTTCCTAAAGACTAGCACCAGTATTTTCACTTTAAAACAGGACAGTGTTTATAACATACTAACTGACCTAAGTAGGACAATCCGTTGGCTCGTATTTTCTAAAATGAGCATCATTCCAGAAGGAGCAGTATGGCAACCTACCTGTGTAAAGATCCTTTTGTTTTGCTTTCTTATCTTTATCGGTTTTGACTGTGGAATTTGTATTGACCAAGTGGACAATCTCACCTGAACAGTGTGGTCTGGATGACAGTTGATGGTGGCTGAAGCTCCAACAGTGATTCCAAGAACCCTAGAGGGGTTTGCTTGTGGCATTAGACAATTCCTAATCGTGCTCGCAAAAGCTGCACTCTGCCCACCAGGTAATCTCTGTCCCTTTCCTCCCCCCTCAGCCATGGGTAAAACCTGTGGGGCTGGCTGTGCTCAAGCCAGTAAATGTGTATTGGAAAAGACAAGTTAGTGGGACCATTTTCCTCTCCCTTCCCTGCATAGAAAAATCTCAGCTGTAGCACATGGAGACCCCACCTAGTGCTGTATAACAGCACAGATGGTGTCTCCTCTGATTTCGGGTGATGTAATTTATTTAAGCCATTTGTGAGGCAGTGTTTACTCTGAGCTGGTGAAGGGAAGGAGGCCTGTGGTTCAGGTGGATACAAATCTCAACCTCTTTCAGCAGGACCAGCTGGGCTGGGCCTCTGGGCAATGACCTATGGGTGCAAAGCTTTGGAGGCAGCTGGCCAGAACCTTCATAGGCATAGTTTTGAGGTTCTGAGTAAGCACGCGCACGCACACGCGCACACGCACACAGAGGATGTAGTCGCATTGGACAGACACACCTGTATGGTTTGAGTCACTGTGCCCCGTTCCCCACAGCATTTTTCTTGTTAGCAGGAAGAGCTGGGCTAACCTAGCGTTACGCTGCCTTGGGGTTGCCTCTCCTCTTTGCAGTTGTCTTTGGCTCTTGGGTACAGTATCCAAAGGAGCCCAGTGGCTGGGAGAAGGCTAATGTGCTGCTGTGAGCACCTGATACGAGGGATAGAGGATGACAGTGACCCAAATGCTTGGTCTAGAGTTGGAGTGTTTCAGCTGTAACCAGAGCAGATTTCAATTCCTTTCCTCTCTTTGCTGGGTGCCTCACACTGCCTCAACTGGCTGTAAGTGGGTGTTGGGAATGCGAGTTTGAGCCCCAAAACAATGCTAAGAGTTACACTTGTAAAGCAGGAGCCCCAAGCCCTGTGCGTAGACATCTAGGCACATCTGAGCACTCAGATTTGCACAGAAACCTGTTGACTTTGTGGATGCAGAGCACCAGATGGCACCTCCTGGTCTATCTGCAGTACCTGTCCATGTGGGAGGAGCCCCATTGCCTGTCGGTTATTTGCACATCCCACGGGCTGTATTCTAGCCTCAGTCTTTTTCCCTAACCTCCCGTTGGGCTGAATGGGGTTCTTGGGTGAAGTGGCCCTTTGCTCTAAAAAGGAGCATTCACCTTTCGATGCTCTGCAATCGTAGGGAGCTGAAGCAAATTCTTGAGCTCACTTCAAACCATGGGGAGGATGGGGCAGTGTCAGTGCCTGGAATGTGGGGCTGCCATACTGCCGCACTAGTAAAATGACTGATGTTTAATAGGAGATCCTTGGTGCTGGGGAAGAAGAGGCTCATTGTGGAAACAGCTGACTGGTCTTGATGCTGTTTGATCCTTCCCCCCACCTCTCTGAGGCAGTTAGTTGCGGAATCCCTTTTCACATCAAATGGTTTCCTCTTTCTCTGGAAATGGAGTCGTTTGCTCACATTTACTGTAGTGCAGCCATGTGACTCAGTGGTGGATATAAGGAGCTGGGCTCATGAAAGGGAGGCATGTAGCAGCCTACATTTGGTTAATGAGTTCAGAGTTAACAGGGGAGTTCAGGTGGGCAGGTCCTGCAGTGTGGGGCCAGCACCCTTTGCTTGTATACAAGAATCCAGCACTAATCGTTGCCTCTGGCTTGTTTCTCAAATATCCTCAGGGACTCAGGAGCCAAAAGCCCATTGACAGGCAATGGGACTAGACACCTGATTCCTGTAGTCGTCGTTGAAAATCCCAGCCCTAGTGCGCTACCTGTAATGACCAAGCCAAGTGAATGATCAGCAGGAGGTACCATTTTGGGGTGTTATTTTCAGAAGTGCCTAGCATAGGCCCCTGACTCTGCCCCCACTGCAATCTATGGTCAGATCCCCATTTACTTCAATGGGAGCCATCAGCCACATGCTTTGGAAAATGCCTTCTAGGGCCTAGGGCAGGCAGCACCCATGAGAGTGCCCAGGAGTACATGGGACTTACCAAAGAAGAAAGGGGGGTTGGTTTTGTAATTATTCTCTGCTTAATTTTTTGTGTGACAAGCCCCCGTTATTTAAAGAGAATTAAATAGTAATTTTGTGTTGCTTTGCAACCCACCTGCTTCCCCAGGTTCAGACTGGAGCTGCCCCCTGGCAGGTGCACTCTGAGGGCCAGTCCCCAGCTGGTCTGAATGGGGCAAAGCCTTGAAGCAAGGGGCACTGCATTGATTTAAACTAGTGGAGAATTTGACCTCTCAGGCCAGTGTGCGGGAGCTCATTCAGTTACAGGGGAGGCAGACAGGAGCCTGCTTTGTAAGCGGGCTTTGCTCTCCCCAGCTCTCTACGGTATTGCTCAGGGCGCAGCCTTTAAGGGAAAGCCCTACTAGAGCACTGGGCTGCACTGAATCTCACGCTGTCCTGTAAGCTCTCAATCTGCCCTTTGTGTAGAGATCTCTTTCCAGACGTGAGGAGAACCAGTTCTCCCAGGCAGCCCCAGGCTCTGCCCCTGTGCACCCAGCCACAAAGGATCAGTGCCCCATTCCCAGCTTGCCCTGCAGGCAGGAGAGTTACAACAGAATCACTTGCCCCTGCTCAGGAGAGCCCAGCCAGGAGCGGCACACCCCTAGAATGTGCATCACACAGGGTACAGTTCCTTCCTATGCATGGGTGAAACCCTGCAGAAGTGGAACAGGCACCAGAGACAGCAGGGCAGGATTTCCCTACTGCACACTGCTTGTGCTGGCATGCTCGTTCTCAAGTGCCAGCTGCATCTGTAGATCTTAAGAAACCAAATGGGAATGAAACCGAAAGTGACAAGCCTGAGGGTCCCCTCCCACTCTGTTTAGCTTCTTGCTGCTTTCACCCAGGTGCAGTGGTGCATGAAGTGCTCTCTAACTGTTGTGTATCTGGCATCCTCCATACGGGGGTGTCATCAAAGGGATGCTATCCAGCCAAATCCCAGCAGTGGGAGTTGGGTGCTTTATTCCCATTTGAAAATCTCTCCCATCAGCATTATTAATCTTAGTAATCTTGTTCAGCGCTTCAAATCTGAAGCATGATAGGTGGCTGCTTTCCCCTCAGTGACCTCTGTGGGTGTCCCCATTGTGTGCTCCCTGCTGGTGTCACACCCAGGACTGAGTTCTGAATCTGTTTTAGTGAACAAGAACTCCAGTGTGTGTGCAAGGTCAGAATTTTTCCTCTGTGGTTAAGGGATCTTGTGTTGAGCTGTCTGATCCACCCATGTGCCCATTCCCCACTGCAACTAAGGGTTTGCACAGTAGTTGAATCCACAGGACTTATGAGTCCACACTGTTGACTTTATAGCTATTGTATTTGTTAGGGGCTGGAAGAGTGTTTTGTTTTCCATCTGGAGGCTGAGAAAACATCAGAAGAATGAAGTCTCCATGCCAATTGGAGAGGCTCTTGAAGATCCAGATTAGCAACCTTTTCCCCTCCTCCGTACTAAAGACAACTCTTGTAAGTGTTTGGATGGCAGTTCTGGTTTTACCTTTTACAGAGTTCCGAAAAGTGACGCGGGGACACAGTCCCATGTTAACACCGTTCCCTAGTCCTGGGTCCTAATTTTGTAGACTTACTACTGCCCCATCCCCTTCTCTGATCAGTCCCTTTGACTGTCACTGGACATGCATGATGGTTTCGTTGAAACAAACAGAAAGATGCAAATGAAACCTTCACAGAGATTCCAATCCCCTGTTGTTACAGCAACTTTTAGCAGTTCACCACTATCTTGTAGGGAATTATAATCCACTAAAATCTATAGGCCTCCTTGTAAGTTACCAGAATAAAGGCGATAGTAGATGTATAAATGGATGATAACATTTTACCCGTACAGTATGTATTACAATTTTGTAGCTTAGTCATTTTTTGGCTATCAAATTTTGTGAGTAAGATAAAAAAAGAAATGGTTTGACCGCTAATGTTTATTTTGTTACTTGATTCTTCCCCTCTCTCCATGTACAAACACTGTACAAATCTTAGTCGGTTGAGTGTAACTACGACAGATATGTATTAATGTACCACAGAACCCAATAGCAGCTTGCTAAAGTGTGGTGAGCTCATACTAAAACAATAAAACTTGTGGCTAAAGTCAGGTGCGCCCTCCTTTTCCATCCCAGAGCACACAGGCCCAGGTGGTACACACTTGCTGACGAACTGGCAGTCAGAATGTTACTTCTTCCCAACTGAACAGACGAATGTTGGGGAAGGGATCTCACATGTGGCGGGGAGGAGCTTGGTGATCACAGGGCATCTTGGATCAGATTCAGGCTTGGCATGAGTGAACTGTGGAGCCTTTTATGGGTCTGGGTACTGCTAGACTTTATTGGAAGGGCTGCACATCCCTGCTTCTGCTTCTGCTCCCGCTCCCATTGACATCGCTAAATGGACTCCTGTGAGAGACTACCAAATACACCCCACGAAGGCCAGACTTCACCTTGGGCATTGCCTAAGCTGGATTGCACCAGCACAAGTAGCCAGCAAGAGGTGTAGCTGGTGATCAGTCCAGTGTCTGATGTTGCAAACATCCAACTGCCTCAACCACTAGCTGACAGTCCCAGCAGAGAAGCTGCAGGCTGACCTTTCCTCTGCCCATTAGAGGTCAGTGTTCAAACACATACACAGTGGAGGAGGTGGCTACTGCCTTGCTCTTTGCAGAGTGGCCTTTGGCTACCAGAGGGGGTCAATTCAGCACTTTTCCCATGCACTCAATTCAATCGCAAATATATTTTTTTTTTTTAGTGGGGGGAGGTGGAGGAAGAGCTTAAAACATGCACATAGAGGTGGGGAATGAATTTCCAAAGCCATCTGCCTGCAATCTGGCATCGCTTCTTATGAAAGTCAGCCTTAAAGGGTGTCAAGGAGTTGATTTACACTGGTTCTTGGTGGATGCTAATGTTCACGTTAATATATGTTTAATCAAATGCCTATATACAAACTAAGTGCAGAAATAAATGCACTGAGATTGCTATGAAGCAGAAGCTGTAAATTAGTCAGGGATGCAATTGTAAGGGTCCCTTGAAAGGAATAGGGGAAGGCACCTCGGAAAAACTTGAAAGTGTGAACGTAGATGAGGCAGATAAAGGTGAGAAAGGAAACAGACACACAAAGACACTGTGACTTGGCGGAGCTGGAAATAGAACCTTGATCTCCTGAGTCCACAGCTAACATCTTACCTACAAGCCCAGCTCATGTGGCCTTCTGTGAAAGGGGGATCCACGTGCTACAGAACAGGGGAAGGAGCAGTAGGCATATTGCTCCCCTGGGTCTGCCCTTCTGGACAGGGCCAAGTCCAGCTCCTTTCTCCACCAGTCCAGAAGGCCTGGGTGCAATCCAGCATACCCCCAGTGGGAGACTCACCAAGGGGGGTATGCAGAAACCCAGGAGCCATCTCCCCTGATGCAGGGCTGGAAAGGCAGACAGCATCTTTGGAAAAGGCCAAATCAAAAGGCCTTGGTGCAGTACTTCCAGGTGCTGCCCCCAGCACAGGCAGTGGTGAGAAGCCATGAGTAGCCCTGAGGGGTTTAGTGCTCATGGGAGGTCTGCAAAAATCTTCCCCCCACTCCTTCCGAGCCAGAAGAAACCAGTAGTCCTGTAGCACTTTAAAGACTAACAAAATGATTTATTAGGTGATGAGCTTTTGTGGGACGGATCCACTTCTTCAGAGCTATAGCCTTTCCAGTCCAGACGCAGATATATATAGTACAGAGGTCCAAAAAGATCTCAGTAAAAACTGACAAATCAAATACATGAACTGAAGGAGGTGGGTCGGGGTGAGTGGTGTTAAGTGTCTTGCCTGATATAATTATGAACATCAAAGGAAGTCCTTGTAATGCATGAGATAATTGCTGTCCCTGTTCATATGAAGTGTTAATGTGTTGAATTTGAATATGAAGCCCACTTCACAAATCTTCCTATGTAATCTGCTTTTAAAGTCTCTTTGTTGTAGGTCACTTATTCTCAGGTCTTCAACAGAATGGCCCACTCCATTGAAATGTGTACTGACCGACTTACATGTATTGAGATTCCTAATGTCTGCTCTGTGTCCATTCATTTTTTGGCAAAGTTTTTGCCTGGTTTGTCCAATGTACATAGTAGAGAGGCATTGCTGGCATACGATGGCATATATAACATTGGTTGATCTACAGGAGAATGAGCCCCTGATCTTGTAATTAACATGGTTAGGTCCAGTGATGATATCCCCGGAATAAATCTGTGGAAAAAGTTGGCAATGGGGTTTGTTGCAAGGAAAAGTTCCAGGATTAGTATTATTGTGGTGCAGCCTGTGATTGGTAGTGAAAAGCTTCATTAGGTTGGGAGGTTGTCTATAGAAGAGAAGAGGCCTGTCACCTAAGGCCTTCTGAAGTGTAGCATCATAATTTAGAATAGGTTGTAGGTTTTTAATGATGTGTTCCAGGGGTTTGAGCTGGGAGCTATAGGTAATGACAAGTGGTGTTCTGTTATTGACCTTCTTGGGCCTATATTGAAATAGTTGGTTTTTGGGTTTCTCCAAGCCATTACAATTGATTCCCCAGCCTTGCAGACTCCCTCCTATTACACCTTGTGGTCAGTGGGCCATAGCGCATGGCTAATGTGTGCAGGATTTGGCCCTTAAGGGAAGAAAGAAGGGCTGCACAGCTGGTGGGTTGGTGAAGTGGCTGCCAGCATCTCAAGTGCATCATGGTGCATTGGCTTGGTGGTGCATTGCTGCTAACTAGGTGGGCATTTACCTACAGAAAACAACTAGTTCTCTTGCATGACCTTGGAAGGATTTGGAATTTCCCCAGCCCAATGAACTGGCCTGATGGAAGCCCAGGCTGCACTGGGACAGCTCCCAAAGGACCAGGTTCACACTTGCAGAATGGTTCAGGAGGCTGTGTGTGGCAGAGCATCTCAATGGAGCTGCTGGAGAGCAAGCTCTTCTAACATCTGTCCCAGTCTAGGCACAGTCACCCAGGGGCCTAGAACAGAGATGGGCATCCTGGGCTAGTTGAGTGAAGCATATGAATGACCCTCTGTCTTAGTGGGCTGTAAGATTGTTGTAACCAAGACAGTCCTCTTTCTTGAACTGTGATGCCCAGAACTGGACACAATGCTCCAAGTGAGGGCGGATAGTTGAGCAGAAGAACGGCTTCTTGTGTCTCGCTGATGACACTCCTGTTAATGCATCCCAGAATCATGTTTGCTTTTTTGCTATCATCGAGGTTCAGGGAAAGGGAGGTCAGAGACAGGCAGCCATGGTGCGGTCTCTCTATGTGGTGTGCATTGGGGAACTGGCTCAGTATGTCACAATGCGCTGTTTACCCCCCACCTGCTCTGTGTCCAGTGAGGGAAGTTAGCGGGGCCTTGCCTGCCACCCACAGCAGAAAAAAAGGACCGAATCTGGGATGAAAGACTGAGCTTTGCCTTCGGGAAGCTGTGGCTGCCAGGGCTGAAGTAAACGCAACTGAGGAGGGTTTCAAATCCAGTTCTCCTACGTGAATGGACACAGCAGCCTCCTGAAGGTCTCTTCAGCACCCCCATTGCCAGAACAGGTGAGCCCCTCCCAAGCCACCTCCTAATGAGGAACCGTATCCTGAGGGGAAACTGAGGCATAGACGGGGAGAAAATTGTACCTGGGCTTTCCAAGTCTGAGGTTTGAGCCCTGAGCACTGGGCCCTCAAGCAGAGCTTTAGTGCTGTCAGCCAGCTGCCCTCTGTAAGATGGAGGGGGTCACAGCTCTTGTCCCAGACTCATCAGGGGCTGAAGGCCTCTGCCATAAGCCCCAGCCTCAGGGATGTTTGCATCATGAGGGTGCCATGAAATGCCCTTCAGGTGTGACAGTCTGTGAAGAACAAGCTGTCAGCAGATGACACACAGGAGGAAATCCCTTGCGTTCAAATACAAGCAAACCCCCCAACCCTGCCCCCATCAACCCTCCAGACCATTAAACCAAGGGCTTGTCAGCAGCCCCGCCACCGGGTTGTGAATGGCTCTTCTCTGTGTCTCCTAATGCACCTGTTTGGAAACTCTGGCTTGTCGTTGCTTCGAGTGGCCATTGAGGGGTGCTGTGGCCCCTTGTAAAACGTAGTCCTTGTTTTCCACAACAGGGCAGCCTGTATGTGTCCTTCAGAGGGTAAAATCCCAGCCCTAGGTGCTGCTGTATCCTTAGAAGGAAACTGATTGAGATGTTGCTAGCAAAGCCTTTACCTACATTGCAACTAGATGGATTTGCTTTTCCATGATGTCACTCATGAAAGGCTCAGGGAGCACGAGAACATCTCTCCGTAGAACAGCTACAGCATGAGAAGAACAGAGGCAACAGCCCCATCATCACCCCGTCTCTCTGCCTCAGCCCTGTGCGCTCCAGCCTATGGGCTTCTCTGCTGGGGCTGCTGCCATTCTGGTGTAGCGCGCTCCAGAGAATAGCATCACAGGGCTGGAAGGCACCTCAGAAGGTCATGGAGTGCAACTCCCTGCCCAAAGCAGGACCAATGCCAACAAAATCCTCCCAGGCAGGGTAGACGGAGGGTCTCCCGCCTCCAGCGTGTGACCAGCTGTCCCTAGAGAGACTCAACATCACCAATTAATTTCCCGTCCCCCTGGCCTAACAGCCACCAGCACTCCCGCCGATGTAACTTCCCCACCACCTCTGAATAGATAAGTCTGAGCAGAGCTGTCCTGTCCATAGGACAAACTGGAGCAGCCACCCCAAGCCCTGTGCTTTTGGGGGCCTCACAGCAGCTGCCCCAAGCATCCTATGGCCGGGAGTGACGGGGGGGTTACCTGAAGCTGAGGGTCGGATGGTGGAGGCAGCAAGGGTGCCCCACATGGGCGGAGGGAGCGTGTTCTGCCCTGCTGAGTCATGCCACACCCCTCCCAGTCCGCTGCGCTTCTCTATACCCCCGGCAAGCCCCTCCAGTTCCTGTCCCCTGCGGAGAAGTGAGGCATAGCAGGCCAAGAGTGGGCTGCAGTGCAGCAGGCTCCTGCTGCCCACTTGGTGAGTTCCAGGGGAGGTGAAGAAACACCCTCTGCCTCTGCCGCCCGACCCTCAACCCCAGGTAACCCCCGTGCCCCATTGCTTGTGGGGATGATAAAGGGACAGGGTGGAGCCTGAGGCCCTCTGGGGGGAGGTTGCCCGCGGCCCTGCCCTGCTCTCAGGTCAGCCCTGGGTGTGAGCAGTTGAGCAAACCTACAGCCACACTTCAGAGGACAGAATAGCAAATCACTAACTTCTGTATAACCACCTGCAGGACTTGAACTTGGGACCTCAGGAGCTGCTACAGTTTGAGCTAAAAGCCATCTGGCTATCAGTTAAGGCTGTAGTGGTTGCTCTCCTGTAAGTGGTCTACGTGCCACTACATGGGACAGTGAACCACAGCCCTAGGTGCGTGGGTTACACCTGCTCAGAGGAAGGTGACTTCAAATCTCATTGTTTAAATTCACTTTGCAATTCACCAAGTGCATATTCACCCTCCAGGGCTGGTGTATTTGGCCATCCTTAGGGATAATACCGTAGCACAAGCCTCTGTCTGCAGACTTGTGTTTCAGTGCTGTCACCAAACAGTGCTGATTAATAAAACACGAGGGTTAAAGACGCCTAAGTCGCCCAGAGGAGGGGTGGATAAGCTCTGCAAACAACTGTATTTAATTTTATTTCTATCACAGCAATGCAAAGCTCAGGAGCCCTCTGCACAGTCAGATGAGTCGCTCAGGTTACAGGTGCGGGGCCCAAGTGTACGTGGATGGTGGTGCGTTCCAGTGGCTCTGCAGGATCGGATACTGCGTGATGCAGGCAGACGGCAGGCGTGGGTAAGGATTCCAGCCCTAGAATTCTAGGATCCTATGAATTCTATGACACGTGGGATGCCTCTTTGCGAGAGCCCCATTCCCTTCAGTGGCTGTAAACATTCCCAGACCACCTCTGCCTGGCCACTAGACTGCAGCACTACTGTGCAGGCACAGGGCTGGGAACAGACCAGCACCTTTCATCAGCTGCCTGTTAACCCTCCGCAAAAACGGCACCTTTTGAACTCATCCCAGTGGAAAGGTACGGTCCTGCCCCTCCCTGAGCAGCTTCTACCTGCCCTCCACTGCCACATGCTGCCAGTCAATTGGACTGGTAATGATCATATCCCTGAGCCAACCTGCTGGGGTAGGAGGTGGACACAGGTGCTGTGGAGGGCCCTCTGACCCTGCGTGGGAGTGAGTTTCACACGCCGCTAACATCGGGCCATAAAGGGGCTGTATCAGGACCCCTGTTGTCGAATAGTAGAAATAGCTGCTGTGGGGGGTTGGTAAACAGTAAGCACGAGGCCTACCAGAGTGCTAACTCGTTAACCAGCCCACTGTGAACTCTGGTGGTGGCCAGCTGCCAGGCAGTGGGACCTCACCACTGCAATGGGGCCAGCTGTTGGCTCCCAGTGCACATGGAAGGGTCAGGTGGAGGGCCAGGCAGCAGGCCCTGAGTTAAAAGAGGTAACCTTGATTTACTCAACTTGACTTAAACCCTGGTACTCTGTTTTATTGCTCCTCCTAGATCCACCTGCATTGGTTTTCCCCTCTCAGCCCTCAGTAAATAAATACAGGTTGAACCACTCTAATCCGGCACTCTGTAGTCCAGCAACATCTGTAATCCAGCATGATTTTAGTTAGCTGGATGACCACTTTCCTGTTTGTTTACAACCACCAGGCCTGGCTCTGTGTTCTGCGCTGTTGCTTGGCTGTAAGTTACCCCAAATGTCTTCTAAGAGCCCAGTAAGCAGTGGAAGTGTTGGTAATGCTGCTAGACAATATTGGCCTCCTGTAGTCTGGCGAATTCTCTCATCTGGCACTGGTCAGGTCCTGAAGGTGCAGACTTAGAGAGGTTCAACTTGTATGTCCCTTTCCCATATTTATTGCATTCTCCCACTATGGCCGTGTCTACACGTGCACACTACTTCGAAGTAGCGGCACCAACTTCGAAATAGCGCCCGTCACGGCTACACGTGTTGGGCGCTATTTCAAAGTTGAAATCGACGTTAGGTGGCAAGACGTCGAAGTCGTTAACCCCATGAGGGGATGGGAATAGCGCCCTACTTCGAAGTTGAATGTCGAAGTAGGGCACGTGTAGACGATCTGCGTCCCGCACCATCAAAATAGCGGGGTCCGCCATGGCAGCCATCAGCTGAGGGGTTGAGAGACGCTCTCTCTTCAGCCCCTGTGGGGCTGTATGGTCATCGTGTGCAGCAGCCCTTAGCCCAGGGCTTCCGGCTGCTGCTGCCGCAGCCGGGGATCCATGCTGCATGCACAGGGTCTGCAACCAGTTGTCGGCTCTGTGGATCTTGTGTTGTTTAGTGCAACTGTGTCTGGGAGGGGCCCTTTAAGGGAGTGGCTTGCTGTTGAGTCTGCCCTGTGACCCTGTCTGCAGCTGTTCCTGGCACCCTTATTTTGATGTGTCTTCATGCACGTGGGACAGAAGAACCCCAAGCATTGTTACAGGTTGGGGACTGACTGGTTAAATAGCAGTGCAGCGGAAAATGACCTGGGGATTACAGTGGATGAGAGGCTGGATATGAGTCAACAGTGTGCCCTTGTAGCCAAGAAGGCCAATGGCTTATTGGAGTGCATTAGGACAAGCATTTCCAGCAGATCTAGAGAAGTTGTTATTCCCCTTTATTTGGCACTGGTGAGGCCACATCTAGAATTCTGGGGCCCTCACCGTGGAAAGGATGTGGATGATCTGGAGAGAGTTTAGCTGAGAGCAACCAAAATTATTAAGGGGCTTGAGCATATGAGGGATTTGGGCTTATTTAGTTTGCAGAAGAGAAGAGTGAGGGGTGATTTGATGGCAGCCTTCAACTTCCTGAAGAGGAACTCTAAAGAGGATGGAGAGAGGTTGTTTACAGTAGTGGCAGATGGCAGAACAGGGAGCAATGGTCTCAAGTGGCAGCAGAGGAGGTCTTGGTGGGATATTTGGAAAAACTATTTCACCAGGAGGGTGGTGAAGCACAGGAATGTATTACTGAGAGTGGTGATGGAAACTCCTTCCCCAGAGGTTTTTAAGTCCTGGCTTGACAAAGTCCTGGCTGGGATGATTTAGTTGGGGTTGATCCTGCTTTGGGCGAGGGGCTGGACTAGATGACTTCCTGAGGTCCCTTCCAGCCCTGGGATTCTAAGTCCTGAGCTCTAATCCCAGTTCTGGTATTAGCTCCTGTGGTGGCCTTTAGCTGTTTAAAGCCCATTGATTGCCAGTGAGCCTTTGACTGCTAAGTACCTAAATCCCTTGGGAAAATGAGATTTAGGATCCAAAACAAGGTGCTGCAATGTTGAGCACAGCAGCATTTTTACAGACCCAGGTCTTAACCCCATGTGTCTCAAATGTGGCCACAACTTTCTAGAAGCTGTGATGGGGCAGGGGCAGGGGAGGAGGGGAAGCAGTGCTCCCTGCCCTGCTGCTCCTGGATGCAGTCTTCTTGTTGGCTCCTGGGGCTTCCAGCTGGGCCCTGCTTTTCTCTGGAAATGCCTGAGACAAAAAGCTGGAGGAGCAGGCAGCTGATGAGTTCCCCACCTTCCCAGCTGTGGTGGGGCTTAGGCTATGAACTTCAGCCCACCGTGGCTTGGAAGGCTGGGGCCACTGTCCCCCAGCAGCCCCATGTGGGGCAGCACAGGCTGGAGCCCCCCACGGAAGTGCAGGCTTGGGCTGGAGTCTGGCTCCCAGCAGCAGACAGCAGGGGTCTGGCTTATGTGGGAGCTATACCAGGGGCCTCCCCTGGTCCTGAAAATTCTCTCATTTGGGACTGGTCAGATCCTGACCTGGCTGAACCAGGCAGGTGCAACTTGTAGAGAGAGGATAAAAAGGCAGCTACAGAATCACAGAACACTAGAACCAGAAGAAACTTCGAGATTATCAAGTCCACTCCCTTGCCTTCACAGGACAAAGGGTGTATCTGTGTTGCCAGTAGCTGGAGCTTCAGCTGTCTTAAGGCTTGGAGGGTGTAAAGTCCTGGTCTTACCATATGGGTTATTATAACTGTGGCGATGCATCAGGATTTGGTTGTTGTGCCCGGGCATTATTACTGTGAATTATTAGTTGGGGAGGTACTTTTAGGAGCCCCAGTGTGGCCCAGTGTGTTCGGCACTGTACAAACACAGAACAAAAACATGGTGCCTGCCCCAAATAGCTTCCATGCTAAGTAAATGCTGAGGGGAGTTCATGTCTCTGCAGTAGTTTGGTGAGGAAGGGGCAAATATTGTTAATAAAATAATGTAAAGGGATGCCCGGAACAAAAAGGGATGATTCAGTACATCTAAAAGCAACAGGCCAGATTCTGGTCTCCCCCACTCTGGTTTCCCTCAGTGTAACTCTGCAGACTGGATGGAGTTACCCCTGATTTATATTGGATCAGAAGGAAGCCTGGTGTTCCCAATGAGATTAAACGGTAAAGTCCCATTCCAGAGCCGTTGACCAGAAGGAGCCGCTGTCTGGTCTAACCTGGCTAGGATTCAATTCCAGTGAAAGGTCAGTGCCTCATGGCGGACAGGGTGAAGGCCTGTTCTGGCTGTGAACTCCAGCTGTGAGGAGGTGTCCACATTCCTCTGGTTACTGGCAAAAGTGGTGGGGCTGCCCTGCTCTCTCTTTCCAGGCCACCATGTGGTGCCACAAGCTGGTGCATGACATGAACTCCTTCTGGCCAGGCGATGGAAACCCATTTGCCCAGAGAGCAGTGTGCAGGCAGGGACTAGAGGAGGGCGTGGAAGCAGAGTGCGAAGTCAAATGGCCAGAACTGAGGCGGTGAGCAAGCCTACTCACAAAGGAACGGGAGTCTGGGGTGGTGGCAATGTGCTCAGGGCTCACTTGTAGAAGACTCCTATTGGAGGCGTGACACAGGCAGGAGGCGTAGCCAAACCAGCCCCAGAGGTGTCTCCCACCTGAAACCAGTGTTCCCTCTAATTTTGTCCATTCCCAGGCAGAATAAATTTTGTTATGTGCACCCAGGCATGTGAACCACCAGCAGAAACACATGCTGACCACTGTGGGTGGCTTTGGACGCTCTGGTAATCAGCTGGGCAGCGCCTGCATCTCTCCTGGGTGGCTGCCCAAGCACTCAGCTTATGGAGAACACTGCCTGAAATGCACACATGGCTCACTGGCCCTGCCCTGCTCTGCACTCTGGATCCAGTGCAAGGGGCATCACAGCATGAGCAGAGCAGGGATGTAGGTAGGAATATTCTGGGAGGAGGGCTGTCAGTGATGTACCCCTTTCTCCATTCAGAAAGCGCTGAGCAGCCTCCCTGGTGCTCTGGCCAGATCTGTGCTGCCAGCCCTAGATTCTGTGTCGGGGCATTGAACATGAGCCAGCTGATGTGGGCACATGGGAAAGCTGGATTCTGCAGATGTTCAAGGTTGTCAAGAAACCTTCCAATCATGTCCCAGGCCTAACTAATGCAGTGAGGCTACCCAGGGGATTTTTGCATTGATGTGACTACACCAAGCTAGCTGCACCAGTGCAAACCCCTCGTGTAAAGTGACTTGCAGAAATTCCATTTTTGTGAGCCACCTTGATAACCATGCTGGTCACTTATACCTGCACAAGGGGGTTACACTTGTGTAGCTACACCTGTGCAGACAGCTGTCCAGCAGGGCCAGGCCTGAGTCTGCAAGCAGCCTGAAGGACTTGCTTAATTGTGAATGCCCTGGTTGTTTATCTCACGGGGTGCTTATTCTAACAACAGATAACACAACCACAGCTGTAGTTCCTCCAGAAGGGCTGAATTCTACTCTTGCTCTTTGAGCAAAGCTCCCTTTGGTGTGGATGGAGGTCATCTGGAGCCCTAAGTATTTACCTAGGGCTGTGGACCAAGATTCAAAGTACAGTTCAGTCTTCTTCACGGACGGGGTTTGACATCCCTGAGTTACACGTTGGAAACCAGGGGCTGAGGAGTTTGATTCAACTAAGCCAGAGTTTCCAACCTATGGGTTGGGACCCAAATACAGTTTGCCATTAGATTTTCTAAGGGTCTCCAGCTGGGCGGCTCTGAGGCATGTGGCTCTTTAAGGAGCTACTTGCAGCTCCTGCTGCCGCCGCTGCTCACTCCTCCTCCCAGTCCCTGCACTGCTGCACTGAAACGAGACTCGATTTAATGACTGATGGAAGGGATCCAGCCATTAAACAAATTAAATGGAGTCCCCTTTCAGAGTGTCAGGGCAGGGAACTGCCCACGCTGTAGATGGGGGAGAGAGTAAGAGGGCTGGGGGCAGCCATGCAGAAGCAGCAGCCTGGTGAAGGAGCAGTGGACAGCAGCAGTCGTACTCATGAGATAGGTGGGGGGCATTTTGGGGCTGCGAAGGGTTTAAGCCTGGGGGCAGGGAGGTGTTTTGGGGCTGTGAGGGGTTTAAGTATGCGGGGGGGATCAAGATTTATAAACTATTTTTCCCAGGGGAGAACCTCCCTCTCCCCAGTTTTGAATTGCCTTGGGTCACAAACTCTTACTGAATTGTCAAAATGGGTCCCCATCTCAAAAAAAGTTGGGAACTGCTGCTTACTATGCAAAATTTAGGGTCTTGGGGTGCTAAGAGATGCAGTCGCTATTGTGAGTGTATTTCTTCCTTCCCTCTCCCGCTCCCTCTGCTCTCTAATGAGCATCTGCACCCAAACAGCTAATTTCCTTGCAGAACAAAAAAGTCGCCTGAATGCATTTGGGAGCTATGTTGCACTATCAGAGTAATCAGAATTTAATTTGATGCAGTCAGGGCGCAGAAAAATGTTATCAAGGGGAACATCAAAGGCAGAGTCCTTTGCGTGAAATGCTGCTGGAATACTTAGTCCAGTTTCTATCTGTATGACAGACTTCTAAAATAGCACACCCAATAACACACACAGAAAAAAAAAAGAATATTAAGTGTATTTGCAAATTAATGTCTTTTGTAGCTGAACAAAGACCACTGTCAAACTACATGTCAACATGTCTGGGACTTTCTCTAATTAAACTGTAATTATATAGTTTTGTTTGTGTCTTATCATTTCTGCACTTGGAAGAACTAAAATGGAGATTTATTACTGAGTGTGTTGCACATCAGGCCGAAGGGCTCTGATCCTGCAATGAGAACCTGTGCTTGTTTAAGGCATAAGAGCTTTGGGTGTAGGCAGGGGCTCTGTACAGGCTGACCTCATTGCAGGAGGCGGGGCGGGGGGGCTATATTTTTATTTGACATGAATTTCTGTGTCATGTCATATAACCCAAGAAGTGGAGAGCTGGAAGGAACCTCAAGAGGTGAACCAACCAGTCTATTCACTTATCTGGAGGCTGGATTATGTATACCCAGTGGGACCCACAGCTGCCACAGGCCCCGGGGCAAGGTGAGACGGGGGCCCAGCTCCATGCAAGGTGGGAAGGGGGTGGGGCCTAGGACATTCAGCCCTCAGCTCCAGCTCGACAGTGGCACTGGGCCCCTCCCACCTCCCTCACAACTACCACGGCACTTCAAAGTGGCCCTGGAGCTCCAGCCACTGCTGCCGAAGTAGTGGAGGTGACAGCCAGAGCTCCAGGCCCCTTTGAAATGCTGAGCCTGCAGGGCACCTGTTCCCTTTGCTCCCCTGTGCCATATCAGCAGGCCTGGGTATACCTATCCCATCCCTGACAGGCATTTGTCTGATGTGTTCTTCAAAACTGCCACTGACCGGGATTTTACAGCCTCTCTTGGTTACTTTTTCCAGGACTTAACTCTCCTTACAGCTAGAAGGATCTCCTAGCAGCCAGTTTAAGAGCATGTCTACACTGGAAAAGAAATTTGACTTATGAGACAAATCCAGCTACGGGAATTGTGTAGCTGGAGCTGATGTACCTTAGGTCAAATTTCCGGCATGGCCCTGCTGCGGGAGGTTGATGGGAGAAACCCTCCTGTCAACTCCCCTTGCTCCTTGTGACAGCAAGGAGTACCATGGTCAACTGAGGTGCCCTCAGGGTTCTATCTAGCACATCCCTACTAAGCGTGCTAAATCAAACCCCGAAGATTGACTGTGGCATCATCCACCTTCCCCTTAGTGCAGACAAGCCTTTAATCTGCGTTGGTACAAACGGAGGCCATTACATCCTTGCTCCTGTACATCACTGACAGCTCTCACAATGGGGCCTGTGAGGCCTCAGGCCCACTGGACAAATAATTTGATCAGAATCTCAGCTCCCATTTTTTTTAAAGGATGTATCTAGCACTAATAGCTTCAGATTGAGGCTTGGGAACTTGAGCCAAGTGCATGCTATTGGTTCAAGCTTTTGTTAGATCCTGTCACAGTTTTGTATCATGCTACAGCAATAAAAACATAACTGAAAATTAACAGGAGGAAAGAAATAAAAAAGAGAGCCCTCCATTTATTGATTTACTTCTTGTAAATAGCAGGGGGTTAAGCCAATCTGGCAGGCTTTTGGTTGCCTGGCTCATGACTGCTGAACAACATCAGTTGTCAATGCAGTTTGCAATCTTTTTGGAAAAGTCAGCTCTGCCCTGAAAACTGAACAGGTGAAAACGAATCTCCTTAGGGCTTGTGTCTCTCTCAGCTCCAAGTAGCCCCACAGAGTTGGCCTGGCTCTGAAGGGGAGAACTGAGATCTAGTCCTCCTTGTACCTCATCAGCAGTTTATTAATCCCTATCAGTGATGCTGCTGCAAACCCAGCAATGGCAAGCGGATTGTGTATGTATCAGAAAGCTCTGAGTCTCCAAGCCCCCACCATGGGGCTGGAGCTGCAAGCACCAGCTTGCTCTGCCATGGGCCCTGAGCCTCCACACCAGCCGCCTTCCTGGGTTGAACGTATGTGGGCCATAGAACAGATGAAAATGAGCAGGGGGCCGGATGCAGCCTGTAGCAGTGTTCCCTGTGAGCTGGCTGCTTGGGCGGCTGCCCAGGAGAGATTCAGATGACACCCAGCTGATGCAGAGGGCCCACAGCATGTATTTCTGCTGGTGGTGCACAGCCACCATGCCTCAGTGCGCATAACAAAATTTATTCTGCACATGGATGGACAAAACCTCAGCAGGAATATTGCTTGTGGGCCATAGACTCCCCACCCCTGAGCTAAAGGAGAGAACCCACTTTGGCTACTACCACTCAAGCTGAGTTTGTAGGCAAGGCACCCTGTCAAACACCACCACCCGGGTCCTGTCACTTATAACCAGAGAACACATGTGCTCTGGACCCATCGGTAAGGTAGAGTGACCATATTTACCTAGGCCAAATATGGGACACCCCGAGGCGCGGTACAGCTCCCTAGCTAGGGCAGCCAAGTAAGTGCAGCTCCCTGGGTGCCCCATGCCACAGGGCACTGGAATGGGGCTGCTGTCCCATGGAGGATCTCTGAGGATGCCCTGCAGAAGTGGGGGGAGGAGTTCGCTGGTTGCCCCACACTGCTGGGCTCTGGAATACTTCAGGGATGCTCCATGGCTCCAGTGGTGGCTGTCCTGTGGTGTATCCTGCCCTGTGGGGGGCAGCTGCAGCTCCCAGCTGCCCCCTGCCTCCAGGTGCCATAAATGGAGACCTCCCTGGCTGCCCCACACCTTGTGGTGGCAGGAATGGGGCTGCGACCCAGTGGGAGACCTCCCCAACTGCCTCACACCTCCAAGCACCAGCAATGGGGCTTCTGCCCCACAGGGGACCTCCCTGACTGTCCCATGCCTTGGGGTGCTGGCAACAGCACTGCTGCCCCACGGGAGAGCTCCCCAGCCTTGGGGGCTCCCTACCTGTGGAGGCAGCTGCCCTGTGCGGGTGGGGAAGCACCTACACGGGAAGCTGTCCTGTGGTGGGGATTGGGCCACCTCCCTGCAGGGGTTTCCCTGTCTGCAGGGGTGACCAGTCCCCCTTCAAATCTTAGAGGTTGGACAAAACACACTGCCCTACCCCCCAGCCTACCCTGCCTTACCTCTGTGGCAGGGCCCCATCTCCTCCTCCTGTTGCTGCTGTGCTGGTCAGTCAGTATGTGCTGTCTGGCGAGCCCCTGATTGATTTTACCTGCATCTGCGCTGACTTGGGGAAAGGGCTGCTCAGCAGGGGAGTGAATATATGGGACAACTGGCTTTTTTGTAAAAGAAAAGGCCAAGAATACGGGACTTTCCCCCATGAAAACGGGAGCGCTGCTCGCTCTAGGGGTAGGTGATAAACGTGGAATGTTCTAGAACATGCATGGAGCAGAACCGTGCTTCCCTCACAGCTTCAACTGTCCCAAGCAGGCAGCGCTGAGGTGCCACATGAGGTCCCTTCAGACTGCAGCTTTGCCTGGAGCTCTGGGCGTCAAGAGGGCAATGGAAGGTGGGGTGGGGGGGGAGGCTCAGGCTTCTGGGGGGGACAAGCTGAAGAGGAGGCAGCAGCTTCCGTCTCTGGTGAGCCTGTCATTGCACCCCTTGTCAGCTCACCAGAGGGTTGCCACAGCCCCTGGTTGCAAGGGACAGTTTTTTGTTTTTTTGTTTTTTTTTGGTTAAATCTCTGTATCAGACTGGGAGGGGCTGAGTGCAGCAAAAGCACCAAGAAACTCCCCTGATGGCCTCAGGGGACACTGCTTCCTGTTGTTATTGATAATGATGCAATAGCACGAGGAGGGCATAGGGCAGAGTGCTCGGAAACATCCCTTATTTTTTAAATTCTGGGCTGGCAGCCCTGCCCCTCTGGTACCACTGCCGGCACTCAGCTGCTCCTGCAGGCATGTGGCGTGCTGCTCATGGTCTTTTCCTTTCCCTCTATCTTCTACCCATCCCTAGCAGCTGCTGACTCCTTCTAATGGATCTGATGCATCTGACGAAGCGGGTCTTTGCCCATGAAAGCTTATGCTCCAAAATATCTGTTAGTCTATAAGGTGCCACAGGACTTCTTGTTGTGACGCCCTCGAGTCTTCCCTCTGCTGCTGGAGCTTGCCAGCAGTTAGTGGGTAAATGTGGACATTCGCAGAGCTTTGGCTCTGGGTCACCTATGGATTTAAGCTGTCTCGCTGCAGAAAACACCAAAGCGGACTCAGTCAGAGTTGTGCGTGGGGTTTCCTGTGGAGGCTATACAGACTGAGGCTGGTCAGGCATCTGGGCTCCTGCTTTCTTGTCATAGGGTCTCGGCTGCATGGCATCTATGTGCCAGGAGATGTCAGGAAGGCAGGGGCAGCCAAAATATTTGCAGGGCCCAAGGCAGCATGCTGACAGTGGGGCTCAGCCAGTGGGTGCTGGATGCTATAGTTTAAATGAAACCCAGCTGAGGGGTTACAGAGACCAGGCCAGGCATCCCCTACCAACTGTCGATTACAATGGAGAACAATAGACCTGGGCAGCGAAAGAAATACTCTAAAATTTTTGCCAGTTGGAGCACTGGGCCCTGAATGTGTGGAGCCCAAGGAAACTGGCTGGGCCTGCAGGAAGGGTTGGTGTCTAGTAGTGAGGGAAGGTCAGTCCACCCAGGGCTCAGAAGGCCACTTCTGTGTCAGCACACTTAATTATGTCTTCTTGTGGCACCTAGGAGCCCTCATTCTAGACCAGGACCCCACCATGCTAGGCACTGTGCAGGGAACACAAAGATGGCTGCCGCTCTGAGACACTTCCTTCTAGCTTGAGCTGCTTATTCCATGGCCTGGCTTCCAGCCCCTCGGCGTCAAAGGTAACTGGCCCATTCACTTCAATGAGCTTTGCCTCTAGTCCCAGGTGAGGATCTTTACTGGCAGTGGGACCATCGGGGTCAGATTTTTAAAGGCAGATGGGTGTTTGGATGTTTTTTGAAAAATCTCCTAAAATGTCTAACTGCCATTGAAAATCCACCTGCTTCCCACCCCAGCCAGATGCGGTAAGGGCAGGGACAAATGCTCTGGGAAACATGCCCTAAACATTTTTAAAGCAACTTTGTTGTTTTCACGTTTGGTTTCACGTTCAATTTGATATTGGCTTTGAGTGACAGGTCAGAGGAGGCATGTACCACTTTTGAAACAGGTCTCTATTCCTGAACTGGGAGTTCCATGAGGTAAGAGCACATCTGATCGTTTTGTCAGGAGAGGCTCAGAATGGAGGTTCACATTCTGTTCCTGGCGGTGCCACAAATATGATGTGTAAATCCCCTTATGCCTCGGTTCCCCTGCTCTGTTATGGGGAGACAGTTCCCTTCATCTATGGGCCTGTTTGAGAAGCTTGCAGAGTTAATATTTGTGATGAAGCTTTAAATCTTCTGCTGCTGGTTTCTAGAAAAGGGTGAGTCATTGCTAAATGTCATTACCAATGCCTGTCATAACTCATGTCCTACCTTCTCTGCTAGCCTGAGGCTGTTGCTTCTCCACTGTAAACTGAGGTGTGAGCATTTTGTATTGGGATTGCTATTAGGGCTGTTGATTAATCACAGTTGACTCACACGATTAACTCAAAAATTTAATCATGATTTAAAAAAAACTAATCATGATTCATCACTGTTTTAATGGGACTGATAATAGAATACTGATTGATTACAAATATTTGCACTGTAAGAATGATAAACAATGAGGTATTTTTCAAGTCTCCATGTGCGAGGGCTGAGGTGTAATCTCCTTGTCGTGCAAGTGCAGTTCACAGAGGTGGATTTTGTTTTTGTTGCATAACTGCACTCAAAATCAAAAGCGTGTAAAACGGTGAGGCCTACAGGTCCGCTCTGTCCTCCTCCTCCAGCCCGTTGCTAAGAGAAATGGGTTTGTCTTTGCCTTTCAGAAGTGGGCAGCATCGTCCCCCATAAATGTACCATCACTGGAAAGTGAGAGCGAGTGCCCACTTGGGAGGTCTGTAGCCGACATTGAGACATTCTGTTTACAGCCAGGAGGGACAGTGGGTGAGGAGGGACACAGGCAGCACCAGCCACACAACTACCCCCCCAAGTGACTCTTTCCCGCACCACCGCTAGCCAGGGGGAGGGTCAGGACAAACCGCCTCACTCCTCCGGCTCTGCTTCTTCCTGCGCCTGCTCCATCCACTCCTCTCCAGCTACTTTGCCCCTCCTTCCCCCGCTTCCCCAAGTGACGTGGCCTGGGGGCGCAACTGGGGCTGAGGGGCTGATGCCTCAAGCAGTGGTCAGACCCTCCCGCCCTCACTGGCAGTCACCTGATCATGTCACTGCACTTCCTGCTGGTGAGTGTAGCGAGTGGTCCCATCGTCTCCCCCTAGGATCTGGGGGAGCAGAGTGAGCTAGGGCCACATAACTCCACATATCTCTGACAATGATGAGCGTGGAAGTGGGGCAACCCCTGCTGCTGGTGACAGGCCCCATCCCCCCCAGTAGCCCCCCAGGCTGGCCAGAGGCTCTGGTTCTGCTGGCCCTTGCACCCATGGCATCTGGGGGTTCACATACCCTCTTATGCCCCCCTCAAAGACACCCCTGCATGCCAGATATGCTAAACATGCTTATGCCCCATATGCTTCATCCACTATGCCAAAGAACACGCTTCCATTTTGATGGCGCTTGTTTAAAAATCATATGTACATTAAATGTGTGACGGCACTCCTTGGGGGAGCGGGGAGAACTGTCTTTTTCCAGCTCTGTGCTACCTGCATTCTGCCCTATATTTTCTGTTATTAAAATCTGGGATGATGACTCAGCACACCGAGCATTTGACAAAACACGAGGTGCCCGTGTGAGATTTCTAAAGATAACTGCAGCACTCAGCCCAAGGTTTAAGAAGCTGAAGTGCCTTTCAAAATCTTAGAGAGACGATTTCAGAAATCTTAAAAGACTCCAGTGTGGAAACTACCAAACCACCAAAAAAAGACAGCCAGCCTTCTGCTGGTGGCATCTAATTCAGATGATGAAAATGAATATGTGTCGGTCTGCTCTGCTTTGGATCATTATTGAACAGAACCTGTCCTCAGCATGGACGCTTGTCCTTTGGAATGGTGGTTGAAGCATCAAGGGAAATATGACTCTTTAGTGCAAGGGTGGCCGACAGGTGCCCCACCAGTCCAGAATCCAACCCCCCAAGCATTTTTATCCAGCCCAAAAAGCCTTTTCTTATGGCAGTGGTGCCATTTTACCTAAGCCAGCAAAGTAAGCGTGGGGTGTAGTCAGGCTGGGGCAGGGATTGGCAGCCTGTGGCTCCGGAGCCACATGTGGCTCTTTAAGGAGCCACTTATGGCTCCAGATGCTGCTGCCACTGACTCTGCTTGTAGCTCCAGACACTGCTGTGGCTGAAATAATGGACCTAAATTTAATTAGTTTAATGGTCGGCAGGGTGGCAGCAGGGATCCAGTCATTAATCCAATTTCCATTATTTCAGAGCAGCAGGGCAGGGAGCTACTCATGCTGCAGGTGGGGTAAGTGAGCAGGAGAGCTGGACAGAGGGTGACCAAGTCTGCTCTTGCTGGAGCCATGCAGCCCTACTGAGAAGGAGGCGGCAGCCACAGTGGAGCAGCAGCAGCGTGTGGGGTTCACTGTCAGAGGCAGGTTAATCCTGGGAATGGGGGGACGAGTTTGGGGCTGAGAGGGGTTAAGCCTGGGGACAGGGGGGCAGGTTTGAGGCTATGTTGTGCTTAGCCCCTGCAACATTTAAAAAATATCCATGTGGCCCCCGATACAAAAGGGTTGGCTGCACATGCTTTAGTGAATTTGGCCAGTAAATGTGTTGCAACATCAACTACAACAGTGTCGAATGAATTCCTGGTCTCACATTCAGGTGAGATTGCAGCAGGAGGCAGGCAGTATTATCTCCAGCAAAAGTAAACAGATATGTTTGAGCGATTGGTGAACAATAGGACTGAGTGGACTTACAGGTGCTAAAATTTTACATTGTTTTATTTTTGAATTCCATTTTCTGTACATGTTTATACATTTGTAAGTTTCGTGATAAAGTGATTTGGTTTATAGCACATGTGTTAAGTGAATTTAAGAACATTTTAAAAAAAATTTAGTGTACACCTTGTATTCTGTGTTGGAACTGAAATCAATATATTTGAAAATGTAAAAAAAATTTGAAAATATTTAAGTAAATTATATTTTATTATTGTTTAACAGTGCAATTAATCATGATTAATTTTAATTGTTTGATAGCTTTAATTGATATTATTGTATATTACTTCATTGGGTCCTTCAGGGAGTTAGCTGTCTTGATTATGAAATATTGAATAAACATAGACTCTGTTCCTTGGAATGACCTAATTCCTTTTTTTAAAACAGACCCTGTAGTGCAGTTATGAACCCAATATATCAATGAAAGAGAGTGGCTTCAGAGGGCAGGAAAAGGACCCAGATTCGATTCCTACGCTCCCAGTCTCCTGCAGGAATAAATGTTGGAAATAACTGGCAAAACAGATAGGGAGTTAAAGAGCAGGTGCTGCTCTTAATTGATTGCTACGATACAGAGTCTTAACAGGAGTTGTGCTCAGTGCAAAGGAACCTAAATACTTTTGACCATCTGGGCCCATCACTCTGTAATCAGGAGTCAAGACAGCTGGTTTCAGTTTTTGGTTTTCCTATTGAACCACCATATCACCTTATGTTTGCCACCTGGTGCCTCGGTTTCCCCAAGACTATTGATACCAACCTTCTTTTGAAAACTCCTTAGCAATCTGCGGATGAAAGCCCAGGGCATGTGCCAAATATTTGGTCAGACTTTAGCCTCTTCTAATCCCTTCCCTTCCCTCCCCACCCAGTGAATAGATAATGAACTGCTCATAATTCTAGTTCTCATGAAATCTCTGAACATATGTAGCAGGGGACAGTTAGCTAGTTTCCCCATGCCTGAAGACAAGAAATGTTGATGCCATTCTGATTGCTTACATTATACACACACACATACAAGGAGGGACTAAACTGAGCTTTGCTAAGTATGGCAAACTCTGTTCACACAGAGATTTTTTCACACTTTTGTCTTTGTATTGAGTTGTAGATTGTGAAGAGAAAGCCAGATCACACCATGTTGTGGGGAGGGTGTTGTAAGACACTTGTGTTGCTCTAGCCCCCAGAGTTGTAGAGGGTGAGCTTTGGGGTGAGTGAGGTTCAGTAGAACTTCGTTAGGGAAATAGCACAGATCTTGCATTTAAACCTTTGAAGTGTTAATTAAAAAGAATTATGCAAAGAAGTGAGGATTTGAAACATTAATTTGAATCTCAATAAGGCATCTATTAAAAATAGCAATGGGATCAGATGGAAATACAGCCATATTATAATAAAATAAAAACATGGGAAGCAGTGCCGTAATTAGGTAATTTTGCACCTGAGGCAAGAATATAAAATTGCACCCCCTCATATATTCATAGAAATTATTTTGTAGAAGAGGTGACTATACATAATAATGTTAATACATTGTTTATGGAAATCTTATTCAATAATAAATAAATCAATACATATGTATCTTAATACATATAATCTATACATATAATTATAAAATATCACCATGTCAGGTACTATTAGATATTTGTTTATAACTGTACATTGCATGCTTTTAATGAGGTGAACTCATGAATAATTGCACTGAAATGAATATTATTCGTTACTTTGGCCATGTCTATACGAGCCAAAAACTTCGAAATGGCCATGCAAATGGCCATTTCGAAGTTTACTAATAAAGTGCTGAAATACACATTCAGCGCCTCATTAGCATGCAGGCAGCTGCGGCACTTCGAAATTGATGCGGCTCACCGCCATGCGGCTCATCCAGACGGGGCTCCTTTTCGAAAGGATCCCAGCTACTTCGAAGTCCCCTTATTCCTATGAGCAGAAGGGAATAAGGGGACTTCAAAGTAGGTGGGGTCCTTTCGAAAAGGAGCCCTGTCTGGACGAGCCGCATCAATTTCGAAGTGCCGTGGCCGCCCGCATGCTAATAAGGTGCTGAATATGTATTCCAGTGCTTCATTAGTAAACTTCGAAATGGCCATTTGCATGGCCATTTCGAAGTTTTTGGCTAGTGTAGACGTAGCCCTTGTGTTCTATTGATAAAATGGACATATTTGGTCATCTCTCCTGACCCATGGATGCTCGAAGGTAGTTCTTAGTTTATTTTACTTTCCTAAAGCTTCTTTCACAAGAAGCCACAGTCACTGTCAAGCAGAGAAATCATCACAGGGCGATTTCCAAATTTGGATAAGATTTGGCCAGATTATATTCATGAATTAACTGTAGAAGGCCTAAACTAGTCACAGATGAAACATTTGGCAACAGTGCTCACGCCTGGTGTTTAAAACGCTGAATGTCTGATGATATTTCTAAGGCATTCAAATCACTGTCATATTTAAAACTTAAATGTACTGCTGCTTTTTGAAGATTAGCAGTATCCATTTTAACAAAAGACTTGCCCAAAAGAAAACAAAATTGGACAAAATCTTCATTGCAAAGCATATTATTTTACTATACCAGTTTAAAAAAGATATGCCCCCGAGGAAATGGCACCCCTAACGAGCAGCGGATGGTTGACCATCGTCGATGTGGATTAGGGTGACCATCCATCCCATATTGGGTGGGACAGTCCCGTATTTGGGATGCCAAAAAGATGTCTTGATTTTTTTTTTTAAATGGACTAATTGTCCTGTGTTTGCCGCCCAGCTCACAGCCTTGGGGGAGAATGGGCAGCTGCCCCTTTCCTGGGCTCCTGCGGAGCACCAGTGGCTGCCACCTCCTTCCCAGCCCCCCACGGCTTGGAGGAGCTGCCTCCCTTCCCCCCTCACCATATTCCCCTGTCCCATGTTTGGGACAGGGAGATATGGTTGCCCTAGCATGGGCAGAAGCGCTGACATGGTGCGAGGCATGAGCAAACACAGCTTAGCACAGGGGTGGCCAACCTTTTTTTCATTGGGGGGAGCCACATGGCAATTTCTTACATATGCCGGGGGGCCAAACACAAAATAGCCCCAAACTTGCCTCCACATCCCCAGGCTTAACCCCTCTCAGCCTGCAACTGCCCCCTGAGATTACTCACCAGAGTCATGTCGCACAAGCCGTGTCTGGAGCCACCGCCACACACAAGTGAGCGAGCCACGGCTAGAGCCACGGGGTGCACACAAAACAGCCGCCAAGTGGTAGGGCACGTGCGCAGAGCAGGCGGAAGGTGCTCCATTTCTCCACAACACAGTTTCCCATTTGCCAAGTGTATTGGACACTGCAGGCATAAAACATCAAACACGTCACTTTGCAATAACATCGGTGGATCTAATTTTCTCCACATGCATATTTTTCAAGCATCATTGTTCAATTAGTCATGTTCCACTTTGAAGACTAACAAAATAATTTATGAGGTGATGAGCTTTCATGGGGCAGACCCACTTCTTGAAGTCTGGAGATAGTTCTGTACTGGAAATAGGTACATCTCCAGACCTGAAGAAGTGGGTCTGCCCCACGAAAGTTCATCACCTAATAAATTATTTTGTTAGTCTTTAAAGTGCTACATGACTGCTTTTCTGTTTTAAGATACAGAGTAATATGGCTACCTCTCTGTTACTATTGTTCAATTTCAAAAGTAACACAAGTATTTCAAACCCCTACCTCCAAGCTTATCCCTCTCAGCCCCAAAGGGCCCCCCACCCCCAGGCTTAAAGCCCTTTCAACCCCCGCACCTAGCTCACACAAGCTCTGTGCTGCCACTGCTGCCCCCAGCTGCTCCTTCGCTGGGCTGCTGCCTCCACCTCCTCTGCGTGGCTCCCCCTAGCCCTCCTTCTCCTTTCTCCCACCTGCAGCGTGGGCAGTTCCTTGCCCTGCTGTGGTGAAATAATGGGACTCAATTTAATTGCTTTAATGTCTGGATCCTTCCTGATAGCCGTTAAACCAATTAAATTGAGTTCTGCTCTTTCTGCATGGTAGGGCAGGGAGCCGGAGGAGGAGTCAGGCGGCAGTGTCTGGAGCCGCAAATGGCTCCTTAAAGAGCCATAGGCAGCTCGGAGCGGCTTTTAAAAATATTGCTGCTGCCAGCTCCATGTGCTGGATTCTCCACACACGAGGGGAATAAAGTAGGAGCCAGACCAGAAAAAGAAACCCAGGTCAGTTCAGCCAGTTTTAGTAAGGTATAAAGGCAGGTCGTTCTACCCTCCAGTTGAAAGATCTTCATGTGTGTATGAGTGTAGTGGGGCAGAGAGAGAAGCAGTAAGGGAGCTGTCTTAACTGTGCCTCCTCAGCTGTGTGCCTGAGGCATGTGCCTCACTCACCTCACCCTTGTTACGCCTCTGGGAAGCAGTTTCTCTGTCTCCAATCAATATAATACACAAAGCTGGTGGTCTTCTTTAGAGCACCTGCAGCTAGGTTTTGAGTTTCTATTGCTGGTGCACATTCACATAAAAAGCTTATTCCGCACATGGATGGAAAAGATTAGAAGGACCATTGGTCAGGTGCCTCTCTTCTGTAGGTTAAAGTTTCAAATCTAGCAGAGGTAGTATCTCTGAAAGGCCATTGAATGGTCTATGTGAAGTGAATTGGTGACGTGTAGGAATTGGGCTGAGATCTAGGCCCTACACGCATGAGCTGCTGCATGCCCATAAAGTCAGGTTTCCACACAGAACCCTGCTGACCTGAGTATGACTCCGCTCACACAGAGAGGGGTGCAGGGTTGGGGTGCCCTTCTCAGCCCAGTTCCTCCAGGCCACCAGCTTATTGCACATAGGCTGTTCCTGGGTGTCCACGTCACAGCTGGCCATCTTCTCAGGACTGTGGAGACCCAGAATGACCCTTGAGGTGTCCCGCCAAAGCAAGGCTGAGGGACATGAGCAGGGAATTGTGGGTAAAGCGCATGGGTTTTTTCCATTGTCCAGTGCAAATGTCTCTGTGCAGTCTTACTGCTTTGAACAGGAGAGCCAAGAGCCTTGTTGGTCCCCTGGGCAGGGTGGTGGTGGTCGGTGGTGAGGTACTCCATGCTCCCAGAAGAGATGGGGCCTCAGCTGGAAGGGGCAAGGTCAGAGACCCCACCAGTTCTCAGTGCTCCCCCATCCCACCCCTCTGTAGTGGCAGCAGCACCTGGAAACCTTGAAGCCTTTTGAATTGCTCTGGGGCAATTGCCCCCTTGCACCTCCCCCTCCCTCAATCGGCAGCCTGGTTCTAAATAACTGTGGGGAAAAGATTCAGTCCATGAGTTTTGTTGTTTCAAAGAAACCTCAGTGTCTAAAGAGCTGCTGTCTGTGAAGGTGCCTGCTGGCTCCACAGAGACTGAGCTGGCTGCTTCTCCTCCACCTTCTCCCCTCCTCCCACCTCTGCCCCGTGCGGCTCTGCAGAAGGGGGCTTGATGTGCTTGCACAGGGCTAGCTACAATCTTAGACTGGATGCTTTTTAAGCTCATGCTCTCCGTAGTCAGCATATTCGCACATGCTGGTGGAGATGGCTGTTAATTTAAACCCCAGGCACGCCCTGGTCCCATGTCACTCGGCTGAAAAGCAACCAGGGTATTAATTGCCAGACTGAGCCAATATGGACATGAAGCTGACTTCTGGTATTATGAAGATCTAGTGGGAATAGCAATGTGCTGCTTTCAAACTTCGGTGGCTCAGTCCCTATCACTGTGGAAGAGCACAAGCAGGGATTTACATAGCCTCTGAAAGACTTCAAGCAGTTTTTGGAGGGCTGCATGAAAGCTAAGCAGCAGAAATGTCGCACTTTAAAGACTAACGAAACCGCTCCGGAACACGGCTGAAGTCTGCCGGGGCTGGAGGATCTGCCGCCGCCGCCGCCATCACGCGCTTGTTCCACCACATGGTGGGGCGTGTGCGCAGAGTAGCTGGAGGGGTACCCAACGTGTGCAGCTCTGCTGAGTTGCACTTTGCCACACTGCGCTGCCCTGTTCGCCACATGGGGCGAATGGGGAGTGTATTGGGCACCGCTGATATAGATGCAGTATGATATTTTCTTTCTTATCTATCCTTTTCCTAATGAGTCCCAGGTTCTGTTAGGTTGTTTTTTTAATTGTTAATGAAATAGATATGTTCACAATGAGTCCAAGAACTCTCTATTGAGGGGTTCAGTTAATTTAGACCCCATCATTTTGTGTGGATAGTTGGGCGTATATTTTGCCATGTGCATTACTCTGCATTTATCAACACTGAGTTTCAACTGCCATTCTGTTGCCCATGCACTCATTTTTGTGAAATCCCTTTGTAGTCTGCTTTGTGCTTAACCATCTTGAATAGATTTTATATCCTCAGCAAATGTTGCCAGCTCATTGCTTACATTTTTTGCCAACTCATTTATGAATGTGTTCCACACAGGGGTCCCACTATAGACCCCTGGGAGACACGACTCTTTACTTTTCTTTCCATTCTTAACATTTATTACATAAGAACATCCATACTGGGTCAGGCCAAAGGTCCATTTAGCCCAGTATCCTATCTTCCAACAGTGGCCAATGCCAGGTGTCCCAGAGGGAATAAATAGAGCAGGTGATCATGAAGGTTGCGTCTACGCTAGCAAGTCCTTTTGAAAGATTTTTTGAAGGAAGGGACTCTTTTGAAAGATCATGCGGAGCATCTACACACACAAAGCATTCTTTCAAAAGTAAATCAAAAGAATGTGGTGCTCCTTTCAAAATTGCTCTTCCTTTCCTGTTTCGGAAAGGGGTGTCCACTGTTGAAAGCCTCATTCAAAAGAATACATGTAGACGCTCTGCAGGCCCTTTTTTTCCGAAAGAGCAATCCTCATGGGGCCTGATTTTTCAATCCCTGGCCCATTCTTTTGAAAGAGCAGATTCCTCTTTTGATAAGCTTTTTATGTGAGTGGACGTTCTCTTTTGCAAGTAGTTCTTTTGGAAGATATCTTCTGGAAGGGCTTCTTTTGAAAGATCTCTGTAGTGTAGATGTAGCTCAAGTGATTACTTGTTTCCAATTCACAGCTTCTGACAAACAGAAGCTAGGGGCACTGTCCTTGCTCATCCTGGCAAATAGCCATTGTTGGCCTTATCCTCCATGAATGCATCTAGTTCTTTTTGAACCCTGTCATATTCTTGTCCTTCACAGTATCCTCCAGCAAGGAGTTCCACAGGTAGACTGTGCATTGTGTGAAGTACTTCCTCTATTTGTTTTAAAACTGACTTTAAAGGCTAGGTTACAAACCACAGTAATTCTGCAATTTCACCTTCAAATTCTTTCAGAACTCTTTGGTGAATACCATCTGGTCCTGGTGGTTTATGACTGGTTAGTTCATGAATGTGTTCTAAAACCATTTCTAATGACACCTCAGTCTGGACAGTTCCTCAGCTTTGTCATTAAAAAATAGCTCAGGTTTGGGAATCTCACTCACATCATTAGCCATGACAACTGATGCAAATAATTCATTTAGCTTCTCCACAATGTCCTTATCCTCCTTGAGTGCTCCTGTAGCATCTCCATTGTCCAGCAGCAGAGTGGGTTATTGAGCAGAGTTTCAGCTTCCCATGTACGTTAAAATGTCTATCACTTTTTGAGTTTTTGGCTAGCTGTTCTTTAAAGTCTTTTGTGGCCTGCCTAATTATATGTTTTACATTTCATTTGCCAGAGTGTATGCTACTCTCTGTTCTCCTTAGTAGGCTTTAATTTCCACTTTTTAAACTATGTCTTATTATCTCAGCTTTTTTTTTTAAATTGGTACTTGATTGTTAAGCTACAGTGGCACTTTTTTGGTCCTATTTCTTAATATGCGGGTATACATTTAAGTTGAGCCTCTGTTATGGCACCTTTTGAAAAGTTTCCATTCAGCTTACAGGGATTTCACTTTTGGCACTGTACCTTTTAATTTCTCTTCAGCTAACCTCCTCATTTTTGTGTATTTCCCCTTCCTGAAATAAAATATCACCATGTTGTGCTGCTGTTGTGTTTCTCTTCTGCCACAATGGTACTAAATTTAATTATATTATGTTCAAGTGGTCCAGCTAAATTCACCTCTTGGACCAGATCCTGTGTTCCACTTTGGACTAATTCAAAAACTTTCTCTCCTCTTGTGTGTTCCAGAACCAGCTTCTCCAAGAAGCAGGCGTTTACAGTGTCAAGAAACTTTATTTCTGCATCCTATACTGAGGTAACGTACTTCATCAATATGGGGATAGTTGAAATCCCCCATTATTACTGAGTTTTTTATAATTTCTCTCTAATCTCTATGAGCATTTCACAGTCATCATCCCAATATGTGATGTTACTGGATTTTTACAATAAATATAAAATAATTTCTGTAACTACTGTATTAAGTTTACACCAAGTTTTTTATGCCAAGTGGTCTAAGTAGGTGTCTGTTAAAAGCTGGTGATTTATTGAATCTGTTTATGCTGTTTATGACCATTTTTTGTAGGTCAGGTTATAAATATTGGCTCTGTACCTGTATTAGAAATGTTGAAGTGTTGGGATTCATAATAGAAACTGTGGTCACCTCTCAGCCAGGAATATGGGCTAAACAGAGACTCAGACTTCAATCCACATCTCAGGAATTTGTCTGAGACGTGTCATTTGGGAATCTGGCAATGGAAAAATGCCCCAAAAGCTAACCTTACCATGTGCTCCATCACTCAGTTACATGCTCAGGAACAGAGCTCTTCCTTCCGCACGGCAAATCTATAAAAAGAACTCTGGTAGTGGCCATCTTCTCCTTTAATCCTCAGACCACTGCTCTCAGCCTCCATCTTGGGAGCAGTTTGCAAGAACATCTCTGCTATGAACTAAGCCTGTATGGACTGGGGCTCTGTCCCTCAGAAGATGAATGTGCAGCGACTTTCAAGATAGCAGCTTTTACCATCAGCTGTAGCCTGCATCAAAAGCTTTGGTTGATGTATGTAACTTAACCAGTTTAACAATTTCTCTCTCTCAACTTGTTATTTCTATTTTTATTACTAAACTTTTAGATTGTAGATTCTAAAGGATTGGCACAACATGCTGTTTTGGGTAAGATCTAAGTATACATTGACCTGGGAATGTAGCTGGTCTCCTGGAAGCTGGAAGAATCTGTGTGGACTTGGTGAAACTGGTTTACATAATCTCTCACGTGAGCAAGGATTAGTACTGGTTTCTTCAATAAAGCTGCTGGAGAGTTGGTGGGGTTTGCTTGTGTAACTCTTTGCTGGCTAGGAAGGCAGCAAAGGCGCTTTATGTGGCTCTCTTGGTTTGCCTCACTGAGGAGGAAACTCCATTCTGGGCTGTAAGTGGCCTGGTTCTAAGCAATTTGCCCAGGTTAGGTTCTCTTAGCAAAGCCTGGGAAACCTCATGCATATTACACCACCCTGCTCCATGCCTCACCCTTTTCCCACCTCTCCCCTCCAACCTCTGCTGTCTCTGGGGGAGGAACAGGCCTCACACAAAAGAGCCCTTTGCAGAAGTCAAAGCAAGAAGAATGGGATCCTCGTTACCTGGCAGACTAGATAAAATTCTGCACAATTAACCTGAGCATGAATACCTGTCTTTAAAATAATTGCTCATGATAGAGTGACAGCATGAGTACTGTTTGCTTTATAAGTCCCTGGCCACCAAGCAGAGATAGACTTCTCTTTGCTCAGAACAGAAGGCTCCCCCTCCCCACCACCACCAGTGCCAGACCATGAGCGGTAGTCTCCAAATGATAGCAATTAAAAAAAATCTGAAATCTTACTGCTAATAGCATCTTTCTCCATAAATCTATCTTCCTAGGTGCCCTAAAGCTGGAGCATTGTTTCTGTAGGGACCTCATTAGCATGGAACTAATTCAGCCAAGTTAATGCAACCCATTGTGGAAGAGCACATGTATCCATAGGACTACACCAAACTAAATTTGCCTGGTACAGCATTCCAACAGCTGAGCAGCTGTGACAGGTGGCAGTGCAACCAGAAATGCCAAGAACTAAATGAAAGGCAGTGGAATTGAGGGACCTTTTCTGATCCCTTATTTCCCTGAACTCCCAGTGCATGCAAGAGTGAAGAGCTGTTCTGTTGCTGGGGAGGGTTTTCTTGCTAATTTCACTTGATTGCATTTTTTAAAATTGTTTGTCTCCCCCAGCCCCCAATTATTTTCCTTTGGTTGGGGTTATACATCACTGTAATGAGGAACCCGTACTGGAAGTGCTGACAGCATACAGAATACATTGCAGATGGAATTCTGGAAATAAATATATCCTATTGTCTTGACAGATTCCATGAGGTGCATCCAAGCACTTTCTTTATGGACAAGTGCCAAGGAGAAAGCAGACGTCACATCAACCACCATTCTGACCTCAGACCATATTCAAAGCATAACATGTATCTGTCTGAGGTCGCTCTGTATGGGAGGAGACCCCTTCATCCCATTACTTTGACCCCTTAATTGACATGCTGAGCTTCTAGAAAAGTGATGGAGGAGCAAGCTGTCAGCTCACATCCAAATGCAGCAAGCTAGAGTCACCTCTTTGAATGCCGATGGGATTTACTTTTCTTTGAACTTGTCAGAGGTTGCCAAACCATCTAACCATATCTCCTTTCTGCATGCACTCCCAGTCCCCTGTCCTGAAGAGGACAGGCTAGTGGTATGATCCAGCTGCAGAGGAAAGCCAGTTTCTGGATTAGAACATGGATCACTGGCGTCAATTAGTTTTTCAGACCCCTAAGTGTGGCCAGACCCCAATCTGCTCCTATTGGGCTCAGTAGGAGCTTTGCCAGTGACTTGAATGCAGCAGAAACAGGGCACAAAACAGGAAGAACCCTATCAGCTTTCCATTTTCCATGTGCAACAGACATCCTCCTTCCAGCTGCCCCTTGGTTTGAGCGTGCACCCTGGGAACCTCTTGAGGCAAGGGACATTCTGCAGCTGCATAGCATTAGCCAGTTAGGCTTTAGGCTTAAGCCAACAGGGCAAGTTTGATGTGTTTTCACTCTCCAGTAGCATCCACTATGATTGGGGGCCAGAGGCCCAGGAGAGTGAACAGGAAGGTAAGAGATGCTGGCCAAGTGCTGACTTTGCTGTAGTTAAAAGCAGCATCCCTGTCCTAAGATGCAGGCTTAGAATGGCAGATCCACTCTGTTCTGGTGGAAGTCAAAGCTTGAAGAGGAATGCTCATCAGTGGCCTCTCTTAGGAGGGTCTTTCTCCTGTCTCCAGCAGTGACTTCTAGTGCACCCAGTGTTCTACACAACTTCCTGCTACCTTGAGCAGCTCAGCTCCCAGGAATGGGCTCCCCTCCTCCAACAAGATGGATTCTCTTCCTGTTGGTACCTGTTGGTAGCCTCCCAGCATGACAGCTGCAAGCCGCATTCTGATGGAAGCAATAAGGTAAGCAGGAGGAGTGGCTTGAAGGACCTTTGCAGGGTTCTTCAAATGTCCTAAGTGTGCTAATGTGGTGGGGAGGGGAGAATTTCCTTGCAGCCACAAACCACAAATGGGAAAGACACCACACTCCCCAATGCAGTTAATCTGGCCTTCCTGTCTGGTGTTCAGTTGTAGCTCAAACACACATTGACCCAAGTTATTTTAGCCACAAAGATCAGGTCTGTTTTTTTTTCTTTTTGTGCAAAAGCAAATCAGCCACTACTGTACAAGCTAAGCTCTGCTAAGCCTAAGTGAACGTTACAGATTGCTGATCAGGGCCTAGTGCCAGCTGGCTGCTTTGTCTTGTGTTTATGTGTTAAGGAAGAAAACACCCTCAGGCCAAAGTGGGTGGGGCCAGGGAGGAAGAAATAATCTCCAACTTGGCATCTAAATCCTATTTTGGGGGCTATGTCCTTACCAACTCTCAACTCCAGATGTGCAGATAAAGCCAGATGTGCAGGCTTCTGACCGCAGCTCCCTCGATGACAAGTACCGCTGGAGGTGCCATTCTGGCTTTCCTTGTCTGGCATAGGGATTCCTGGAGCCATGACCTGACTAACCAGGTTACCCGGGCAAGTCAAGGACTGGGACTGTTGGGACAGTGGCAAACCAGCAAATGGAATTTGGCAGGTGCCCAGCTCTTCAAATGGCCTTTGTATCCAAAGGGAGCACAGCCAATTGATTAACGTAGCCAGGCAAACCAGCTGAGTCCAGGGAGGATCCTCAGCTGGACTGAACAGAGAATCTGACCCCATGGAGCAACAGAGGAGTGTATATCAACTCGAAGGTATTTTGGCTATTGGTGCTTTGTGTCTTGTCAAGAGAGAAGCCAGAGTTGGCAGAGCCAAATTGGAGCTTCTCCTGCACTCAGCTGGCTTCAGAGCCAAGGTTTTTTTCTGGCTCTCTCTCTAATCACATCCTCAGACAAACATTTGCCTTTGGGCCTCAGGCCAAATGCCTTTTGGGGTAACACCATGCAACAGCCGTCTGACGTTGATTAAGATATTTTAGGGTTTGTGAGTTATGGGGAAACTGATTTTCAAAGACACAGAGAAGAAGCAGCTATTCTGAAGGAGGACATTACTTCTGGACAACTTGATTCTCCTGAAGGATAAACCCTCAGTTATGTAGAATAATTGGAAAAAGTCCATTAATAAAAATAAACAAAAGAATACAATGTAGCCTGCGCGTAAAATTTCAGGGAATTTTAACTAGCATTTCAAGAGTGTGTTCTTTTATTAAGATCATCAGGGATAAAAAAGGATTGACACAGTTGCTCAATTTTTGTAAGGAGGTAATTTTTAATTTTAACTAATAAACGAATAGTTGTCCTACTTCATTTTTCAGAGAATTCACTCCATACTCGTAACAGCTAGAACCTGGGGCAGGATACACGTTTTTTCTTTTTTTTTTTTCCTTCACGTGTAACAAGAGGAGGGCTGAATCTCCTGCTTTCAATCATAGAATCCCGGGGCTGGACGAGACCACAAGAGGGCATCAAGTTCAGCCCCCTGCCCACAATGCAAAACTCATGTAAACTTCAGCTATGGAGCTACAACTCGTTCTCCTGTAATGAAACAACTGTGGCAACCTGCTAAGGTTATTCCTTTCAGCTCCAGCAATAGCAAGAACAGTGCTATCACTGCAAGGAGGCTATTTCCTACTGTCGTAAGATGAAAGCCTAAGCCCATGCAGCACAGGCCTGGTTTGAGGCCTAGCTAAGGCTACTCTACACTATGAGATAAATTTGAATGCATGAAATGCAAATTTGTAATGCTTGGTTTTATAAATTTGCATTGGAGCATTCTCACCTCCCTACAAATTACCCACAGTTCGAGTTAGTGCTGCCACACTAAATTACCAATGATCGACTGTTGCAGCAGTGCGTTGTGGGAACCCGTCCCACAGTTCCCTCTGCCCTGTAGCATTCTGGGTTTTTTTACTGGTGTAGTATGGGAAAAAATGCTCCTAAAGTCTCTTCAAAGGCTTTTTCTTGAGGGGGGGAGCCCTGAATGCCACGGACTGCCAGGGCCAGCCCCCCATTGCTGGATATCACAAGCTGTAATCTGGTCCTATTAGCAAGATTAGGCAGCACCCTAGAATACTCAAAGAGCTCATAGAGGATGGATGTGAGCCATTAGCTGTCATCTTTAAAAGTCTTCTCCCTGGTGACAGCCAGCCCCTGAAGTCTTTGCCACGTGGGGAAGAACATCAGAGATGCAACAAGCCAGAATGAACAACTGTGGAGCGTTGTGGAATACATGTGGGACTCCTCTGGAGGCAAATAAAAATGGTTTAATGGAACCTGTTTCCACACTACCGTTTATCCGAATGCTTACATTCAAACTTCCCATTAAGCCCACTCAGGTTGTTGGAGTGAGAATATCGGCCGTAGTGCCCCCTAAATTCAAAATAATGGTATTTGACTTGTGAACAGTCACAATTTAAAATTGAACTAAGTGCCTTAGATTTGAATTTATGTTGTAGTATAGACAGAGCCTAACAATGGACAAAACCAGGTTAATGTAAAGCAAAGCTAAGCTGTGAGCAAGAGACAGGCCCCTGCTAACAGAAATTGGCATAAACAGGAATGAGAGTGCAAAACACTGATTGGTAATTGGCTTAGGTGCAGGACAATAATTGGTACAGCTCATCAGTTGAAATCGCATGGTACCACCAGCTCATTAAAAAAACCCTTGGTACCAACTCCTCAAAGATACAGACCCAGGTTCAAGAAAAGGTCTAAAATGACAGCACGATGGATAGAGATGATCTACTCAAACCAAGAGGTACAGGGAGATGAGTTGTAACTTGACAACATTGGACGGTGGCAACCTGATACGTCAATAGTGAGGTGTGATTTGTTTGTACCTGTATATAGTATGATGTCCTGGGGGGACAGTCTTTGTATGACCTAGGATGCAATGGAAATATCCCAATGATTGAGTCATTCCAACATGGTGGGTACATATGTGCAGTCGTTTGGTCGAATCTACTGACAACTTTTAGTGTATTTTGCTCTACAATAACTCTGGCCTGGCACCTTCAATCCTTATCTGACCTGTGGTCTTTGCAGGTGCTCTCAGGGTCTGCTGTGGTCATCGGGCCCACATCATTGAACACATACGAAAGCAGCCTTCTGATTAAGAACATCGGTGAAGCTAAAGACCTGGGAGAACACCACAGTAGTAAATCCTCCTAACTATACCTACTGGTCTGTCCTCTTGCTTTTTAGGAATGAAGGACTTGGATTCCAACCCTGTGGCAGTCAAAATGGGGTCACATACGTGTAGGTGGGACTGGCACTTGCAGAAGTCCTGTATTTTAGCAGGGAGTGGGCTGGCAGGTTTGAGTGGCAGGAAGAGATTATATGAAAGGATCAGCTGTTCTCATACCAGCCTCCCACAGAGTTACAGTCTGCTGAGCTGCAACTGAGGATGCAGGTCCTAGGGGGTACTTTGACCCCTTTGGTAAAATGCTTGCAATCTTGCAAAAACCATGGGGCACTGCTTCCTTGAGTGGCCCACGAGAAGCACTGCCACTACAGGATTTCTGCTTCCTTCCATGCCCTGGGCAGGGATTTGTGAAGTGACTGGCTTAAAACCATTTGGCTCCACTGTGTGTCTTTCCACCTTGGCGTGGTTTGTTCTAAGAACACAGGTGTTGCTGCACTGCGACAGGCCAGTGGCCAAGCTTGCCTAGTGTCTTGGATTTGAGGAGACTGGCTGTTTAGAACATCTTCCAAAAGACCTCCTTTTGAGCATGCCTCTGTGCTACTGACTCATCCTCCCGTGCAGGGATCTAGGAACTCTCTAGTAGAAAGACTGGGAAATGCAGGCAGGGTAACTTGGCCAAAGAAGCAGGGTTGGTTTGTTTCAGAGCCAGATGATGAGCACATGAGCTCCTGGCTCTGGTTTCGAAACTGTGAATCATTTTGCATTTGCTGTTGATAGAGAGTCAATCCTTTCCCAGCTGGAGATCGGCCTGCCCTGAAGTAGGAGGATTGATAGCCCTGGGAATGTAATACCCTTACCAAGGAATAACTACACACTGTTCCTAGTTGCAGAGAGCCTGATATTTAAAAGGGCTGAGCAGCCAGCAGGTCCCCCTGTGATGGCTACGGATGCACTTTAAAAAGAGCTGAGTGAGTTTTTGACAATCTGTCCATATGGGTTGCAATGGCAGTTTGTATAACTGTGTTGTGGTATATGTTGACACTGGGCTGGGGTGATTTAACTGGGCTTGGTCCTGCTTTGGGAAGGGAGCTGGGCTCAGTGACCTCCTCAGCTGTCTTCCAGCCCTCGAATACTATGATTCTATGACATGGCAAAGAAAAAGACATAGCTGCAAGCGCCAGAGTCTGCATCTATTGTCTTGAGCTTAAGCTATGGGACTAACAGTGTAAGATGTTCCCATATGGGCTGGATCCCCAGCTTGGAGACCCTGCTCCCTACCTGGGTTCTGCCCCAGGCATGAATGGCTCTGCTACTGTTTTCAGCCCTGTAGCAGGAGCCCTGAAAGCCCAAGTCAGTTGTCATAAGCTCTGAGAATTGCTGTTGTGGGTCTTTTTTGGCAATGTAGATGTCCCCTGTGGGTTTTATCTGCTGCCTAGTATAGTGTCTGAGCCTCTTCTCTGAAAATGAGTAATAGCAAAGTCTGGTGAACTTTAGTGAAAACATGGCCTTGATCCAGGGTAGTGAGTTTTCTGGAACATAAAGGCTACATTGCAGATCTTCCTTTAAAACTATTTGCCTCAACAGTATCCAGTGTGGTGAGGTCCACAGGAGTTTTCAGAAAGGCTTTCATGAATTTGGTATGTAACACAGACTATGTCTACGCTACAGCATAAACTCGATTTTAAGGCACTTAGGTCAATTTTACAATGTGACTGTCTCCACTGCGAATACCATTAGGTTGAATTTAAGGAGCTGTAAGGTTGACATTCTTGCATTGATCATCTGACGCGGAGTAATAAAAAGTTCAAATTGAAAAGGTCAGATAAATGCTAGTGAGGAAACAGTGCTACTTTAAATCGATTTTATTGGCCTCCAGAGATGTCCCACAGGTATCTCACAATGCCCCACAGGTGTACATTCTGTCCGCTTTCACCTCCCCTGCTCTCTAGGTGAGGGGAAGTAGGAAACAGGAAGCCCAGCTTTTTGAATTTATTTCTTTATAATCAGCACAGTGATCTCATCTAGCCACTTGAGAGAACCCCAGCAGGGAGCCATCAGGAGAGTCAGGTTCTCAGTTCATCTAGCAGGTTAGTCCCCATTACTCCACACGGCAGTTGGGCTATGGGGGTCATGCTTGTAGGAGAGGCCAAGAAATTTCTTTTCTGTGTTGCACATTTTACAGGGTAGGCTTCCCACCCCCCTGCAGGTGCCATGTGGCTGGCAGGCTAGCCACCACCCCACCTGCCAGCTGTGCAGTGCAGCCATGCTTCCAGACAGCAGCATGTCCTGGCTTGCATGAACCGAAGGCTTCTGTGCCTCACATTTTCTGGGGCTCGCCAAGTGCGTAGGGGGCTGGTTCCCCCTGCAGCAAAGATTTTTCAGGGTCTGGTTGGCCCCGTAAGGCAACATGTGCCAGCAGTAGGCATGACTAATAAGAAACCCAAGTGACTGCACCATGCCAACAGGAGCATTAGCTGGCCTCTGCTTAAGTTTGGGGGCTGGCCCCCGGCCGCTCCTATTTTCATGGCTGTCCTCCCCACCTAGGCACACTGCTCCAGCACTCTCCCTTCCCAAAGCACGTGGCTTGTGGGAACCACAGTCTCAGTAGTGGCCTGCTTGCTGCAGTTTTACTGTGCGGGAGAACACTGAGGTGCCTGTTAACATGATTCCCACCCTACCTTTCTGCATGTGGTTTGGTTTTAATCCACTGTTGTTGTTTAAAAAAAAAAAAAAAAAAAGTGGGATTGAAGGTTCCCTGCCGTTTGAAAGTTGTTCTTTCACCTGGGGAAAACTGAGGTTCCTGTTGACATGCCACAGTCATCTATTGGCTCCCAGAACACATTTTTGAAGGGTGTTTCAGCTTCTGAAGCCCCCCACCTGTTTGGCTTTATTACCCTTGGGATTCCCTGCTTTCCTTCTCTGTGAATAATATTACTATTAACAGTAATTAATAAAAATGAACATTACTTAATATTAATTAATATATTCATAATATTAATGCTAATAATTGATGTTACTATTAATGTTAATATTGATATTCACATGGATCCAGATTCTTCCAGTGTTTGGTGTTCTTTAACTGGGGGAAATCTTGTTGAGCAACCTGTTGACGTGGTTCAGTTATGGTTTGCTTTCCCCTTGGATTCACTATCTTTCCTTCTGAAAAATGGCCTTTTGCTTTCAGCAGAAGGGGACTGAGGGCAATGCAGTCTGGGAAGATGACAGTGGGTGGTCTCAGGACACATTTGGTTAAAAGGTCCATAATGTGGATGACTCAAACAATTGCTTTCACTGGGGAAAGAAACTTCTGAAAAATGGCTGTTTTCAAACAGAATGAGGGCAATGCAGTGTGGGAAGATGACATCACATACCCACAATCACTTGCGGGGCATTTTCATCCTATGAAGCACCAGTGAAAAAACCCAGAATGCAACAGGGATGAGGGAAACATGGGATAGATTCCCACAATGCACTGTTGCAACAGTCGAACTTTGATGATTTAGTTTGGATGTGCTAAGATGACATTGTGAGGAGGTGCGGATACTCAACTTCAGCTTTATAAAACCCAGTGTTATAAAGTCGATTTCAATAAATTCAGTTTTATTTCATAGTGTAGATGTAGCCTTAGACACCAGTTGGTTTCAAGCTGATGACTTTGGTCAGCATCTGTCTGTAGAAAAAAGAACCTGCTGCCTTCTACAGAAGAATAAGACCTTGCTGTTCTAATTAAATTCCTCATGAATTTACTGAAACTTTTTCCTCTATTCCCTGTTCTAAAGAAGTGTCTCTTTTATGATCTCAAATTCCGCTGAGAGACGGAAGAAATCAGCATATCAGAGAAAACAACTATCCTTGTGATGCCAGCAGTCACTAATTAACAAATTATTTTAAAAAAATCTTCATGCAGATAGAATTGTTTTCTGGCTATGCTGCCTTTTGTGAGCATTGTGACAAGGAAATTGTTTAATTTTACAGATAGGTCAGATTAAGACAGCATTAGCAAGTAGGATTTTTCTGGTTCAATGGTTTTTGTACTGCTCTTTGTTTCAGACCCTAAATAAAAGCCCCAGCCCACTCCCTTTGTCTCACTGCATTAGGCAACCCTCTCTCCATAGACAGTAGAATTGCCACAGACTGCCTGAGTCCTCTAGCACATTCTCCTGGTATATTAATTACAAAACCAGTATTAAACAGATGGTGTTGTGGTTAGGATACCAGACTGAGGCTCAGGACCACAGCTGGGTGAAACTTGGGGGACACATAGTTTGTGAGCTGAAAAAATATGTAGGTTTGGTTGACTGAAAACTATGTGTGAATTGGACAGAAATTCATAAATAATCATTTAAAAAAAAAACAACCTAGGGACATGGGTGCCAGTCACAAAATGGCCGGCGGAAGAGGAAACAGTGGTCCTGTTTGCTCCAAAATGAATTCTTTATTGACTTGCTCAGTTCACTGGCAATTTTAAAAAGAAAAAAAAATTGGAGTTGGATCAGCCTAATTGTATGCTTTGTTTTCTATTACCTGGGCTGCCAGCAAATTGAAAAATTCACTGTTTCCCCAGCTCTGGGTTAAACTCCCAGTTCTGCTACAGGTGTCCTGCCTGATCTTCGCCAGGTTTCTTAATTTTGCTGGGCCTCAGTTCCAGAGGACTAGCACTTCCTGTCTACCTTCTCCTTTTAAATTGTTTGTTCTTTGAGGAAGGGACATTGTGTGCACGCGCGCACGCATGTGCAGGCAGAGCCTAGCAGAACAGGGCCCTGCAGGCCCACAAGGGGGGTGGCAGGACAAAGAGGGAAGTTGCCCTGGAGCCTGGCATTTCAAAGGGGCCTGGAGCTCCCAGGCCTCTTTTAAGTGCCACAGAAGAGCTTCTGTGCTGCTGTGTGTGGCTGTGAGGGGCGGCAGGGGCAGCGCTGCAGTCCGGGCAGTGCTGAGACCTGGCTGCCCTAGACTCTTTTCTACCTATTGGACCCACCCCTTTGGGGGTGTGAAGCTGCCCTCCCCTTCCACGTTGTCCTGCGACCTATGTGGTGGCTGTTGGCTCCCTGGTGGCCCTGATCTTGGTTAAAACTTCCAGCTTCTATAAATAATAAAGAATATTAAGGATGTTTTTAACATCTACTTCTATAGAGTACCAGTTATAACAAGGTTATTTAATGTAAGTAATGATTTCAGCGCAGCTCTGGGAACAGCGTTTGCATATTACTGTCTGTAGTAGAGCAATCAGTGAAAGCTAAAAGACCAGTGATTTCTTTATTGTGTATGGTTTCCACAGTGCGTGGTTATATTTATGATGAGAAGAGAATCCACTAAAGAGGTTCGTTATTAAAAATTTGTGTTGCTGTTGTGCCTGATACCTAGCTGTGATACTGCCCTTCTCAGACATGGAGCTCGAAGCACATTACAAAGGAGATCAATGTCATTATCACCATTCTATGGATGGGGAAACTGAGGCACGGAGCAGAAAGTGATTTGGCCAAGATCACCTAGTGGGACACCTCGGTATAATAGGATGGTCTCCTGAATGCAAGTCCAGTACTCTATTCACTAGGCTACGCTGTCTCCAAGAGGTGTCAGTCAGGCTCAAGGCCCTCTTTTGAACAGTGGTGGCAAATCCATCGGATGACCTGGCTCCTGCCCAAAGGAGCTTACAATCTAAGGCCTCAAGTCTGCAATGAGCTCACTGGGGCCCTGCAGAATCAGGGCACAAGAGGAATTCCCACTGCTGAACCGGACCAATTTGAAGGTGGGTCAAACCTTGATCCTGTGGCTAACGTATTTGGTAATGTGCCTTTGTAAACATTTGTGTTCTTAAAACAACTTCAGAAAAGTGTTGATGCTGCAGCATATTGACACTGATGATGACTCAAATACATGTGAGAGTTTGCTTAATAACAAAAATATTGGTACCTTCTTGTTTGTCTAATTAGTATGTAAATGTTTGCTTAGAAATATTTACCTCCTAAATGTTCTAGCAATGATGTCAATGTGAGTGGAGCAAATTTGCTGTTCAGAAGCAAGGGTAGTGCAAACCCACGATACGACCCAGCAGCTCTGTTTAAAAGTGAGGGGCAGACGCAGGAGCACCTTTCTCTTGCAGCCACTATGCCAAAAGAACTTTGTGAGTGTCTAAATAACACAACCACTATTTTGAAATAACTTCAAAATAGCAGATGCCTTCTTTTGAAATTGGTAAACCTCATTGTTCTAGGATTTGTGCCTATTTTGAACTAAGTATTTTACAATAGGGGCTGTGCAGGTAGGGAACAGAGCCTATTTCGAAATAAGCCATAGTGTGGCCAGTGGCTCTGTTTTGAAATAAGCTCTATTGTGTGTAGATGCTCTATTTTGAAATAGCTGAGTGCTATCTCAAAATGCTTTCTTCGTGTGCAGCTGCATTATTTTGGAATAAGCTATTCCAGAATACCTCTCCCAGAATAGCTTATTCAGGAATAATGCAGTTGTGAAGACGTAGCCTCAGAGGCATTTATGATAGGATCACCTCGTCCATAACAAAACGTGCCCTTGTAAAGCAGCTGTTTCTAGGATGCGGAAGAGCAGCCAATTAGCACGTGGTGCATTATATAGCTGTGGGTGGTGGTGGATTGGAAGTTTTTGCTAAGGACACACTGGGACAGATCCCTACTGTTTAAAGAAAAATGGACCTGAGTTCCTCAATGTCCATGAAAAACAAGGGTGGTTTTCAGAAGTGGTAAGCAACCACCAATCTGACTGACATACTTGGTTTATAAGCTCTTTGAGGCAGGGCCTGTCTTCTTACTGTTACACAGCACTTCACACCAATGAGTCATAGTTCATGTCTCAGGCACCCAGGGCCGTAACGCAAATAATGAACAGTTCTAGTTCTGCTTCAATGCTCTCTTCTCTTGGACCAACTTCAGTGTACCCTGCATTATTCACTTCTTATTGATCTTCTCCCAGAACAGTCTGCTCAATTGTCTCTCTCTTCTATCACCATGGCTTTCCTTTCAACTCTCTTATCTAGGTCTTTTTCTGTGGCCGCATGCTTAAGCTTTCTTCGAACACTGCTCTGTATGCATTCCCTATTTCTTCCTTGCCTAGCCTCACCAAGTCTATTATTTTCTTAAACTGCATCTTACACTGTTTATTGAATTTCATCTTGATGTTTGCGATCACTAGACTGCGGTCAGAGTCTATATCCTCTCCTTGGAAAGTTTGGCACTGCTGTACTGATGTTACCCATCTTCTTCTTACCAAGATCATATCTAGCATGTTCTTGGACTCCCTGTCATTCAATTGCCATTTCCACTTCCTACAGTCCTTTTGTTGGAATCTCATGTTATAGATCACCATCTTGTGCTTCATAGCAAACTCTAGTAGTTTTTCACCTCATTTGGTTCTTTCTCCATATCCAAACCTTCCCATGACTTTCTCCCCACCTGCATCATCTGTTCCAACCTTCGCATTCCAATATCCTTCAGTGAGTACAAAGCACAGTTTGACCTGAGTGTTTTAGAGAGACAGATTGAAGAACTGAAAGAGAGATCTCCCCAGAGCAGCAAGAGTGAGACTGATATTTTGAAGGAGGAAGTAGAAAAAGCAGTGAAATGACTAAAGAACCACAAGAGCCCTGGAAATGATAAGATCACAGGAGAAATGATTAAATATGGCAGAGAAAGTATGATTCAGGAAATACATTGATTATATACTATAGCTTGGAAAGAAGGGAAGGCACCTAAGTAATGGACAACATCCATGCTAGTGACAATACACAAGAAAGGAAGTGCACTGGAGTGCAAGAAGTACAAAACAATTGTCCTAAAGGGTCATCTAGGCAAGGTGCTGATGATGATACTGACGGAGGGACTAAGATCGCAGATAGAAGAACATCTAGAGGATGAGCAAGTGGGGTTGAGGAAATACAGAAGTTGCAAACAGCTGATATTGGCACTAAGACTGATAGCAGAGAAAGCTTGATGAATGAAAGAACAAGAACATCTACACTTTTCATTGATCTTCAGAAGGCTTTTGACAGTACAGATCAGAAAGTGACTTGGGCTGTGTTGTAGTTGTACAGAGTGGAGAGCAGACTGATGTGGCTGTTGAAAGATATAAATGACGATGTGGAGGCAGCAGTAAGAACATGTAGACAGTTGGGAAGTTGGTTTAGAATGAATAGAGGTACGAGACAAGGAGATCTGATATCACCGAGCATCTTCATCACTCATCTAGAGAGAGTGATGGACAAGATCAAGGAAGAGGCAGAAGGGATATCTGTGCATGGGATTAGAATTAACCTGAGGTTCGCAGATGATATAGTTATCATTGAAGAAGATGAGGAGAAGCTAGAAAAAACTGTGCTCATGCTAAACGAGGAAGGGAAGTAGTATGGACTGATTGTGAACATCAATAAAACAAAAAAATGTTATTTGGAGATAGGACATAGGAAGGAAGATCAGTGTAGATGGGATGGAACTAGAGAACATAGAGAAGTTCAGGTATCTGGGGAACAACATAACATATGATCTAGACTGTAAGAAGGAAATAGCAACTAGGATAGCGAAAGCAAGAGCGAGTTTGAAGGCAATGGATAAGATCTGGAAAAGCAAAGTAATTAGCTTAGGAATGAATCTGAGTGTCTTGAAAACGTGTATTCAGCAGCATGTTGTGTGGATGTGAGACATGGGTGATGACAAAAGATTCAAAGAGAAGAATATTGGCATTCAAGAGCAGTTGTTATAGAAAGATTCTGAGAATAGAATGGATACAGAAGCTTACCAATGAGGGATTATATAGGAAAATACAGCCGAAAGAGAACCTACTACTACAGAACCTACTCCCTGACTTTGCTCCTTGACTCTCTGATTTCCTCACCTTGATAATATTTTTCTGATTTGTCAACCTTGATTACTATTTTTGGTTCTCTGTGCCTTAAATATTGAGTCTGTTCTGGTATGGCTGTGATCTGAAGAAGTGGGTCTGTCCCACAAAAGCTCATCACCTAATAAATTATTTTGTTAGTCTTTAAAGTGCAGCTGGACTGTTTTTTTTGTTTTGCTACTACAGAAAGTTATACAATGCAAGTTACAGCTATTGGGGCATATTTGCAAAATGAACGATGAACAAAAAATTAAGACCCTGATATTTGCCATAAAGGATGGTCATATAGGAGAGGCAGACCCCACAGAGAATGGGTAGATGAAATAGCAGATTGGTGCAGAGGTAGTCTACGGAAACTAAGCCACTCTGCACTGGACAGGGAAAGATGGAAAGAAATAGTGAGAGAGGCATCAGACACCAATGGGCGCTGAGCCCATGGTTGTTGATGATGATGATGTTGATGACTAGCCCTGCCACCTCTGAGAGTCGGGGTCTCAGTTTTCAAGGCCTCCTTTGAAAGATGTAATCCAGCAAAGAGAAATCATCCAAATATTGTATCAGCACTATCGTTCCATGCAGCAGCCTTCCCTGGCCAAGTGCTTTTTTTCTTAGAGAGAACAACAATGGGACAATTTGGTCACACAAATTGCTAAGCAATGTGGCTCTCTGAAGTAGCTGAAGAATAGTAAAGGAATTAATGAAGGAAGACCAAAAAAGCAACAATGTAAACACAGCACATCTCTGAATATAAATGAGGAAAGCCCTTTGCAGATGTCTGTCTTGTTAGGCTCCCATGTTCAGATGACCTAATTAAATCAAACGTGGTGATTTTTTGCTCTAGCTTTAAGGTGATTAGTCAAAAAGAGGCCTTGGTTTCTTCCTTTTGAGTAAGATTTTCAATGTCATTATGCAGGCACTTGACTTTTCCACTTCATATTTTATTATATGTAAAACTTTTGGGTAGCAGCCATCTTTGTACTATTTAGTGTTAATCTCCCAACCTTATGCAGCTGGAACCTCTGTAGTCGGGCACCTTCAGGAATGGGCCAGAGCTGAACTGGAGAATTTGCTGAATTACAGGAGGTCAATTTTGTCTAGTACATTACCAACACTTCCACTGCTTACTGGGCTCTTAGAAGACATATAGGGGTAAATTACAGCTAAACAGCACGGAACATTGAGAGCCAGAATTGGTGGCTGGAAACAAACTTTGTGGGACCACTTCAGCTACCACACCTATGATAAGTGGACATCCAGCTAACTAAAATCATGCCATATCATGGATGTTACTGACCAGAGAGTGCCGGACTAGAGAGATTCAAGCTGTACATACATTCACACTCCTGACTTCAGATTCCTCATCCCAGTTTATATACTTCACTATAGTCCATTGAGTTGAATGACCCTACGCCAGCCATGAATTAGTCCCACTAGATGTGTTCTGTTGTTTCTTGCCCATTTTGGATGACCCTAAAGAGCATGCCAAATTGTGCTAAGAAACCTACTTGCTGATCTGATTGGGGCAGGGGGAATGAATTTTGGGGACACCCGTGCGCTGAAGCAGACTCCAGAAGCCTGATGCAGATCTATTCAGGGGTATGAGCCAACTGCAAGAGCCGAATAGGGCACAGTTCTTTGAGGTGACTCATGACTTTTTGGGGGGTGGGGAAGAGTCATTTCTACAGGCAGGTGCTTAGTCCTTTCAGAAATCCAGGCCCTTAATGATCTCTCAAGCTAGACACGCAAAATCACTAGGCACATGAAAAATCTTGACCTGAATTGTTTTGTCCCTTGAAATCTTGCAGATGTCTAGTAACTTGAATGAGTCTCTGAGCAGATCTAAAGGCCTGTCCAAATGGATACTGGTTACAAACATTGAATTTCCATCTTCTGAACAGCATGGCTGACAGCCACTGTGGGCCTCAGGGCCAAGTGGGAAGGGGGGCCTGGCTCTGTGCCCCCAGAAGGGGCAGGACCAATGGCAGTCACCCTTAGTGCCACCAGACTGTAGTACTGCGCCCCCCGCCCCCACCGACATTGGCTGGCCTGCTTCTGAACATGACTTATGGCGACCGTAGTGAACTAGACCTGTTGGATGCAGCTGGCAAGAGGTTACCTGTGGATGAGATATGTATTCAGAAGCAGCCATAGTGTAATGTTAAGGAATGGGAGCAACAGGATTTCCCTTCCTATGGGATCAGTGAGACAGAGAGATTTGAATTAGCTGTCATAATTGCCTCAGGAGCCTTAAACTTGCTTTTGGATATCTGTATCTTACTAGGGTCCAGGACCCCAGCAAAGTTTCTACTTGTGACGATGACTGGGTTTCCTCATGGCTTTCTAGCTGACTTGCCATGTCTTTGAAAGACATATGAACCATCAGATGGGATTTGGAAATGTCACCCATGAAAAAGTCCTCTGCCTTGTAGTTTCAGTGTGTACACTGCCTTTAGCGGAGCTGTGAATGAAAATCTAGGCCATTACAGCTAATACTGCTGATCTGAGGAGTGTAGATTTTGGCTGTGAGACTGGGAGAGCTGAACATACATTTTGATGGTAAGATAACACTCTAAATATTTTTTAGAAGAATTGTTACCTCCGCTCTCTTGCTTTCACAGATCCTTCTGAAGCCCAAGTAACGTTAGCTCACTTGTATCTAGAGAAATGAACATGGGATTAAAGGTCAGAGTTAACTACTGATCCTGACTCTACCACTGACTTACTGTTTGACTTCAGGCAAGTTTCTTAACCTCTCTGCTCCATATTTTTCTAATATGCAAAATAAAAATACTGGCTCCACTCCAACTTGTTATGGGACCCTAGGCAAATCACCACCAGTAGTAGCAAGAGTAACATGCATGGTGCTCTGGTGACAAGTCAATGAGTGAGCTCTCAAAGCCCAGATTCTTACAATCTAACCTAGGGAGTGAACTTCCTGAGGAAATACAACAGATCAGCAAGGTAGAAAAGTCAGCAAGAGAGCAAGGAAAAGTGCTTTTGTAAAGGGAATAAACTCCAATCTCTTGACTGCTTTTGTTGTTTGTGCTTGGGTGCTCTTTTTTTAAAAAAAAAACATGCTGAGGAAGATGATCCTTGGGCAGAGATTAGTGACGGAAAACAAGGCCAAAGGAGCAAGAGTTTTTAGGAGTGACTGGAAAGAGGCAAAAGGAGGAGTGACAGGGCCATCAGGAGGTGTGGAAAAGGCCACCCTCATGGACTAGCCACATGTGGACACCAACGCTGAAAACTCCCCCAATATAGTTGTTATTTCTTAACACAGCATCCACTGGAGAATCACATTTCCACCTGAAAACGTTGCCGCTGTTAAATGTGACCCCCTAAAAATTACTAAAGATGAGAGGAAAATAGATGTCCTCTTTTCAGGTTTTCTCTGAGCAATTGGCAGCGCCCTGGGAACAATCAATTTTGTTGATGATCAGTTGTGGTGTTTGTGGGTTGCCCAGGGCTCCTGTGGAGAACATGATGCTCAAGAGGCAACAGACAGGCATGTGCAGAGAGAAGAGGAGAAGCCTGGACCAGAACATGTTTGGCAATGGTTACCTAGCACTGAATTAGAAAGTTTGAACAAAAGTACGGGAGCAGATAATCCTCTAACTTTTTTTTAAGGAATAAAACCCTAGTGGGACATCCCGTTTAAAGGGTGTTGCATCAGAAGATTGGATCAGTCAGTATCCGTTGTGGCTGGGACTCTCCAGAGAGAGGTACAGTTGCTGCCTCAGAGCAGTTGCTATCTAAGGTCAGTTCTGTGCTACAAACCTATATGAGTGTAACTACGTGGCTTGGAGGTGAAAAATCCTCCCCTTTAAGCACTGAAGTTATATTGACCAAAGCCCCTGTACAGACACTTCCATGTTGAGGGAAGAATATCTCCCATCAACATAGCTATTGTTGCTTAGGGGGGTGGGTTAATTTTGCCAATGGGAGAAGCTCTCCTGCCAATGTAGGAACATCTTCGCCCAAGTGCTATGGCAGCGCATCTGCATGGGGGCAATGTTTTAAATGTATTCCTGCCCCAAGAAGATAAATGACATAAGATGATTTGTGGCGGTGGGAGGGGAGATGCCATCAGGTGGATAGACTTTCCATTTACATTTACTTTTCTTACAAAAAAAAATTGGAACGCTTTGCATTTTTCATCGCATTTTACAAAAGAGGGCAAGTATCACTGTTCTCCTTTTACAGAAGCAGCAGAGTGAGCTGCTGAAGGTAACAAAGACAACAAACAGCAGAACCCATGTCTTACGGGCTAAAGACCAGTACCTCACCCACTATACCAAACTGCATCTTTCACAAGTTGGCTCCTTTTTTTTTTCACTTGTATCCATATTTTCTCTGAAATCTCCCTCCTTCATGTACTGTTTCTTGATGGGCCTAAATTACCTGTTTCTGATTGCAAATGGTCTTCATTACTAGGTTGTCCTTGTCTCGGGCTTAGTCCTGCCTAGATGCTATCGCCCTTCTGAACATATTATTGATGCCTTGTTGGCCCAAAGGCATAACCTGCCGTGACAGCAGTAACAGGCATAGTTGTCACTGAAGTAATATAAAATAAGAGCTGGTACAGCAGGGTGGAATTTCACTTTATTGTTGCAGAGAGTGACAAAGAAACTCGTTTTTGCCAAGTCCCCAGGGAGAATTTGGCTGCAGTATTTGGCTGTCAGGTCCATCACACAAAACCTCTTAGGTACCGGGTACTGAAGAAGTACATGCCTCAGCTGAGATGAGGATGTTATAAAGGAAGGTTGCATGAGATCAGGATGAGGCAGTGATCTACTTTTTTCAATTCAAGGGTGGAATAGATTTTGTTATGTACATCAACACAGGCATCAATAGACACATGCTGCCAGCAGCTGTGCGCTCTGCTGATCAGCTGGGCAATATCTGAATCTCTCTTGGGTGGCCGCCCAAGTGCTGCTTACAGGGCATACTGCTACCAGAGAATGAGGCTTGTCCTTCAGGGCAAGATATTTCTATGGACATCGTGAGGTTGGGACATCCATTCCCCTTCTCCCACAATCCCTCCAAACCTTGTCCACCTGTGCCAGTGTCTTCCCTTTCCATAGTCTGACCTCCTTGAGAACATCTGCAAAGCCCCTGTCCTGTCTATTTTTAAAGAGTCACCTTTATTGCGCTGCTCGCAGTGAATCTGGTTTCATAAGATGACTATCCTTCTCCAGCCACTAACCTTTGGTCTATGTGTCTATCCTCTGCGTCTGAGTTCTTTAGTGCGGGGAGAGCACTGTTCTGCCTGCATGTGTGGGAAACACCTAGCATGTAGCCCATTGTGCTGTAAATAACTGATCATCCTATGGGGCCATTCAGGAAATGGTGCAATGGTTTGAATCATCTTCCTGTTTGAATGATTATTGTAATTCATGTATGTGGTACTAGAGGAGCAAACAGATTGTTTGTTTAAAAAATGGAAAAGACTGAGAACTATAAAACAGCAACCAGCAATCCACTATTTCTGACCCTGTCAAAACAAAGCAGCAGAAATATAGCACTTTAAAGACTGTCAGTGCTGAGCTTTTGTGGGACAGACCCACTTCTTCAGATCAATTTCATTTCCAATACAGACTGACATGTATAAGTACAGAGGCCCAAAAAGAAAAAAAATTGCAATAAAAATTGCCAAATCAAATAGGATAGAAGGAAGGGAGTGAGAGGTGGGGGGATGTTAATTGTCCTGTCTGAGATAATTATGAGCATCAAAGAAAGGGAAGTGGTCTGATCCTGTGTCTAGAGCAAACTTTACCTGGGAGGAGTCCTGTTAGTGTATATAGTGACAAGTCTCAGAGGGTTAGTCTCTGTCTGCAAAAATGAGGAGGGGTGCTGTGGCACCTTAATGACTAACAACTTTATTTGGGCATAAGCTTTCATGGGCAAAACCAATGCATCTGATAAAGTAGGCTTTACTCACAAAAGCTGATGCCCACATAAAGCTGGTAGTCTGTAAGGTGCCACAGGACTCCTTGCTGGTTTTGTATACAGTGAGAGAGCTCCCCACCTGCCACTGAAATGCAGCCATCTCTGGGGAGATTGTCACCAAGTGACTTCCACATGGGGCAAAGTGTGACATTATTGGATTTTAAAATGAACATGAGAACCATGATTGTAATCACTGCCCTAGGTTTGCACCAAATCTTGTGCCAAGGGGGCCAAGTGAGGTTTGTAATGAAGCTGGTGATTTGCTGAATCTGTTGATGCTGTTTATGTGGTGGTATCATTTTTGTATGTGAAGTTGTAAGTATTGGCTCTGTACTTGTAGTTGGATTTAGATCACAATAGGAGGTGTGGTAGCCTCCTAGCCAGGTGAAGCTGTACTCACCTACAGGTTTTTTTCTTCTTCTGAGCAACTGGAGGTCAGTGTTGTCTAGCAGCAGTCTCAACACTTCAGCTGCTTCCTGGACTCTTGTAAGATATTGGCTACATCTGCACTAGCCCCAAACTTCTAAATGGCCATTCAAATGGCCATTTTGAAGTTTACTAATGAAGCGCTGAAATGCATATTCAGCGCTTCATTAGCATGCGGGCGGCCGCGGCGCTTCAAAATTGACACGGCCCGCCTACTTCGAAGTCCCATGAGCAGATGGGAATAAGGGAACTTCGAAGTAGGCGGGGTCCTTTCGAAAAGGAGCCCCGTCAGGACGAGCCGCGCAGAGGTGAGCCGCGTCAATTTTGAAGCGCCGCGGCTGCCCTCATGCTAATGAAGCGCTGAATATGCATTTCAGCGCTTCATTAGTAAACTTCGAAATGGCCATTTGAATGGCCATTTCAAAGTTTGGGGCTAGTGTAGACATGGCCATTTAGGGGTAAATTACAGCTAAATAACAGCACAGAACACTGAGAGACAGGACTGGTGGCTGGAAACAAACTTCATAAGACCACAGGAAACTTGGCCGCACCCATGATAAGTGGTCATCTGGCTAATTAAAACGATACCTGATTACAGATGTTGCTGGATGAGAGAGTTCTGGACTAGAGAGGTTTAACCTCTAGGTAAGAATTGCAACTCTTTTTTCAAGTTTCTGGATCTCCTGGCTCCAGGGAGACATTTGAAATCCTGATCCTCAAGTGTCTTCGAAGGGCTCAAACCCCCACAGGCAAACTGAGAGTGCTGAATGTCTCTTTTTAATCTCACGATTTTCAAACGCTTGGACTTGAAGAACTGCAATCCCTTAAGCCTCTTCCTGAAACCTCCTGGCTGCTGAGGCAGGTGAAAGGCCTGATTAGCCACTACTCTGCACCCGGTGTCTACACCTGCACAAATGGTTGTTGCACAGCTCGCAATGAGAAAAATGCCAAGGGGTTTAGAATGGAAGGTGGTTGAGAACTGAAGCTCTGGTGTTGGCCACTTTTACGAAACCTCTGAAAGTCAGCAGGGCTGCTATGTTCTGTGCCAACATTGGGCTTGGAATGGATTTGAGTTGTGGCTCTGCCTTAAGTGTATCACTGTATCAAACATCTGTACCATGTCAGCAGTATTCCTCTCTTTTGCTGTCTCCCACTGTTCCCACAAGACAGTAACTTCCCTCCCATCTTATCCCACTTCAGACGCATCCTCTGCTGACTCCTCCTGGAGGAGGCTGCTTACTTGCTTGTCTTCACTTCCATGAAGATGTGGTAAATATGAGTGTAATCAATTTCTCTGGGGTCAAGATTTGACCCCAGATATTCCTCTGTATCATGAAAAGTAAGGGAGGTCGATGGGAGAAAGGCTCCCATCAATCTCCCTCAGTAAGGACAGATGTTGCAGTCTACTGCAGATGTGTCGATTTTAGCTATGCAACTGCCCTAACTAGAATTATGTATCTGCAGTTGACTGTAGGGTCTAGTGTAGACCAAGCCTAATAGAAAAACCTGTTGGGCATGTTCTGGAAAGTTGCAGTAGATTGGATCGCATCATGCCCCTCTGCCCTGCAGCTCTTGAAGAGTCCTGGTGAAAAGTCTTCCTGACTCACTGGGGTTTGCACAGCAAAGCTGTTTGCGTATTCTAGTTGGGTTTGTGCAGGCGAAGGGGATTGGATTGCTGGAGTACTTCTCTGAGCTGATGGAAATGCACTCTAGGCAGTATTGTTAACAGCTTGGTGGAGACTGAAAAACCTTGCATGCTTCAGAAACTTAAATTCATTTCTCTTAAAAAGCTTTTTTCCTCCCTTTGGCCCTGCAGCAGTAATAAATCATCGCATATTTAAAAAATCCAGCTAATGGAACAGCTGCATAATATATGTTTGGAAGGGGAAAAAAGTCAGCAGGTTTTAAACTTTAGAGGTTAAAATACTTTCAAGTTATTTTTAAATAGTTTATTTGTTTTAACTTCCCATCACTTAATACCCAGAGAAAATTGAAAATAATAATTTGCCTTCCTATAGAAAGACCCTTCCCATTTGGCAAACACTTATTTTTCTTAAAACAAAAAAGCAATCCTGTAGCACCTTAAAGACCACAGCGTCAGTGGTCTGAAGGAGCTGGGTACCAATCCTGCCAGTGTAAGGAAAGCTGATGTCTGTGAAGTGGCGGGCAGCAGCATGGCTAGCGTGTGTTTCAGTGCGTCTATTGCCACCTCTCAGTGCATTTACACGGTCTTTAAAATCACATAAGACACTTAGCCTGCCACAGCATCTCCCCACAGACTAGGGCCGTTCAAATGGTTAACCAGTTAAACGATAGTGCTTAACCAGCTAACCACTGTAACCGAGGTCTCACCACAGGGGAAAGGGGGAAAAACAGTTTCTGGGTCTTGTAAGTGGTCTACCTGGGTGCACTGCAAATATCAAAGCTGGGGAAATTGTCCTTGTAATGCATAAGGTAATCGATATCTTTGTTGAGTTCAAGGAGATAAGTACCAAACTTGAGAATAAATTCCAATTCAGATGTCTCCCTTGGTCACCTGACGCTAAAGTCTCTGGCTATGGCCACACTGCAAGTATACACAAACTGGGACTTGTCGATAGTATCTTGACAAAACCCAGCACGTTTGCCGATAACCTTCTGCCTTTCCCAGATGAAGAAGAGTGCCTTTTGTGGACAGGTTCAGTCGACAAAAATGCTGTTTGGATGCTCTGGGGAGCCTTCTCTCGACAGACAGGGCATTCAGAACAATGGGCAGCCCTATCTGCTGTAGACGTCAGAAATCAAACTATCTAGGGTTGGCAGTTGACCCCTGTACTCCACAATATCACAAGGGGTAAGGGAAGATGGCCAGGTAAACTGATTGCAGATAAGTCAATTCTAGCTACGCAATTGCCATAGCTTGAATAGCGTATCAACAGTTGATTTATCTGCCTCATGCAGACCTGCCCTTAGAATGCACTAGCTTCTGGGTACAACTCAGAGGCATGTGTTGGATCTCAAACACAGAACAGCTTTAAGCCCCATGTACCTGAAATACCAGTCGCACCTCCAGGTCCAGCTGAGATGAGTTGAATTGTTGCTAATGGCTCCTACTAATACTCCCATATTGGAGCAGCAGCTAGTCTAAGCTTCTTGACTTGACATTGTTTCTTGTGTTTGGGTGGTAGAGCCTGACTTTCTTCTGCAAAAACCATTTTGTTGACTTATTCTCTGTCCATTGGATATAGGAGGTTGTTTGCACCCACGGTGAGGTGTGGGTTTGTGGTAGTAATGTTAACCAGTAGCTATACCCATTAACTGGCCTTCAGCAGCTAACTCTGGTGTTTAGCCAGCTGCACCAGATGAGAGCCGCCCTAGCCCGGGCAAGACCTAGGTTAAAATGGTTAAGCACTATCGTTTAACTGGTTAACCATTTGAACAGCCCTAGTCTGTGGGGAGATGCTGCGACAGGCTAAGTTTCTTATGTGATTTTAAAGACTGTGTAAATGCACCGAGAGGTGGCGATAGACACACTGTGAACCACACTCTAGCTACGCTGCTGCCCATCACTTCACAGATATCAGCTTTCCCTGCACGGTCAGGATTGGTACCCAGCTCCTTCAGACCACTGGTGCTATACAAAGCCATGGCCATGATGTCTATGGTGGCTGGATTCTAGCGCAGGCTGAGTCCTCTGGGAAAGGGAGGGAAGAGCTGGGAGTATGGTGTTTTCTGGAACCACTCCGTGCCCATGCTCTGTACTCTGCAATTGAGGGAACGGTTGGTATGTTCCCTGTGCACTGTGTGGTTCCACAGTCTCTGACCTGGACATGGGAGAAGTGCAGGCAGAACTGCTCTTGGCTACAACAGTGTTTCTCTAGTCCAAGATGCCCATGAGGCCAACTGACGCTACAGAACAGCTCTCCTGCGTTCCAGACCATTCCTCAGCCTGACCCCCATTCCCAGGCATCAAAGCAAACTGACTGCTCCACTCCCCTGGGCTCAGGAGAGGAGGGGGCAGCCTGTAGTGTGAAGCTGTGTAACTCTCTCCCTGTTTTCAGGGCCAGCTGGGGCTTCCTGTTTGATCTGCAAGCCGCTACATCAGCAGAGCACCCGTTTGCCTGGGTGGCCAGCTGGTCTGTTGGCAGTGGCAAAAGATGAGCTGTAGTAAATGTGCCTCAAGCATCCCTGGCAGCCCCCACCAAGGAGTAAGCTGCCCAGGAAAACTAGGCAGCTCTAGAGATGGGCCTGCTCTAGGCTTATATGCAAAGCGTCACCCTGGCCCTCGTTTCTCTTTGCCAGCCTGCCTGAGTGTTCCCCTAACCTGGGCTGGGCAAGGGGGAGGAGGCAGGGAGAACAGCAAGCACCTTCCAACATGTCAAAGGCCACTGCAGCCCCACCTTGTGCTCGTGGCCTCCCAAGGGCCCCTCGTGCTCACATCTCTTGCCCCCACCTACCCAACCCTGGGAGCGCTCCTGGTTTTTCTCACCACGTTCCTCCAAATCTCAGGGCCTGTGCTGCTCTCCTGTTTCACCTCCCTTCCTCCCCAGCCCCCCGTTCCATCACTGCCGGTCCCCCAGTGCCCTGTTCCAGGGGTTTGCACACGGGGGCAGTGGCATGGCTGTCAGCCACCATCTGGAAACCGCGCTTCATTGCCAGAATTTATAGTAGTGTTCAGTGCAGGAACCCTGGGTCAGTACGTTGTAAAGGAGGGTGGCACAGGGAGGCTCGCTGGGCAAGTCTGAGACCCACAGCCCTGTTCTCTGCAGTGCTTCCTATGGGCTCCTCACCTCCCTATTCTCTGCCTCCCCAGCCTCCCCCCGCTGTCCCTATTCTCTGCCCCGTGTCCTCCCCCCGGGGTCCCTATTCTCTGTCCCCCCGTGTCCTCCCCCCGGGGTCCCTATTCTCTGCCCCACCCCGTGTCCTGCCCCTTGGGGTGCCTATTCTGTCCCCCCGTCCTCCCGCGGGGTCCCTATTCTCCGCCCCCCGTCTTCTCCCCCGGGGCCCCCATTCTCTGTCCCCCGTGTCCTGCCCCTTGGGGCGCCTATTCTGCCCCCCCCGCGTCCTCCCCATTCTCTGCCCCCGCCCCCAATGCTCCCATTCTCCGCCACGCCCGTCTCTGCCCCCCTCCAGCGCGGGCCGCCTCCCGTGGCTGGGCCCCCGGGGCTCGGCCGTCCCTCCCCGCCAGTGGCGCCGGGCCATGCCCAGCCCCCCCCTGCGGGCTGGCTAAGCCTGTATGTAAATGGCAGCCAATGGATGCGGCTGTTGCGCGGGGCTGGGATTAGCGCCGGGGCGAATGGCTGGCACTCTTACTGGGATTACCGAACAAAGAGCCTCTCTCGGCAGCCCCCGGGAGCAGGGGCCCGGCCGGCCCGGCACTCACCCCTCCCCCGCTCCCCTTCCTCCTTCCTCCGCGCAGCGCAGCGCGACCCGGCGCCGGCGGGAGCCCGGCCAGCCGGCGGGAGCAGCGGGCGAGGCTGAGCCCTGCGGTAAGAGACCCCGCTCCCCCGCCGCCCCGCGGCTACGCTGGATCGGGCAGGGAGGGCGTGTTGGTGGGGCGCCCGCGGACTGGCGTCGGAGTGGGGTGGGGGTTTGCGGGTCCTCCCTCCCTCCCGGGGCAGCGCCCCGGCTCTGTGCATCGCCTGCGCCCCCTCCCCCCGCGGGGCCTGGGGTGTGTGGGGGTTGGAGGGGCCAGGGGTTGACCCCCTGTGATTGGTCGCGCACAGACCTGTCTCCCCTTCCGTTTGATGTCACCTTTGGGGGTACGCGATCCGGGGGGGTTGGCTTTAAGGGGGGTGTGTCTTTGCTTCTGTCCACTTCGACCTGAGGTCTACACTGGCGGCCTGGGGGATTGGCATCTGTCACATCTGGGCCTCAAGCAGGAGTACTAATACAACCCCCACCCCCCCAGGTAGCAGCCGGTGGCAGAAAGATGCTCAGCTCCTCTGTTCTGGGTGACCCCTTCCTTCTGTCTCTTCACCCCCAGTCTCTCTCTGCTTGAAGCGGGTGGCTCATTAGCACTCGGGCATCTCCTGCCCCAGCTAGGTTTGGCCTCCGAGGAGGTGGCAGGGGTGGCTGGGCTTGCCAAGAGAGGAAGGGGAAAAAATGGGCTAGCCACCAGCGCAGCAAGGCATTTCCCACTCTCTGTGCTGTGAAAGGCACTGGCACAGTTTAACATCGAAATTCCCCCAGGGTCACCTGGCTAGAGACTCCAGGCTTTGGGAAAACTGGTTACCAAATGCAGCTATAGGAATCCAAGAGGCTTTAACCATTTCTAAGTGAAATGGCCAGTGCACTCCCTTGGCACTGGTGCATAGGGAAGAGTGGAAAGTTCTCTGTGCGCGTGCTGGAGAAAGTATTGCATTTTTGGTAGTCGTGCTCCCTTCTCCTTCCTTTCCATGTTTATTATAATCTAGGCGCAGCCGAATGGTCCTATCGATTCATCTTGCTCTGGAGCTGGCTTCACTTGTGCATTGTGTGACTCTTGCTGGTGCTGTAAGACTCCTGAGTATTTCCCTCTCAGGACTGAATTGTTTTTTGTGTGGGCAGTGGACTTGCGATTGGGAAGCACCAAGGTGGCCTTTCTCTGTGGCTGAAAGTCAGGTGTGACCCGAAGATCCAGGAACTGAATGGCAAGGTGGATTCAGTGTGCAACCGAGCGTGTGTGTTGGAGAGGCAGTGTGCTCTAGTAGAGCAGGGACCGGATCAAGAGGCAGGAGACCTGGATTCTGTTCTTAGCTCTGTGACTGACCTGCTGCATGACCTTAGCTGAGTCCCATCCTCTCTGTGTTTCTTCCTCCTCCATCCTTTGTCTGTCATCATGTATTTCCAAAATAAGCTGTACTTCCTCTTGAGGTGTATGTGCAGTGGGGCCTCTGATCTTGTCTGGAGCCTCTAGGTGTGACTTATACTCCTACTAAATAGTAACAGATGAACCACATGTAAGTACTCTAGGGGGAACAGACATGTTATTGTATATCATGCCTTTCACCAAGAAGAGTCCCAGAACTTTAAAATCTGACTGCTGCTGCTGTTGTTGAGCCAGTTAGGTAGGCCAGGCACATCTTTGACTCATCAAGGGCCGGGGTACTCCATAGCACAGTGAAATTTGCTGTGGCATGTGCCTTTTGCTATAGAATTGTGCTCCAGATTCTTATTTTCCATTTTTAAAAGATTTAGAGCCTAATCTAGTCGGGAAGGAGACCTTCCAGAGGAGAGCAAAGTGTCAGATGATGTGATCTGGTCTTGATGAGTTTTCAGAAAGCCTGAAACAATAGCTCTGAGAGTCAGGATTGGTCCTGATCATATTGGTGATATGCTAATGTTGAAGCCTAATGATGTCAACAGTGTTACTTATTTCACTGATAGATTCCTCAGTGACATAAGTAACAGCGTGGACATCATTAGCAAAAACTCTGCTAATGTGTTTATCCCACAATATCAAATTACCTGCCATTTCTCTTCAGTTTCTGAAATTCCTAACTGTCACTGTCAAAACTAACAGAGTCTGCTCCTAATAATGTCTGTGATACAGTTCTGCAGGATGAGTACAATTACCTCATTAGGGACAATGCAAAGGAAACTTTGTTAAGATAAAATGTAATGCAAGGCATAATGTATGGATTGCGTTACTGATTCAGAGTTAATTCCAAGAGAATCTCAATTTTTAAAACTTTGTCTAAACATGCCACAGCTTTTCTTGCATGTTGCCTCAGTTTACTATGGAATACCCATGAGAACTGGGAAATTGCTACGGAAAGCTCACCAAGAGTTCTGCGCGATATATGGGATTGTAGCTACTGTACATATTACCTGCTACCATTTTTCCCTCTTTCCCTAAAACACTTATTGTTTGGGTCCTAATCCTATAAAGACCAAGTGTGAGTGTAAATGTGTACATTGACTTCAGTGAGGCTACTTGTGCCCATAGTTGTCTAAGGGCTTTGCTTATCTGTAGCTTCCTCCCACCAGGAGGCAGGGTTGAGCCAATAGTGCAAGGTTTTCCAGGTGAAATTTGGCCATGTGGTATTTCCAGGAAGTCTGAGGTACTGGTCCCTGAGACAGGCTTGCCCTGCTTATTTACACATGACAGGAGCTGCTGCGATGCCCAGCCCACGGAGACTCCTAGTGGAACCAGGGTACCGAGTTCCACTTTCAGCTGCTGCTTCCACTTACTGTTGATTAAAGTGGGAAAGTCTACAGTGGGGTGATACTCAGCCTTGGGAGCAGCAGACTCAATCCCACAATGCTTATCAATAGGGTTCTCACTTAGGGCTGTTGTCTGGGGAGAGTGAGGCAAATAAGAATTGTGCCTTTAGCTTCTGTTGGACCTGCCATGTCCTGATAATCAGTGGTATGACTGGTTCTCTCTCCTGGCTCTGAGAGCTGCTGGGGCCAGTTGCTCTAGACATAGCGATGTCCAATAGGAATTCAAAGGTCACCACACTTGTGGTTGTCGTCTTTCCATATTCGCCACATATACAAAACTTTATTAAATAATATTAGAAGAAAATACCTTCGGGCCTTTGAATTCTCGTGAAACTGTGAGATGATGTAATAATCACAGACACAAGTTCGGCAACATGACTCATTGCATCAAAGAGTGGCTAACTATGGAAAGGCTTCGAACCCTGCGTAGCCTGTAACAGCCACCCCTGACGCGGCTGGGAGTGGTGCAGCTCCAGCTGTTCCCCAGAAGTAGCAGGCAGACAGCAGCACAGTCCCCACACATTAGATGACATCATACCAAACCCCCATCCTTGCCATGCCCTGCAGTGCTCCCTTTCAGCATGGGGGGGTGTCAGTGCCCGCAAGGGCTCCCCGCTAGCTGGCAGGCTGCCTGGCCTAGGTGAGTTCAGGGACGAATCAGGCTACTTTGGGGGCAGGGCAAGGTGCAAGTGTGGGTCAGTGTCTGCAAATGCACACAGGTACTTGCAGGAGCGTGCCCGACTGTCTGACTTTGGCAGGAGCACGTCTAAGGGTTGGGAGTGGCCAGGCTGCTGGAGCTGTCTGCCTGTGGCTGGATGGCTCCAGGTGATGGGAGAGCATCCAGAACCAGAGTCGCTCTGTATTGCTGCGTTTCCACTGCATACCGTTCGCCTTGTTAGTTCCGAGTAAAGAAGAGGAGGTGTGTGCTTCAATATGTGTGTTACTCCTGAGTGTGTATCTCTGTGTCTTTAGTATGCACAATGTATGCAGTTTCCTGAAGCTGAAATTATCTCTTTTGTAGCTACTAACGACTGATTGTGTCACAACTCATGTCAGTCACAATAGTCGCGCCTGTGAGTTGCCACGCCTGCTGTGTTGCACTTGTGCTAATTGTCTTGAGCATGTGTGACAAATTTGAAGAATTATTGTTTCTTATAAGTTAGATATGTCCTTATTCACCACAGTGCAGTGTCCTATTCGCCACATGTGGCGAGTAACTAATGTATTAGATACTGCAGCTCTAGAGCAGTGATTCTCAATCTTTTCCCTACAGGAGTTGGGGGCACCCTGCTAACTAGGATTCTTCTCCATTTAATGCTATTGGAAGGATGCTATGCCTAGGAGATGCAAGAAAACTTTCCTGCTGTGAGCTAGGCGTTGGCTTCTCAGGGACAGAACTTCTGGGTTCATTGTACAAGCAGAAATCCTTATCCCTTGTAGTTAGACTCCATAGTAGAACCATATATGGTCTCCTGTTGTCTTTCAGCTTGTTAGTCTCCTAATTTTTTTTAAAATGACTTGTAGCCTATTTAATACAGTGGAAAATCACTGTCCTACACCGGTTGCATCCCAAGGCTGGAAGAGCTGTAACCCTACTTGAGCCTACTGTGGTTTAAGTAAAGAATGGAATATTTCAATAAAGCACCCACCACCTCTAGACTGCCATCAGCCAGAAAGCTTGACCAAGTTTCCACACAAGATAAGACTAGATGTCATTGTGGGTGCAATCTCATCCCCTGGATTCTTGTAATGCCTTTGGATGCCAGCACTTGTTCCTGGGAATAGAGTCTTGTGTTTTTTGCCTATTCTTTCATCCCCTTCACTGCAGTCTTCCCTGGTAGGGTTTACCTCCAGTTCAGAGATCTCATGTACTTCTTCACTTAGATTGGTTTAGATGACAGGGGGTACAGGAGTGACTCATCTCATGGGTATGGAGAAACAGTGAACTCTGTATTAGTACAGCTTAATGAAATCATACAGGCTCACCTATGTACAGCTTCTTGCATGACTGGTCCATATGATCATGTAGTTGGCCCCTAGAAATAGCTTTGCCATCCTATCTCCCAGCAGTGCCTTTGTTGTATTTTTAAAAAAAAAAAGAGAGGAGCTGATACTAGGCTGGCTCAATCCCTCCCCCACACACTAGACCATCCTGGAGCTGCGATGGTGGTGGTACTCAGTACCCGCAAGTGCCAGCCCAAAGAAAGCACTGCTCTCAAGTATCGCTGTTTGGTTTAATTAGAATCCATACATATTCTTGACTGCTGAAGCATGCAGCTCTGTTATGGGTCAAGAAGCATGAACCAGATAGGGCTTCGAGGAAAGTATTTCTGTGTTCCCCCACTTATAAGGAATGTGTTTGTTGCTTAGTGCATAGGACTGGCTTGTGTGTTACAGCACTAATGTGTAAAATCCCTCTTCCAGCAGAAGAGAGGTAGCTCTGTTTAGTCTGTAGCTTTGAGAACAACAAGAAGTCTTGTGGCACCTTATAGACTGACAGATATTTTGGAGCATAAGCTTTGGTGGCAAAGACCCGCTTCATCAGATTTATGAGTGGGGGGGTGGTTTCAGAGGGGTATTTAAAGAGTAGGGTCCCAGTAAAAGGGAGGGCCAGCCTTGACAAGGTCTATTCAGCAAGGTGGAAATGGCCCATTATCAATAGTACTTATCAAAAGAGGAAAAAACAAGTTAGATCAGACAGGGGGATGTGAGCCTCTGTCAGAGCCTAATGGGGAGATGTTAACGCCCAGGGCAGAGAAGCTGGTTTAGTAAACTGTGAGCCACTCCCAGTCTCTGTTTAATCCTTGGATAATAGAGTCAAATTTGCAAATGAATTGCAGCTCAGAGATTTCTCTCTCCATTTGATTTTTTGAAATTTCTTGTTTTAAATTTCAAAAATCAAATGGAGAGAGAGATCTCTGAGCTGCAATTCATTTGCAAATTTGACTCCATTAACCAAGGATTAAACAGAGACTGGGAGTGGCTCACAGTTTACTAAACTAGCTTCTCTGCCCTGGGCGTTAACATCTCCCCATTAGGCTCTGACAGAGGCTCACATCCCCCTGTCTGATCTAACTTGTTTTTTCCTCTTTTGATAAGTACTATTGATAATGGGCCATTTCCACCTTGCTGAATAGACCTTGTCAACTCTGGCCCTCCCTTTTACTGGCACCCTACTCTTTAAATACCCCTCTGAAACCACCTCCCCACTCATAAATCTGATGAAGTGGGTCTTTGCCACCAAAGCTTATGCTCCAAAATATCTTAGTCTATAAGGTGCCACAAGACTTCTTGTTGTTCCAGTAGAAGTTATTTTCAGGTCTCATGTGCGTGCGCACGCGCACACACACACACACACACACACACACACACACACACACACACACACAACTCAAGATTAGAATATTTTTGGAGCCAGATGCTTATCCATGAAAGCATCCTATAATGCAGCATGTGTTTAAATCTCTTGCAAAGGAGCTGAGGAAAAATACTGATCAATCTTGCCTCACCTCCGTCTGCCATTTCATTTGAGCTCTCTGACAGTACGATTTAATTTTTGAAGACTTCACTTGTGCCCTACTGACTTGGAAACTTCAGTTTGTCTGGGGTAATGGTCCAGTACAGAGGCTTCTGAACATTTATAGCTAATAAATTGCATTGTCCAGGCTGAACTTTGTCTTTGAAGGGGAAGAATTCTTTGATGCTGTGCTAAACAATGGTAGCATGATTCAGATCCAAAGTTTAGTTTTTCATGCTCATACTGATGAGGCAAAGGTTTTTATTTTACATTTCCACCTGTTTTTCGGCACTGAAAAGACACAGGTCTAGGATCACCCCTGAATTAACTGCTTCTGTTCATCTAAATCTAAATGCCAATGCTGCAAAAAAAGTGTTTGTTTCTGGAGCTAATGGAGGTTTTCTCCGTAGCCCAATATACTGGGATGTGTAAATGCTCTTAAGAATTAAAGTATGCATCCATCTTGACTCTAGGTACCACCATGATGGCCATAAGTAGCTAGATGAAATTTATGGACAGCGTTTTTTCCCTAGTTTCTTTGTCTTCATTACCTGACATATGAGCTTCATCTGCTGGATTCTGTTTGCTTGGAGCCTCAAAGGTGAATTCTGAGTGTTAGATGTCAGGGCTGTGTCTTGCAGAACATCCTGAGGTTCTGATCTTTCCTATATTTTACCACCTTGGGCCTGCTCCAAAGCCTTCCCAAGCTCACACTGGCTTTGCTGAGCTTTGGAGCTGATCTCTCTTCTCTGGACCAAAGAAATGGTATTTTTGGAAGGGTTTATTTGACACCACACCCACGCACACAACTGTGCTCTAAAAATCTATCCCTGCCCTACTGACATGCCCACATATTGCAGCCTGTGACTGGTTCAGTGTAGTTTGTATTAGAACATCCTCTTAGTACCACTCCACATGGTCAAAGTTACAGGTTGTATGTTTTGTGTGAGGGGAAAGGGAAAAGTTGGTGAGATAATGTGGAGAAGAAAAAAACTGATGTTGGTTGTTAATTGCAAGAGATAGGCGAGGACTTCCTGGCTTTGTGGTTGTTGCATTGGGCAGATATTCCACAAGGATGAAGCCCTGAGGACCCTCTCCTTGGAGGGCAGAAACCCATAGACCTACCATTCTGTGGAAGGGCAGAAGCCCTGAACTCACCATGCCCCAGTTTGGTAGGTGGAGAATGGCATGGGGCATGGTGGGCTCTGTGAGCCACAGATTAAAAGAGCCACACATGGCTTGTAAGCCATGGTATGGCCACTCCTGGTAGATGCCCTTGAGCAATCTTGGTGGTTTAAATGGGGGCATTGTGTGTGTCTTGGAAAACCTCTTACTTTAATTGTTCATCTCTAGCTATGTTTAATTAGAGGTATTTCTGACCTTACCCACTGCATTTCCTCTGATGCCACAAGCCATTCATGTTTTTACTGTTTAGTGACCAAATCCTTCTGTCACGTGGAAGACTTGCATTGTGATGCTGTACGAGTGAACAGTCAGTCACTTGTTTGTGGCATCAAAGCTGGTCATTGTAGCATTTAAGGAGTGGCCCTATAAGCCTTGTCCTCACTGGTGAGTGTCAGAGTCCATAACTCAGGAAACACTCTGTACTGTTCCCTGTGTGGGAAGATGATTTATGAGAGGGGCCAAACGTGAGCGTATTTTAGGACAGTCAAAGGAGTGCTGATTGTGGCTGGTTTGAGTACTGGTGCAGAGATATGCACACAGGGCCAGTCCTAGTGAATTTGCAGCCCTGGGCAGGGGCTGGTCTAGGAGCAGAGTGCCCGCCCGGGAGTGGGGGGCCACTGGGAGCACGGGCAGCACAGGGCTTTTTGGTGGCCCCTTGAAAGTGGCGGCTCTGGGCGACCGTCTGGTGTGCCCGCCCATAGGACTGGCTCTGTATGCACAGATAATTAAAAATAAGGCCTTGTTTGCATCTTTTAACGGTAGCCCTGGACTTTGAAATTAGACCCCTCCAGATATTACAGTCCCATGTGGATTCCAGGTTACGTAAGGTCCCTAAGTCCAGAAATGTCTAAAGTCTTGAGAGACTGTTGATGCCTGCGTATAGAAACAGTGTTTCCCATCCCCTGGTTCACAACTTGAGGTCTCCTCTCTTCACTCTCCCCATTTTCTAAAGTACCTAACACAATGATTTCTTGAGTCTATGGAAACCCTCCAGTTCACTCTACTAGGCCCCAAAGGCTCTTTGTTGATGAGGTCTCGCATCATCAATACAATCTAGAAATTGCATGGCAGTGGGAAGAAATGCAGCTTAAACTGTGTGTTTTACTATTGGTGGGGTGGAACACAGGTCTTATAGTGGAAATTAACAACGTATGCGCAGCTTTGATTTGGTGGTGACCAAACTAAGTTCTAACTTGACCTGTGTAAATGACATCTATTATTTAGTTAATTATTACTCCTGTTAGAGGAGCGGTCAGAGAACTCAACTGAGCTCTGGGCCTCACTGAGCTAGGTATTTTACATACAGATTAGAGACAGTCTTTGCCCTAAAAAGCTTACATGATAGATAGACAAAGTGTGAAGGAGAAATAGAAGGAGCATGAATTAGATGCCAGTCCTGCAAAATCTTGTGCATGTACAATACTTTCTTGTAAGTGTCCGAGTGGTACCAAAGAAACCTATAGGAGTACATGGGAGTTTGAAGTCAAGCTTGTGTACAAGTCTGTGCTGTGGAAGGTTGGAGTGTATCCTTAAGTACTTGAAGCAGCAGCTTTCTCTTTCTTTATGTACAGTTTCCACCAGTGTAATTACTTGAATAACACTGCAACCTAGTGCCATTTAAATGCCCGATTCTCCAGTCCAGGCACAAAGTGGACCGGCCTGTCCTACTGCTACAATAGAATAAGTAATATTTTACACACTTGTCAAAGAAAATTACTTATCCTGAGTGAACAGGTAGACAGAATTTTGGTAAGTGTAATGGGCTTAAACTGCAGCAAGGTAGGTTTAGATTGGACTTTAGGAAAAACTTTGTCAGTGTGGTTAAACATTGGAGTAAATTGCCTTGGGAGGTTGTGGAATCTCCATCACTGGTGATATTTAAGAGCAGGTTAGACAGACATCTGTCAGGGATGGTCTAGATGGTACTTGGTCCTGCCGTGAGGGTGGAGAACTGGACTCGATGACCTCTCAAGATTCCTTCCAGTTCTAGTGTTCTGTGATTCTATGATGGTTGTTATACGGTTCTGTGGTAAATAACTGGGCAAGATGGGGGGCAGTTTCAGGGGTGGCAGTGGGTGAAGACAATGAAAGATTACATTTCTCCACTGAATTTCTAAAGGGCTGATTCTCCTTTACATGGCCGGATCAGCATGAAGGGGCTTTCTACTGTAAACTTAACGCAATGTGGCCTTTGGAGTTTGTGGAAATTGTACCTCTTCCTGGTATTGCCAGCCATGAATTGGGATTTCGCTGCACCATGGTACTACATTGGCACAGAACGGAAAGATAGTCAGTCCCTCCCTCAAAGATCTCAGAGTCAGTCTAATGCGCCTACGCCAGGGCCCAGGCCTCGGATAGTCAGATATGTATTTATAGCAGACTGGTCGCCATGCTGTGTCTGACTTGCAGCCTTCTGTGTTTTAGGGCTTAACGGAGAATAAGTATAAATGTAGGCCTGACCGGTCCCAAATGACAGAATTTGCCAGACCAGGGTAGGCCCAGGGCTTCTGCCTCAGGTGGCCCCCTAGCTGCCTGCTCCTCAGGGGTTCCAGGATCCTTGGCTGCCATGGGGCTCCTTTCCCCTCCCCCATTCTCTTGGGCCCACCACAGGGCTCCAGGAGGTTGGGGCTTCAGCTCCTACACTGCCATGGAGGTGGCAGGGCCACGAGTTTCAAACCCTGTCCTGCAGTTGGGCAGATGGGGTCTCTATCTCCAGACCTCACCATGCTGCTGGCCACTGCTCTGACTCCAGCCCCGGGACTTTCTGGTCCTGCTACATGTTGCTGGAGAAGAGAGTACTGGGTTTAAGAGTTTCAACCTACAGTAGAATACAATGAAAAAATCTTGCTGGGTAAATAATGACACTATCCTATCCACTAAAGCGCTCCAGATGCAGAGTTAATACAACCTGTGCACTGAATGACAGTGATTTGGCTCTGTGACACCATTTGCCAGTAACGGTTTTCTTTGTGCTAATGAAAAGTAACCAAAGCTGCTGAGCCATGTTCTCAAACCTGGGACTCCTGCCGCTTACTGCGTAAGCCTCTACAGCCTGAGCTCAAAGCCAGCTGTAGGTCAGCTAAGGCTGAAGAGGAGACTCATTCTTCCTGTGTAAGTGGTCTAAGTGTCACTACATGGAACACTCAAACGCACCCAGTATGTGTGTGGGTTAAAAAAGTAGTCAGGAGCCTGAAGCCCTTTTAAATTGCCAGGCCCTGGGACAGCTGCTCCTCTTGCCCTGCCTGCCATTGGGGCGATAGTCTTCTGTCACCCTTGAAGGTAATCCACATCCTTGAGAGTTGAGAGGTACTTCTTCTGTCTACCCAACTGCGTCACTTAGGGGTGTGAATTTTTCACAGCTCTGAGTGACATTGTTAAACTGACCTAGTTTTCTAGTGCAAACAGGCCTATGTCCTGATTATCACTGGCAGCAGGAGCAGGAGAGAGTTACACCTCCTTCATTCTGTGGGACAGATGAATCTACCGCTGGTTTAGCAGATTCTTTCCAGAAGAAATCGCAGTGTAGCAGGGGCCATCTTACGATACTAAGAGCCAAGGATTTCAAAGCTCCTTTTGTGCATTAATGAATGGAGCGTTACAAGCTCCCTGTGATGCAGAAAAGTGATGTGATTCCCATTATACGTAAGGGGAAACGGGCATGGGGATTTACCAGTCCCTCTGAGCACCAACAGAAGTCAATGGGAGCGGCAGAGGCTCAGTCTCTCTGCAAATCAGGCCCCAAATGACATGCCAAAATCAGAGTGACTCCGTGGCAGAGCTGGGGGTAGAATCCAGAGAGGATGACTCAGCTCTCCCCATCAATTCACTCTCCATCCTGTACATTTGTTTGTTCCTGCATGTGCTCTAGTGTAACATTATTAATCCGTTTGTTAACAGGCCGGCATCAGCTTGTATTATAACCTAGGGTGTGATTCCTCCTGTATTTCACTTGGAGCTGGGTTGCACCCATTTGGTAAAGTCTTCTGAGATGGCGCGTATGGTGGATGGCGTAGTTGGGAGAGGCTCATGGAACAATAGGGTTGGAAGGGACCATGAGGGTCATCTTGTTCCCCACTCCCAACCCCTGCAGGATGCAGGATTTGTCGTCAACACTTCAGCCATCCCAGAGAGATGGCTTTCCAGCATCTTTCTGAATATCTCCAGGAAAGGAGCTTCCCCAGGAAGCTTGTTCCATTTCCTGCAGTTCTTATAGTTAGGAAGTTTTTTTTCCCTGCAATTTAACCTCAACCTACTATGCTGTAATTTGAACCCACTGCATCTTGCCCCTGTGGGGAGAAGGAACAATTTTTCTCCTGCTGCTGTTTGGCAACCATTCAAGTATTAGAAGACTGCTGTCGTAGTCCCCCTTGTTGCTACATTAAACATACCCAGTTCACTCAGCCTTTGATTACATTCCATCCCGTGGGTCATCTTTTGTCATTCACCTTTGGAACCTATCCAGTTTCACTACATCCTTCCTATACAGTGGTGACCAAAATTGGGTCCAACAGTTGTTTCTCCTTCCCCCATCTTTGTAGGCATTCCCACAGGGTGCTGTCAGATGGACGGTTTTCTGTTGCACAGTTTCTAGTGAAGCAGAGCAGGGCTGATTTTCAAACTCCATTTTGCCAGCCCTTCTGTTCAGGTTCTGCCCTGAGTTTGGAAATGGGTCTCCCATAATTGGGTCCAGCTGGGCCCCATGCATGCTGGGACCTTCATGGTGTACTGAAAATTGAAGTCACTCTGGACAAGGGACTTCTGGCAGGACTGGCTGCATACCAGCATGTGGGAGCTGTTCCGAGGAATTCGTCCTTTGTGCAGATAAGACCGTCGGACCATAAGCGTGGAAGGAAAGGAGAGAGCCCAATCAGAGGGTTTGTGTTTGCTTCCGTGAAGATCATCGGGTCAGGGTCACTCTTCCGGAGTTCAATTTTGTGTGTCTGGTAAATCGATCTCTCTGGGGTCATCAGTCGCCCCTGTACTCCTCGCTATCATTCCCATTGACCTCCCTCAGTGAGGCCAGACCTTACAGTTGACTGCAGATACATCAATAGCTAGAATGGCATATCTGCAGTCTACTGTAAGGTCTAGTGTAGACCAAGCTTGAGACAATCAGGCACTTTGCTTCAGCCAGGGAAGAGAAGCAAATGCCATGCTCTGCAGAAAGGGCTCTGTTAGAAGCCCATGTGCAATCACTGGGGGGGAATGGCCTTTCAGTTTGTAAAATATGGTAGGAACTGTAAGGTACCTTTCTGGCACGGAGACTTAAGTAAACATCCTTACTGGGGTGTGAGCTTTGCAGTCAGCACAAGCTGACAAGGTTTTAGACGAGCTTCATCAGAGGAGGCTTGCTGAAAACCAATTACTTTGTACCCTTTAGGGCTCTCCCAAGCTGTAATTTCATCTTGAGTTTCTGGGGACGGATGCCTAGAAAACCCTCTGGATGAAGTTACATCCATCTAGCAGCCCCCAAAGGGAGCATTTTGTTTTGATGTCTATTTTATTATTACGATCCAGTTGTAACTGCTATATAAAAGGAGTGGGTTACAGGAATTGGTAGATGCTACAGTGGTGTTAAAACTGCTGTGTAAACTGTTATGTTAAAAGCAGGATTAATTTGGATTTATTGCCAGTTTCCACTAAGATTCTGTACGGACTTATTAACTTTCCAATGTGTGCACCAAACAGTCCAATTTTTTTCTGTATCTGTGTTAATCTGTATGTTTCCCCTGCCATTGCGCTAGCTGGCTGTTTGCCACTGTTCTCCTTGACGGTTTATTATGTAGTGCATTGTGTGTTTCTTCTTTAAATACATCACTTGGGAGAAGTGTATGCCAAACATTTGAAATCCTGATGAAACAACACAGTTAAAACCAAGTGGCCCATGTGCTATTAATACAAATCTGTACTGAGAACAGTAGGCGGGCGACCTTTAACAAGACATTAAACATTTATTAAAACCATTAGAATTAGTGTCAGGTTGTATTTATTTAAAAAAATCTACTCCACTAGCACAGAAATGTGAGTGTGAAGTGAAAGGTGCTTGAATTGGTGTAGGTTATTTTCATGTCCTATGCACACAGCCAGTGTGGTGACCTGCCAGTCTCAAGTGGGTAAATTGGCACAGTGCTGGATGGCTTCTCATTAACGACTGGCTCTATCCATCTGAGCACTTCATAAAGATGGCTGAGTTCTCGCTGAAACAAGTGGGTGCTCAGCACCTCCTCACAGGATGAGCTCTGTGATATCTAATCTGGATGTTGGGGCTTTCCCCTCCAGATCCCCCATTATATTTGCAGAAGGAACATGGTTTTTCAGGTGCTGCAACTTCTCAGTGGGAAGGCATGATGGGAAAATGCCCCTGAGCTTTGTAAGCAACACCCTCTCTATCCTGCTCTATTGCAAAACATTGTTGGCAGTTGGAAGGACTTCCCTGTGGTCTCGACTGGGGAGGAGAAAATGCCCCAGAACACCGGTTGTAGGAAACAGCTTTTCCCTGCTCGAGTGGGGATAGATTTGAAGATGAAAAAGGGCTTTTCCGGCTCTGACTTTTGTGTCTGTGCACAAAACATTGGGCATAACTAGAATAGCTAAAGAAGCCTCAGACCCACTGCTGGCTGTGCTAGGGCCCAGAGAGCTGAAAAACTTCTTGCCCCTAAGGTCAGATGTAGTAACCAAAGCTTCTATTTGCTGAGTGCAGTGGCTGGCTTTGCGGTCTGCCCTATCCCAGCTCACTAGGGACCAGTCAGAGTTCCTCAGAGCCAGAGGCTGGCCAGTGCTGTTTGATAAGCCCTGTACTAATAACACCTGACTGGTCTGGATGCAATAATACCAAAGAATAGACACTGCCAATTTAAGGTGACCACAGGCTTTAAGGGAATGAATAACACAGGGGGCGAGATGTTCTGAAAAGCCTGATGCATTAACCCACTGTGCTTTCATAGGGGAGGTAAATCCTATCCCCTGCACTAAACCTGACCATGTGGGCATTAGTGCTACAAGGTGTGAATGTGTCAGGGGGAATCTTTCTTCCTGGGTACCCCGTGGCTATTGCTCCATCTTCAGAGAGGCTCCACTTGTGCCACAGCTCTCCTCCACGGGAAGGAAGGGCCATGGATCCTCTGGCTTGGCCACACCTGGAAGCTCTGCTCTAGCTGCAGACTTTTAGGAGACAGTGTTGCCTAGTGGGTAGAGTGTGGTGACCGCTCTGATTCCGGTCTGCTGGGTGACCTTGGGCAAGTCATTTTCCCTCTGTGCTTCAGGCTCAGTCCGCACTGAGGAGGAATTTGGCATAGCTACTCATGTCAGGGATGTGGGGAAAAACCAGACCCCTGACTACCACAGTATGCTGACAGAACCCCCATGTAGGTGTGGCAGTGTTGATGGAAGAGGGCTTCCATTGACATAGCTAATGTCTTTCAGGCAGATGGTGTTCCCACACCAACAGACTCCTTTGGTCAGAGTAGGCTGCCTCTGTGCTAGGGAACTGCATAGCTGTAGTCTCAGTAGTGTAAGCATAATGTCAGCGATTTCCCATCTATGAAATGGGGATGATAATGACCTACTTTTTGAGACCTACTGGTGAAAAGCGCTCCCTAAGTGCTAGGGCATGGTGTTATACTAAATGCCAGTCACCCAGCTTGTAGCATTCAGGGCCCCTGTTGTGTGCTGGAAGACAGGAGTTCTTAATAAATTAAGCAGCAATAAGATCTTCCATAGTATCCTCAGCCAGTGTTCCCTGTAAGCTGCATGCTGGGGTGGCCTTGCATGAGAGATTCAGGTACGACCTAGCTGATTACCAGAGTGCTCCCAGCCAGCACCAGGTGTTTTCTATTGGTGGTGGACAACTGCACATGCCTCGATGCACAGAACAAAAATGTATTCTGTCCATGGATGGAAAAAATGAGAGAGAACACTTTGCTCAGTCCTTTACTAGGTGTCTCTTTGTTCTTTCTAGCAACCCTCTCCATGTGGCCTCAGCTCATGATTGTTGTCGAGATATTTGCAGATTTCTCGAAAGCCCTAGTCTCGGGAGTCCTGTGAATATGTGACACCTCAGCTTGCTTGTGTTTCATTTTGCTTTCTAGCTTTGTGGTTGCAGAGAAAAGCTTGACAGGGTGATATGAGGTCCCCTGAAAGGCTCAGAAACCCTTATGTAAAAGAGCAAATAACAAAAATCCAAAACATATTGTGTGTGTGTGTGTGTGTGTGTGTGTGTGTGTGTGTTTTTTTTTCTTTCAAAATAACCTCTCAGGATTTTTAATCTCTCTCTCTCTCCTAAGTTCTGGAGACAGGACTCCAAACTGATTTTTGAATTCTTGGGATTGGCATCTGCATGTGCTTGCCAGGCTGTTGTGATAAACCCGTCCCTTCGCTGTTAGCACTGCGGCTCTTAGGGCAGAACTGCACTGTAACTTTCTAGTGCAGCCAGCCACAAATCTCTGAGCCTACAGCTTTAGACATAGGCTTGTGCTATGATGCTATAACTGGCCAAGCAGACCTTTCTGCTTGGGCTAGGAGACTCCCCCCACCGCCCCAACCCCCCACCTCCTTTACTGGGTTTCAGAAACTCAGTGGGAATATCCATACCTCTGTGTTGAGCACCAGAGCTTGAGTCTGAAGGTCCAGGCTATGGGATTTGCTGCTGTGGGTGTATTGTTGCCTGCGGCTTGTGTAGCTATTCTGAGCTAGCTTGAATCTGTTGGGCTTGGGTACTAGAGTAGCGCCCCCGTGGCAGCACAAGTTCCTTGCCCAGGTTACCCAGTGGAGTTACGCGGCCCACCCATGGTTCTCTGAAGTCTCTATTCCTGTACCCTAGCCAGCTGGATTAAAGCTTGTTGAGATGTCTTCTGGGGTTCTGGCGTAATGGGGACGTGCAACATTGAACTCTTGGGGCTCAACAGACATCCCTGCTACTCCACAGTCTGGCGAGGAGTAAGGGAGGTTAAAGGGAGAGTTTCTCCCGCGGACCTCCCTCAGTGAGGACAGCCGGGTAAGTCGACTGTAGATAGTCAATTCCAGCTGTGCAGTTGACCTGGCTGTGCATCCCCCATGTTACATAGGTTGAGAACCACCAATTCAGCCCCATTTCCGTTTGTGGGCACTGAGCCTTTTTCACGATTCTGGCCATAAAGGCTCCAGCTGGCTCTCCTTTTTAAACTCTGCTCCTTTCCCTTGGCCATGGGGAAGGTGCTTTGCCTCTTGGCCCAGCTGTGCGCAGCTCTTTGTGGGCAGCCTCATCCGGGAGCCAAGTACGGTTATTATCTAGGCAGGAATCCCTGCACTCGAGCAGCAGCGCGAGCATCTGTCAGCCATCGGAGGGAGTCATTTGAGGATGTTAAAAGTCGCAGCAGAGAAGGTGCAGATGAGAGGAAAAAGAAAGAAGACATCTCTGTGATGGCAGCCACTGAGAGCAGGGGTTGGATGTGGGAAGCCCCTTCCCCCTCCCAGAGGTCTTGCAGCTGGGAGGAGAGGGGTGGAGGCTGGGGTTGGTGTGCCTAAGCACAGAAGTTAGCATAAGGGGAAACAAGATAGCCTGGCTTCTGGCTCTGTTTCCCCTGTATCTAATCAGTCATGGCTGTACCCCTTTCAGAAGGGAATGGCGAGACATACTGAGGCTGTCCATGACAGATGTGCAGTGTGTTGAAGCCCCTGCTGGTTCCTAGGCTGTAAATTCTTAGCTAGAGCTCTGAAAAGCATAACAGCAAAAGCCTTTCTTAATCTGCCATGTGGTGTGGTTTTGTGGTTTTTGCCCCTCCCCTGCCCAGCTGGCTCTTAGCTAGCAATGGTCCAGAAAGCCAGAATGTTCATTCTGGGTGTTTGGTGCTTTCCCCCTCTGGCTTGAACGTGTTGCCTTCCCTCTTCTGCGTGCATTTGAAAAGTAGATGGAGAGGACTAGGCTTTTATGGGGTTGAGGTGCTTCTATATCCGCTGAATCTTGCTGGACTCTGTATGATGCTGTCCGGAACGGAGGCTTAGTTCTTTGGTTAATCTTGACAGTTAGCGCTTGGAGCCAGATGTACAAAGAAGCTCAGGAGTTAGATAGTCCAGGGTTCTGCACCCATCATGAGGGTCAAATGTTTCCGAAATGCTCAGCAGTGTCTACCATTGTGACTTGTGGCCAGAAGATTTTTGGAAGAGCTGGGCAGTCAATCTGCTGATATTTTTTTGGAAAGTCCTGCTGCTTACTTTGGGACCTAAATGGGAACTGAGATGGCTTGAAAATCAAGCTCTAAGTGTGCCTCATTCCTAATACAGATTGAACCTCTCTCATCCAGCAACATCTGTAATCCAGCATGATTTTAGTTAGCTGGATGACCACATTTCATGGGTGTGGCCAACTTTTCCCTGGTCCCATAATGTTTGTTTACAGCCATGAGTCCTGGCTCTCTGAGTTCTGTGTTGTTATTTAGAAGACATTTAGGGGTACCTTACAGCTAAGAGTCTAGGAAACAGGGGAAGTGTTGGTAATGTGCTAGACAATATTGACCTCCTGTGATCTGGCAAATTCTCTTGTCTGGCACTGGTCAGGTCCCAAGGGTGCTGGACTAGAGGTTCAATCAGTCTGGTGTTGTCAGCGACTGTTGCTTGTGGAGTGGGGGGCAGAGAGGTTGTTAGGATGATGGCTGTTGCTGGAGAAGTTGTGTTTAGGTGTTGCTCTGCTGTGAAGGGAAGAAGGGGAAAGGGAAACCAAAAAGTTTTTTTGTAAGAGCAAGATAAATAAGACCCTAAAGAGAGCTCGTCCCTCATCTTTTCCCCCACTTCCGGACGAAGTAGGTAGGGGGGAATATAACAGAATGTAGACTGAAATTAAACCAAGGAAAGTTTAGCCTGACTATGGGAGAAGGACTGGTCACAATGACCTCTTTCAGTTGCAGTGGTCCTCTGAGAAACACCGTCACCCTGTCACTTGGGCCATTTGAAATTGGGCTGCAGGGAACACCCTTCACTGGCAGGGGGATCTTGTGCATCTATTCAATCAGTCCCTAACAAACTAATATATTGTTAGTAATAAATCCTAACCTCCTGCAGATTGGACTCAAGTCAGTTCCTGATCTCTACTTGGTTTTCTGTCCTCTGCCACTATGGAGAGCCTGGGTCTGACCCTTCCTAGGGCAGGGACCGGTGTTGCCCATAAGCTGAGTGTTTGGGCAGCCTCCTAGGAGAATTCAGATGCCGCCCAGCTGATTAGCACAACACTCACTGTGCCCACCGCTGGCGGCCTGTGTTGCTCCTGGTGATGCCCATCTGCACAGGCCTTGGTGTATGCTTATTCTGCACATGGATGGGAAAAATTACAGGGAACGTTGGCAACGACCCTCCCCACAGAGCACTGACCTGAAATAACTCTGGGCTAGACTACTTGTTTAAAGGTGCTTTGGTTATGCTTGCGTTTTGGGCCGCTCCCTCACCTCCATCCCTCCAAGTTCAAGTTGGTTTACCTAATTACAACTATACCAAGTCTGACCAAAGGTCCATCGAGCCCAGTGCTCTGTCTTCTGACCATGGCTGGTGCCAGCTGCGCCAGAGGGAATGAACAGACCAGGTAGCCATCAAGTGATCCATTCCCAGCTTCAGACAAACAGAGGCTAGGTATGCCATCCCTGCCCATCCTGGCTGACAGCCATGGCTGGATCAGGCCAGGTTGTTAAATATTGTACTAACAAATACCTGAGGTGCAACTCATGAGGTGATGCATGAACACAAGCCCATGTGGGTTTTCATGCAGAACGCACAATTGCAAGACAGCCAGTCAGCTCCCTTGCCTGCTTGCCAGGTTTTTGAAGAGGGCAAGGTGTTGCAGCAGAGCAGATGAAATAAACGACTCTTTAAATATTTACTTTTACATTATAAAGTAGCTCTGTGTTTACCCACTTTGAGGCTCTGTGTTGTGTGTGAAGAGCTTAGGAAAGAGCTCTCTAGCTTCCTTCCGAATGACTCCCTGAGGCGCCCACTGCAGTTTCTTGGGTTTGAAAGCAGATTGGCAACATTGCTGACGGGGGAATTGCTCAGATTACCTAATTGCTTGCAACCCATTTAAGGGGAGCTGATTAAGAAATTAATTCACAATCTTAGGCTACATAGATCCAGATCTGAATACTTTGATCACAGCAGAATAGGAAGGGATACAGGCAAACGTGTCACTTTCCATCCATCTGTCGGAGGCGGGGGATAATTAAGGTGCTTCTGATGTTTGGATGATCAAGGCTCTAGAGTGCAGATTTGCATAGATTAGGGGTCTGTAACCAAAATAGCGAGAAGAGCCTTTTTTTCAAATTCAGTTATAAAATCAATACTTCGCAAGCCGCAATGCATGTAAACACGAGACAATCCTTAACGTCAGACCACACTTTTTGTAGCCCCTCTTTTGAGAACAGCACCTATGTAATGATTTGTACTCCTTAGAAAGTTTGTTGCTTTCATCCCTGGATTGGTGAGCAAATGAGGGCAAGGAAAACGCTGCGCCCGGGGACAGGTTTTTAAGGAGGATGGAGCAATGTTCGCATCAACCCTCCGTGCTCCCCCTTGGCCCACAAATCCACCCTCCATCTCTAAGCTTTACCCTGCATCCCGCAAACCTGTCCCCGCCCCCTGACTTTCCACACTTAACCCACCTAAGCCCCAACACCTCCACCCCCATGATTAACCTGCCTCAGCCAACAAACTCCTCCAGCTGAATGTGCTGCCACAGCTCCTCTGCAGCCACTGCTTCCTCCTCAGTAGGGCTGCGTGGCTCCGGCAGGGGCAGACTCGGCCACTCCTCTCGCCGGCTCTGTGGGCTTGGTGCTTCACCCATCTCTGGCACCAGCAGTTCCCTGCCCTGCCACTGCTGAAATAATGGAACTCAGTTCAGTTGGTTTAATGGCGGGATTCCTCCTGCCGGCCGTTAAACCAATTACACTGAGTTTCGTTATTTCAGCGCCGGCAGGGCAGGGAGTCGCAAGAGGAACAGCAGCATCTGGAGCCACAAATGACTACTTAAAGAGCTGCAGGTTGCTGACTCCTGGCTTAGATAGAGACAGGTGCATTTACATTTAGGGTATCCCTCTTGGACTGGACTCCCAGTCTAGAAATATATCAGAGACACCTTCAGTTCTAGGTCAGGTAAGTCCTCAGCTCTTCTCTTAGTGACAGATACTATCTGCCAGGGTATCTCTGCTCTCCCCTCCGCAGCAGCTGTTACATTTCTTGCCCGAGGCTCAAATCTGATTAAAGGTAGAGAACGTTCTAGGCTTCGTGGTGCTGTCACTGATGATATTTTTCAGGGACTCCTCATGGTTTTGGAGCCTTCAGGCAAGGTCTTTTCTTTCAGCTCATTGTATCCCACCTAATCTGTCTGATTTCGTGCTCCTCACCACAGCAGCTGAGTACCTAACGAAGTTTTCATTGCCACCACATAAAGGCCCAAATATATGTGCCCGCACAGATCTTCAGAATTTAATAGAAACTGATCACCTGACTGTAGAGCTTTGTACTGTCCTGCATGTTTAACAGAGAGTTACAGCCATCCTGTAGAATTCTAGGGAGGATCCTAAAAACACTATGGAAAGGGTCCCATCAATTTCTATAATGTGTGGTAGGTTTTTGGAGTAATTTATATAAAGAAGCCATAAATAATTTCTGTAGAATGCTATCTGTTCCATCTCTCTAAGATTCTCTAGGACTTTTCCCATAGGGCTGCTCATGAATAGCCAGTGTTGTGTTTTCTCTGGGACTATTATTTGTATTACTGAAATCCCTCACAGTGTACAGAGGGACTTATTGAGACTACACCCCATTGTGCTAGGTGCTGTACAGACTCATAATAAGAGTGTTGATGATCTTAAAATCAAAATAAATGAGACAGAGAGTAGGGAAACGGAGAGCTGGGAGGTGAAGTGAGTTGTCTGGGATCATTTAGCAGGTCAGTAGCAGAGCCAGTAGTAAAATCCAGGTCTCTGGAGTCCCACTCCAGTGCCTTGCAGTTAAGACAGTGCTGGCTGTCAACACAGCATGTGTGCATGCGCACAGTCCAAATGTACCATCCCCTTCTCTCCCCCCTCAGCTGAGATTTACCTTTATTGTCACCTTTGGCAAAACTCACCCTAAGCTTGACCGAAATACCATGTGCAAGTCTCTCCTCAATGTCAGGTGTTTATTGTCTTGGGTATTGCTTTTTTAAACCTTTCTGCTTCTGCTGACAGCGATGTAGTTACCCACAAACAAACTGTGGACATCCAGCAAGTTCAGAATTAAGACTAAAGCAAGAAGAAACTTAAACGTTTAGAGAGGATGGAAGTGTGCAGTGCAGGCACCCAGTCCTCCTGGACTCTAGTCCTGTTGGGAGGCATTGAAGGCAAACCAGTGTGACAGGTCCATTGCAAACAGTGTGATCTCCACAGCACTACAAACACTTGAATAGCTGCTCCTATCAGTCAGCCATTGAGCAAACACCAGTCTTGGGTACACTGGGGTTCTGCGGATTGACAGGTGCTAGATACTCAGCCTCCCAGCTTTCTACCTGATCATTGGTTTAGTGCCACTTGCTAAAAAGGGAAGTAAAATGGGCTTACTCGTGATTTACATGGGAGATGGAGGAAGGAAGATTAAATAGACAAAAAGAATCAGGCTTTCTTTTTCTTTTCTATTCTAGCCCTGTCATGTGTACAAAAATAATAAGGCCAGATTTTGAAAAAGACTGTGTCTCCTGACTGTAATGTTGGCACTTGTTTTTTGCATCATAACTAGTCTCAGAAGTTAGTCTGTAGCCTCACAAACACACAAGCAGTCCTACAGCACTTTAAAGACTAACAGGTTTATTTATTAGGTAATGAGCTTTCCTGGGAAAGCGTGTTACCTAATGAATAAAATTGTTAGTCTTTAAGGTACAGTCTCATTCACAAGTGAGTTACAGGTATAAATTTGGTAGTTGCTGAGCACTTGAATCTCTTATCTAAGAGTTCATTTTCCTCTTCCAGTGTATCTGCCCCAAAGGTGGGGAAGCCCCCCCCCATCTGCAAGTTTATTTGCTTGCATGAGACGCCTCTTTTCTTTTTCTATTTTTGCTTCTTGGAAATAACAAAGTAAGAGTAAAATGGTGAAAACAAACCAAAGGAGAGTTGATAGTGTGACAATACAATGAGAGGCAGTTCCAGACGTGAATAGTTTGCTGACCCTGCACCTAGGTGATTATTTCAACTGAATTAACTCTGATCATTCATTGAATGCTCCATTATTTACCTCTCTTATTAGATGGGGAAATGTGCATAGGTGTGAAATACCTAATCTAATATAATACTTGTAAAGTGCTTTTCAGCACTAGTTCTCAAAGCACTTTGTAAAGGAGGTTGGTATCGTTACCCCCTTTTTGGGATGGGGAAACAGGAACGGGCCTCACCCAAGGTCACCTTGCAGTCTAGCGACAGAGCAGGAATGAGAAACCAGTCGGGATGTCAAAGGTTAACCACTTAACAGGTTACCCCATAAGCATTGTGGTTATCAGAATGCTTCCCAGGTTACTGGCAGAGCTTGTCCAAACCCTGGTGGACAGATAGCTGTGCCAAGCTGGAGCTGTCCCAGAATGTCCAGCTGGATCCCAGCTGTGTTGGGACAGCAGGCAGGGCTGCATCTGCATCAGGCAGGTGGGGTCCCAGTCCTGCAGCAAGCAGGGCATGACTGGCCACCACCACACCAGCTGGCAGGACCTCTGCCTCAAAGGAGCCCTGGCTGCATGATGAGCAGGCAGGGCCACAGTTGTGCCAGAGTGCCCACCATAAGTGGGACTGGGGCCAGGTTGGCCAGGAACAGCTCCTGCCACACTGGGTAGGTGGGATCCTTGCTCCTCAGTCCCAGCAGGACCACTGCCCCATTGGGATGCCAGCCCACCAGCCACTAACCAGTATAAAAGTCATCGTCTAACTGGCTAACTGTTTAACAATTCTATCTCTAGAACTCAGGTTCCCGAGTCTCGATCCTGTGCCGTGTCCAGTTTCCTTCCTTTCTGTGACACATTTTAATCATCTCGGTCTCATTTCTCAAGCATACCTGGGAGATGTAGGCCTGGAATAACTTATTAGGAATTGGATCATTCCTCCATTCTCTCTGCTTTGCATTTACCAAGAAACAATGTTATGTGCAGTTCTTCATGCCTGCTTATTCAACATGGGGAGAGCGGTGTATATATGGAAGTAGTTAGAGACCCCATTTGCTAATCATGTGTGTGCATGTACATGCAATAAGAGACGGCCCCTGCCACAAAGATCTTACTGTGTAAACATGCGATAAAGGTTAAAACAGAGGCAAAACCATGTGCCCAACGTCATCCAGCAGAAAAGTGGCAGAGCCAGAAACAGCACCTAGGACTCTTGCATCCCAGTTCAGCGCCTTGCCTTGCCCTGCCTTGTCTATTTTTAGCAGGCTCTGTCTAATATACAGTAGTGGGTGCAAGTCTGCAATTGACCTGATCTCATCCTTCCCCCTTAAGGAGGAACTGAATTTGAGATGCCATTTTTGCTTTCACTTTGCCAGAGCCCGAAATGCCTGATTAAAACTGTGCAGTTAGTGCTTGAAGAGAAATGTGCCACAAAGCAGGGCTGCAGGATTAAAAGCAAATAAATATTTATACAGTATGCAAATCAGTGGATAAAATATGCATATCATAGAGAATTTGAAGTGGTTTAGTTTCAGGGCAAAGATTAGGGTGTGTTTGTGGGAGCACATTATGTAGTTTTAAAGTAATGTTTGGTTCCCAAAACCAAACCTAATCAGTTTTGCTTATTGAACTACTCTGGTTTGAGGTTTCCCGACTTATGTGCTCCCTCTATCGAGGAATGATAACCTAGATGGATTGATTGGATGGAAAAAGTCAGAGAGAGGGTAACACAAGGTGTGTTTCTTATGCAACTTGAGACTTGTGCAGCTCCTACTATTCAGCAGGTTTACACTTAAGTGCGAACAACTGCTGGCTTGGTTTCAACAGATAGTGTGTTTCAGAACACAGTGAGGATTTTATCCGGTCTGGAGTTGATCTCAACATACATACATGTAGGCAGGACCTGAGGCTGGGCATCAACCCATCACCTGCCTACAACTCCCTCTGCTGCTGTTGGCTAGCAGAGGAATTCTTCGAATGTGAATCTCTCTATTGTCCTGTGCCATCATTCACACTGGTGTGTAGTGCTACCAAGTCAGAGCCCAAGCACAGGCACGTGGTGCAGAGAGAGCCCATGTCCACTGGGTAGTTTCCCATCCTCCAACTATGTTTGCAGTAGTCACAATAGAAGCTCATTTAATTATGTGAACAATGTACTGCTGTTATCAGCTCAGAGTAGGTCTGACTTTGGGGTTCTGCAATCTGTTACCAGACCTCTTTGCCCGTCATTTGGCCCTTCTTACTCAGGTTTAAGTGCTAGCCTTTGTCTTTTGAAGAAACAAATTGCAAAACCATGGAGGAAAGATTTAAAACAGAAATACTGGTCTTGAATGTTTTGTTGCTCAACCTGGGGTATGTGTACCATTGGGGGTACACTGAGGTCTACCATCAACTCCTCTAGATAGTTGTCTAGTTTTACATCAGGCAACACAAAAACCACCAGTAAAGTCAGCACAGTCTAAAAGTTCATTCAGACAACGACTTGTTTCAACTTTCAAATGCCTTATGTTGAAATGTAAGTACAATATTTCTATTCCAATTCATTTATTTGGTAATAAGATGGTAGAAAGTCCAGTGAGTTTTCAGTAGTAGTCTTCTGGGATATTTTGCATGTGTTTTTATAAATAAGTAGTTTTCAAGTGAAGTGTAACTTGGTGGTTTGCAAAACAAATCTGACTCCCGCAAATGGTACAGTTATCTGGAAAGGTTTCTGGCACTTGTTTCAAGACCTCAGATTACTTTAGGATTATGTTTCTCAGCTGGCTGTGTGTGTACACTTAGGGTGTGTGAGAAAAATTTAGATATATATATTTTTAAACAGGTACTTTATGGGGGGAAAAAAAGAGTTTAGAAACCACTGTTCAGGACAACTCAAATTAGGTTCCAGAGTTTGACTTCCTGAAGCTCCAGCATTTTCCTCCCTGGGTGTTGTATGAGTGTGATTTTTTTTTTTTTTTTTAATTCATATTCTGGATGATGCTTATAATGGGCCAAGAATGCTGTTCTTTTGCACCATGTGGAGTTGCCCAGGGCCTGATCTGAAAGCCCATTGGATTCAGTAGCAGCAACGAAGGGTCCTGTGACACCTTATAGACTAACAGAAAAGTTTAGAGCATGAGCTTTCGTGAGTTAACTCACTTCTTCAGCATCTGAAGAAGTGAGTTAACTCATGAAAGCTCATGCTCTAAACTTTTCTGTTAGTCTATAAGGTGCCACAGGACCCTTCGTTGCTGCTACAGATCCAGACTAACACAGCTACCCCTCTGACATTGGATTCAGTGAGAGTCTTTATGATCACTCAGTTGGGCTTTGGGTCAGAGTTGAGGCTGGGTGGGAAAGAACGACAATCCAGGGAACTGTAGACCTGTCATCTTACCTTTAGTCCCTAGAAAAATCATGGAGGGGATCCTCAAGGAATCCATTTTGAAGCACTTGGAAGAGGGGAAAGTGTTCAGGCGTAGTCAATATGGATTCACCAAGGGCAAGTCATGTCTGACCAGTCTGATTAGTTTCTCTGATGAGGTAACTGGCTCTGTGGACATGAGGAAGTCAATGGATGTGGTATACCTTGACTTTTGTGAAGCATTTGATACAGTCTCCCATAGTATTCTTGCCCACAAGTTAAGGGAGTATGGATTGGATAGATGGACTATAAGGTGGATAGAAAGCTGACTAGATGGTTGAGCCCAATGGGCTCAATGTCTGGTTGGTGATCGGTTTCAAGTGAAGTGCCCCAAGGATCAGTTCTAGGCCTAGTATTGGTCAACGTCTTTATTAATGACCTGGATGAGGGAATGGATTGCACCCTCAGCATAAGGTAGGGAGACAGGTAGATACATTGAAGGGTTGGGATAGGGTCCAGGGTGACCTAGATAAATTGGAAGTTTGGGCCAAAAGTAATCTTATGAGGTTCAACAAGGACAAGTGCAGAATCGTGCACTTGGGATGGAAGAATCCCAAGCACTGTTCACAGGCTGGGGACCGACTGGCTAAGTAGCAGAGTAGCAAAAAAGGACCTGGGAATTACAGTGGATGAGAGGCTGGATATGAGTCGACAGTGTGCCCTTGTAGCCAAGAGGGCTAATGGCATATTGGGATGCATTAGGAGGAGCAGATCTAGAGAAGTTATTGTTCCTCTCTATTTGGCACTGGTGAGGCCACCTCTGGAGTATTGTGTCCTGTTCTGGGTTCCCCAATATAGAAAGGATGTGGATGAATTGGAGCAGGCCCAGTGGAGGGCAATGAAGATGATTAGGCTGGAGCATATGACCTATGAGGAGAGGATTTGGGCTTATTTAGTTTGCAGAAGAGAAGACTGAGGGGCAGTTTGATAGCAGCCTTCATCTATTTGAAGGGGAGCTCTAAAGATGTTGGAGAGAGGCTGTTCTCAGTCGTGACAGATGGCAGAACAAGGTGTGGGTTGGATATTAGGAAAAACTGTTTTACCAGGAAGGTGGTGAAGCACTGGAATGCGTTACCTAGAGAGGTGATGCAATGTCCATCCCTAGAGGTTTTTAAGTCTTGACTTCACAAAGTTCTGCCTGGGATGATTTAGTTGGGGTTGACCCTGCTTTAGGCAGGGGCTGGACTCGATGACCTCCAGAGGCCCTTTCCTGCCCTGGGATTGTATGATTCTTACGCCATATTCGGTTAGCTGCCATTTGTTTCTCTGTGTGGGATCCAGGGCTGTGGTGTTTGGTGATGTCTTGTGAGACTGAAACGTTTCCAAATGCAGCGTACGACAGCACCAATCCCTAGTGAGCTTGGAATGGTACTATCATCTGAGTCAGGATTTGGGCACATTGCATCTGCTTGGGGACAGGCAGGCCATGAGGGTAGCGAGATCAGCCTGTGTGGACAGGGGGTCGCTGTGGTCTGAAGGATTCAAGCTGTTCTATTCAGCTTTCTCTGGGCAAAGGAGGATACTGGGTTGGCCTGGCACACAGGAATCTGAGAGGGGAAGCTGAGGCACAGCAGCGCTCCAGTGATGCCCCAGCTCTGCATCCTCAACAAGAATAAAAGCTTGTGTCTGCAGGAGGAGGGTGCTTTCTTTGGCAGCTGTGCTGTACACTCCTGTTGCTATCCTCCCTTCAACAGGCGGACAAGAGGCTGCAGCACAGAGTCCTGTGCCTCTTGGGAACGGGTGAGAGCAGAATTGCTGGGGCACAGGGCTGAATTCCGTTTTAGGGATGAACTATGGGCTTTGGCCTACACAATTCCCTGAATTCAAAGCAGGTCTCTCAGCACCATCAGTGTGAGATCAAGCACGGAGCAGGGCTTGACACAGGAAGATGGCTGAGAAAGATCAAAGCTGGATCTGGATGTCCCTTTTCCACCGTCAAACTCCTGAGTTGGCTTTGAACATCTCAGCCTAAACAATTACTTTCTATTGTTGTTTCTGTCATTGTTTATTATGTACATACCTTATTGTTTCATTGAGTATTGGGATAACACACTAGCATTTACTGCCGCTATTTCTTTGATTCAGGTTTTGCCCTAACCTCCATACTGTTTCTCTCCCTTGGAGTTTCTTCTCCTTTCATCCCTTTTGCAATAACCCCACCCCCACTTGGACTTCCCAGTTTCCCATGTCTGAACTTTCCTCCCATCTCTTTGTTCTTCCCGCCTGCTCAAATGATCAGCAGCCAAATAATCCAGGTGGATATTTGAGATGTCGTCCTCCAGCTCTTAGAGCTGCTATTTCAGGCAGACTGTCTGTGCAGACTCAGGCAGGTTGCCTCGGTATCTGTTGTTGTTCACTTTGCACATGGAAGATTTTCTTCAAAGTCACCGGGGCTAGAACCACAATTTTTAATGAGGTGAAAGCTGAGATTCTGTGACTGGGGGGGTCTGATTTAAAAACAGCAAGGAGGCTGGACCTGACCTGTACAGGTCATCTAAAGCAAGTTCTTGAGCAGTGCTACCATACAGCCGTCCTGTACGGGCTTGCAAAGCAGGCAATTAAGTCTAGGATCACGAGGAAAGGGGAAGGAGGAAATTTTTCCTAACTGCACTTCTGATTTCAGATGAGACAGTGCTGCTGCATATGTGTTTGTGTCTGATAGACAAGGGGTGATAGAGAGCTCAATACAGGGCAACAAAGGCTGTGTGTTTTCATGTGGAATAAAGAACTATGAGATGGGGCTGTGTCCATAAACTGCCTGTGACCTAGCGTGGCTGGTTAGAACTCTTCTCCATGTTACAGGAAACTTGAGAGACCAAGTATGAGACTGCAAAACCTTGTCTGCAGTTTGAGTGTGTCCCACTGTTATTGATGCAGTCTCAGTGGTGCCCATGTCAGGAAAGCTGTGAGGCCCTAGTGCAGTGTTTTAAACACTTGGTCAGTTTGCTTTGTTCTGGGTAGGGCTGGATGACAGGTCTTGGGCTTTCTACCCATTGATTCCAGCAGTGGAGCGGAACCTGCATTAGCAGCTGAAGAGGATGTTTGCAAATGTGCAGACAAGCCTTTAGGATGGGACTTTCAAACCACCTTAAAGGAGTTAGGTGCTCAAATCCCTTTGACATTCCAGCGGGTTTGGGCTCCTAACTCCCTTATTGCTTTCGGGTTTCCAGTCTTGTAGTGTGCACAAAAGAGGCTCTCACATCCTCATTTTGATGCATCTGGGGACAGATGTGTGTATTACTTCAGCTCACTGGTATTCCCAAAATATCACTCCCCTTTTGGCCATCGGGGGCAGATCTCAGCCTCATAGCAGGAGCTGGCTGGTGCTCTTGAACCTGGGACCTCTGAAGCTTACTGCAGGAGCCTCTACAGTTTGAGCTAAAAGCCAGCGGCATCTCAGCTAAGGCTATTGGGGAGAGTCATTTTGTCTCTTTGTAATTGGTAGAAGTGTCACTACATGAGACAGTGAACCACACCCAGTAGGTGTGTGGGTTACACTTGCTGCATAGCTCAGAGTAAGGCCCTTCTTCTCTGACTTCCCCTGGGCACATGGCATTCAGATACTTAAGAACAGCTGACGTTGCAATCAGCAAGGTGTGTAGCTTGCCTGCCCCCCAAATTTTGCCACAATCCCCCTACCAGCCCATTTTGAAGTGGTGAACAACTTTCAGCTACGCTGTTTGCTTGTGGGGAGACTTTCAATGATATGAAGATCAGGGAGGTAGGCACCTGACTCTCCTTTTGAGTCTTTGAAAATCTCTGGCTTTTTGGAGGTGCTTGGATTTCTTAGGCCACTGTTTTCCCAAGTTTATTTGGCCATGGAATCCTTTTAAACTTGGAAGAATTTTGCCAAACCCCATCCCAGGCTCTACGCCCCCCCAGCCCCCAAACTTAACCCCATCTCCAGGCTTTTCCCCCAATCCTGTAAAACATCCTCCCATCCCCAGGCTTAACCCCTCTCAGTTCCAACCTCCCCTCCTCCCCCTATCCCCAGGATTAACTCACCTCAGCCCCAAACTGGCGCCTGGGACTAACCCATCTGTGGCACTGGTGGAGCCTAAGCTGGGCAGCCAAGTGCACCCGGTGGAAGGAAGGCTGGCATGGAGGTGTTCCACTGGCAGAGTGGAGCCTCGCCTCGCCCACTGAGGGTGTTGCTGCTCAGGTAGGGGGGGTGAGTGAGGGGGTCTCTGGGGCTCCCTGCCCTGTCACCACTGAAATAATGGAACTAAATTCAGTGGTTTAACGTCCGGATCTCTCTCGCCGCCCGGCTGGCCACTAAACCAATTAAATTTAGTTCTACTGTTTCAACAGCGGCAGGGTAGGGAGATGCAGAGGAGTCAGTGGTGGCAGTGTCTGGACCTGCAAATGACTCCTTAGAGAGCTGAATGGGAACTTTCTCGTGGAACCCTTACTTCACTTTGCAGAATGCCACTTGGGAAACACTGTCGTAAGCACAGGCACTGATGGATCATAGCCTAAGCCGTTCGCTGGTTGTGAGCCTCAGAGGTAGCACAGCTGCATCCAGTTCTGTGTGTCTTGTGACTTTTAAGCCCTGTCATGTTTCTAAACGCCTTGGTGGTGATTTCTGGGTTGAGTTGAGTGACTTGTTGCAAAGGGGCTGCATCTTTCTCCCATGTTTCTCTCAGTTTGCATAGCCTGTCTTTTGGCCATCTTAGCAATTTGCTTTGCTGCCACATACGTTTCCACTAGTCCATGCTGGCGCATTGTTGATGCATTTACTTTTCTATCTTGCCCCTTTAAATGAACAGAGCAGAGAAATGTAGTGGAAATAAACAGAGGGTCAGAGAGAGCAAATAAATATTGCTGTACTTAATTCACAACCCTTCTGCCAGTTGATATTGGTGGCCAGTTTCCATGTGTTGGGAAGGGCAAAAAATGGCAGCTCCAGCCTCACTGAGACAGTGAGTGAGAAATCTGTCCTTTTCTTAGGATGTGGTGTTGAGTGCCTCCTAGATTAATAGGCTCAGTCATGCAAGGAGTGGAGTACTTAAACTTGTGCTTGATTAAAGCGTCTGAATAGTCCCATTGATTTCATACTTGCGTGGCTCGTGCCCTTGGGGGCCATGAGGCCTAGTGGTCAGGCTGTGGCCAAACAGCTTCTGTGCCTTGAGGTGTTTCTCTTTGGCAATTTGGGGGCCTGGCAGACAGATCATTGTGTGTTTCATCCCCAGCCCTGGCGTCCCCCAGGTCTCTCAGACAGCTGAGGGAAGGATAATAGGTACCAGGCCTTTCTTCTCTCCCCTGTGGGCTGGGCAGGACCTGGTGGAGAGACAAGTCGTGGTTCAGTCCCTTCTTGCTGCTCCTACATGTCTGCTTCCCTGGGAGTGCTTCCTGCCTGGCCTTTGGCCAGCCAACTGCTGATAGTCTTGGTAGTTCAAGGCTTCAGCTGTATGTGTGCGGGGGGGGGGGCAGGCATTCCCAGCTCACATTCAGAGTCCAGTTGTCCCCTCCATAATCAGGGGATCCTGAGTTAGTAGTTCTGCAAGTTTTGTGTATAAGTTCGAAAAGAACTCATGAGTGAATGCCGTCTGGTTCTGGTGACTGATCACTGTTCACTATATCAGTTTGTTCCAAAACTTCCTCTTATGACATCTCCCTCTTAGACAATTTCTCAGATTTGTCATCTAAAAAGAGAGGGAGATTCCCAAACCTGAGCCAAATACTCACAGCTGCAAACTCTGACACAAAGAATTCATTTAGTTTCTCCACAATGACCTTATTGTCCTGGTGTGCTCCTTGACAATCTTGATTATTCCATGGTCCCACTGGCTGCATCTAATGTATTTTTACTTTTTGAGTTTTGGATTAGCTCTTCTTCAGGATGCTCTCCTGAACTGAGGCCTACAATACTAGACTAATGAGACAATTCAGAAAAATCTCTAATATGGCTGATTAAATGGAAGTGCAATAATGGTGTTGAGTGTAATATTGCCAATGTCGTATTTCAAAAACAGTCGTCTGTTTTTTAGCATCTCTGCCCCACCTCTCCTCCTGATATTGATTATTAAGCAGTACTCAGCTGTGTTCACTGTGGTATTTCTTTCTGCTTTTTGCAGCACTCAGTAACTCTGTCTTGTTGTACAGCGATGACGTACATGAACGGCAGTTTTCTATTTAAATAAGGGACAACTCTTGTGTTACAGGACTGTTGGCAGCTCTAGCTGACAGTAATATAATTATCGAAAGACCTGACTTTGCCACTCATACCGGTACCCTGTCTTCCTATTGATTTCAGTATGAATAATGGTCCACAACCAATGAGAATGAAGAGTAAACATTCTGTCCCTAAATGGGACCTGATTCTGCCATCCGTGTTCAGATAAAACATATGTTGGCTTTGTCTGAAGAAAGACTGCAGGATTGAGCCTTAGAGAATTAAATCAGAGTAGGTGAAGAGAGAAACACTTTACTGCATCACACCACATGCAGTGCGCTGGTGGGAGATCATCCTTGAGAGGGATATCAGCCTGGTGGAAAAAAAGACTATAAAAGAGGCTGCATCTACCCTTAGCAAGTTTTTTCGGAAAAGCTGGGCCTTTTTTGAAAGAACCCGCAGAGTATCTACACACACAATGCACTCTTTCAATCTGAAATCAAAATCACCCTTTCTCTGGCAGTCCTCTTCATTTCACGGATGAAAGAGAGCACCTTTTTCCAAAGGATTCTTTCAAAAAACAAAAAAAACGTGTAGACACCATGGGCCCTTCTTTCAAAAGAGCAGTCCTCATGGTGCTGGATTGTTCTATCCCTGGCCCGTTCTTTTGAAAGAGGAGGGGCTGTGTGGATGTTCTCTATCAAAAGAGCAGATTTTTATCTGCTTTTTTGTGTGTGGACACGATTCTTTCGGAAGAAGCTTTTTCAGAAGATCTCTTCTGGGAGAGCTTCTTTCGAAGGATTGCTGTAGTGTAGACACAGCCAGACAGAGGTGATAAGGGGCGAAAATGCTCAGGAGGGGACAGCAGCTGCGGGGAAGAAGGGACTTGTGCCAGTTGTGTGAATGAAAGAAGCAGGGCCAGGAAGAGAGGAGTAGAGAGAGGGGGTCTGTATACAGTGGAGAATTGTTTCCAACACCTTTCCAGTCCCCTGATGCATCTCCAGTCACACACACAAGTGAATTATGGCTTTTTTACTTTATGTCAAGTTTAAGTCTTTTCAGCGAAATGATGTTCTGACAAAAGTAGGGGTGTAATGCTGGTAGAGGCTGGTTGGCAGGGAAGGCCTCCTGCTTCAGCCTCTGCTTTTGAAGCAGTTGTGGTTTTGAAAGGAGACACAGTTGTACCAGGGTGCCCAGTACATGGACTTAGGTCAGCATGCCTAGCAGAGGGGAGTGATGAAGCGCTAGGGAATACAGTCAGTGATTTTTAACCCCCAAAAGTGAGACGTACATATTGATTTTCACCAGTGAAGAAAATTCTCCATTCACTGCACCTGGTACCCTTTTACGCCGTCCCTAAATCCATCCATCCATCCATATGACCAGTGTACTCTCAGAAGTTACCCAGGACCAAAAAACCCTGCCAAGTGGTGCGGTGCAAAGGCTCTGGTTTGCACCTCAGAAAACACCTTTGTGATATGGCTCTGACTCTGGAGTCGCCAGAGAGGGGCTGAATTTCTTTAAGAGCAGAGAACTATCCCTACCCTGAACCCCTCCAATCAATTTGAATGGGATGAACAGAATTTTCAGTCCAGGAGGCTGTTGCTTCTCTCCCTACACCCACCTTCCCCTTCCCCTATCCTGGTTCCTCGCATACCCAGTTGAACATGGCAGAAAACAGAATTTTCATCTCAGTGGAAATTCTAACACTTCATAGACTCACAGAAATGGAGGGCTGGAAGGGACCTCCAGGTCCTCTACTCCATCCCCTACACACGCCTATGCTGAGGGAAGTTTCATTTCACTTAGACTATCCATGACAGGGTTTGTCTAACTTGTTCTTAAACCAGGCATGCCAGGGATTCCGGACCCTCCTCAGAAACCAGTTCCAGTGTTTAATTATCCTCATGGTTAGAATGTTTTTTCCCCCAATATCTTACCTGCTTCTCCCATGCTGCAAATGAAGGTAATTTATTTCTCATCCTTCCCTTGGTGGTCATGGAGAACAGTTGATCACCATCGTCTTTACAACAAAGATTTTTTACAAATTGGAAAACCATTGTCCTGTTCCTCCTCAGCCTTCTCTTCTGTAGCGTAAACATGCCCAATTTGGTCAACCTTTCCTTCAGACATTGTCATCCAATGAAAGAACTCACAAGGCAACATGTGACAACACTGACCAACCATTGCACATGGTGCATTGAGGTCATATTTTTACATCAAGTCAAAATGAAATCAAATGTGTTGCTTCGTTGTCAGTTGTTTCCTTCTCTAAACTTTCTTGTTTGAGATTTTTGTTGTTGTTGAAATTGACATATTGCCATGAAAACCTTTTAGATTTTAACAAGACAGCGTTTTCAACTGAAAAGTGTTCTGCTGAAAATATCATGTCTGGCCTTTAACTGTCCAATATTGTCTAGTAAAGAATGACAGAGTATAAAGGTGTCCTTTGGACTGGACTGGACTGTCCTAGGTTTTACAGTCCTGAGGATTGCTTTGGGAATATGAACAGCAACAGCAATAATAATACATAATAATAATTCCTCAGGGAATCTTAATGAACTTTATATCTGAAGTCCATAATATTATGTCTCCATTTTACAGCTGGTGAAACTGAGGCACAGAGTGGAAACAAAACGTCTGTGGTGGAGCTGGGCATAGAACCAGAGCGGTCAGAATCCCAGTTTAGTGCTCTATCCGCTAGGCCACAATGCTCTCTCTCACAGCAGCTCCCCTGGCTGACTGTTTCAGTTCAGAGCATAGAGGAGCTGTGGCAGGCTGGAAGCAAAGCTGAGTGTAACCTCTTCTCTTGCTAAAGCGAGAGGGATGGCAACAGGCCTGATGAGGTCCCAGTGCTGCGTGCGGGGTGGTGGGGAAGAGAGCAGCAGAAAGAAACTTCAGTTGTGAGAGGAGGTTAGTGATAGAAGGCTGATGTGGCTACCGAGCTCACGGGCAGGTGAGCCTATTTTACCCTGGCATCTTCTCTGCGCTTGCTCATGTGAGTCACGTCCCTGTCCCCTGACAGGAAACAGTGTCCTCTGGAATGCATGTCCTCCTACATCATGAGAGCAGTGCTGATGTGTCACGAGCAATCTCTGTACGTATCCAGGGTCACTGTAGGACTCCACCCATGCAGCAGCCTGTGCTGTTAAATGTACACTACTATCGTTGCGCTGCTGCTTTGCAGGGGTGCACCTGCATGTGCTGCAAACTCCCGTTCCATTTCAGTGGAGACCTAGCTGAAGAGACAAGACTCCCGGGTCCCCTTCCCATTTCTGATGCAAAGTGACTAGGAGGAAGGTTTCTTACTTTCAGTGTGTTAGTTTCCGCAGCTGTGAAATGAGGCTAGTCCAACCATACCTGCTGGTATGTGACTTGGCTAGTGTGACCTATTAGTATCTGTAGGGAGAGACTTGAAAGGTGCTATGCAAAGTCAGAGCTAACCCCTAACATTATTTCCTTATTTGTTGTTGTGAACTGGTAAAACCCCACTGCTAGACAACAATGTACAATGTCAGGAAGCGTCAGAGCTAGTGCTTCTTTGGAACCCCTCTAAGCTTGTCTAGCAACAATGTTTTCCACCCCTCTGCCAGTCCCTATGGCGACTGTGTTATGATTTCCCAGTAACACTGAGATCTGATACAGCTTCTTCGTTCATAATGCTAGTCACGCTGCAGCATGCAAAATACCTTTCCCTTTTTCTCTTCTAATAGCTTTTGATTGAGTTTGGGATGCAGTTTATAAACCAGTGACTGGTAATTTTTTCCTGCCAATTCTACTGAGAAACCTATTTTAAACTGGTGAGTTTGTGTCCGGTGCAGCTGTCTCATGTCACGTCAGGGTGTAAAAGGGCAAGGGCCGACCACGTAGGCTCTGAGGCCGTGGGACAGATGATGATTTGTATGATGCCTGGCTTGATGATTTGGATCAGGCAAAAAAGCACGTCTGCTTGCTAGACTTGTTCTTACCGAGCTGATATTACAGATGGAGATACCCCTCGTGTTTTTTTTTTTTTCTGAGGGTTTGGGGAATGGATGTATCTTTTTTTCTTTCCATCTGGCTGAAAATGCTTGGTCGGTAATTGCCAGAGTTCTTCATGCCTCAGGAACAAATTCTTAAGTTATCTGAAGCGTGAGTAATTATTTACCTGTAGGGCTCTTGAACACAAGACCCCCCCTTTTTAAATGAAAGTGTGTGTAATAGAAAATTGCAGTTTGGTTCTCCCTAACTGCATAGAAAACAACAATCTTTTTATGTTGGCTCTTCTGGTGCTAGAAAAGCAGGCTAGAATAAAGATTTACAGTGTTTGGGAGGTTAAAGGCCCTTGTTACATTGTTCAAATACCACGAGATTAGTTTCCAAGGAGACAGATACCAGTTGTCATAGGCACCAGGGGGCCAGGAATTAGGATTGCGATTTTTTTTTATCCTGATCATGCAAACAGTAGCTGAAGGCTGTTGAAACTCCGGCTTTAAATAACATGAGTGTTGGCTTACCAAGAAACCAGATTCTGGAAACTGTCTCCCCTCTTCCCTCCCCTTGACCTGGTTTCTTTTTGAAGAGTCTTGGCTTGATCTCTGCTCCACGAATGTAGTAGATCAACGTTTTAAAAATAAAACTAGTCTCCTTTCCCTATGCCACTGAGGGTTAATTTCCCTTCTCAGACCCTATGGCCCCTGTGAGAGGTGGCTTCCCTTTCCCCTCTTCCTTCTTTCCTTGGTAAATTAAGAAATACAGCTTTATTTCAGAGCTAAAACTCTCCAGATCCCCCAACCAGCTGGCCCTTGCTCTGTGAACAAGAGGTTACACAGATAGCAGAGGGGTCACCCCTGGGGCATTTCTGTTTCATTCATCAATATGGGGGATGTGGGCTGGCAAAGAACTTGAGTCTGAGCCATTAGCCAGCATCAGGCTGCCATGCAGCAAAGAGCAGAGGTTTTATTTTTCTAGCCCTGCAAAGAGGAGCTGAAATTCCTGTGACTGATACAGACACTTGGTACATTTTAATGGGGGACTTTATCCTAAGGGGGATATAAACTAGAACAAGAGCTGTCAATCTCATCTAGGACCTCCCATCAAGAAAGGACATTTCTAGGAGCTCCTTCCTGTTCAGAAATATGAGGAAGGCAGAGGGATGTTCATTGTCAATTTGAGAACCCCTGAACGAGAAGCTTTAGATCCCAATCCCATAAAGTGCTGAATAGCACCTTAACCCTGACATCAGTGGGAGTTGAAGGCATTTTATTTGTGGGCAGTTTCCACCAGGATCAACCTGACCTTATTTACAGTCAACATGTTTTGTAATGGTGAAAAATGAGGGCTGTTGTCAGTCCTGGTGAATTTAGTACCTGGGGGAGAAGTTGTTGTTTCCAAGTACAGTAGCAGGGTCTTTGTACTCTTATATACATTGTATGGGTTGACCCTCTCTAGTCCAGCACCCTCGAGATCTGATCAGTGGTAGATCACATAGATAATTTTCTGGACCACAGGAGGTCAATATTGTACTAACATTCCACTGCTTCCTGGGCTCTTAGAAGACATTTAGGGATAAATTGCAGCCAAATAACAGTACAGAACACAGAGCAAAGATTGGTGGCTGTAAACAAACTTCAGGGAAACTGGGTCACACCGACAATAAGTTGTCATCTGGCTAACTAAAATCATGCTTAATTATGGATATTGCCAGACAAGAGAGTTCTGGACTACAAAGGTTCAACCTGTACTACAGACTTTATGTGCAGGATATTGTTCGCTGCATCGCTAGTCCAAAAGCAGATTTCCCTGTAACCCACACACAATGGATCAAATTCTGCTTTCATTTTACACTAGTGTTAATCTGTGTGATACAGTTGAAGCCAGTGCATTATTTGGGGATTACTTACATGCACTTACATTGGGCCTGATAGGTCTTGAAAATACCTTTCTTTAAAAATTCCCCTTTCGGGAACATGTGGCTAATAGAAGCTTATCCGTAATGCCTACAATCCGCTGTTTTGAGCTGATTCTTTTGTTGATCTTGTGCCTACACAAAGCTGAAATACTTACTGCTATGGGCACCCCGAAAGAATCCTGTGATTTCTGAAGGTAACTTCCCCCCCCATTGTAGCTTTTTTATCATCTGTTGAGATAGCTAATGAGAAATGTTCCTCATTTAGTGATCAGAATGATACAGAGCAGGGCAGCAAATGGGATTAGTCACTTAACACATGCTACTAATTTTATTCTTCTGGACCCTGGGCTTCTGAGAAGAGTGATTGGAGTCCGTTCATCACTATATTTTTATTGCTCCCGTGGTGGAGGAGGCTATAATACTGGCCTTTGGTATTGCTGGCATTCGGTCTCTGTTACTGGGAAATGGGAAGTGCCATGTTGTTTCCACCCCTCTGAGAATGACAGAAGAAACATATCGCCATGTGTATGATCACGTCTTGTGCTGACACGCTCGATGGATTCATTGTCCCCCTCCCTGCGGGGGGGGTGCATGGGATGGTTTAGAAGGGTATGTGTCTGTAGGGGGAGCTTTGTCGTTATTGAACTTGAAGGTATGTGTTTATGATCTGAACCCTCCACTTTGACAAAGAGAGGCAAAACTTGGGGGCAACAAGAAGTCCTGTGGCACCTTATAGACTTAACAGATATTTTGGAGCATAAGCTTTGGTGGGCAAAGACCCACTTCATCAGATGCATCTGCCCACGAAAGCTTGTGCTCCAAAAATCTGTTAGTCTATAAGGTGTCACAGGAGTTCTTGTTCTTCTTGAAGATACAGACTAACTTGGCTACCTCTCTGATACATGAAACTCGGAGGGGGGGGATTTTCCCTTTGAAATAAAAGGCTTGTGTGAACTCTCTACATCGGCCAAAAATACAACCAGAGCTTTGCCGTTGCAGTGTCTGCCTTTGGGTTTGGAGGAGGTGACAAAACTGAGGAGTGAGGGAGAGCTGCAGTAGGAAAGGGCAGGCACTTGCATAAGGAGTGGGGAGTTGACTCGTGAGGGCGAGTGCACTGTCTGTGCATCTCTTTCTGTTTGCATTGTAAGGCAGAATGATCCATCGTGAGGGACAGAGTTCATCACCGGGGCAGAGAATGATGCATTGAATGCTTTGCCCTGTTAAACAAGTGCTTAAGGGCTCCAGCTGATGAGCTGAAGGGGTATTTTCCCCCTTGCCAGGTGGAACACCAGCAGGATTTGTATTTGGTACAAAATCCTTGTCTCTATTGCCCTTGTTATGAGCCAGATCGTTGGGGAGGTAGGGGGAAAAGAGACCATGCAAAAGGGCAGCTAGGAGCCAGAGACGGTCTATTTGTAGGATGACATGTCTGAACCAGTGGTGTCAGCCAAAGCACACCCTGTACTAGATTTGCTTTTATGCAGGACTGTACTGACAGAACTGGCGACAGCAATGTAAGTAAAGGTACATTGAGATATTGAGATTCCCGTTCTGCTGTGTATCCAGGTCATGGGATCTCATGAATAGTGGCAGGACTTGGAACTGGGAGACTGGGTTTCTTTTCCTGTCTCTGCTTCTGACCTGCTGTGTATGGTCTCAGGCAAGTGATTTCACTTCTCTTTGTGCATGCAGTCTGTTTGGACTGTAAAGTTTCTGGGGGCAAGAGGTGTCACAGACTATGTGTATGTACAGCACCTAGCTCGACAGAGTCCTGTTAGCGCCTCTGGGCACTGTGACATGTAAATAAGTCTCTTGTTTCCTTCTCAGAAATATCTTCTTGTAGGTCTAAGCTAGAACTGCAGAGATCCTCCTGTTCTGGCCACGGGGGGTGAGTCAGAAGAATGGTTCTAGAGCATCCTATAGTTCAACACCTGGAAACATTACAGTATCCTTATGTGCATTGTGAAGGGAGAGGTGAGAATGGCATCCATACGTGTTGATTGACTACACACCAGTGATTGGCCTGGTTCATTTGACTTAATGCTTTAGTTCTTGAGACAGACATTTTAAGTTCAAATGTAAAATTGCAAACAAATTTGATTTTTATCCATCCGGCTATGTCTGCTTCAGGCAGTAATTAGTATTATTAATAAAGGTAGCATCTAGCAGGGCCCCACTGTGTCACCTTCCTGCAGGCACATACTAAGAGACAGTCTATGCCTCAAGGAGATTCTAAAGGAGCAACACAGACAAAAAGAGGCTCAGAGGAGATGTGATGTGCCCAGGGACATTCATTAGGGCAATGGCAGAGCCAGGATTAGCGCCTAGGTCTCCTGGCTCCTAGACCAATGCAATGTCCCAAGAGCTGTGGTACCTTCTCCCTGTAGATTGAAGGGAAGTGCTCTATTCTCTCCTAAATTCTGCTCTCTGGAGAAGGTGGGGATGATTAGGACTCCAAGCTGGGTTGCCTGCTTGACTTCACTCTGCATGCTGTAAATATCAGCTCTTGTCACTTTCACTAGGGCATTGTTTTTGAAGCAAACACTTAAAAGCAATAGCAAAGTAATTCAGAATGTTTTTTTTTTTCCAAAGTGAAAATGTTGCTTCCTCCCTGTGAGCTGTCATTATTTTAATTTTACATGTTCTACTGGCAACGTAGCATGAAAACATACTGGGCAAATGCAACTCCCACCGTGTCTTGTGTGATTGTAATAGTTCTGGGTGAAGGGTTATAATCTTCTGTGTAACATGCAGCCCAAATGGCCTGCAAATAGTTAGTAGCTCCTTTACAACCATATTTTAAAATCCTCTCTGATTACATACACTAATAGGGGTCCAATTTTCAAGCAAACACCAGACAACAAGAAAGCTCAGCTCCCATTTCTAGGTACCAAAATAAAATAAATGGCTGGATTTTTCAGAGGGTTTGTTTTTTTGAAGACCTGGCTCTAAGTGCCTGAATGGGAGCTGTTGGGTGCCGCATACCTTTGAAATCTGTCCCTTACCTAAAAGCTTAAATGGGGGCGGAAGCTTTTCTGATCTGAAAATCTGGCCCCGATTGTATTAGGTGAGCATGTGGAAGTCAGACTGAGCTCTGTGGAAAATCTGGCATTAGGTCCTATTCACTTGCAATAGAGTTTAGGGAACTGACTATCTTGCTGGTCTGTCCTGTCATGGGTACAATGCTGTTACAAGTGGTGGAGTAGGTGGTTATTCTTCCAGGCTGTTTGCAGGCTCATGCAGACCACACTGCATTGCTGTATAGTCACTGTGTAGAGGTTTTGAAGGATATTTTCCTGAAATCAGAGGGCTAGAGTATCTCGGGCTTTTCTAAAATGAAGATTATAGGTCTGGAATAGAAGAGATGGTCAGTAGGGAAAAGTGATGACTCACTTAGCTGCCTTTGGCTGGCACAATTCAACCCTGATTCATCCTCAGCTGCTTCATACACTGGTGAGGGGGCGGGATACATCGTATAAATGGAACACTTCTTGGGAGCCAACAGAATTGCCAGGTAAAGTAGCAGGCTCTGCACTTCCTTAAGGGGCGGGGCCTTGGGCAGAAGGGGTTGGCCTCAGCCAAAAGGGGTGGGGCTAGAGACTAGCCTCACCTCTTCAGACCTTCAGCACCATCCAGAGAGTGTGACATGGGACTCTGAAGCAGCAGTAGGGGCAGCTGGGATCCATGGGCCCTTTTGAATTGCTGGGCCCCGGTGGAGTTGTCTACCTCCCCTCACTGTCACCCCTTTGCTGGTGGGCCTGATTACCTCACTCACATTTTGCAACCCTGTTACTTCAAGGAAGAATGACTCAAAGTGGTTGAGGGATTGAGTGTCAGGTATCTCTGTTATCTATTTGAGCTACTAATGCTGTGATGTCCAACCAGTTCTGAAGCACTAGCTGCTACAGCAAACTAGCTACATTATTCTGAAAATATATTTATTGTTTTGGCCAAATAGCCACACATGGCTAGTGTTTTGGACATCATGGTACTAACGTCTCAGCATTTTTAGGTGAATCAGATCTGTAATATTCCTTCAGGTTGCTTTTTATGTAGCTGATCTTCTATTGTACTTTTTATAACAACTGTGTAACATGTTTTTACAGGTGAATAAAATTTGCACATTTGTGCTTCATTAAAAAGCAGCTGTTTGCACATCCACTCAATGTTCAGCAGCAGTCAGAAAAGCAAACAATGTTAGGAAGCATTACAAAAGGGATGGAGAATAAGACAGAATATTTTATTGCCTCTGTATAAATCCATGGACCACCTACATTGTGAATACTGTGAACAGATGTGGTTGCTTCATCTCAAAAAAGATATATTGGCATTGGAAAAGGTTCAGAAAAAGACAGCAAAAATGATTAGGGGTTTGGAATGGGTTCCACATGAAGAAAGATTAAAAAGACTGGAACTTTTCAGCTTAGAGAAGAAGAAACTAAAGCGGGGAAAAGATAGAGGTCTATAAAATCATGATAGGTATGGAGAAATTGAAGAAGGAAAAGTTATTTTCTTTTTCTCATAACATAAGTACTAGGGGTCACCAAATGAAATTAGTGGGTAGCAGGTTTAAAACTAACAAAAGGACGTTTTTCTTTCATGCAGCGCACGGTAGGTCTGTGGAACTCCTTGCTGGAGGATGTTGTGAAGACCAGGACTTTAACAGGATTCAAAAAAGAACTAGACAAATTCAGGGGGTTTAGGTCCATGACTGGCTAATAGCCAGGATGGGTTGGGATGGTGTCCCTAGCCTCAGTTTGTTGGAGGCTGGACATGGATGACAGGAGAGGGGTCACTCAATGACTACCTGTTCTGTTCACTCCCTTTGAGGCGTTGGCTACTGTTGGAAGACAGGATACTGGGCTAGATGGACCTTTGGTCTGACCCACTATGGCCATTCTTATGTTATGTTCTTTTTTGTAATAGGAATTTCCATGTATTCCCCAGGTCATGTCTTTCTCTCCATCCTTGTGCAGTTATTTTCCAGTTTACCCACACAAATATGCCTGGGGCTTTTAGGAGTGCAGTCTTCCTCCTTAGCTGTAAACCATTCTAAACCAGCAGGTCCTTATTCCTATGCCAATGAAAGATACGTTTGCAAGTAGCACAGCGAAGCACTTCAGCACGTGCTTAACGTGAAGTATGTGACTGCTCCCATTGGTGAAGGTTAACCATGTGCGTAAGTGCTTTTATGGACTGGGCAGATATTTCATTGGTGACAATAAGGAATCTAGGGGCTTCTGTACCCTTCAAACAAAATGAGACCTTGCTCATGCTACACAATTTAATACTGGGTCAAGGCCAATGGTAATGGTCAGATTTTACAGTGTGTTGCTTATGAAGGGTTTTTACCTTGATTTCTTGCATTGCTCACTCCACTGGCAAAACATTTCTTTGAGGCAGGGAGAAGTGGGAGGGGAAGGAGTTTTCCTTTGCTGTTGTTTCATATATCAGTGGCTTCAGAGCTCTCTTCCTCTCTCTCTCCTTTTTCTTTTTTCCCCCATGTGAACTTTTTGGAGAGGAGCGGGGGTAGAGATGAAGGGTGTGTGTGTATGTGGGGGGGGGTCCCTAGAATGGCTTTCCTCCCTCCTCCTGTGTGTCTTCACCTTCCAGCAGACCCGAGCAATGGCATCCTCTCTTGCCCCACACTGACTGTCCCCCAGGTACCTGTGTGGTTCCCAGCAACATGAAGTGGTTTGAGACCAGGCTGTTGGCAAGCTGCTGGGTTTCTTCAATCTCAGTTCTGCCAGAGAACTTAAGGTTGGGTGGTCAGGCACTGGGTTTTCAAAGGGATTCTGGCAGCTCCAGTTAGTGCCATTACAAGTCCGGTAAGCTCTGGACTGGGTGCCCAAGATTAGGGCTGGCTCCCTACTTGCCATGGGTCAGTGCAGCTCCAGGGAAACATCCAGCAGGTTCCTACAGCTCCTAGGTATAAGGAGTGTGGGGATAGGGAGGCCCTCACCTGGAGCTCTGGCTTCACAGCTCCCATTGGCCAGAAGCAGCAACCAATGGGAATTGTAGGATCATTTGTGAATAAGTTGAGGAGGATTGGTCCCAGGACTGACTCTTGGGGAATACCACTAGGTACTAATTACAGGGGGAAAGCCTGCTTAGCCCAGGGTTGTGCGTTCAATCCCTGAAGGGGCTATTTAGGAATCTGGGGCAAATAGATTAAAAAAAATCTTTGTAGGATGGTTATAGGTCCTCCTGAGAGGGCAGGGGACTGGACTCTGACCTCTGAAGGTCCCTTCCAGTTCTATGAGATAGGTGTAGGAATACCCCTTTCCATTCTGAAAATTTACCATTTATTCCTACCATTTGTTTTCTGTCTTTTAACCAATTCTCAATCCATGAAAGGATCTTCCCTCTTATCCCATAACTTAATTTATGTAAGAGCCTTTGGTGAAGGACCTTGTCAAAGACTTTCTGAAAAATCTTAGTACACTATATCTACTGGATCCCCCTTGGTCCACATGTTTGTTCACCCCTTCAGAGAACTCTAACACCTCAGTCTTGGACAGTTCCTCAGTTTTGTCGCCTACAAAGGATGGCTCAGGTTTGGGAATCTCCCTAACATCCTCAGCCAAGAAGACTGAAGCAAAGAGTTAATTTAGTTTCTCTGCAATGACTTTATTATCTTTGAGTGCGCCTTTTTGTCTGGGTTGTCTAGGGGTCCCACTGGTTGTTTAGCAGGCTTCCTGCTTCTGATGTACTTCAAAAACATTTTGTTATTGCTTTTTGAGTTTTTGGCTAGCTGTTCTTCAAGCTCCTTTTTGGCTTTTCTTGCCTCTCTAATCTCCCTTAGGATTTCTTAGTTACTACCACTGTCCTGGTCAGGTGGTCAATAATATATCCCTACTGCTATCTTCTTATTTGAACATGGAATTTCTGTCCATAGATATTCTATGGAACATTTTGATTAATTTGAGATTTTTTTACTTCATTTGATTGTACATTTTCTTTCATGTGTAGTCCTACTTCCCCACTTGCACAACTTGTCTTGTCCTTCCGATGTATTTTGTATCCTGATATGATTGTATCCTATGATTGTCCTCATTCCACCAGGTTTCTATGATGCCTGTTATATCAATATCCTCCTCTAATGCAAGGCACTCTAATTCACCCATCTTATTATTTAGACTTCTAGCATTTGTGTAAAAGCACTTTAAAAATGTGTCACTATTTGTCTGCCCTTTCCTGATGCGTTAGATTCTTTTTCTTGTGATTGTTTCTTTTCTGATCTGGCCCATACTTTATCCTCTTCCATCCTTCCTCCTGACTAAAACCTAGAAAATCTCTACCAATAGACTCTCCTCCAAGAGAAGTCTCTGTCTGATCCATGTGGTCCTCTGCACCAATCAGCTTTCCCCCATCTCTTAGTTTAAAAACTGCTCTACGACCTTTTTATTCGTAAGTGCTAGTAGTCTGGCTCCACTTTGGTTTACGTGGAGCCCATCCGTTCTATATAGGCTTTCTCTATCCTAATAGTTTCTTTGGTTCCTAGTAAATCTAAACACCTCTCCCTGACACCATCATCTCATCCACGCATGGAGACTCTGAATTTCTGCCTGCTTACCTGGCTCTGCATGTGGAACTGGAAGCATTTCTGAGAATGCCACCATAGAGGTCCTGAATTTCCTCTTTCCTAGCAACCTAAATTTGGCCTACAGGATGTCTTCCCTACCCTTCCCTATGTCTTTGGTACCTACATGTACCACAACCATCACTATACATACATCTATCTAGATGCCTTGAGAGATCCACAACCTTTGCACCTGGCAGGCTAATCATATGGTTTTCCCGATCATCGCAAACCTAGGTATCTGTATTTCTAATGATCGAATCTCGCATTACTAACACCTACCTTTTCCTATGGACTGGAGTTCCCTCCCCTAGAGAGACATTCTCAGTGTGAGAGGATATCGCATCATCATCTGGAAGGAGGGACCCTGCTATAGGGTGGTTTCACTCTGCTTCTGTTGACTGCTCTCCTTCCCTGAGCCTTTCACCCTCCTTAACAGCACTGGGACTATCTGACTGGAGGTGGGACAATTCTACAGTGTCCTGGAAAGCCTCATCAACATACCTCTCTGACTCCCTTAACACCTCCACCCACCCTGGCCTCCAAAGCCCACACTTGGTCTCAAAGGGCCAGGTGGTCCTTACACTGATGCACACACAGGCTACCGGACCATGGGGTAGGTAATCATACATGTTACTTTTGGGCTTACCATCAGCCTAAAGAAGACAAACGCACTCGGTCAGGATGTTGCTGAATCCCCATCAATCAGCATTGACAACTATACGTTAGAGGTCGTCCACAAGTTCGTTTACCTCGGGTCCGCCATCACTGACACCCTGTTGTTGGACACTGAGCTAAATAGGAGGATCGGAAAAGCAGCCACAACTCTGTCCAGACTCAGCAAGAGAGTGTGGAATAACAACAAGCTGTACACCCACACCAAAATGCAAGTCTACAGAGCCTGCATCCTCAGCACCCTCCTTTACGGCAGCTAGACTTGGACCCTGTATGCCCGCCAGGAAAAGAGGCTGAACGTCTTCCTCTTGCGCTGCCTCAGGCGCATCCTTGGAATATCATGGAAGGACAGAGTGACCAACACCGCTGTCCTCGAGCAAGCTGGAATCCCAACCATGCACACCCTCCTCAGGCAGCGTCGACTCCGCTGGCTTGGCCACGTCCACAGGATGAATGATGGAAGGATTCCAAAAGACATCCTGTATGGTGAGCTAGCCTCTGGCAAAAGACCTCCTGGATGCCCCCAGCTGTGTTACAAAGATGTCTGTAAGAGAGACCTCAGAGAGGTAGACATCGAGCTGGACAGTTGGGAAGAACTAGCAGACAACCACAGCAGATGGAGGCAGGGGTAACACAAGGGCCTTCAGAAGGGCGAGTTGAAGATCAGACAGCTAGCAGAGGAGAAGTGAGCGCACAGAAAGCACAATAAGGACTTGCCAGACACCCACTACATCTGCAAGAGATGCAGCAAGGACTGTCACTCTCATGTGGGTCTTTATAGTCACAATAGACGCTGTAAATGAAGTCCTCAATTGAAACTTTAAAAGGTGCGATCCATAGTCTATGCAGACTGAAGGATGCCTACCTACGTTGGATTCCTTGGTGACTCCAGTTTCTTGTCCAGGATATTCAGGGTATCCTTTCACTGTGGTAATGGTATATTACGTAACGTACGGTTCCCTATTTTCAGTTAAAGCCCTGTGATTATGTTAACTATCCGGACATGGCGGTGGTCGTTCAGCCTTGTTGACACTGGAGGTTTTACTGTTGTGGTAGTATCTGAGAACAATCATATTGGTAAAAAAGCAGACCCCTAACCAATACAACTGCTGAGCGTAGAACAGACTTTAGGAAAAAAGGGCAGACCCAGCCTCAGGGTAAGGTGAATGAGGCAGTTGCCTTGGGCTCGGTGCCTTGAGGGCCCCTCCAATTGATCTTAGCATCCACTGCCCCCTGGCCAGGCCCCACACACTTTTTGGCCAGGCCTGAAGAAGGCTAGCAAAAGAATCTGAAGTGGAAATGTCATCTGAACTGAGACATCCATGGAGTGCTGGGGATCTGTTGATCTTAGAGAAATAGAGCAGGATATGGTGAGGATTTCATCTTTTGTAGGAGCGCCTGGTTTATAGGGATGCTTATCTTAAATGGATAAGGTTTACTGGTTTAGGGCTTGGAACAGCCCCCTAACTGGCTCCCGTGCAGCCAGACCAGACGTGCTCCTGGGAGTGCTGGGGGATGGGGCTCTCCAGCCCAGATGGAGCATCCCCCCCTCCTGTCTCCCTTCCCCCCATTTAATCCATTAATGGGTTAAGCTTGCTGTTTAACCAGATAATTAATTAAACAGGATTTTACATTCCTACTTGTTTGCCCTTTACTGATCCTATAGGTGGTACTAAACTGTTGAGTGATGTTTGAAATAAATTATCTGGCAAAGCAGGACTCTCTTGCTTATGGATATATTTATTTTCTCACTAGCATGTCTGTGAGGAGCTTTCCAAGAGGACTTTAGGTTTTGTTAGTGCTGTCAATAAGCAATAACAAGAAAAGGTGCCTTGCAGTGTGAACCTGTTCTGTTGAATATTACCCAGCCTAAAAACAACAGGATTGGAGTGAGATGAGAAGTGAAGAGCCACAAATTCTGTGATTCATTTTGGTCATTGATAAATACTTTGAATTAGGCAAAAAATGGATTTTAACAGGAACATTCCAGGAAGATTCTGGGAGCTTTTCGAGCTACCAAGCCATGGCAGGGATTTTATCTAATTAGTTTGCAAGTCAGCCTGTGTGGGATTTATAACGTTTCATGTCTTGAAGTCCTTTCACCACAGTCACTGTTTAAAACTGTTGTTTGGCCCCTGGTATTCTGCCATGTACTCAGAAGAATCCATGCTCTTTCTTCCTTTGCTGGGCTGTGGAGTAGTAACAGCAAGGAGGGGCCAGTTATTTGGTTACCACACAGCTCTATCAGTGGTATGCCACCAACCAACCATCCAGTAACGAATTTCTGTGGCTTGTCTGAGTTGTGGTGTTTCTGCACTTGTTAAAAGAATCGGCTTCAGCTGCATCCGTCAGCTTCCCTGATACACACGTTTGCTTAAATGATTAGAAAAGCCACAGTTTGAAATTCAAGTCTGGTCACCAATACTTAGCTTCTTAGTTTGGCCAGTTTTATGAGGTATCCAGGCTTTTTTCTCTCAGGAGACTCCATTTTGTGTGATGCCTCATTTTTGTTATGTTAGCAAGCCAGTCGCTATACATAGTGTGTGAAGAGTGTACATCACAACTTCCAAAGATCAGCAGGTGACCTAGAATTAATTTAAGACAAAGGAATAAATTCTGATCTCTGGTTTTATCTTAGCTGCAGTGTTAACTCAAGGTGTGGCTTGAGTGTTGCCCTTCACTTTGCTCCCATTGACGCACAAATCTGTTGCTCAACATAAGTGCTACTTTAAACTCCAGCTAGCTGGCCCGTCACAGGGTATGAATTTGAAGCCCCACTGTTCCTGAGGAGGCTTGAGCTAGTGCTGCGGCGGGGAGGCAGCTAATCTGTGTTGCTAATACAAATGCTCTGTGCAGTTTTAGTGTTACTCTGTAGTGCAGGTGCTGGAGCTTGGCTGACTCCATGGGGTTTAACTGAAGCATAGGGAACTCAAGGTAACTGCAGTGGCCATGTAGTCCGAGAAATAAAAAGAACTCAGAGTATTGTTTTCATTTTATTTTTTTAAGTGCTATGATTTTTTTTTTTTTAAAGTAGGCCTCCACGACATGCTTCAGGACTTTGAACACCTGAAGGTGGCAGTACCGCAGTTACCCAGTCGGGGGCCGACAATGTGGAAAGTTCTAAAGGATTGCAAATTATTAGAATCTCCATTGAAATCCCCTGTAAGGCAGGGCTGGATTTAGGGGCAAGAGGGGTGCTGGGCATGGGGGGTGCTGGGTAGCTGTTGTTAGTATTCATAAATATGGTTTTACAGATCCTAGCATGCAAATGTATCGTCTTATGAAAGGGAAATAAATCGTGTGTGAATCATACATCTAAACTGTGAAATGGGCTAGAAATGCAATAGACAATGTGTTCACAAGTTTAATGAATGGAAGACACTCTTCTTGTGGGGTTGCATTTGGTGTAAGGCTGGCCTTGCTTCAAGGGCTTGGGAGTTTGCATTGTCTGTTAGATCACTAAGTGCAGGTCTACACTAGACATGAAGGTCAATTGTAGAATATGCAATTCTATTTACAGCAATTGCAGAGCTAGAATTGACTTATCTACAATTGGCTTCCCTGGCCGTCCTCCCAGAGAGAGGTTGACAGGAGAAACCTTCCCATCGACCTCACTTATTCTTCGCGATATTGAGGAGTACGGGGTTGTCTGCTGACCCCCAGTAGTCCAATTTCACACGTCCCGACTAGGCAGGTGAAATCGTACCCTGGAATATTAACCCTGACTGGGTTGATCTTCTGCATAGTGAAGTCATACCCTAAGAAAATGGGATGTGCAAGTGAAACAGTAGAGTGCGGAAGCCTTTACTATAGCCAGAGGGATGCTTTTACCCATCCCCTTCAAGAATCCACCACCAAGAGAGGCATGAGGGTCTCTCTGCTGGAAGGCAAGCCTCTCTGCACTGCGTTACTTGTGGGCCCCTACTAGGTGTCAAGCGTGTTGGTGGGAATGGTTTTGGGGCAAAGCTTGTTGCCAGGAATGGCTTTGACTTGTCTGTTGAGCAACAGAAACAACTAAAAATGGGACTGGATGAGAGCACCAAGAGACATATGTACACATGTGCCCACATGCCCAATATTTGTGCTTTGCTCTGTTTTTGGGATGTGGCTTGTGGGCCTCCACCCTTTGTATACCATCATGAGCAGTAACTAACCCCATCATTGGAGAGGAAAGGAGTGGTCCTGTTTTTCTTTCTGAGCCTCCATCCTGACTCCTCCTTCCTCATCTGCTGTCACCACTGCAGGAATTGTGTGGCACAGGGGATTAAAACTCACAAAAATGGCCATAATGGGTCACACCAATGGATCGCGTAACCTAGCATCCTATCTTTGAGTCATCCATTTCCTGTCATCCTGTCCTAGCTTTTATCAGTAAGAAGCTTAGGAACACGGAGATCATGAACCTACATCATCTTCATCATCATTAGCATTAGCTGCCTATCTTCCATAAGCTTACCTGACTGTTTGTTTGTGTTTTTTGAATCCAGTTGTAGTTTTTGGCCTTGACAACATCCCCAGCAACAAGTTCCACTGGTTGACTGTGCATTGCATGGAGCATTGCTTCCTTTTGTTTCTTTAAACCAGCTCTCTCTTAATTTCATTGGTGCCCCTAGGTTCTTGTGTTCTGTGAAGATGTAAATAACACGTCTCTCTTCACTTTCTCCATGATTTTATGGACCTCTTCATATTCCCCTTAGTCATCTCTTTTCCATGCTGGAAACATGAAGGGCCAAGTTAAGGCTGCTTTGCCTGTGCAGCTGCCTAAGGAAAATGAAATAGCTTAATGAGGTATCAGAGGGGTAGCCGTGTTAGTCTGGATCTGTAGCAGCAACAAAGGGTCCTGTGGCACCTTATAGACTAACAGAAAAGTTTAGAGCATGAGCTTTCGTGAGTTAACTCACTTCTTCAGATGCTGGTCCTGGAAATCTTCAAGGCCAGGTATAAATAGGCCAGAGCAAGGCTGGGGATAACGAGGTTAGCTCAGTCAGGCAGGCTGAGTTGTATTGTCATCAGTAGATCTGGAGGTGTGAACTCCAAGAGAGGGGAAGCTGTTTTTGTATTTAGCCAGCCATTCACAGTCTTTGTTTAATCCTGAGCTGAGGGTATTGAATTTGCAGATGAATTGTAGCTCAGCAATTTCTCTTTGGAGTCTGGTCTTGAAATTTCTTTGCTGCAGGATAGCTACTTTTAAATCTGCTAGTGTGTGTCCTGGGAGATTGAAGTGCTCTCCTATGGGTTTTTGTATATTGCCATTTCTGATGTCTGATTTGTGTGCATTTATTCTTTTACATAAAGACTGTCCAGTTTGTCCGATGTATATGGCAGAGGGGCATTGCTGGCACATGATGGCATAAATTACATTGGTAGATGTGCAGCTGAATGAGCCCACGATGGTGTGGCTGATGCGGTTAGGTCCTGTAATGATGTTGCTGGTGTGTATATGTGGGCAGAGCTACATCAGGGATCTACAACCCATCCTGGACAATGATCCCACACTTTCACAGACCTTGGGAGGCAGACCTATCATTGCTCACAGACAACCTGCCAACCTAAAACAAATCCTAACAAGCAACTATACACCGCACCACAGTCACTCTATCTCAGGGACCCATCCATGCAACAAACCTCGTTGCGAGCTCTGCCCACATATACACACCAGCAACATCATTACAGGACCTAACTGGATCAGCCACACCATCGTGGGCTCATTCAGCTGCACATCTACCAATGTAATTTATGCCATCATGTGCCAGCAATGCCCCTCTGCCATATACATCGGACAAACTGGACAGTCTCTATGTAAAAGAATAAATGCACACAAATCAGACATCAGAAATGGCAATATACAAAAACCCATAGGAGAGCACTTCAATCTCCCAGGACACACACTAGCAGATTTAAAAGTAGCTATCCTGCAGCAAAGAAATTTCAAGACCAGACTCCAAAGAGAAATTGCTGAGCTACAATTCATCTGCAAATTCAATACCCTCAGCTCAGGATTAAACAAAGACTGTGAATGGCTGGCTAAATACAAAAACAGCTTCCCCTCTCTTGGAGTTCACACCTCCAGATCTACTGATGACAATACAACTCAGCCTGCCTGACTGAGCTAACCTCGTTATCCCCAGCCTTGCTCTGGCCTTTTTATACCTGGCCTTGCAGATTTCCAGGACCAGCATCTGAAGAAGTGAGTTAACTCACGAAAGCTCATGCTCTAAACTTTTCTGTTAGTCTATAAGGTGCCACAGGACCCTTCATTGCTGCTTAATGAGGTATGTTCCTGAGAATTTCCAGAGCTGGAGCTGCTGGTGGTTCATTCAAGAGGGGGAGGGGGCTTGTGGCTAGGGCTGTGCTCAGCACTTCTTTATAAGTGCAGTGCCTGAGCCAGCTGTCCTATTTTTCTTGGGGCCTGCTGCCACATGCACTGAAGTCAATGGAACGATTTCCTTTGACGTCAGTGGATTTTGGATCAGGGTCTTGTAGAGTGCACCTATTCTTGGTAGGAATAATCCGGCCTACATTAGCATGCTACCTGGATGTATTATTATCTCTACAGCCTCCCACCTCCTTCCACCACCAGTATTCAGTTGTTTCTGAACGTGATCCATGGTTTCCATTATGGCTGAAGGCAACCAGCTTTCAGTCGTGCCAAAGGAAGGTTAGAAGACAGTGGGGAAACTGGTAGGAAGTAAAGTAGTTTTAAGTGAAGCCTGTGGTCTCAAGTTACAGAGCAGGAGGAGTAGGTTGGATATTAGGCAACTCTTTCACCGGGAGGGTGGTGAAGTGTACTGGAATGCGTTATCTAGAGACGTGGCAGAATCTCCATCCCTAGAGGTTTTTGAGTCGCGGCTTGACAAAGTTCTGGCTGGGATACTTCAATTGGGGTTGATCCTGCTTTAGGCAGGGGGCTGGATTTGATGACCTCCTGAGGTCCCTTCCAGCCCTAGAATTCTATGTTTCTGTGCAGTAAATCCTAATATATTTTATGTAACAACAGGTGCCACTTAAAAATGCAGCCACAGTGTTGCCTGTTTGAACAATATTTGGAGCTCTGCTTAAAGTTCCAGCTTCTGGAGGCATGTGATTGGGGAGAAGCTCAGCTTTCATTTTGTTAAGAGGTTTCTAGCCCTGGGCATTGGGGAGGGAAGCTTGAAAATGTGACTCAAGTTTCTCTGCAGGACTCAGAAAACAAAAGCAAACAGAAAAAGCCCACCATTTAGTGTATATTTAAAATTCCATGATTTCTAAGACAACTTCAATATCTTATGCAACCAAACGTGCAATTTATTTATTTATTTTTTCTGGCAAGACTATAGGTGCTTACAGGAGGAAACTTTTTAAAATTTCATACCAAAAAGTTACCCATCCAAGAGTTCATCTTGTCTGTGGATATATTAGAGTTGGTGGAAAAATGGAAGCAATTTTCACAGTACATTTGATATTTGGAAAATTTGAAGCTACTCAGCTCAATAAAGAGAGAGAGAGAGAGAGAGAAATCAGGGTAGTCTGCTTTTCAGAAGTGCTGAGCACCCGCAGCTTGGCTTAACTGCAAATCAGGCTCTTACGGTTTACAGAGCCCCATTTAGTTAGACTTCTGAGCTCCACCTCTTGGATGCATCCCAAGGTAGGGCTCAGTCCAGCAAAAGACTAGGCTTTTGGACTCCTGGCTGTGGAACTGCTTCCCTTTTGTAACCTTGGGTAAGTCACTTCGCTTCTCTGTGCTACTTCTGTTTGCCATCCTGCCACACACTGTCTTGTCTGATCAGACTGCAAGCTGTTTAGGCAGGGGCCATCCCTTGTTATCTATCTGCACAGCACCTTGCATTTTACAGAGCCTCAGAGCATAGCAGGCAAAGTGCCTTTCTGGGCACTACAACATTATAAGTAATCATTGTCCATTGTCTTTCTCCTCTCTCCTCTGATGGCTGCTTGTCTTTTGAATTTCCCTGCTCCTGATCCAACAGCCGCTCCCTCCTTTACCTCACAAGCCCTTTACTTTTGCTGATAAGCCCTACACAAAGTCTCTTGTGGTCACTTGTTCAACACACACCTTCCCAGAGGAGGGTTGGGGTGGGACAGAGGTGTTCTGGCATGCATTGCCTGCTGCTGATCTGAGAGATGGGCACCTCTGAACATGTGTGACTTTTTTTTTTAACTAGAAAGCGCAGGTGTGATGTTGTTATATGGGGCTCTGGGAGCTGTATGAATGAAGTTCCCAAGCACGCCTCTGTACTGCTGCTTTGTGTGAGCATTCTTGCACGTGGCTGTTTCACGCAGGCATTGCACATGTGTAACTTTCTAGCATGGGAGTAGTTCCACTCAATTCAATGAACTCGTGTATTGTCAAATGTGCCACCATCATTGCTTGGAGACCACAGTTCCGGATGCCACGTGGGAGCCTGAATAGATGGGCGTGTGCCAAGCTTTAGGCACAACGACGTTATTTCCTAGAACTTAGGTGCTAATTAGTGAGCTATGCAGTAACTGAAATCTTGACTTGTCAACCAATTTGTAAACAATTAAATGACCGTGCAAAAAAGGAGATGGAGAACGTAGAGTTCCCCCATGCACTGCACATGTGTTCCCAGTCTGGAAGTCTGAGTTTGTTCTGAAAGGTAACTTGATTGCAACATGATGTGAATTTGTATATAGACACAGAGCTAAGCATATAGTTGTAGTATATGCTGGTATGAGAGTTAATTGCTTGCTAGCCATAAACATGTGCCATTTTGTGGCAACAACGGGATGACTGTTCAAAATGGTGGCAACTGCATGTTACTTCCACAGCTCTCAGCAGCTATGGATTGAGGATCGGTTTCTGGTCTCATTGAAATCAGTGGGCATTTTTCTACTGATTCTGGCCAGCCCAAGATTTGGCCTTTAATTGCTGCCTTCTTCAGGGTTCAAAGGCAGCCTTTGTAATAAGATTTCCATCATCACTTTCTAAATCTTGGTTGAAATTGATTTTTTCCCCTTTTTGGATTAACCAGCAACTGGAGCATGATTTTTAACACTGAATTTGCATCTGGGCTTGCTCTGTCTGTCTGTGCACTCACCTGAGCTATCCTCGTTAGAGCCTTTCACAGGCTAATGAACAGAAAGGACCAGTGATTTTCCTGTAGGAATATTTCAGAGAAGTCTGTTTTTGTATTAGTGTTAGAAAAGATCCTTAATGCTGTTAAAATTCCCAGGCAAAATGTTTGGGATGCAGTTGAATTGGCAAATGGATATCAATTCAGTTAAAAAAGGTATTGTAGCGACAGCATTTGAAAGAAAAAAAGGTGAATTTAGAGTAAACTTCCTGCAAAAGGTCCTAGCACGCTCTTGTGCTAGGTAGGTGAGATCTCGACTTTCTAGATGTGTGGTATACATGAATATCTCTATCTTTTTATATTTTGGAGGGTATGTCTCCTTGGTACCAGCGTGGCCCTGAGTGCCTTGAATTCATTACTGGCTTTATAATCACAGCACTCCTTTGTGGTAGGGCAGTACAGATGGGAATGAGGTACGACTGTCTGGCAATGTGGTGTTTGGCTTTATAGCTGGGTTCTGGTTGTTTACTTTGAATTTGTTGCTTTTCAGGTATTTGTATAACCCCAGAGGTTTACCAATTCTGTTGTAATTTAATGGCTGTCTGTGTACAGGTCTAATTGTATCTTTAAAGAAGTTTTTGGGCTGGGACTTTTTTGCTTTGTTTTTGTTTCTAAATTATGTAAAATATTGACACAATACTCATGAAAACTTTGCTTATGTCTGAGAGCAACAGTGGTGTTCTGTAATTATACACCTGCTGTAAAGATGATGCATACTGTTCAATGAAATGTCAGACTCTGCATTATTCAAATCATCTGGCAGAATTTGTAACTTTAATGAGCTGGTGAAGTTCAGGCTTTACAAACTTGGGAGTGAAATTAACCAGAACAAGGCTCTCAGTCTAGGATGTAAGTGGTGATTAATTGGTGACAGCATAGCCCTTACACTGTCTCACTTCATGGAATGGTTTTCATTCTCTGTGACCACAACATTTCATGAGTGTAGCTTTGCAACTCCACCAGGTCAGGGGCCAAGTTTATAATCCTTTCCAGACTTTATAAAGTCAGGTGACAAGAGACTGTTTTATAGGCTGAAACATCTGTAAGGGGTGGACTCCTCACATCTGTACCTTAGCTTCAGAAAAAACACTCCAACAGAATTTACTGGATCTGGTTTAGGATGCAGGAATGCAGCAAGGTATCGTCTTCTAGCCCAAATGATTTCAGAAGGATAGTGGGGGGTGAGGAGTGGGGGTGGGGGTGGGACTTTTTCAAAAATAAAATGACCAAATTTTCAAAGCCCCGTGTTTCCAAAATGACTGGTCTGGTCAACCTCTAACTTTATTTTTCAGAAACAGGGAAAATAAAATCTGCCCTTGCTAGATTCAGGGCATGTCTACACTGGTGGAGAAAATTGACCTGTTGTCTCCAGAGTGGGAGGTCAACGGGAAAAACTCTCTCGTTGACTTCCCTTACTCCTCACAACTGGTACACAACTGTGAGGAGTACTGGTATCGACGGGGACAATATGAATGTTCAGTTTAGTGTGTTCCTACTGAGCATCAGTCTTCCTGTAAGAAGAGATGTGCCCTAACACTTGGCAAACTTAAGGCAGAGATTTCCTCCCCCACCCCCGTCTTTGGACAGTGAGGAAATGGGGGTGGTCTCTTTCAGGCTAAGAATGGAAACTAATCTGTTGCTATTTATTATTTGCAATAGCCCCATTGCACTAGACCAGGGGTCTGCAACCTGTGGTTCTGGAGCTGCGTGTGACTCTTTGAGGACTTCTTTGTGGCTCCCGACACTATAATGGCAAAGTATAAAAAACCCATCCTGATTTATTTTTGATAAATGGCGAACATCTAAAAGCCCACCAGTGTACAGCTCATGTCTAAATAGCAAACAATATGTGATTGCAAAACGTTGGATAACTCCCCCTTGATATGTGCACTGTGTTGTGGGATATGATACTGTATCTGTGGTTTGATCAAGTTGCTAATGAAGTCTTGGTTTTGAAAAGGACAAGAAAGCTCCTGACATTCCTGCTGTGAAGGGCAACATGCATTTTAAGGAAGAAAACAGAAATTAAACGTGCGATAAAATCGGCATAATTAAAATAGGTTCGGGAGTGGAAGTTGCCAGGGTAGTGGTACAAATACATACATGTAAAGTGTGAGGAAATAGAGTATGTAAAAAGTTTGTGAACATCCTTTTGTACGCACGTATCACATTACAAATTGTGTGGGCGCTGTTCTTAAAATTGGGGTTACAAAAAGTATGGTTTGACGTTACTTGTTAAGGACTGTCTCATATTCACACGAGTTCCGGCTCTTGAATTACCAAACGTTTTGCTGAATTTTTTACTTCTTGCTATTTTGGTTGCCAACCCCTGCACTAGGCGAAGTATGAACCCAGAGCAAAATGGCTTCTGTCCCCAGTCTAAGTAAGTGTGACACTTTGCACCGCTTCACCAATGATAGTGTACGGTTTTAAGCCTTAACAATGGAGGGACGGATTCATTGTTGCTCCGTTACCCCCTTGGACCCATGTGAGCAGGTGAGAGAGTGCATCTATACTAGGAGCAGAGCCAGCACCACATCACTCTTGCAGGAGCCTCCAGTGCAGAGGATGTTGTAGGGTGCGGGGTGGGGATGGGAACAGGCGTGGCTTGGGTGCTCTTTTGCCCTTACAAGGGCCACTGCAGCCAGTGTAAAAGTGGGGTAGCTGTTTGGCTGCCCAAATCTGTGTTGGGCTCCAGATCTGCCTTCCAAAATCCTTTTAAAGTGAGGATGCAAAAAACCCATCTTCCCCTTCCCAGCTCTGGGGCCACTGCCAGCACAGGGATGACTTCTAAATAGTGTGGATAAAATGAACAGGGAAGGAGTGGAGTTCTTTGTGCATGTCTGCTTGTTTGACTAACTGATGAGTTTTAGGCAAAATCTGGAGGATGTGACTCCGTGTGGTTTTGGACGCTGCTGGCCAGAATATCTCACTTGGGCTACGTCTACACGTGAAGCCTACATCGAAGTAGCCTATTTCGATGTGGTGACATCGAAATAGGCTATTTCGATGAATAACGTCTACACGTCCTCCAGGACTGGCAACGTCGATGTTCAACATCGACGTTGCGCAGCACCACATCGAAATAGGCGCTGCGAGGGAACGTCTACACACCAAAGTAGCACACATCGAAATAAGGGTGTCAGGCACAGCTGCAGACAGGGTCACAGGGCGGACTCAACAGCAAGCCGCTCCCTTAAAGGGCCCCTCCCAGACACAGTTGCACTAAACAACACAAGATCCACAGAGCCGACAACTGGTTGCAGACCCTGTGCATGCAGCATGGATCCCCAGCTGCAGCAGCAGCAGCCAGAAGCCCTGGGCTAAGGGCTGCTGCACACGGTGACCATAGAGCCCCGCAGGGGCTGGAGAGAGAGCGTCTGTCAACCCCTCAGCTGATGGCCGCCATGGCGGACCCCGCAATTTCGAAGTTGCGGGACGCGCAACGACTACACGGTCCCTACTTCGATGTTCAACGTCGAAGTAGGGCACTATTCCCATCCCCTCATGGGGTTAGCGGCTTCGACGTCTCGCCGCCTAACGTCGATGTTAACATCAAAATAGCGCCCAACACATGTAGCTGTGACGGGCGCTATTTCGAAGTTAGTGCCGCTACTTTGAAGTAGCGTGCACGTGTAGACATGGCTTTGGTAAGACAAGACTGCCAGGGTTATGAAAGAAATACCCAAGCTCCATAATGGAAAGGCTCATTCCAGTGCTGTGAGGTCTGTGGAATGATGGTTCTTTGCTGTCTCCTCCATGTTGGGTGTGGAGGGAAGAGGGGGTAAATTGATCTGGAAAGCCTCATTTATTGCCTAGAGTAGGGTGAGCAAACTTTTTGCATTGGGACCCACTTTTTGTCCCTGCAATGAATGAGGCCCCCAAAACCCATGTAATGTAATCCAAACCAATGGATATTTCTGTCACGGTCATATATTTGAAAAAAAACAAACAGAAAAAAAAAGCTTTCGGCACGTGTAAGAAAATAAGTAGGTAGCAGTACACGTTTTATTAATAGATATATAAATATGAATACACAGACATAAAAACTGTAAAATATTTCAACATTTTGAATGAAATGGGTGACCTGAGACCCAGCAGCTGACTGTGCTGCACTCCCCTTATGAAATTTCAAGCCCCTCCCCAACTTTGCACACCCCTGGCTTAGAAGTCCCAAGGCAAAAAGCAGACTTGACAACAGATCTAGGGAAATGCTTTTGGCAAGTATGTGATGGCAACGTAAACCTTTCTCTGGAAAACTCTGTTCTTATCTGGTTTTGCTTATAAACACTTGCAAATCATTAGCTGCTGGCAAAGCTGTCTGGAAGGATGGGTGGGTTAAGAGAATAGTGTTTTGTGTGTGTGTATTTCTGCTTATCAATTTCCTGGGGCAGGGCAGGTAGTGGCATTTTTTTTATTTAACTCTTTCCCGCTGTCCTGGTGAAGCGAGGCTCAGCAGGCTGCAAGAGGACAGTAGGGTGGAGCCGAGCGGGCATCTGGATTACTCTGGCTTACGCTGCTTCTGGGAGTGGGGGACTCCCGACCCCTCCTGCTGCTCTGTGCCAGGCACCCCAAGAATCCTGCAGGTCCCATCCACAGGATGGATGAAGTGGCCACTATGCGCATCCTCCTGCCAAACTGTGGGGTCTGGGGCAGCTGCCCTGAGTCACCCTCTGGGTGGGACCACTCTGCATGTAGGCCGAAGCTCAGTTGTGCTAAAATCACCAGTCAGGTCTTGTAGCCACTTCTGCAATGGAAACCACAAACAACAACGACCACCTCTGTAGGAGCAGCAGTGACTCAGCACCTGTGGAAAGCCAGGGTGCTTGTGTAAGGAGTGCTCTGAATCCAACAGAAAGGCGGGGGTGGGGTGGGGAGGGGTTAGGAAATCTTAGGGACCAGGGGCAACCCCCATTATGCCACGGCTCTGTTCTTACCCACGCCCTGCCCCAAACAACATTGCCCAGGGGGTTATGGGACCTGGCACTATGGCAGCTGGGGTTGCTATCCCTGCCCCCCCCCGCCACGCTCACCACATGGGCAGTAGGAGCCAGAGTAGCGCTCTGCCTTGCCACGGCCCTCCTGGCCTGTCGCCTTCTGTTTCTCCACAGTGGTGAGAAGCAGAGTTCCCTGGTGCTGGGGCACTCTGCTTCCTGCCGCTGTAGAGAAGCTGCGTGCAGTGGGCCAGGAGGGCGGCACAGCCGAGCTTCCGTCACCCAAGTGCTGAGGGGGAAGGAGGTGACCCCTGCTCTCTCAGTGCCAGCCCCCCCGCCCAATAACTCTTGGTCCCTCTTGTCCATAAGATAGTTGGAACAACAGCTCTGGGGCCCCCAAAAGCACGGGGTCTGGGGCTGCCATCCCACTTGGCCCTATGGATGAGATGGCTCTGCCTAGGGACGTCAGGGAAAGCCATGTTTTCCACAACAAAACAGGCCTGGGGAGATAACGACTTAATCAGTGTGCTCTTGGTTGTGTTTGTATGGCAGCCACACAAGATATTTTTCAGGGGCAGCAGGTTTGGCAACACCTGGCTAAAGGGGATAGTGTTAAACAGCTTTGGGGGTATTTGGTTATCAATTCCTGCCTGCAAATGCTGCGTTCCCTTAGAGCCTGCCTGAAAGAGTGTAAGAATGGTTTACCCCAGTTTTTCTACAGATTAGTTTCCCTTTGATTAGACAAACAACATCAAGCTGCAAGTCTTAATTTGATTTGAATAAGCCTATCACCTGCCAGAATTTTTTTTTTATTTTTATTTCTGAATCTGCTGCTAGTGTTATATGTGACCATTCACAATTAAAAGCTTCATGGAGAAATAATATTTTTATTCAGTATTGGCTGGCTGCACTACTTCAGTCATGTTATGATCTTGTTTGTGTCATTTCCCATTAATTAACTAGTCAGGTGAAGGGAATTCTCTTTTGTACATCTCCCTTAGAACCACAACAACTGAACAATGGTTCAGCAGCTGAGGCTCTGAGTCTGCTGCCCATGATCATAGAGGCGTAGAAGATAATGGTTGACCAAGTCAAATCCCCTGCTCAAAGTAGGACCAACCCCAGCTAAATCATTACCTTTGTCAAGCTTCTCCTTTTAAATCTCTAAGGATGGAGATTCTGCCACCGCCCTAGACAAACCATTCCAGTCTTCACCATCCTCCTAGTGACATAGTTTTCCCAGTATCGAAATTGTGATCTCTCACATTGTAATTTAAGACCATTGCTTTTTGTTCTGTCATCTGCCATCACTGAGAACAGCCTGGCTCCATCCTCTTTGGAAAGGCTGCTATCAAATCCCCCCTCACTTTTCTGCAGACTGAATAAGCCCAGTTCCCTCAATCTTTCCTTATATAAATCATGTTGCTCAGCCCCTAGTCATTTTTGTCACCCCCAGCTGGCCTCTCTCCAATTTGTCCACATCCTTTCTATAGCAGGGGTCCAAAACTGAACACAATACTCCAGGTATGGCCTCACCAGTGCCGAATAGCTTGGAATAATCACTTCCCTTGATCTTCTGGCAGTGGTCCTACTAATGCAGCCCAATATGCTTTCTTGACACTAGTGCACACTATTGAATCATATCTAGCTTTTTGTCTACTTCAATTCCTGCGTAGATCTCTGCACTTGTCCTTGTTGAACCTCATCAAATGTCTTTTGGTCCAATCCTCCACTATGTCTAGGTTACTTTGGACCTTGTCCTTGTCTTCCAGCGTATCTATCTCTCCCTACAGCTTAATGTCATCCACAATCTTGCTGAGAGTGCACACCAATCCATCATCCAGATTGTTAACAAAGATGGTGAACAAAACTGGCCCTAGGACTGAGTCTGAATGCACGCCACTTGATACCTGCTGCCAACTAGACATGGAGCTGGTGATTGCTACTTGTCGAGCCTGATGATCTAGTCAGTTTTCTGTCCTCCTTGTAGTCCATTCACCCAAGCCACCTATAATATTTTACCTTGCCAGCAAGAACGCTATGGCAAACCATATCCAAAGGTTTGCTAAAGGCAAGGCATATCATATGAACTGCTTTCCCCATATCCACAGAGCTGGTCTATCATCATAGGCTATGTTTACACTAGACATAGTAGCTGACGGCTGATGCGTGATTTTAGCTACGTCAGTTGTGTAGCTAAATTTGGCTTGGCAGCTGTCAACTTCCATCTCTGTCTTTATGGAGGAAGGGCCACAGGAGCGCTCCTCCCGTCAACCTTCCTTAATCCTCATGGGTCGCGAGGAGTTATGAGGTTGATGTTGACAGCACCCCAGATGATCGACCCTAAGTGTGTTGATCTTCCGAGGTAAAGTAGACATAGCCATAGAAAGCAATTAGGTTGATCAAGTATCTCTTGCCCTTGGTGAATCCACGCTGACTATTGCTGATCACTTTCCTATCCTTCAGGTGTTTCAAAATGGTTTCCCTGAGAACGTGCTCCATGATTTGTCTGGGTACTGAGGTCAGGCTGTCCAGTCTCTAGTTCCCCAGATCCTCCTCCTTCCCCTTTTTGAAGATGGGTACAACATCTGCCTTTTTCCAATTGTCTAGGCCCTCCCCCAATTGTCATGAGTTTTCAAAGATAAAGGCCAGTGGCTCTGCAAGCACACCAGCCAACTCTCTCAACACCCCCAGATGCATTATATCTGGTTTCATGGACTTGTGCATGTTCAGCTTTTCTAAATATGTTTTTATACTCCTTAGACGTCTGTGCAAGTTAAACTTACTTTCTCTGTTTAAGTTCACTGGAAAATTTCTCTGTTGAACCAAGCTGGTCATCTACCATATTTGCTGTTCCTTCTGCACATTGGGATGGCTTGTTCCTGTACCTGAAATAAGAGCTTCTTTAAAATACAACCAGGTCTCCTGGACTCCTTTCTCCCTCACATTAGCCTCCCAAGGGAGCCTGACCATTTTTCTGAAGTCTAGGGTCCATATCTTGCTGCTCGCCTTTTGTCAGGATCCTGAACTCAACCATCTCATACCAGGTTGGTGCCTATTTCAACTTCCCCTACCATTTCTTCCCTGTTTGTGAGCAGCAAGTTGAGCTGAACATGGCTCCTATTCAGTTTCTCCCAGCACTTTCACCAGGAAATTTGTCCTCAACACTCTCAAAAACACTTCCTGGATTGTCTGTGTGCTGCTGTGTTGGTCTCACAGCAAATGTCAATGTGATTGCAGTCCTCAGTCAGAATCAGGGCCTATGATCTGGAAACTTCTGTTTAGTTGTCCGAATAAGGCCAAGTTTATCTCATCTTCCTGGTGTAGTGCTCCGTAGTGGATGCCCACCACCACGTCACTCTTGTTGCTCTTGCCTCTAATCTTAACCCAGCGACTCTCAACAGGCTTTTCTCCAGTTCCCTATGGGAGCTCTGAGCAATCATGCTGCTCTCTTAGATACAGTGCAGCTCTTTGTTATTCCATTCACATCATAGTTCCTTGACTGTGCCAGGACTTCCAATTCTTCCTGTTTTGTTTCCCAAGCTTCTTGTGTTTGTGTACAGTAGACCCCCGACTCATGCGGGGTTGCGTTCCCGCAACCCCTTCGTAAATCAGATCATGGTGGGGTCCTGGGAGCTCAAAAAATACAAATAAATCACCATTCTTGTCCACCTCATAGGCTGTTCTCCATCTGTGTGAGAAGAAAGGTGAGAAGTTAAGGCCCTTACGAAAATTTGACTGTGTAGGAAAACACTCAAGTGGGTGCTTAACTTCGAAGAGGTGCTTAAATCCTTTCGAATATATCCTTTCCTGAATTTCAGGCTTACTGTGTGGGGTGGTTGAGTGCACCAGAGGGATGTGATTTGCACCAGCAGCCAAACGCCTGTCAAGTATGGGCTGATAATACATAGTCCTACCATGAGTATAGGGGGCCCCTTCCAGTCCACTGACACTTTACCACAGCAAGTTAGTGTGCTTTATGTATCACAGCCATCTGGCATTCTGTTCCTTGTGCACAAGTCCAGTATTTCTAATGTTAGGGAACCTGCTCTTAATGGTGAAACTCTCATTAGCTTCAGTGGTGTAGTGCCAGACCCCCAATGTGCAGCCCATCATGACTAGAGTTGTGAATCGTCTGGAAAACCAGACAGTCTTGAGTTTTCTTACCCTTTTGAAATAGGAAGTGGCACATGCTAAGTCTGAAGTGGGTGTTGCCCATGACAGCACATTACCTAATAAATAAATTTGTTAGCTTTTTAGGCGCTACAAGACTGTTTTGTTGTTTGTGAAGCTACAGACTAACACAGCCACCTCTCTGAGTCTGCTCATGAAGATGGTTTGACCCTGCAGTCAGGTGCCCTGTGTTGATATGTTTTGGGAAACAGCAGACTTCCTTAAGATCACTAGTAATCTCTGGTCCTGAGCCAAATGTCTGGTATGTGTGCTTTGCTAACCTGGGTCATGGAGATCCTCGGCACTGCTGCAGCAGCAGCAGCACGAAGGTAGGGTGTGTGTGTGTGTGGGGGGGTGTATGTGTGTGCGTGTGCATGTGCGTGCATGTGTGTGGTTTTCCTGATTTATTTTACGACGTCATGGAGCCTAATAAGCTCTTTTCCCAGAACATCCTGGGAAAAAGAGAATCCAGCCCTTGGCTTACACTGGGCACTCAGCACTGATAAGAAATGTCAGATGGTTTTAAGTGGATTTTTCTGGGTCAAGCTTGGCATAGCACAGCAGAGCTGCTGGAGCAGGCATGATGACTGCTTTGCCTTCCGAAGTGAAGAAGGAAGTTTTGTCCATCTGCCTCGTGTCAGAAAGTCACCATCCCTGTGCCGTGCTGTTTGTGGGCATTTCTTCTCTCTCCCTCTGCTGGAAAATCCTTTGTGATCTTTCAAATGGGATCTTTCATCCATGTTCTGGTCCAGTTTCAAGCTGAGCACAGCTGGCCTCGTAAAACCCAAAGAAAATGTTTTGCTATATGAGAGAGTGATTCCAAGATACAGTGTTTAATGTTTTCCTTTCCTGGCAACCAGAACAAACGTCTGGCTCTGGCAAGAAAGGTGAGTACCCTAATATTTAACTGCAGCGCTCCTGAGAAGGACAAAGTCAGAGCTGATTTCCAAGAGAGGAACAGGGTGTAACAGGGTGTCACCAGTGAGCTCAGCCCATCAGCACTGAAGAATAAACGGATAGTTAAGGGTTGAATAGAGAGGGAGTTTAAAAGCTCCAGTGGTCCAGTGTGATCTGTACAGCAGCTGCTTGTGCTATGGTGGATGTGATCCCAGCTGGTCGAGTTGCTGCCTCTGTGTGGAATGGATTTGCCATTGCTTCAGCTAGCTTCAAAGAATCCGGGCCTGGGGGCTTTTAGCTACTGGGACTGCAGTACTGGCAAACAGCCTTGGAGAAAAGAGAAGGATTTCCTGGATGCCTCTGCAGAGTGTAGTAGAGATAACATTAACAGTCTGCTTATGGGAAGAGCTGGCATGGAGGTCTCTGCAACAGAATGCAGATGTAATTCATGAAAGGCAGTCATTATCTTTTATCTAATAAAGAATTGCTTCCACCCTCATTAAATTATTTCATGTACAAATAACAGCCAGCTTCTGCAGGACTGAGTGTGCCTGCATCCTTCCTGCTTACTTGGGATCTTCAGTGACAGAGTAATCCTCCTCCACCAGAGTACAAATTTGTATTTGCACTTAATCATTAGAAGAGTCACAGGTGTCAGTAACCTGAGCTCTGAAGCCAAACTCTGCTTGTGGCTGCCTGCTTGCGAATCTACAAGCTATGCTGTGGCTGCAGTGAGTGTCCTTTGCCTTCGGCTAGTGTAAATGAGAATAGAACCTGTATGAGGACAGGAAGGAGACACCCTCTTCTAAAGCTGTGAAAAGCCAGTGCAGACCCTGGCCCAGGCTCACTTGCACCCCAACTTTCGTGCTGCCTATGGACCAGGTGGGGACAGAGTGATGGATGCTGAGGTGTACGAGTGCCTTGGCTGGAGCATACGTCCACCAGTGTTGCACTCCTGCCCCTAGGGCTGCTGGTGAGGCAAAGCTGAGTTGGTGGAGTGGGACCGATCCCTGGTCGTGGCCCAGGGACTCAGGAGTGGCTGGCGCCTGGTGTACCCATAGCATGACTCTGAGTTGGGCCCTGGGGCTCCCATCCTTGAGGAGAGCTTTTTAGGGGATGATTTGGTATTGATAGGATCTGTGCTGCCCTTTAGCCTCACTTGTCCTTTCACGTCTTTGTAAAGGCCTAGTGCTGGTCAGCCGGCTTCCAGGGGTCGCTGCCGGTCCCCCAGCACAGCCATTGCTTGGCTGCAGCTGTGACCTTGTGCGGTGAAAACAGGTCTTCATCTCCTTGCTGGCTTGGATGTGGTCAGTGACTGAGAAGTGGGTCACGTGGAGACAGGACAATGGGGGTTGGTCCGTTCTAAGGCCACTGAATGCCTTTCTTGTGCTGTCGGAAACACCATTCTAGCAACAAGAAGTTCCTGCTTCACTCACCCCCGTCCAAGTTCAAACTCCCAACCCCCAGACAATCCTCCTTTTTTGTTGTGTCTTTTCTGTTCCCTTTACGTATGAGATTGATCCCAGGCCCTGCAGGGAAACAGTCAAGTTTCTGCTCTGCCTCCTCCCCTGAGTTCCTGCCTTCTGCGGTCATTGTCTGGGTAGCAAATCGAGTTAAGTACAGCTAGCTTCATTCTTATTCTTCAGGCGGGCGCTCTGAGGCTCAGCTGGTTTTCTAATCTTGCTTCATTAAAAATTCTCGGCGCCCCCCTCCCCTTTTATCTACTTGCAATTTCAAGCACATGATTTACAATCAGGTTTGAATGGCTGGGAATCATGACTGTCTCATTTGCCACCCTTTATTTGCAAAATCAAAGCCTGGAAGCGTCTTGCTGCCCCTTTGGAACGATTTGGTTGGTAGAAGGGCCATTGCTGACTGCATGCTTCCACCACAGCCAGCGTTCACCACTGTCTGCGATGGCTCTTTAACAGTGCAGAGGTGGCTGTGCACAGATAAGCCAGCCTTTGACTCTTGCTGTGTGAATGAACAGGGGATGCGTAGAGGTCCCCTGACATTTATTTTTGTTAAGGAGATAAAATCCTGCACTTGGCTTTTCTGTGCCACTGCTTGATCCTAAGCCTCAGGATTCGTTACCGGAGTTGCGCTGACCACAGCCGACTGGTAGGAGACACACACAGTGACTTGCGAGTGGGAGGTCAGGGGGTGGGAACTAACTCCATATTGACCATTAAGGGGAGTGGCTGGGGCTGGTAAGGACACTGGGAAGACAGGATGACTTGGTTTAGATCTGATGCCGTTTTGTGTGATGTGGACATGGTAACAGTGAGGGGTTCAGTTCCTTGCAAAGGACTTTGAGTTCCTCATACAAAAGACACCACTGACAGGTGCGGCACTGCACTTAGGGTCTGCAGGCGATTGCTGCAGACCATGCAGGAGTGGAAAACAGCTGGCTCTGGTGGCAGCAGAACCCAGTCCAGAGCATGGCTGGTAGAGATGGAATGGGGGATGTGCAGGGCTGAGTGGGCTTCTGGCTCCGTGTTGGGGGGGTGCACGTGGAGGAAAAAGGGGAAGGTTTGCTGTAAAGAGCTCTACGGTTTCCAGCAAGTTAGCCTGGAGAGCAAATCCATCAGTAGTATTGGATGCGGCTCCTTTTGCCTAGGCATAAGCGTGGGAGGAGAAGGGGGAGGAAGCACGGGAAGATGGAGCGGACAACAAGGCAGAGCTGAGCTTTTAAAGCAGCGCGGATGCACGTGTGGTAAATATTCCAGCGAACGAAGCAGAGCAAGGGGTGGAACAGGGGAACGTTGTTCAGTGTCACTTGTAATTGATCTATTGATGCGTTTAAGCAGCGTTTTCATAAATCAGCAAGCCATTGTGCCCTCTCAACAGGTAACTCCTCCTGTTCTGAGCTGCTGCTTTCCAGATAGGAGGAGATCCGCTAAAGGAAATCACTTGTGTTTGGCAAAAAACTGACGCAGGCTGAGAAGGGCCTAAAGTTTGTGTGCGCCCAGGGTGGGAACTTTGCCTCGCTCTGCCCTTGCAAGTGTTTGACCATCGACTCCGGGTGGGGAGCAGCTGCTGAATGCATTTGAACATCCTGTCTCCATTACTGTTATTGATGTATTGCATTGGCACCTAAGGACCCCATATGAGTTCTCTATCCAGTCTCCAGACGTATGGCAAGTCCTTGCCCAGTGGCACTTAAGGTATAAATAGACAAGGTTGAAAAGTGTTGGGATAAGGAAGGATTGTCGTACATCCCTTTTGATTTTATTATGACCTATTTTGTCTGCTCTTTCTGTAAGTTGTGAAGAGAGTATTATTTATATCATGTTGGCAGCTGGGATTCTCAGTCACAGCCTAGGATCCCACTGCGCTCCATACTGTACAAATACATGACAAAAAGAGGGTACCTGCCCCACTCCTGCAGGGAAGGGATTTATGCAGGCTGGATGAAGCCTGCGCAGCACCCCAGCCAATGACGTAAGGGCTCCTAGAAGAGCCAGTCAGACAGCAGCTTGTTGGAGTAGCCCTGTATATATGGAGCTGCTCAGCAGAAGAGAGTCGGTTGGGTCCTGGCCAGGGAAGGTGCAGGAACAGCTCCCAGCAAGAGAGGACGCACCTGGCTAAAGCAGTGCTGGGCAGGCTCAGAGGAGCATGAGAGAGGCTCCACTCTGACACCTGCCGGACTGCTGGCCCTGATGCAAAAGTCAGGAAGGTGCTAGGGGAACTGGCCCAGGGATTGAAAGGCAGTTAAGGGAGAGAGGAGGGCATGACAAGGCTGCTGCCAGAGGGTCCCTGGACCGGGGCTCAGAGTAGTGGACGGGCCTGAGTTCCTCCTCTTTCCCCTTTTACTGCACTGAGCCACCCCTAAGCATGTCCTGTATGTGCTGTGGCTTGCCCCTGAGGTGAGGGGCTAGAGGGAACCTGCAGTTGGCCACACCATGGAAGCAGGACTGCTGAGATCCCCGGAAAGGGGTGAGAGGCTGTAATGGGTGCTGCTGGAGGACAGTGTCTTGAAGAGGACACTGCGATCCAGAGACCAGAGCGTGCTTAGAGCTGTGAGTGCCAACAGATGACACACCCGCCAGGCAAAGTCGCCCTGCTGAAGGTCAAGCTAATTCACAGGGTTGCCAGCAGAAGGTGTCATGGTACTGAGTCACTGCCCCCAAAGAGCTTACAATGGCAATTTCATTCAAGAGACAATAGGTGGCTAAAGTCAGACAGATAAAGCAGTGTAGAGGATGGGGTATGTGCTGAAACAGAAGAAGACAATGCAATTCTTATGTATGGGACCAAATTTTCTGCTGATACAAATTGATTCAGTTCAATTGTTTGCATAGTGCTGGGCTGCCTTACGTCAGCAGAGACTGGAGGCCATAAGTCTTACAGGTCATTAATAGCAATTTAGTAGGGACTGAAACAGTCTCTCATGGCAGAGGGGGTCATGAGGCATATCCTGCCTTCTTCCTGTGATCGCGTCCACATGCTGACCCCAAGAAAACTGGCTTCGGTAGCACTGCATTGACAATGCAATAGTAGAAAGGAGCTCATAATAGGCTTATAATCACCAGGAGCCTGTTCAGTACTGAAGAGGTAACGAGGAGCCAGGATGAAACGAGGAGACTTAACAAAGGAAGAAGAAAAGGTACACGAGGCCGCTTTCATGATGCCCCTTTTGGGAAGATAAATGGCTTTTCAAATTTTAAACTGTCGGGCCATTGAGAGAATGCAGGGAGGCATGGCAGCCCAGCTGCAATTAAAGTGTGTTCCAGCCATGTCAGTACTGAAGGTTTAGCAGTGTTTCCCCTAGAGCTGCACTTTAATTTTGACAACCGTATGTGCTGGGATCACGTGGGTTCAGAAGTGCATGGGGCGGGGGAGTGCTGAAGGGGAGTAGAGGAGGATATGAGGTGTGAGACCATGTAAAACCAGGCACAACTTTCAGGTGTGCCACAAGCATCTGACACATTATCTTATGCGGATGGTGTATCTTTTCTGTTATTAAAAAAATGGATACAATGTCACTACTTCATTGCTAAGGTACCTGATTAAGTTACTTCATTTTGCTTTTGCTGTATATATTGCCATTTGGTGTTTTGTTTTGTTTTTTTTTGGTCTGATGGTTTGGTGTCCTGTGGTCTCAAAAAGTTTAAAAAACACTGACTTAAGGTACATCTTCAGTACAGAGAAGATTGACACTGCCACAATCACTTTTTTTTTTTTTTTTTTTTTTTTTTTTTTAAAAAAAGAGTTCAACTTGGCGTTCTTGGTAGGGATGCGCTAAATCAATCCTCACAGGATGCCCCTGTCAGCCCCGGTACTCCTGCTTCTCGCTTGGAGTAGGGGAAGTCAACGGGCGTGTTCGCTCCTGTTAAGCTCCCGCAGTGGAGACTGCATGGAAGCTCGAATTAACCTATGGCAAGTCCAGCTGCGTAATTAACATAGCTGGAATTGTGTATCTGAATTTGGCCATCTCCTTTAGCGTAGATCTGGCCTTAATCTTAGGGGTTTGGTGACAGGGCAAAAACACTCCAGTTTGTTTCCTTCTGATTTTTGTGTTACCGCTTCAGTCTCCCTTCCTGCTCTAAGAGCTCTGAGTGGATTTGCATTTTAAATATGGTGGCGTGGGTTTGAATTGCAGAGCTCAAACTCTGTCTGGGATTTTGGTCTTGTGATGTGTTATTACATGTTGCCTAAAGCCCAATAGGGAATTATTGCCCATCTGCATTTTGTATTCAGACATGGCTCAGAGTTCCAAATCTGTCCACTGCTGGGGGCTTCTCGCTGACTCTTGTTCTCCTTCCTTTTCCTACTGCTACTTTCTTCTTTCCCCTTCCTGTCTCCAGCAGTGCCCTCTGAACCTTTTGTATCCATCTATTACGGGTTCACTATTCCTTTTGCTCTATAACCTTGGGGTGCAACAGATCTGGAAATGAGCATGACACAGCAAAGAGGTGAAGGAGCATCTTCATGGTCTTAGTCTTGGACTTCAAACTAGTTTTGTTTCTGAAAAACACCCAACAATATCAGCTCTTAGGTTTACATATATAGACTGTGAGTGAAGATCTCTCTCATGAGTTCTGGTTCCTCCTGCTTTCAGCTGTGCCAGAATGACACTCCCGACCCCCCTCAGCCCCAAAGCAGTCTGTGCATGTGGGCATGGTATTTCAGCACTTCTGCTTGTGGGCCTAGCTATTATTTCAGAAGTGTTTAACCACACACCAAACCAGAGACTAATGAAAAGAGTTAATGTTTCCATACCCCAGAGAGTCTCATTTGCTTTGGCTCTGGTGTGAGGTGGACGCACAGCAGCGAGTCAGGGAAGCCAGCTTTCTCGTGACAGAGCCTCCTGAGGAATTGTGAATTGCGGTGCAAAGGATTCACCTAGGCCTCACTGACTGGGAGATAGGAACAGGGGAGTTGTTATTGCACCTCGAACTGGGGAAGGGAGGGTGTTTTGGTCTGGGCAGCATGTGAAGGTTGGTGGTCCCTAGCCCCACCCCTTCCACCATAGGCTCCGCCCCTCCCAGGCATACACAGCAGGCTCCTGACTCTCTCCTGGGTGGCCGCCCAAGTGCTCAGCTTACAGGGAACACATTCTGTGGTGCACATAACAAAATTTATTCTGCCTGTAAATGGAAAAAATTAGAGGAATCCTTGCCTGCATCCCAACCCCCTGCCCCAGCCTGGTGAACATGAGCGAGAATGGAGAGTGAGCAACAGCAGGAGGGAGGATGGAGTGGGTGGGGCAAGGCCTTGGAGAAGAGGTGGAGCCTTGAGAGGGGGTTTTGGCAAGGGTGTGTGGCTTCGTGTAATTAGACCTTTGGCAACCCTACGTATGGAGCCTATGGAGAGTGTTGCATCTGTAACTCTGAGCTCATTGCCTCCAGGAGCTTGTTTGTTAACTTGTTTGTTAAATAGCAATAAGTACCAAGAAGCACCAGTCATCGTCCAGGACCTTGGTGTGCTGGGTGCTGTACAAACACAGAACAAAAAGCCTGTCCCTGCCCCCAAGAGCTCGTAATTGAAACCTAAGGCAAGAGGTGATAGATGAAGAACTACAACGCAGTAATGAATGACAGCATACTGCTCAGCATGACAGGCAGTGGGCTCTGCACACCAGTGACCTAACTGCTGGCACGTTTTTTGTAGGTAGCATTGACAAGGACTGTGGCTGAACATGTTAATGAAGTAGCTTCAGGGATGCCTTGGGGAGCTCCTCTCAAGCAGGTGGGGCAGCACAGGAGACAGCATGAAGCTCTTGTTGGAGCAGGGCCGTCCTGAGGGGGAGTGTGGGACCCTGGGCATGCCCCCCCACATGCCTCATACCCCACCCCTTCCCTGCTTCACCTCCACCCTGACCCCTGGACTGGGATTACTCAGGGCACGGGGCAGGCAGTGGATGGCGGTGGCAGCCGCAGCCAAAGGCCCCCAGCCTCTCTCCACGCTACACTCTGGCTCTTGGCCAGCTGAGCTGCACTTCCCTGTGCGCAGAGAAGCAGGGCTCAACAGGCCAGGGAGCAGCAGCAGCGTAGAGCCAGCTGCCACTTGATCCACAGGGCAAGTGTGGAGCAGGGTGTGGTGATCTCCTGTGGCTGTTGCTGCCTCTGGTTGTCCCCTGTGCCCTACCCTCAGTAATCCCTCCTCCGATCCATAGGACAGCCGTGATGGCTGCCATGGGGCCCCCAAAAGTATGGGGCTTGGGGCATCCACCCCACCTTGTCCAAGGGATGGGATGGGTCTGTGTTGGAGAACAGTCTGAGGGGGATAGTTGAGTTAGTCTGTAGCTTCATAAACAGCAAGCAGTCTTGTGGCACCTAAGAGACTAACACATTTATTTGATCATGAGCTTCTGGGGGAACCGATGGAAGATCATGACCTAATAAAGGTGTTAGTCTCTAAGGTGCCACAGGACTGCTTGTTGTTGTTGGAGAACATTAACAGGTGGTTGGTGGAGGTCTGCATCATGGGCTAACCTGGAGGCAAGAGTTGACATATGGATAGCAAGCGAGAGATATGGTGGAGAGAGGCCATGCAGCTATGTGACCCTATTCTGTTGAAATGGGTCTAGGGCTCACGATTGAGTGCAATTCAATGTGGATTTTAATAAAAAATGTGGTATCATGAAAATGTAGTGCAAAAGGGCTTTAAAGTAACTTAATCCCTTTTCCCTGTAGCAAAACCTCATTGCATCTCTCACCTGGTGGAGTTGAAAGAGGGAGGTTAAAATTAGATGTCTGGGCGCTTCTATGTCTGATTTTCAGGGCTGGTTTTACTGAAGCTTACCAAGATGAGGTGGATGTTATTTGGCTGTGGTTTTATTTGAATAACTCGCATTAATATCACTGAAATTTCTGTGAAGGAAGCATTATGCTCTAGCTGCCTGGCGGTCAGCAAACTTGCTGAGGCACAGTGCCGAAATTTGACCTTTTGATCTCCATGTACAGTGCCAGTAATACTTCTTAAAGTCACCAGTAGTCCTACTTAAAACAGCTTTATTAATAAATAGAGCTGTGGAGTGTTACCTTTAAGGTGGTGGTTGGTAGCATTAGCTGGTCTTTTGTTAATCCACAGGCAGCCTGGCTTTGAGCAGGCTCCCAGCTGCATGAGGGAGAAGGGGCTGAGCTCCCGCCTCACATGCTGTTGAAAATAGGCTCGTGTGCCGCTCTTGGCACCTGTGCCATGGGGTTGTTGACCTCTGATCTACAACCAACAGGGTTCTAGGCCTAACTCTGCCACTGAACTCTTAGCCAGGTTGCTGCTTTTCAGTTTGTGCCTCTGTTAAATGGAAATACAGGGGCCATGCAGCCACCTACCCATGTTGTGGGGTCAAGCTGATGAATGTTAGCAAAGCAGTGGTTTGGGAGGCTGTATGGAACTAAGGAGCATTAGTGGAGCTTGCTAGGAATCTTTTACAGAGTAGGATTTTCTGTTTTCATCTGCTTTATAAGCTACCTTTTGTCTGACTGGAAGGGGGATTCTGATGGTGAGTCTGATGAAGAAAGGACTTCCTTTTTTCTTAACCCCTCTTTGCAGCTCAAGATGCACTGTCAAGGGCTCTGACTACCACAGTACAGTAGACCCTTGACTTACACATAGATTGCATTCCTGGGCAACCACCCGTAAGTCAAATTTCGTGTCAGTGGAGACCAGGTGGGGGAGGGGCCCTGCCTCCTTCAGGTCTCCCAATCCTGGCTGTGCCTGGTTCCCAGCTCCCGTGAGTGACAGGGAGCCCAGAGCCAGGTGCAGCAGCAGTGGTCAGTTTCCTGGCTCCCACAAGCGGAGGGGAGCTGGGAGCCTGGCTGCCGCCTGGTTCCCGGCTCCTCACCACTCACGATTTCGACCTGCTTTATTGCAAGAAATATGTACGTGAAAATTGTGTAAGTCGGGGGTCTACTGTATGTGGCAGATTTCACCACTGACATTGCTTTCCTTTTAGGGACCCATAAAAGGGTCAGATCTTCCGAAGTGCTCAGCTGAGGGCAAGTTGTCAGAAGTTCCAAGCACCAAATGTGCTGGAAATCCAGGCACTTCCTATGGGGCTTAAAGAGAAGTTGACCTCTTTTGCTCCCCATAGCGCCGGTCAGGTAACCAACCCCCCAATCTCTGTGTCATCATGTTAGCTAATGCAAGCAAAAATAACTGCCCCTATTGCAGCTGAAAAGCTAAGCCCGGGACCTCCCTGACAGGTAGAACTGGCACCGTGTTCCTTTTCCCACTGTGACTGGAGGAGGAGTTCTGGTCTTATCACCCATCAGAATATACCCTCCTGCTTTGCTTGTTGCTCATGCTGTCATGGCACTTTTGTGGAGGAAGAAATTCAATAGAAGTCTGTTCTGATCAAAGCTTTTCACAGTAAAGTCCCATTTTAAGGTGGTGTCTCTCTTAAGATGGCTGTTTAAAAAAAAATTCCTTTCTTTTTGCGCATTCCAGCTGTATTTCGAAGTATGATCGTAATTACCTTTTATTCCCTGTCTAATCATGAAAGTCTCTTGTATATGGAAATTGGTCTGGTAGTGTGTAATTATTTCATTGCTAAGACTCTCACTATAAGAGCCTTCTTTGTTTGGGAGCAAATGTCACAGAGACCCACTGCTAGGACCCTCCTCAGGAAAAGTTTATCACGTGATGAAGGCAACAGCAGGAAGGAGAAATCAAGTAGCAGCCCAATTCCTACAGGAAGATTCACTCCCGCTGAGAAGCCTGATGCTCTCCTCTTGGTGCTAAAATTCAAACTGCTTCATGGTTGTGTTTGCCATTATATTTTTATTTTCAGAGCTGTGTTTTACCTAATGATTCATGGACGGGTTCTCTCAGTTCCATAATTCAATATGGTAATAGTGACTCACATAGTTAGAAGGATATGTGGGAGGCAATGGTTTGCTCCTTAAATTGATACAAGAAGGATGATGGCTAAAAGCAAAGTCGAGTGAAAAGATCAGTCCCTCTTTCTCTTTCATGTATGTTCCCATCATACTGTTTCAATAGCCCTGCATGTTTATCGAGGAATATTTGGTTAAATGGATCAAAGCATCTATCCTGGTCTCGGTTGTTACATTTTGCATATGTGGAGCTGGCAGAAAGAGAGATTTTCTACAGCAGATCCTCTGCACCTTTCTCCCCTTGTTTTGTGCACCTTGGCCACGGAAAGAGAGTGGAGAGTTGCTGCATTCTCCTGTCTGGGACTCCTCCCACTGAGTGCTGGAGCCCCTGGTAGAAATGAGCTGGCATAGCTAGCTATATATGCAATGCCCTGGTGTAGAAAGTGGAGAGAACCAGAGAAGTTCCTGGTGCATAATGTTCTCTGACTATGCTCAGTTGGGGGACTTGCTAGTAGGCAAATGTTAGAGCGCCCCCTAGGTTGTTCTAACCTCCACTGTGGGCTGAGAGGAGAAGCCATGAGCTGTAATGCTTCCCGATAGCCAACGTGCTCTGCTGCAGCAAGGGTAAACTTGAAGCAAAGAACCTGGCCCTGTGATGCTGCATTGAGCAGATAATGCAGCATTTGATGGGAGGTTTTCTCAGCAGCTAAGGTTGGTAATCCTCCATGCCTAGAGGATGCACCATGTGGGTGCAGGGGATTGGATTATAGCTGCAAAATTCTGTGATGATTGGGGTTTATTTTTGTTTTTTTTTTAATCTCTGATGGAGTTAAAATAATTTGCATGGGGGCATCTTGCTCCGTGGCTTGGATTTTCTAATTGCTTCTCCTTTCGTTTTTCTTGCTTACATGCTGTGGTGGCTGAAACAGTTTCTCACCATATGAAAGTGAGTTTTACGTTTACTGTAAAATATAGGCTGGTACAGTAAGGTTGGCATGCAGGAAAATAAAGACACCAACCTGGGTTTTAGCAGATGAACAAACTCGCGAGGAGTACGGATATGATTGCCTGACACATTGTATTTCAGCAAAGGAGTTAAGGTGACCCAGTTTTGCTTGGTTTGAACTGACTCATTCAGTTTCATCTGGCAGCCTGCATCTCGAACTGCTAACCGAACTGCTTGCTAACGCTTTGCACTGGAGGAGATCTGCATTTCTCGGTCGAAGTCAGGCTTCTGGATCACCAATGCTGACATTCTGTGTTTTCTTTTCTCCCCCTCTCTCCTCCAGCCCAGATAACCAGTTCTCGCCTGTTCTTGATTCAGGCAATGTGGCCTTTCCTTTCTCGCTTGTGCTTTTTGTCACATGCACTGAGAGGTTCCTTGTGACTCTGTGAGAATAGCAAAAAAAAAAAAAGCAAAAAGCACATTATTGTAATTTTTATGAATTTAAGTAACCAGATTTACAGTGAAAATGTGCACCCAGAAGGCGGGGGGAGGGGAGGAGGGGCAAACATACAAGGGCACAGCATGACAGCGGCTGGAGCTCTGGGCCCCTTTGAAATGCCACAGGAGCACCACTCAGCTGCTCTGAGGGCTGGGAGGGAGGGTCCAGGGCTGTGCTCTATATGGTGTTAATGGCTGACTGCTTTCAGCCCTGCCCCATCCGTCCAAGGCTCCATCCCTTCTGAGAGCCTGGAGTGCTTCCCCACTCCCTGTCCGCACATCTTGCCCCTGGGCATGTGGTGGCTGTTGACCCCACTGCACCCAGCTGGCTAATTTCTCACTGCCAGGCAGTGTGGCCCATCAGAGAGTGCATTGGATTGGGACTCGGGAGACCTGGGTTTCTAGTGCTAAGTCTGCCACTAATCTGCTGTTTGATTTTGGGCAAGCCCCTTTCCTTCTCTGTGCTTCTTTCTACCCTGTCTGTCAATGCAGCCTGTAAGCTTCTCTGGCCAGCATGTCTCTTGCAGTGGGTCATCTCAGCACCTGGCTCACTTCATAGATTATAACGCCAAAAAGGAGCATTGTTTTCAGCCAGTGTGATCTCTGGCTTAACACAGGACAGTGGGGCCCTGAGCTTGGTTCAGGCCTCCAAGTGCTACTGGAAACCAAAGGGGGTGTATTAACAGCCAGTGTCTTTATTCACTGAGGGTAAAATTCACCCCACAAAATAAGACTGAAGGGATGCGTAGCCCCTGTGCTGGGCATCTGTACCTGAGGCGCTGTGTAACCCACTGACCATATCCCCCTCTGTGTCCAAACCCCTGAGACGGTGAGTGTCTCACAGCACTCTACTTCTTCCGCCACTTGTACTTTTAGCTCTGGAGATTCCTGGTTCAATCCTGGTGTCCACCAAGTTGGTGCAGCTGTATTTGCAGTGGTAGCGGATGAGGTATACATTTTGTTTTGTCATTTTTATTTTTTTCAGGTGAATATGGCACTGACGGGGAAGCCCTCCAATGGGCCCCCCAACAGCTCCAGACCTGACCAATGGAACACAATTTTTCCTCAGAAAAATGAAATCATCACCAGTTTAGTTTCTGCCTTAGATTCAATGGTGAGTGAGGCTGCTTGCAATAGAGATGGGTGGGCGGGGTGGGTCTGTGTGTATATAGCAGTTAAACACTTGTAAGGCATTGTTCATCATTCAGAGGAAATCAGGGGATACACATTCAGGGTAGGCCACAGTGACCCAAATATGAAACCCAGGACTTATACCTAAACAAATGGGGCATATCTGTTTCCAGTGATGATTAACAATATCACAACAACCTGAGAGTGTCTGGCAGCCCCTGAGGAATGGCAGAAGACGTGGATATAAAAGCTTTTGCAAGACCATTCTGCCACACAGAAGCTCATTTTGCATTAGGTTAATTGGGTTGAATCAGAGCTGGATTTAAGTGGAAGGGATATTGAGTTACTCAAATTTTACTCTACTGCAGTAAAGCCCATTGAGCTGTTCAAGCTGGGGAATGAAAATTATCTCCCCATTCTGCAAGTCAGCAGGGCCATAAAATCAGCTCAAGTTAATCTCACGATATGTTTTACTCTTTTCTTATTAATATTTATGTTGGTACCACTGACTTTATTTTTCTTGATGCGTTACCGCTGTTGTTGTGAGCTTTTACACAACAAGGGAACAATGGCTTTTATCTCTGAGAACAAAGAAAATAACTTTCATGCCTGATGTAAAATGCTCAGGAGAAATCTTGCACAAATCAGTTTTGCTTACATAAACAAGATAACTGTCTGAATAAATTTCTTGGACCAGAGCTAATCTTATTTTTAACTGCAAATTGTACGTGTAAGTATTTGCTGGCCCCGCCCCACAGAGTAAAATGTGTTGAATTAAATAACATTTCCATCTAAATCTGACTATTGTTAATTTTCTGTAAATTTGATAGTATGTTTGATATACACAGACAATTTATTTCCCTCCAGAAAATTCTAACCATCTACCTCAAGGCTCCATTAAGGTGTCTGCACCCCAAAATCCAAGGCACTCAAAATCATGAATCACTTATGCACAGCTTGGCCATTTTTATGTGGTGTCAGGTGTCTGTAACTTTCAGCGGTGCCCAAAGTGGGTCCAAGTCCCTTGACCCCTGCCCCACGTGTCTTGTAAGAGTGTTTGGGGAAGTGAGAAATCTGGCTCTGGGGTGGGGCTCGGGATGAGGAGTTTGGGGTGTGGGAGTGGCTCAGGGCTGGGGCAGAGGGCCGAGGTGCAGATGAGGGGTTTGGGGTGTGGGAGGGCCTGGGGCTATGATCCCCATCTTCCCATTCTGTCTCCTCCCCCAACTCCAGACACCCCACACACTCACATGAGCCCCAGGCAAGAGGGACTCACTCAGAGTTGGATGGAGAGGGGAAGGAGGGAGTGCCATGTGTCTTCTTCCCTGTTCTCTCAGCAGACAGCAGTCAGTCTTCTGCCAGAGCTGCTCCCTGTAGACAGGCTGCAATAGCAGCCAGTAAGAGCACTCCCAAGTCAGGTCTCTGAGGACAGGCAGCCAGCAGGGATGCTTGGGGGAGGTGTACAGAAGGAGGTACGCTGCGTCAGGAGAGAGCCTCCGCCTGACGTTGATGGAGCCCATACCACTCGCCACTTAAGCATGTTCTTAGATCACAAAAACCTATGCCACCTTATTTTAGCCTCTGTGTGCATAGGCTGTTGTCTTATATTACATGATCACATATGTTCAGGCATTGCACAAGTAGCGACAATTCTGCCATTTATAACTTTTAAGCGCTTGACTTTGGAACCTTAATGATGGTTTTAACATAGGCATTCGGGTGTGATTCTATATATGTTTCATTTGAAATTTTTAAAAAGATTTTGGAGTTAATTATTATTTGAAGTCTTTGTTCAGATGTATCCCTCCCACTCGTTACTGGGTTTTTTTATTTTTCTTGAGTGTTCAGGTTAGTTGACTGAATTAATTAATGTACCTCTTGCTGTTCTCAGGGAAGGGATTTTTTTTTCAACTGTACTGTCTCTAGTTTACAGGTGGTAAATTGTTATCCAACCCTCTTCATGTCTTCTCCTAAAGAACAATTCTTTCCCATAACTCGGGATCAATGTTCCCTCTAATCTTTTTCATCTGTGTGTGGATTTTTCCATCCATGTGCAAAATAATTTTTTCAGTGTGCACCAAGGCAAGTGCAAATGTGCATCACTAGTAGAAACCAAAGTTCTAGCAATGGGCACTTTGCTAATCATCTGGGTGGCATCTAAATCTCTCCTGAGTGGCCACACAAACACACAGCTTACAGGGAACACTGCCTGGGATCCAGCCACTTTTTGAGGACCAAGTGTAGAGGTGACATAGAAGGCAATGTATGCTGGAAAGGGATAAATGGCTATATGACTAATTGTACAAGTCTCATGACTTTGGTGAGTCTCCTGGCTTGTCTGCACTGCCACTGGACTGTGCTGTAACTTTCTAGCTCAGGTACTCACCTGAACACAGCAAGTGGTGGTTTACCTAGAGCAGCAGTGTTCAATAGCCCACACTTGTGGTGGTTGTTTTCCCATATTCACCACATTTCTTCCCCCACATAAGTGCCCTCCTTCTTCCCCAGAGCCAGGCACTCCCAGCCCCCCACTCTAAGTAAATGCCCTCCTCCAACTCCACTTCACTCTAGCTGAATGCCCTCCCCTAGAGCCAGGCACTTCCACTTCCTCCGTTCTAATTTAATGCTGGCAACTCACCAGTGCCACTTCAGGATCCACTGCCGAAGCCACTCCGGGGGCTGCTGCTGCTGCTACCATGCACTTCTCCCACCAATGGTGGGATGCAAGCCTGGAGCTGGTGCATGGCATTTCCTGCATGCAGCTCTGAGGAGGAGCCGCATTTAAATGCTCCATGAGCTGCATGCGGCTCAAGAGTCGTGTTGGCCACACCGTGGTGTCCTGTTTGCCACTTGTGGTGAGTGGTGAATGTATTGGACACCGTGGGCCTAGAATGCCAAGAGAGCTCTCTTCTAGTGCTGATGCCTTGACCACACTGCCATGTTAAAGTGCAGCTGCTTTGAAGTGTAAGCAAAGCTTCAGAGAATCTGAGCTCTTGCCTGGTTACTTGCTGAGGAACTGGAACTTGTCAGTTGCAATCAGCTTCAGCTTGCTTCCAGTTGTTTTCCTACTACAGCCCTGTCTTCCGGCCACTTAGCATGTCAGTTCTTCAGTCTATGAAATTTCCTAACTTGGGGCCAAATTCAGAGCGAGTGTGTTACGGGATTTAATTGGGTGAGTGTATCGTCTGTACTTTAAACATTAAGAGAAAGTATGGCCTCTCTCCCCTCTATGTAAACCTCTTAAATGAGGAGGCGGCCAGTGCTGGGAGGTTGTTTACACTGGCACTTTACAGCCCTGTAACTTGCTGCACTCTGGGTGTTTTTCTTTTGTTCACACCCCAAGTGAGAAAGTTGCAGCACAGTAAAGTGGCAGTGTAGACATGGCCTAAGAGAGTCTAAATGTGTGCAGCATAAATGCTGAGGAGGAAGGAAAAATGGGTAACCCATTTGTTCCTTGTATGACACTCCCAGGCATGATAGCAAGTCAAAGACCAGGGTCATGGCTGTAGGTGTTGTGCAGATGCTTGAGAATAAACAATCTTGGTCCCTCATTGTTTACAGTATGGGTTATATAATGCAGGATGGGGAGGGAAGGAGTAGGATGAGGCAGCAGTAAAGCATTCAAGTTATGGTTACTTTAAAGAAGAGTTCTTGGTCACCACCTGCCTACCCACTGCCAGTGTAAGACAGTGGTTTCCCGATTGTATTTGGCCAGGAAACTCTCTTTTTTTTTAAACTCAAAAGAATTTTGTGGAACCCCATTCCCAGGCTGTACCCCTCTTGGCCCCCAACCCTCCCCATCTCCAGGATTCACCCACCTCAGCCCCCAAATCTCCTACCTATCCCCAGGCTTTAGTCCCCGTTCCACAAACCTGCCCTCCCCCATCCCCAGGCTTAATCCCTCTGAGCCCCAGACCTGCCACCATTTCCAGAAGGAAGGCTGGCATGGAGGTTTTCTTCTGGCTGGCGTGAGCTGAGCCATGTCCACCGGAGGAGTGTGACCGCTTGGGGAGTGGGGAGAGTGAGGGCTCCCTGCCCTGCCATTACTGAAATAATGGAACTAAATTCAGTTGGTTTAATGGCTGGATCGCTCCCGCTGCCCTGCTGGCCATTAAACCAATTAAATTTAGTTCTACTATTTCAGCGGCCAGCAGGGCAGCAGGAGCGATCCAGCCATTAAACCAACTGAATGAAACCAGTCTCTTGGGCCATTAGCAATCCACTGGGGTTTTGAGTTTTACATTTAGAATAAATGTCCTTTTGATGGAAATGGTGGAAGCCCTTCAATTTGAGTCACTTAAGCCATGGGTGTCCAGAGTAGGGCAGTGGGCCCCCTCCAAGGGGCATGAAATTTTGTAAGGAGGCCACAGCACGATTGTAAGGAGGCCGAGGGCTCATCCATCTCATTAAAAGTGTTGAAGTATGTTACTCTTTTGTGTACGTGTAGTCATATTAATATACCAATTTAATAAAGTTTTACATTCCACATACTTATTTTCTTACATAAGTGAAATTTCTGTCAGTTTGGATTATATTAGATCAATTGGCAGTGGGGTGGGGGAAGGCAGCTAATTGCAGGGTTGAAAAGTGAGGCCCAGCATAAAACGTTTGCTCACCTCTGACTTAAGCTTTGCCTACACTGCTAAGCTGAAAGCACAGCCATGGCACTTCAAGGGCAGTAGCTAACAGTGCTGGGAGCTTGTTTACACTAATGCTTTACAGTACTGTGTCTTGCTGCTCTGGGTGGGTATTTTTTCATGCCCCGAGAGAGAATGTTACGGCGCAGTACAGGGGCAATGTAGACAAGCCCTTAGGAGTCCAGTAGAGAGTTGTCATGGGGAAAGAATTTGCAAGAGGAGGGTTCAGTTTCTGGTCCTGCCACAAACTATCCTGTGTGAACTCGAGTGAGTCACTTAATCTTTCTGTACCCCAGTCCCTCACATGTCAACTGAGGAAAATAAAATTTCTTGTCATCCCCTCTTTGTCTATTTTTAGATTATAAGCTCTTTGGGGCAGGGACCATTTGTTGCTATGGGTTTACATAACACCTAGCACAACACGATTCTGCTATCAAATGGGGTCACTAGGTGCCACAAAAATACAAACAATAACCCTAAAAGCCCATAATTGATGTTTTGATTAAACAGACAAGGACAATCTCTTGACTGATGAAGACTTTGATTGCTAGCCAGCAAATATGTTGCTGAGATAAAGTTCCCTGCAATTCTTTTTTTTTAAATTAGAGCTGATTACGAATCCTAATAATTTTCACAGGTAATTTTACCAAATATTTTGGTCTGTTTTTTGACGTTGCCATTCTTGGTAAACATATACAGCATTGTTGTTTTTGTTTATTTTTTTAAAAGTCAAAACTGAAAATTGTTGCCAAAACAGTGTTTTACTGGGGTTTTACGAAAACAAAAAAAAGGAAATTAGAATGTTTTGTTTTACTTAAACAAATGTTTGTTTTTTGCTTAAAAATGTTTCATGGAAAAAGTGAAGTGCAGATATATTTGCAATGTGTATATGGAATAGAAATAACTCCATAAATGCACACTGTATTGGTAGATGACAAAGTAAAAAAAATTAGATGCTTTAATTTTATTCCTTTTCTAACTCCTCTGCTTTTCCCACCTCCCCAGTGTTCTGCACTTTCCAAACTAAATGCCGAGGTAGCCTGCATTGCCGTTCATGATGAAAGTACCTATGTGGTTGGAACAGAGAAGGGGCGAATCTTTATGAACACAAGGAAAGAACTGCAAATGGATTTTCACAAGTTCTGCAGTAAGTACCGTCCTGGTCTGGGTTGCAATCCAAGTCCATAGTTGGTACCAAAGAGTGCTGTTTACCTGCTGCTGTGGTGAATGTAGAATGCTAATGGCAAATGGCTAACGGCAAACTGACATGCTCTGTTTGGTTTCTTGCTGCTTGATCATGTGACATTCATTTACCATGTGGCAGGCAGTGCTGCTGGTGAATGGCCTATGCCCTTTCTCTGTAGTCAGCAGAGGTGGACGTTACCATAGGCCAAGGCCTGCCTTTTGCTATTGGTAGCTGCAGTGTGGGAATGTCATTAGTCTTAGCTCTGTGGGAGCCTGATTCTGTTTTACACAAGGGTCTCTGTGCTGTGCTGTGTAAAGAATCTTTGAAATGGCTGTAGATTGCATTCACACTGAACTGGTTTCTTGCATCATCCATTGACTCCTTGGGAGGAACAATCTGTCCCACCTTGTGTTTAGCTGTGATACTCTGCTTACCATCCCAGATCTGAGGGAGAGTTCTGTAAAGAGAAGTTAGGTTAAGTCTACACTTGGCATTATACTGTGCTGTAACTTTCTGGCTCAGGAGTGTGAAAAATCATTCCCTCCCTCCCGTGTAGCAAGTTACCTTGCTGTAAAGAGCTCATGTAAACCAGGCCACAGTACGGGGAGCATGGCTCCCAGGCCAGGTAGCTTGTCCCCTTGTGGAGGTGGTAGTCTTGGAGAGCTTGCTTCCCCCACTCTTGCTGTGGCCACACTGCTGAGTTGTATTGGTGCCAGTAAGTGTAGACAAAGCCTTAGTCCAGTAAGAGAGATTCCCTCACCTGTTTTGTCTTTGAATCATTTAGTCCTACATGTTGCACCTGCAAAAACTGGCATTTTCTTGTCTGGCAACATTCCTTGTCCAGATGGATGAGGGATGTTCCTGGAACAGAGAGCTGGGGCAGGAAGGCAACCAGCTGGCAGTCCTGCAGAGGGGCAGTGAGGCTGGCTGGAGCGCTGGGATCCCCTGGCAGCCCCAGGTGGGGCCAGGGGGACTGGCTGTGGTGGTGAGCTGCAGGTGGGGAGCTGTGGACAGAGGGTCAGCAAGGGTAGACAGGGACCAGGACTTTAATTTCTCCTGGTCCCGGCAAAATCTCTTGTTTGGGACCACTGAGGTCCCGAGGGTGCTGGAGCAGGAGTTACAACTTGTAGTAGCTATCTGGGCTAGGAGACATTTTGGGGCTAGCTGCCATATTGATCACAAAGCAATTCTGCTCTTGTCATTTCAACAAAGACTGAGGACCACCTCACTCCCGGGCCTTACTTGCACCAAAGGTGACGTTGCTGAATCAGAGAATTTTTCTCTTTTGCTTCGTTCTACTTCCTCCCAATACAAGTGAAGGGTAAAACTGGATGTAAATGCCCTAAAGTTGTGCCAGAATTGGACCAGAGAATTCAGCAAACCAAACTCCATTTGCTCTCACGAGTTGGAGGGGACAAATACTCAAAGATTTCACAGCTTGAAGCTCAGCAGCTGCTTTCTTGGAATCTTGCCAGGCAGCAAATTTTACAGTTGGAAGCCTTGAGAGCTACAGTCCAGTGGCCTCAACCTGGATGATGGTAATTTTGCTCCATCAGATGCAGCTTCTGGAGGTGTGAGCTGTGTGTTCTGGTTCAGGAATGGACTCCTGCGAAGAAGCTAGAATGGCATTATGCTGTATCATGATTAACTTCTTCCTAGTGGAATTTCCTTTTCCACTAGTCACATCCCCACCGTGCCAGCTCAGTGGCATGTCTTCAATCAGAGAGGAAAATTTCCTTACCAATTTATCTGCTCCGGGACTGTAAGTCTGCCAGTCCAGATCCTCAGATTCAGTTTTGGGGTCTTGGCCTCTCTGATCAGACTCACGTTATTAGTTGCGTGCCTGCTTAACTGTGAAACTTCAACTAATTCATGTTATGATCAGTATTTTGGTTTTTGGAAGACTCTGGTAAACAGGAAGTGGGCATGAAGTGGGAAGCTCATGACGGACAGCCTGCAGGCAATGGACCCAGTCTATCAATGGCAGATCAGTGGTGTTACAGTCTCTTAGAAAATAAATTGACAGGAAAGAGGCATTAACCAGAAAGAAGATGGAATTGCACTGCCGGGCAGTATTGGGAAAGGAGCAAGGTCAAAGCTTTCCATTCTCAAGTCAGTGGAACCCAAGTGTATTGTCAGGGCCAGCTTGCTCACTGATTGACTGCCCATTTCTTCAAGGAGTGTCCCCCTGGGTGCTCCACTCTGGGTGTCAGTGCACTGACACCCAGAGACTCTTCTAAGGAGCAGTAGCAGTAGAGGTAGCGCCTCCTCAACCTATCTGGCATGTATGCCATGTGGACTCATCTACTGTCTGTGGCTGTAGATGGAACTTCATCCTCTCTGCAAACAACAGAGTTATATAGTGTTAGTGGTTTTCTGTAGTTTCTCTTTCTCCAAGTTACTTTCCCAGTTTTGTTTCACTGCTTTACAAGAAAAGAGCTAGGTAGTTGGTGAAGATTTTTTTTTTCATTGCTGTGTCACTGCCACGCTGGGCTCCCTGGGTATTAAGTGGTACTAGTCTTCCAGGGAGGCCATGCTGGTCTCTGATGGCCATGCTTTTTGCATCAAGTGCTTGGGCATGGGTAATCAGACTCAGTCCTGCATGTACTGCTCCAGCTGGACTGCATGGTCTCGAAAGGATCTCGCCAATAGACTTAAGCCCTACCTCTGTGAAAAGTCTCTCCAGCCAGCAGCCCCTGAGCAACCGCTTGCTAAAGACTCAATGCAAAAAGCCAGAGCACAGACTCTAAGTGTCCCTCTACCTTGACCAGCACTCCTCCTGTGCCAGACCTGTGCCCAGGACCCTCCTGGCCTCTGCCATCGTCATGGGCCGCGCCAGTGAAGAAATCTTCCAATGCCTCACTGGCACTGTGCTCCTCATTATCCGCCAGAAAAGGTGCCTTTGGAGCAGAGCTGCAAGCATTCAGTGCCTCTGACGCTGTGGCACTACCAGTTCTACAAGCCTTGACTGCAGCAACACCAGGGCACAAATGGTCTTCTGTCACCACGACCCAGCCCTTTGCACCAGGCTCAGAGAGCAAACAGCAACGCTGCAGGTCACCACATTCCCCCACCAGCTGCAGGCTTCAGCACTGCGGAAAAGCAGGGCTGTGACATAGCCCCGCTCCCGTGTGGAGTCAGTCACGGCACTGGGGCACTCCACTGGGTCCAAAAGGAGACAGACTGACTCATCAGGAAAGATGACTTCTGTGCCAGACCCGACGCTACCCCGCTCTGAGTGCCATTCTTCCCTGGTGCCGCCTACCACCCTGCACCTGTCTCAATGATCGTGGTCATTGCGTGCATCAGATGCTACACTTCTCACACCAGGAAGAAGTAGTTCCAACTCCCCAAGTGTGTTCTCCTCCCAGCATTTGAGCTCAACGCACTCCACATGGCAGGACATACCACCTGCTATGGAGTATCCTATTCTACCTCCCCCGTGATTCACGCATCACTCTTCTCGCCACCACAGTGGTCCTCCTGGCAAACGCAGTCTCCCTGCTTTTACACCCAATAGGCATCATCCAGAGTGTCAGGAGACTGTTTCCCATTGCCACTGCCATCAACTTTGGCACCATACCAGCCGTCTCAGGATTCACGCACCAAGGACTATCTTTTGGAACGGGGTCAGAACTCCCCACTTCACCCTTCCTCATCCTCACTTGATGATGCGGTGCTTTCAGTGTTGCCTCCTCCCAAGGATGATGCCAGGCTTTTCAGGACCTTTTTTGAAGAGAAGCCCAGGCCCAGAAAAAGGATTTGCAGGAGCTGCCTATTAAACAATACCAGCTTCTTCACTCGTTGCAACCCCCTCCTCCTCCGGAGTGGCATTGTCAGTGGATGAAGCCGTAATAGACCCTGCCTATCTCATCTGGAAAACACTGGCCTCCATATCTCCCACAAACAAAAGGGCCAATAAAAAGTACTTTGCGGCCTCCAAGGAAGCGGAGTTTGTATTCGCACATGTGCACCCTTGCTCGCTCGTGGTAGCTGTGGTCTGCAGCAAAGCCAGTAAACAATAGGACATAATGGGGCTTAAGGTGTACTTGTCTGGCATGCTTCTGCTGGGGCAGCCAATTGTACAGCCATGTTGGCTGGCTACAACCACCAAAATTAGTCCACACTCCAAGATCTTGTCCTGGCCCTACCAGAACACCAATGCCAGGCCCTTGTCAGCATCATTTGAGACGGACACACCATCACCAGTATGGCGGTAGAGTCTGCAATGGAGATGGCGGACACAGTGGACCAGAGTATGGTGTCTGCTGTAGTCATGCCATTTATGTCTTGGCTTCAGTCTTCAGGGTCCCCAAAGAGCTACAGTAGAAAAGATTGATGAGGTCCTTCACTCCATGGAGGATTCCTGGACCGTGCTGCACACGCTTGGCATGTATACCCCTGCAGTTAAGTGGGCCTGCTTTTCTTCCTACCAGAGGCCATGGGAACACTTTCAACAGCAGCAGCAGTGCTTTGAGCCACCCCAGAAACACAGACTGCAGAGACAACAATCTGGTAGACAGCATCACCAGCAGCCCTCGACATCACACCTGCAGCCACTCAAACAACAATTTTGAGGCTGTGGTTGAGAGTCTGAGAAATTGTTTTGGTCTGGCCAATACACTGTTTACAACCCACCTCTTCCATCACTGACTCTGCCCCTTTCTCCATCTCTGGAGGGCCATTACCACTGACAAGTTCTGGAACTGGTGGCTCAGGGGTATTCTATCCTTTTCATCTCCACCCCACCCACCCACCTCCTACCCTGTCCTCCTTCAGGGACTCTTCTCATGAGCATCTGCTTGAACAGGAGGTTCAGCACCTCCGCCGCTTGAGGGCATCAAAGAGGTCCCCACAGAGTTTCAGGGCAGGGGTTTTACTCCGTCTACTTTCTCCCTCGGAAGAAAGATGGAGGTTGGAGAGCTATCCTAGACCTAAGGAGGCTCAACAAATATGTCCTCTGTCGACACCTCAGGATGGTGACCCTCGCTACCATTATTCTGGCCTTGGACAGAAACAACTGTCTCTCAGATCTCGACCAACAAGATGCTTGTTTTCATATCACCATCCACCTGGCACACAGATGTTTCCTTTGATTCATGGTGGGGCCTCTCCATTATCAGTACTGGGTCCTTCCATTTGGCCTCTGCACTGCACCCAGGGTATTCTCCAATATTGTGGTGATGATGGTGGCCACCCAGTTGCAGCAACGAGGGGTCGTTATTTTCCCCTATCTGGATGATTGCTTTCTGAAAGGCCTGTTGCTTACTGAAGCTCTAAATGTGGTGCATGTCACCGAGGAACTTTTATTCAGTCTTGGCTTCCACATCAACGACGAGAAATCCACACTTCAACCTGCGCAGTGTCTGGAGTTCATAGGAATGCACATAAACACCATGACGGCCAAGGCCACACTGCCCATCCAGCAGCTTCAGACCATTGTGCGACCTAATTCAGGTAACAGTAACGGTGCGTGTTTGCCTTATCCTGGTGGCACACATGGCTGTTACCATCCATGTGGTCCGGCTGGCCAGACTCTGCATGCACTGCCTCCAGGTGTGGCTCCTGCTGTCCCCTGGTCAGGGACCCTCTCTGAGACTGTGGCTATTTCGTTGCATGTCCTTGCATCGCTCCAGTGGTGGATGTGCCCGGGCAATGTTCTTACCATCATGCCTTTTCACCAACTGCCACCATCCATTACCCTTACTACGGACACCTCTCTTCTGGGGTCGCGGGCCCATCTGAGTTCCCACAGAGTGCAGGGTGAATGGTCGTTCAGTGAATGGATGCTCCATATTGACCTTTTGGACCTCCAGGCAGTTTGTTATGCATGCAAGCACTTCCAGCAGTTCCTGGTGCACAGGTCGGTCAACATTCTTACTGACAACACCACCTGCATATACTACATCAACTGTCAAGGGGGAGTCTGGTCCCCATCCCTAAACGCAGAAGCCATAAAGCTGTGGACATGGTGCATTCGGCATCGGGTCACCCCTGTCGCCATGTATCTCCCTGGCATACTGAATGTGATGGCGGATGCCTTCAGCTGCTTATTCAGTGACCATCACGAATGGGAAATGAATACATCTTTCCTTAACCAAGTGTTTTGCCTCTGGGGCCAGCCTTACATAGACTGTTTGTTTGCAACCTGACTCAATAGGAAGTGCCACCAGTACTGCTCCAGGGTGGGGACTTAGGAGATGCTCCTTAGGGATGCCTTCGGGATGTGCCCCTTCTTTATATGTTCCCTCCCATTCCCCTGATCGTCAGTTCGTGAATCAAGGTAAGACATGACCGGGCCCACCTCATCCTGGTAACTCCAGCATGGCCCAGACAGACTTGGCACCATGGCCTCTTTCAGATGTCAGTAGTGGCTCCTTACCCCTTTCCTTCTGGGCCTGACCTTCTGTCTTGGAACTTTTGGCTGCACTCTCAATCCCAACCCCTCAAGCTACACTTTCACGCGTGGCTCCTTCATGGCTCCAAAATGCTGAAACCTTATGCTTTGAGGGGCTAAAGAAAATTCTTATCAACAGTAGGTGGGAGTCAACACGCAAGTCCTACCTCTACAAAGGGAGGAGTTTTTGTCACTGGATGAACACGCATCATCCCATGCTTCCTCATACTGTGCTCCTTCCCGTCCTCTGGGACTATCTACTGCACCCGCATGAGTTAGGCTTAAGCCTTAGCACTGTCCAAGTGCATGCGGCAGTACTGGCAGTGTTCCACCAGACGGAGCATGGATTCTTGGTCCTCGCTCATCCTATTACCAAACATTTTTTGACAGGTCTCCAAAGCACCTTCCTGTCAGTTCGTTCCCTGGTCCCCATTTGGAACTTTAACCACATACTTCATTGCCTTATGAAACCGCCACACTTAACATCCTTCATCCCTCTGCCACCTGCTTCAGTCCTACGTACATGATTTGTCAGTTTTTATTGCAATTTTTTTTCGTTAGTCCTCTGTACTTATAGATGTCAGTCTGTATTGGAAACGAGATTGATCTGATGAAGTGGGTCTGGCCCACAAAAGCTCATCACCAGATAAATCGTTTTGTTAGGCTTTAAAGTGCTACATTTGTGCTGTTTTTTTTTTTGTTAGGGTAGATAAATGTAAGAAAACAGGCTGTTGATCTGTATGCCACATGTCTTTTTATTCAGAGAGCCAGGCCTTGGGCTCCCTGGGTGGTTTGAGAACACTTCTTAGAGAATCCTTCACTTATCCTCTCCTGCAGTTACAGAAAGATGCCCGCACCCATGCTGAATGTTCCAACCCAAACCTGAGACCAGTCATTCCCTCCTGGCTTTCGGTGGCTCAAGGCACAGTTGTATCCGGTTGTCCATCTCCAGATCCCATGATGCTGCAAGCCGCACCAGTGCTACTTCTGATGCACCAAAACCTGATGCTGCCATGTCCTGACCTGGTGTGATGCTCTGCTCCCTGTGACTCTTATGCAAGCTTGAGTGTTGGGGCCAGGAAGGTAGGGCTCGAAACATGAAGATGTCTCTACCCGCCATCAACACACACAGCGGCTAAATTCAAACCCTTTGTCCCTCTGCAGCTGGCTTTTGAAGCAGGGCGTGTCCTGCGTGGGTCTAGAATGAGCTTCGCTGTCATATGGCTAGTAATGGTGGTTCCAGAGGGACAGGGGAAGTCAGACACAAATGGAGAGCAGATTTTTTTGGTGCATGCTGGTTGCACTAAATAGAAAAGTCTGGTGTAATAGAAATTAGATGGCAAAAATAAACTCTGTGTGTGCGTGCATGCGTGTGCCCGGTGTTGATGGAAACCATATTTGTACTTAATCTGTTGGAGAAATTGCTTTAGAACAGTTCATTCTAGTGACAATACTAGCCTTATTAAGTTGCCAAGACCAGAGTCTGCTTGGATTATTCACTGCATCTGTGCCAGCTGTACCAACTTCTATTGGTATTTTTCTCTTTTTGGTTGGGCAGGCTGAGAACGGCTTCACCCTGGTTTATTGTAATCGGAGAAATCCACCTTTTGATATTTATCAGTCTCAAGTCTTTTAATTGTGCAAGGAAACTTTCACCGGGCATGAGGCATTTAAGAGTTGCAGGTGTTTACATCCCATTCATACCACATATGTGGACCAATACAGAAACAGAAGTAGTAGGAGTGCAGTAGAAGTTATAAAAATAGGATGGTCTGGCATAGGAAACTAAGTATTACATATTAAAACCAAATGAGTCATTCTACAGTTCCCATTACCTGAAGTCTGCCAGTGAATCTATCAATCCTAGATAATAAGCTACTGTTGTATTAGGTCAAAACTAAATCTACCCTACAGAGGCAGGCCAAAGCATCTAAATTTCAGTCTAAGCTCTTTCCTGCCTTGGGTTAAATTTCTGCTGTTGCAAGGATGGAACCATAGCAATTGGTATGAAATACAAAGTTTTGATGATGGGTATCTGACTGTGCAGCAGATGGGTGAGATAGGGTGAAGTCTGATAACTGCCTTGAATTTTAAAGGTCCAGGGCTTTTTGCCACTAGGGAAAGAGCTCTTCCAGCTGGCATGCATTGTAAAGCAACCCTGAAAATGCCTCTGATTTATAATCTAGTTGCCCCTTTAGAAGGGATCTAAAATAATCTAAAGCAGACATTGCTGAAAGATAGAAGAAGCCTCTTATCTACGGAGCAATGGTTTTCAGCACACAGACCTTGCCTGGGCGCACTCATTTACAGCAGCCTTTCCTGAAATACTAAGGCAAATTGGCAATTATAAAAAATGAATGTCAATAAAAGAGAATGTGTGTCTAGTGGGGAGGAGAGAGCCTTAAACGGATGTGAACTTTAAATGGCTTTAAGGCCTTAGCAAAAGAGCAGAAAACTTTTTTTCAAGGCAGCATCTCCCCCTACATCCTTCCCTATCCTAATGAGCAGCTGTCTAGAAGGCATTGTAAACAAATTTTTTTTTTGTGTCTACAGGAAAACTTGAGGTCAACAATCGTTTTGATCATCCAGGGGCACTGTCAGGGTCCCTTCTGTTCCCTCCCATTGTCTCCCATTGTTTCTCATTTCCTCTGCCCTCCAGGGTTCCCCATTGTTCTCTTGCCTGCTGAATGCAGACTATGACTATGTCTACATAGCAGCATTATTCCAGAATAAGTTATTCTGGAACAGCTATTTTGGAATAGCTTAATTCAAAATAACGCTGCTACAAAGAAAATGTATATTGAAATAGAACTCAGCTATTTCAAAATAGCATCCAGGCACAATAGAGCTATTTTGGATTATGGCCCCTGGATGCACTGTAGCCTATTTCGAGTAGTCCATATTCCCTGTCTACACAGCCCCTATTTCAAAATATCTGTCTCACAATAGGTGCTATTCCTCGTAAAATGAGGTTTAACAAATTGGAAATAATTTAAAAATCGTGACTTATTTCAGAATAACAGTTGTGGTGTGTAAATGCTCGCAGTTATTTCGGAATAGCAGCTGTTACTCTGAAATAACTTTCCTGTGTAAACACACCCTAAGGTTGTTCAATGCATGCAGATTGAGTGGAAAATATTGCTGTGGCTGTGAGACGTTGACAGCACTTCCTGCTGCCCGGACCAAATGCTCCAAACTGTCTTCAACTCCCATTCAAGTCAGCACCTGGAAGAAGGTGCTCATCACCATCTAGCGTGGGACCCATTGTTTTGCAGTGTGGGGCAGCTGGGTTTACCTGTCACACCAACACCACCCAGTGCCACTTTGGGGTAAAATTGCAGAACTGTTAATGAAAGGCAAATTCCCATTGAACAATCAGACGACCACTACAGAGGCCAAAAGTGTTTGTGAGCAATATTGCTGGAAGCAGTGCTTCAAGGGGCCAGTTCTTGTCTTGCACCAGTGGAAGCCAGGACTAAAGCAGGCGGGGAACCTTTTTGGATCAGGGGCCACTGACCCACAGAGCAATTAGGGGTCACACAAGTGAGAAGCAGTGCGCCCCCGGCACACAACCCCAACTGAAAAAACAAAAAAAGAGAGACTCCCTCATTCCCCTCATACACCAGCCCTAGAGTGGGGGGTCGGGCGGGGCAGGGCTAGTAAATTTTTGTGGGGACTTCCCATGCTCTGGGATGGAGCCAAAAATGAGGTGTTTGATGTGCAAGAGTGGACTGGGGGTGAGGGGCAGGAGTGGGGTGTGTGGAGTCTGGGCAATGGGTAGGGTGCTTACCTGGTGCAGCTCCCCGGAGGCACACGTGGTTCCCGCCACGCTCAGGCACCGCTTTCTGCTGCTCTAATGCAATTCCAGCCAATCAGAGTGCCGAGGGAAAAGTCTCTACAGGCAGTGCTTCTCGGCACTGCCATTCCCTCAGCTGGGGGAAGCGGGAAGGAGGGAGCAGCCCCAACGTGCCTGACTCTGTCCTGCAAGGCTCAGAGCTCCTCACTCTCCAGTCTGGAGTGGAAGCCCCAGCCTTGGGGTGCAGATCCAGGCAAGCTGTGGGCCAGATCTGGACTGGGGCTGGGGTTCCCCAATCCTGGACTACGTACTGGTGAGATCAGAATCAGTCTCCTGAGTGAGTCACTCTCCACTGACTCAGACATGGCCCTTTGCTTTGGGCTTTGCATATGCAATGGGCATATAGCCACTCACTTGCAGGAGGAAGACTTTTTAGGGTACTTGGCTTTGGCCTGATGGTAACCCTGGCCTCAACCCTCTAGAGCAGAGCTGGTGGAGGTCAGAGGAGAGGTGAGGGTAAGTCCATGCGACCTGATGTGCAGCTCCAGTAAGGGCCGGCTGAGGCACTGAGCTGCAGGAGGAGGGACAGCGCACTTCCAGCCTGGCTCCTGGGGCTCTCCTGCAGCCTGTTGTGCTAAGCATTGGACAGGTGAAAGATGCTGGCTGGGGTGGCCCCACACTGGTCCCCAGCTGCCCCACTTCCCCCTTTGGGCGCCATTAGGGTTGACAGGGGAGCCCCTCCGTATTCCCACCGATGTTGCCTGCTTGTCACAGTCAGGGAGCGAGAGGAAAGTACGCAGCTCACCTGCCTTCCTCACTCTACTGGCTGCTGAGGCCAGGGAGCAGAGCAGTGAGCGACTCATTCTGTGAGCTTTCCCCTCACTCCCTGACAGTGATGGAAGGGGAAGAGCAAGTTAGAGTTCTGGGGCTCAGAGAGGTGCCTTCTTTCCCTGTTTTGCTGTCACTCTTCTATTTGAGTTTGAGTTTCTTGCACCTGCAGCAAGGGAAGTCTTTCCATGGACTTCGCTGGGAGTTTGGCCAAGGCTATCTTAGCGAATTGCCTAGGTGGGGCTCCTTGGATCACATCCTCACCTGCAGAAACCTGGGAGGACTCCACTCGGGTCAAAGAGAAACATGTTGATTTATACCAGCTGAGGGCTGCGGCCCATGTCTTCTGGTTGGCCTGCGATGAGATAGGTGCCATGTGAGTTCCTAGCTGGCGGAAAGAAGAATTTTAGGGGGTGGGGAGAGCAGCCGTGTTTTTGTGAGGGGGAGCTCAGCCTGTGCAAAGAGTGCGTATCCCATGGATTCCTACGCTGCGCTTCTGTCTGACAGATTTCTCCTGTCAGAAGTTCCTCTGGCAGACAAAAGCTGTACCAGGAGCATTGGGAACAGCAGAAAAGACTCTGATGTCCCCTGAGTGGCCCATTCCAAATCCTGGCATGGAATTCAGGAGCCCAGCATGGATTCTGCAGTTGCTTTTGATGATGCAGCTGTCAGCCTGGGGTCTTGGAGCTGCACCACCCTTTGAAGTCACAGGTGCCTATCTAAAAGAAAAAAAGGGCACAGAGGAGAGAACCTCCTCTCCAGTTTCTGATGAGCAGCTGGGACATTTCGTTGCAATTCAGCAGGTGCAGTATTCACCAGCAAAGAAAGGGCAGGCCATGCCTCCCAGGACAAAACACTCGGAGGCTATGTCTACACTACGAGATAATATCAATTTTAAGTCAATTAGCCTGATTTTTCCAAGTGCCTGTCCTCACTGTAAACTGCATTAGCTCAATTTATGGAGCACTAAAATTGACATAATATCGATATCATAATGGCGTAGTAACCCGATGGGTGTAGTGTTCAGTTCGAATTTAAAATTCCGAATGAAGGGTGCTGAGGAAGCTCTGTGTCTTTAAATCATATTCATCAGCCTACAGACATGTCCCATATGTGCCCCACAATGCCCCACAGTTCTCCGCTGTGGTCTCTTCCATCTCCACTACTCTCAGGAGTGGAGGAATTAGGCAACAGGGAGACGGTTGCAATTGGCACCTGGGAGCCCGTGGCTGTAGGGTCATGAGAGGCTGAAAAATCTTCTTTTTGTTTGCTGCTAGCGTGGCTGTGGGATCTGTGAGTCTGTGTTTTCCCTCTGCTAGCTGCCTTTTTTTCTGCACTTCTGGGGCCCAGCCACTGTTCCTCCGCACCATGTGGCAGCTAGGGTGTGGGTGCGGGTTGTGCTTGTCTGATAGGAAAAGAAACTTCTTTTCAGCCATTTACATGTTGTCCCGCCCTGCACATCCCCACCCTTGCCTCCCTGAGAGGCACCATGCATTTTTGAACTTTCCCTCGCCTGCATTACGTGGCAGCTAGTCTGTGGCTGGGGGTCATGCTTGGATGAGAAACTTTTCAGTCACTTACATGTTGTCCTGACCCTCACATCCCCTCCCTTCCCTCCACCCAGAGGCACCATGCAGTCTGTAACTTTCCTGCACCCAGCTGCATCATGTGGCTTGACCCCAAACCAATAAAAGGATGTTCTGTGCAAGGTGCCAGGCAGCTTGCATGTGGTAAGGGTCATGATTTTTGGGTGCTGGCTGTAGTCTGGGGTCTTTCAGCTGCCCGGGGGGTGTCTCTCTTGGCGGTCGTGATTTTCGGGTGCAGGCTGTAGTAGGGAGTCTCTCAGCCACCCGGGGAAAGTTTCCCTCAGCAGTCACAATTTTTGGGTGCTGGCTGTAGTCGGGAGTCTTTCAGCCACCCAGGGGAAGCCTCCCTTGGTGGTCATGATTTTCAAGTGCTGGTTGTAGTCTGGGGTCTTTTAGCTGCCCCAAGCCATAACAGTTTCAATGATTCATTGCAGTTTCATTGTAGTACCCGTGTCTACTTAAACATATTCTTCTTTTAAGGGTCTTCTTTGCCAGGAGGTCTAAATCCAGATTCAAGCCTGCAAAGATCCAGTGCTTTTGCATCCCATTTTCAAAAACATGGTGGTTGGGACAGGTTTACTACCTTCCTCTTCCCTCAGTTGTAAAAAGGCACGTCTTTTATGAAGGCAAGCTAGACTCCTGTGTGGAAAAAGGGATATTTGTTTAACACGGCAGGGGAAAGAGGGGAATGAAATGTGGGAAGATGTCATCAGATATCTACATCTATTTGCGGGGCATTTTTTACCCATCCTGCACCAGTGAAAACAGCTAGAATGTTATGGGGGTCAGGGAACTGTGGGATAGGTTCCCACAATACGTTGCTGCAGCACTTGATTTAAGCTACTTGTGTGTGGCAGCAGTAAGTTGATTTCGTTGGGAGCATGTGGGAAGGTGAGGATGCTCAAAATCAAATGGCTAAAATCCAGCATTAATAAATCGATTTTAATAAATTCAATTTTAGCTTGTAGTGTAGACGCAGCCAGAGTTGCTACAAATGCTCGCTGAGCTCAGAGAAACAGAAGACACCAGGGTGGACAATGCAAACAAAGCTCGCAGGAGCTTGACTAGAGGAGCTGGTCTTCCAACGCACTTCACTGAGGGACTTTCCCTGGGATTACTTGGGAATTGTGCTATGCTTCTGCAGAATATTTTAAGTCTTGGCACAGCTTGATTGGAGAGATAGCAGCCAGCTTGAGAGAGCCCTGAAATGCAGCTGGAAACATTAAAGCCTGTTCTAAGTTACCTTCATGAAAAGCTTTTTAAAACATTTTTTTTAAACTGTAAAGGCTCGAACATCAAATACTGAGGAAGACGTGAAAAGGCACTGCTGTCTGTCTTTCTCCCCCATAGAGCTTCATATTAACCCCCTCTCCCCCTTCACACGCACTTCCTATGTTCTAGTATCTTCTGAGAAGATGCAAAATGACCTTTTCCCTTTTGACAAATATTGAGTCCTTCCAGGCGTGTGGATGGAGATGTATGCATTCTGGGTGCTTTTAGGGGAGCAGAGACGTTTCTTGTGTCACCTCTCTCTTCATGCATCCACCTCCTGGGTGACGGCCACGGAGAAGGTACTGTACCATTAGCAGTGCTTTTTTTGTGCCAGTACTGAGTACCAGACGAAGCATCCCCAGCCATGGGACTGGCTGGGGGTTGAGGGCTGGGTAGCTGGCTGATTACCAGCTCTTCCTCCTTTTTTTTTTTTTTTTTTTTAAAAACAAAAAAGACACTGTCTATCAGTACTGTATATTATTTATAATACTGTAGTGCACCCAGACCTCCACTGAGATCAGGGCTCCATTGTACTGGGGCTCTGTAAGCATATAGTAAGAAACGGTCCCAGCCCCCAAGAGCTTCCCTAAGATAAAACATTAAAAAAAAAGGGTGGGAGAATGGAGTGCAGGAACTGCGGGATGGGCAAATGAAATGACTTGTCCGGGCTCACACCCAAGTGAACACAGGTCTCTTGAGTCCTTATTTAGCTTATTTTGGAATAAGGCTCCGGTGTATACATACCCTCAGATTGCCACTTTGGTTAGAATCACAGTCCACAACTGGCAGCACAGAACGTCTTGTAGGGAATAACGTGATGGAGAATCGGTGGTGTTCAGCAAGCCTGATGTCTGCTCTCAGGGGAATCTGAGTCCTTTGTTCTCTCTGCGTTCATCAGTGCGAGGGCTCTCTCTCTCTCTCGCTGGACCGGTCATCGCCAGGCCAGCTGGTGATAAACAATGGTGCGAGCCGTAGTGAAGTCTGGACTCCAGTGGAGTGTTCTGTGGCCTGTTTCTGCCAGCGTTGTCCCGACCTGCCTGGGGCCCGTCTCCATTACTTCACCCTCAGTTCTTGCCATCAGTGGAGCTGCGCTGGGGTTGTTAATCAGCAGATTCTTCCCAAAGCGCAGGCACAACGGAAGTGTCTTAGTGCTCACCATGCCCATGCTGCTTTGTTCCCAGGAGGTTGCAAGGATTATGTAATGTGTCCAAAGTGCTTTGAAATCCTCAAATCAAGAGGCATCGTATTAGGCCTGGTCTGCACATGGAAGTTATGACAGGTCTGTTTAAATCCGGGGTGGTCAAGTGTTGGGAAATTGGGAAGGTTGGAGGAGGCTGTGCCTTCCCAAACAGCCATCGTGGCCCAGATCCTGCCCCATCCAGCCCTCCTTGTTCTGCACCCACTGACCACCCCTAAAACTCCCTGCCTCCTTTTCAAACCCCACCCCCACTTCCCATTCCATGATTGCTCTCCTGGGACTCCCTGCCCCCCGACCACGCATCCGGAGCATTGCGACAGATGCAGCGGTGGGGGAGGGGACTATACTGACCATGCTGCCCAGGAGTTGGGCTTGGTCCTTCAGGCAAAGCTGTCCCAACCCCTGCCCAGCAGGAGCTTGGGGTTTGGACTGTGGGGTCTGACAGGCTGGATGTGGCTGGCAGACTGTCATCTACTCTCCTCTGACTTAAATGGTTTAAAAACCAATTTAGTTCACTTATATCAGCATAAGCATCCTGTGGACAGATGTGTATTGGCTGGCTATGTCCCCGTAACTTGTACTGATGCAAGATAAACCTGTGTAATCCTGGTTTAAATTGTTAGGAGAGTGGCTCTGGACCAATTTAAGTACATCAATTTAAAATCACACCTTCAATTCAACCACTACAGCTTGTGTGTGTTCAAATGTGATATTATCGTTTGTGATCAATAACAAAGCAGCATCTCAGGTGCTGAGAAGAGCCTTCTTCTCTGTTACAGGGATTGTTGTGTTTCTCTTGGTCTGTTCTCTCTGCCTGCCCCACACCCCCAGACTGTTTGTGCTTTGTCTTGAATCGGAAGCAGCACACTGTAACTGGAGTTTCAGTTATCCCCATGCATTCTGGTTATTGCCTTACTGCATTATGTGGCTGGTGTTTAACCACAGCTGGGTTTAAAAAGCTGTAACTCAGTTTCCTATTTACATAGAAGATTGCTTCAGACAAAAGCAGAAGGGATCTATCAGTTTTACCTTAATGAAACCCTGGCAGATCACTGTCAAGAGTCTGCATAGTGTGATGAAAGAATTAGTACTTTGCCACCAAAAATCCCTTGTGAATAGGTTTAGAAGGATAGCAGTAATTTACTTGTAGTGTTTAATTTTCTGTGTGTTTAGAGATGGAAGGAGATTGTTGCAGAATATATGCTTCAGCTGAGCTTTAATGAGGGAAATTAGCAGGGTATAGCTGGTATTACAGAGCTAAGCAACACTGAAGAGTAAGAAAGCCTTCAAGAAAGGAGAATTTGCTTTTCAGAGACACAGAGGGCTAAGCAGATTTAACCCAAAGAAAAGAAGCACACTGGCCAATTAATGACAACAGTTTCAATGGAGCTGAGCGTGTGAAACTGGGGAGAGGGGTTGGCATATCCGGAACTGGCACTGGGTGGGTGAGTTTGGGCTCTTTTATGGTCGAACGTTGGAGAACACTGCGGTTATGAACCTTGCTCCGTCCTCTGGCGGCAGCTGGAATCTTTTCAGGCCTTCTGCATAGAGCGTGATGGGTGGGGATAGAGAATGGCTGCAGCAGGGATGCGGGAGCTGATTAATGTTTGTATTGGGTAAGGTATTTTTAAACCAATGGTGCTGAGAGTCTCTTCTGGGTGTTGGAGTTGCTTTGCATGGCTTCTCTTGCTCTGGTAACTCCTCTGTGGCTTTTCTGTTTAAAAGGAAAAAAAAAAAAACACCACTAAACTGATACCACGGGGAGGGAAAATTTATTTAAAGAAAATCTTAATGCAGTAAATGAAAGGGGGAAGGGGTGCAGTCTCCGGGAGGTAGACAGAGGTATTTCTGGTGCCTTCTTGCAGCGCCACTTCAAAGGTGCAATGCTACTGAGCAGTTATGCTGTCTTGGTGATGTGCAAGGCCTAGTCTAGACACTGGTGGGACTGGGGCACAGATGAAGCCTGCAGGGTACTCTTCCCCCCGCCCACCCCCCAGCCCTTCCCTGCAGGAGCAGCTGCTGACCGTGTGCAGCAGCAGGCTGGGGGCTGTCCTCTCCAGTGCCTTCATTTTTGAAAAATGCTATCTTTGGGGGAAAAAAGCACACACATTTTTCATTTATTTTCAAGGAAGTTACTTCAATTAAAGACCTGAGCAATGCCGGGTACTTCTGCTAGTGCATACATTGTTTTTGAGTAATGTGCATACATGCAGCGAAGGTAAATAGGGTGAAATTCAGCAAGAACAAATGCAAAGTACTTTACTTATGATGGAACCATCAGTTGCACACATACAAAATGGGAAGTGCCTGCCTAGGAAGCAGTAATGCAGAATGGGATTTAGGGATCAAAGTGGACCCCAACCTAAATATGAGTCAACCCTGAATGGGTCAATCTCCTAGTAAGTGTAGACATACCCCGAGATGTATTAACAGGGGCATTGTAAGACAGACATAAGAAGTAATTATTCTGGTCTACTTTGCACTGATTAGGCCTAAACTGGTTTATTATGTCCAGTTCTGGGTATCAATTCTCAGGAAAGGCATGGACAAATTGTGAAAAGTCCAGAGAAAAGCAACAAAAATAATGTAAGTTCTAGAAAACATGATTTATCATGGAAGGTTAAAGGAATGGGATTTATTTAGTGCAAAAAAGAGAAGACTGAGAGGGGACGTGACAATAGTTTACAAGTATCTGCAAGTTTGGTACAGGGAAGCAGGAGAAAAATTATTCTTCTTAACCTCTGAGGATAGGCCTTAAAAGAAGCGGTGGAATTAAACTGCAGCGAGGGAGGTTTAGGTTGGAGTTTAGGAAAAAACATCCTATCAGGGTGGTTAACCATTGAAATAAATTGCATAGGGAGCTTGTGCGACCTCCATCATTGGAGATTTTTATGAGCAGTTAGAGAATGGTCTAAATGGTGCTCGATCTGCCATGAGTGCCGTGGACTGGACTTGATGACCTCAAGACCAACGTTCCCGCTAATTTTTTTCCAGACGTGTGGAATAAATTTTGTTGTGTGCAGCAAGGCACATGCAGATCTATACCACTAGTAGAAGAAACAAATGCTGCTGGCTATGGGCGCTCTGCTAATCAGCTGGGCAGCACCTGAATCTCTCCTGGGTGGCTGCTGCTCTTGAGTTTCCTTCCAGTTCTGATTCTATGCTTATAGTGGCCAGTAGGAGAGAAACTTTCGACCCCCACATGACACTGTTTTGGGATAAATACTATGCCAGATACAATAGGATTTGCTATTATATGCTAGCGAGCCTTTCGTCAGTGGGCACTGAGAGGCTCTCAGCATCTTAAATGTCCACAAAAGTATGCCACCATAGCTACCACCAGCTAGTACCTGTAGTGCAATGGTGAGAAATTTCCCCAAAGCTGTTGTAGGGATTTCACTAGGCAGGTGGTGAAGCCCTGGAATCTGTTACCTGGGGAGGTGGTGGAATCTGCATCCTGAGTGGTTTTTAAGTTCTGACTTGATAAAGTCCTGGCTGGGGTGATTACAGTAGGGCTGATCCTGCTTTGGGCAGGGAGCTGGACTTGATGATCTTCCATGGTCTCTTCCAGTCCTCGGATTCTAGGAATCTAGGATCTGGATATGCAATTCTCATTACCTTCCAATGCAAACTAGATCTCTAAATCCCCTAGGCCCGTGGTTCCCAATCTGGCATCCAGAGGGTATTGCAAGGGATCTTTGAAAAGAGTAAAAGATAAAAATGATAATAGAAAATAAGTTTTAGGTAAATAGCAAAGTTACAATAATTTATTTTAAAATGAAATATCTTCCAATAATGTTGTTAATTGCTGTCTGAAAATCTATGTCGTGTTTTCCTTTTTCATTTAATGAAGTGTACATAGCAGTATAGAATTGGCTTTGATGCGGGTGCATGAACAGTTTGGGGGTGTGATTTTGGGTCCGCACTAGTGAAAAGGTTGGGAACCACTGCCCTAGGCAGATGGGAAGATCTGACCCTTTATAGGTAACTCATTGTCACCTAATAGCTGTGCTCATGAAGCAGTAACATAGTGCGTTGATGTACTATCCTTCTGCCCATGGATGGATGTGATTTGCTCATGGTGGGTTTAAGTGGGGTGTCAAGTCCCCCCTGGACTGAGATGAATTTCATCCCAAGGAACACATTATGGTGCTGAAAGTCTGGAGAGCTGAGTGGCTGCGGCTGTCATTGACTTTTGCTGGAGTTATGGGCACTCTGAACTTTTGAAACCTAGGCCCTTGTTGTTTTAAAGTGGTGTTATTTGGGCACTCGCTCCAGAATGCGTGACAACCACCTTGAATCCAATGTACATTACAGTCAGGTAAGAGGGATGCGGGGGGTGCATCATGACTAAAACCCTCCTCTTTCTCCAGGCACTCTCATTTTCTCTCTCTTTCCCTGCAGGGGGTCAGCAGAGGAAGGAGCAGGAGGCAGACTTCCAGAAAAAAGTCAAGGACTGTAGCCGGAGTATCCCGAGGGTCTCCCCGCATCAGGGATCAGACGTTTACCTACTCAGGAAGATGGTAGAGGAAGTGTTTGATGTGCTTTATAGTAAGAATCTCCACAATTCCATCTGGGGTTTTGATCACAGTGAGCATGAAGGGCCTGGTCCCACCAAAGACCATTATTTCCCTGGTATGCTGAGAAAATGGGCCCATAGATCCTTGTTTCTACGTCAACTTTTAACCCTGCTCTGATTTTAGCCATTGCTTCGTGGTTCCTGTTTAGGACTCTTGGCTCAATTCAGCACAATGCTTAGCACATGCTTCACTTTAAGTGCGTGCTTAAGTCCATCCCTGCTTAGCAAAGCCCTGACTCATACCTTTAGAAATCTGCCCCTTTAAGCAGTTATGGAAGTCTCATTGACTTATGTGCTGGGGAGAACAGAGAGAGATTAAAATATCTCCACGTGCTTTATTGCAGTTGGCTTTTAGAGCCAAGTCCTGCGCCCCACTGAAATCAGTGGCCCTTTTGTAACTGGGTGAGTATAGGGTCATGCACTTGAGAGATCATTACACATGATGAGGGGAATTTGTATAGTCTTGTGGACATGAAGCGTACATGATATTGACTCCATTGCTGCGGTGCATTGAAATCAATGAGCCTGTTACATTTTCCTCTGCAGAAAGGCCCTAGAAGAATATTCCATGGCTCGCTAACTAAATGTGCCAGTGAATAAATTAATAAGTGTGGGGGAACATCTTTAGAAATGCTCTCCCTGCAGCATTCTCAAACCAATGCTATGTTCCTAGCACGTTTTTAAAATGTGCTTTTCATCCCTAATATGCCAAAATTAACTTTTTAAAAAGTCCTAAGAGCCAAACCTGCTGCAACCTGGTCTCTGAGATGCAGGCTAGTTTTGTTCCAGCTCATATATCTTATTGGCATTCGAGAGGAGTTTTTATAGAAGGATCCTGAGAATAGGATGAATGTAGAAGGTCACCAACGAGGAATTATATAGGAAGAAACAGCCAAAAGGGAGCCTACTGCAGAAAGTTATACAGTGCAAGTTACAGCTATTCAGGCATATCTGCAGAATGAACAATGAATGAAAAATCAAGACGCTGGTATTCAGCATAATGGATGGCTTGAATAGGAGAGGCAGACCCACAGAGAATGATGCGGAGGTAGTGTAAAGAAACTAAGCCACTCTGCACTGGACAGGGAAAGATGGAAGGAAATAGTGAGGGAGGCATTGGACACCAATGACGCTGACCCCATGGCTGCTGCTGCTGCTGCTGATCATATATCTTGCCCAGTCATAAAGATGCTGCCATTAAAAATGTAGCCAACACACTGGTGCTGATGTAACCCACCAATGGCTGTGTCTTAAAGGTATTGCACTGTTGCAGATCTACAGAGGATAGGCATTGTTACAGCCCTAGTTGGGGAGCTTTAGGTCAAGCTGGGGGCCGTTGTACCTGTGCAAAATCAGACCAGCTTCCATTTTACCTGTGTATTGTCTGGATTGGGCAAACAGTAGTGAAAACCTGTTTGTGTTAGCAAAATGAGTAAGATGCACCAAGATATTCCCCACAGAGTGAAATTTAACTATGCAAGGGGGTCACACCACTTTAGTTCCATTTAAAGCCTCAGTCAGGTTGAAACAGTCCCTAGACACTGTGTTGGCCTTCTGCACAGCAGCAAATTAGACCTGCTGAAAAATTGCTGTCTTCATGGTTATGATCTTGGGTTTGAAAACTCTGATCTTTGGGGCTCATAGGGCAGTGACGGCACAGACAGGGTTAAACAGAAGTTGATTGCTTTCCAGGGGAGTGCATGTATTGCCCAAGTGTGTATGTCAGTTTTGAGATGTGAACTGCCTTATTGGAAACTGGTCCCAACTCAATGAGAGCTTGCAGTGGACTCCACTAAATTTTTGGAGAAAGACAGTAGTCCCTAATCCATTGGCTCAGTCTGCCACTCCCCTGTCTTTGAATCTTGTTTTAAAAAGAAAATGCATTATTGCTAAGGACGAACAAGGAAGTGATTACTCAGACTCGTAGATAAGGGAGAAGCAGTGGATGTGGTATACTTAGACTTTAGTAAAGCATTTGATACTGTCTCGCATAATATTCTGATCGACAAACTAGGCAAGTCCAACTTAAATCGCGCTGCAATAAGGTGGGTGCATAACTGGCTGGCTAATCGCACCCAGAGAGTAGTTGTTAATGGTGCTCAATCCAGCTGGAAAAGCACAACAAGTGGGGTTCCGCAGGGGTCTGTTTTGGGACCAGTTCTGTACAATATCTTCATTAATGATTTGGATATTGGCATAGAAAGTACGCTTATTAAGTTTGCAGATGATACCAAGCTGGGAGGGGTTGCAACTACCTTGGAGGATAGGGTCATAATTCAGAATGATCTAGATAAATTAGAGAAATGGTCTGAAGTAAACAGGATGAAGTTTAATAAAGATAAATGTAAGGTGCTGCACTTAGGAAGGAATAATCTGTTTCACACATACAGAATGGGAAAAGACTGTTTAGGAAGGAGTACAGCAGAAAGGGACCTTGGGGTTCTAGTAGATCACTAGTTAAATATGAGTTAAATATGAGTCAACAGTGTGATGCTGTTGCAAAAAAAGCAAACATGATTCTGGGATGCATTAGCAGGTGTGTTGTGAACAAGACACGAGAAATCATTCTTCCGCTCTACTCTGCGCTGGTTAGGCCTCAGCTGGAATATTGTGTCCAGTTCTGGGCACCCCAATTCAAGAAAGATGTGGAGAAATTAGAGAAGGTCCAGAGAAGAGCAACTAGAATGATAAAAGGTCTGGAGAACATGACTTACGAAGAAAGGCTGAAAGAATTGGGCTTGTTTAGCTTGGAAAAAAGAAGATTGAGGGGGGACATGATAGCGGTTTTCAGATATCTTAAAGGGTGTCATAAGGAGGAAGGAGAAAACTTGTTCTTCTTGGCCTCTGAGGAGAGAACAAGAGGCAATGGACTTAAACTGCAGCAAGGGAAGTTTAGGTTGGACATTAGGAAAAAGTTCCTAACTGTCAGGGTGGTCAAGTACTGGAATAAGTTGCCAAGGGAGGTTGTGGAATCTCCCTCGCTGGAGATATTTAAGAACAGATTAGATAGATGTCTATCAGGGATGGTGTCGATAGTGGTCGGTCCTGCCATTGGGGCAGGGGACTGGACTCGATGGCCTCTCGAGGCCCCTTCTGGTCCTAGTGTTCTATGATTCTATGACCCTTAGCAGGGATGGTCAGATTTACTATTGGTTTATAACTTGACATTTTGACAGTGATTTTGCAGTTTGCTACCAAAGATCAATTCTATCTTGTTATTATTTGTTGTTGTGTAGCACCCAAAGAGTAATAAGCGCTCCGTAACCACATAGAGACAAGCTTTCTGGGGATCCAGAGACTTGGGGTCTGGTCGTGGCTCTGCCACTGTTCTGCCTGGGTGATCTTGGGCAAGTCATTTTATTTTTCTCTGCCCTATGATTAGTGGTCAAGATTTCAGAAAGCCTCTTCATGTATTTGGATACCGTTTCCCATTAAAATGAGTGTTCAGATCCTTGCTCCATGGCTTTGGAAGTTGGAGCCCACGTAGACACTGTAGGAAGAAGAATGCAACAAAGCCAAGTTGAATGAGCAGTGAAGTTAAGCGCTAATCTGGTTAGTTCTACAGGGAAGGCGTAGTTTTGTTATTGGTCTGTGAGAGGGTATCTGGAGTTTATATGATTCCTGGCAATACTGAAAATAAGTTTTGGGGGGGCCGGTATGTAATAAAATGTACCTGTTTGGTGATGAGTTTTGCATTTTCAATCCATCACCCATGATGCAGGTACACCTCTTTTTCGAGACTTAATGGGCATGGAGTGTGGCCTGATATCAGAAGGGTACTGGACTGGGATTCTAGATACCTGGGTTCTATTCCTGTCACTGGCCTGCTGGGATAACCCTGGACAAGTCATTTCATTGCTGTGTAACTTAGTTTTCCTACCTGTAGAATGGGGATAGTGAGAAGTGCTTAGTGATCTACTGGTGCAAAGCAGTATAGGAGAGCTACCTGTTATTATTTTATTTATTAATGGCTATGGCACTGGATTGGATGATTCAGATTTGATTCCTGGCTCTGCCACTGTCATGCTGTGTCATTTGGGGAAGTTACTTCCCCCTCTCTACCTTCTGCCCCCCTTGCCACGTGGAGGTACAGCACCTAGCACAAGGAGGGTGTGCTACTATAATGCACATAAAAATTTTGGCCTGATCTTTTAGCAGTGTGGTGCTCCAGCAATGTACATTATTTTCAATCACAACCAAGACTGCTTTGAAAATCAAGCTGCAGATTTGTGTGTGTCTCTGGTGCATGGCTATCTTGCCTGCTAATCTTCATGCCCCGTGTTAATGTCTCTTTCTTCAGACTATGTCTAGGGTGAGTCCAGTTCCATGTTGACTACAGCAAGGTATAGTGAGGATGGATGCAGAACCTCAGGCTGGCTCTGTATCTTATATCTAGAGGTCTGTTTGAAATTAGCAATTCTCTCCCATTTTTAGCCTTTAAAAGAAAGTTGTCTCTCATTAATGAGGATGAAAAATCACAGAAAACACTCAAAAAAAATCTTAAATTCCCTCTAGAGCCCAGTAATCTCTGCCCCAACAGAATGACTGATTAGCAAGGAGTTCTATTAATCAGACATTAATGATTTTTATTGTCTCTCGTTACTTAAAGCATGAGCTGAAGGTCACTTGGAAGGTAACACATTCCCCTTGAAAACTCATCTAGGCACCTGCAAGCATCTTGCAGATAATTGGTTGCTATCAATGTTATTTGCTTCTTTACCTCTGTTCTGGGCAAGGATGGGGGTGATAGGGAGAAGTAAAAAGCTGCTACAGTTGGTGCATTGAGGCAAGGAAACAATTAGTATCTTTCAAGCTAGCAGAGTATACTCAGAATGCTGTGGTTCAAAGATTTGTTTTGAAACTTCTGTTAGGGAGTTAATTAAAACGTTACCCATCCAAGCTAGAAGGAGCAGGGATTGTTTGGGCAAGTCACACATCATTAGCTGTGTTCTCTGAAAGCAATGCTCTGTGTTGAAGAAATTTCTTTTAATAAGGACTTGTTGACAGTGCCACACATTTACCAGGATTTTGTGTAATAGAAAAAAAAAGTTACAGGTTAAAAAATGGCTTAAATGAAATAGATCACATAAAATCCCACTGCTAATTACAGATCCCTTATTGAGCATTTCCTCTGCACTAGTGCAGGGATGTGGATTGAAATACCACCAAGAACGATGTCTAAATGTGCTACTGGGCCTTACAGCCAGATATACTGTCCTTGCGCATGCATCTGGATGCTGAGTCACCGGCTTGTTCACATCCATCCACTGTTGGTTTTTTGCTCCTGCTACCTGCAATGAGTGCTGGATTTATTGGTGTCTGTGGTTCTGGCTCTGAATTTTGAGAAGTGTTAAATGATTTTTGGGTGCATCCATTTTTGGCTGCCCAGCATGAGACCCTTTTAAAAGGCTCCTTGTCTCCTAACAGTGCTGGGCACTCATCCTTCGATGTCAGGCCTGTGGACATTGGTCACCTAGAATCACTCATAACTTTTGAACATCTTGGTCAGGTCACCTAAGGTGACTCTTGTGGCAGTAGTTGTTTTCCACTGCTGAGGAAAAGGCATGGATATGACCATTAATTCTTCCCAGCCGCAGCACCCCAGGTGGGAGTCCCTCCAACTCACGGCATGGAAGCTCCATGGTTGAATCCATTGGCATGCCAGTGTTTGGACTCAGTGAGGGCAGTTCTGTTGGGAAGTAGGAAATCCTCCACTCACGTTATGAATCTGGTGAAGTCGAAGATATTTTCCATGTAATACCCGCAGAAAGGCACCCTACCACAGCAAGCATCAATTCCCTTTATTTTGGATTACCTAGTGTGCCTGAAGCAGCACAGGTTATCAGTATTATCTATCAGAGTGCACCTGGCCACCATCTTGGCCTTCCTTCAGGGGCAGAGGATAAATTAGACTTCGGAAGTCCCATGTTGGGCCAATTTCTCAAGGGCTTGGACTGGCAGCCTGTTCTTCATTGGGACCTCAACCTTGTCTTGTCCAGACTTATGGGTCCTCCATTCAAGCCTATAGCCACTTGTCCTCTGTCCTACCTGTCTTGTAATGTGGACTTTCTGGTGGCCATAACCTTCACCATAAGGGTTTCTGAGGTCAAAGATCTTATGCTGAACCCCCTACACAATCTTTTATTAAGATGAGATGCAGCTATGACCTCACCCTATGTTTTCGAGTTCCATATGAACCAGGACATATTTTTACCTGTGTTCTTCCCTAAGCCACTTCTCCATAACGGAGAGCGAATGCTTCATTCCCTGGATGTCTGGTGTACCCTGGTTTTCTACACTGAGCTCACAAAACAATTTTGTAAGTCACCACAGCTCATTATTGCAGGCGTGGAGAGAACAAGTGGGCTTCCCATCTTGTCCCATTTTGTCATGGATCACAATCCGCAACCAGTTCAACTTTGGTCCCTCCTCCAAAGAAACTGCTTGGGTGAGATTTGGAATGGACATGAGCAAGCATTTGAAGAAGGAAAAACATTTAGGTGACTTTTGTAACTGCTCTCTTCAAGTTGTGTTGCTCATGTCCATTCCAAATTTCACCCTCCTTCCTTCTTCTGGTAAGAGGGAACTAAGCAAGTGGCAGGTCAGCAGGCACCTATATTCACCCCTATGAAGGTGCTGCTCCAGCAGGTTCCACAGCAAAACCAGATGGGCAAATATGTGCATGCGCACACGCCTGTTGGAATGAACATGAGCAGCCCATCTTGAAGAACAACAGGTATGAGAGGTAGGTCACCATTTCTTCCAGTCCCAGGTCTGCTGCTAATTTGAAAGTTAGTTAACCCTTCTGGGCCTACCTGCAAAATGGAGATAATAGTATTTCCTTATGGCACCAGAGATATTGTACAGCTCAGTGCGTTGATATATGTAAAACACATTAATTGTGGAGAGGAAGGAGCTACTCTTGGAATTTTTTCACATGAGAAGTTAATATACAACATAGTGTTAGGCCAAAGACACCCTTTCCTTTTTCCAGAAGGTGAAGTGTGAGAAAACATTGAGACAAAAACTAATGCTAGGGTAAAAATAAGTGCAGATCTTTAGTCCCATGATCAGATCTTATCCTTTTTCTTCTAACAAAGCAGAAGTTACTATGAGCCAGGAGCTCAGCTTGTGTAAATGTTGTGCAGTGTAAGTGGTAGTGCTGTTGAAATTAGTGGAGTTTTATCAGATTACACCAGATCATAGAATTACAGGGCTAGAAGGGTCCTCTGGAGACTATCCCTGTGCTGAGGAAGGACCAAGTGAAGCAAAGGTAACACCGACAGATCCTGGTCATCAGGGGATGGGACTGAACCTAGCGGCTCTGGAGCTTAATTCATGAGCTTTTACCACCTGAGTTAAAAGTCAAATGCCTGTTAGCTAAGGCTGTAGAGGAGGCTCATGTTGTCTTTCTAACTGGTCTCAGTGCTGCTAGATGAGACAGAACACCACAACCAGGAGACGTGTGGGTTCTGAGAAGCTTTATGAGAACACGTTGGCCAATGATGGGGATTCCATGGTCTCCCTTGGAAACCTATTCCACAATTTAATTTAGGAATGTTTTGTATCTAGCCTCAATTTTCTTTGCTGCACAGTAAGCTTATTTGTTTCTCTTGCCTATAACAGACATGGAGAAAATTTGTTCAGAATCCTCTTTACAACAGCCCTTGGTATACTAGCAGACTGTTAGCAGGTCCCCCCTTGATTCTTCTTTTCTCAAGACTAATCATCACCAGCTTTTTTAAAATTGTTCCTCAGAAAGAACCTAAATCTTTCATCATTTTTTATTGCTCTCCTTTGGATTTTATCTACATCTCTTGTGAAGTGTGGCACCCAGAATTGGACACACTATTCAAGCTGAGACCTCAGCAATACCAAGTAAATGTGACAAGTACCTCTGCGTTTTACATATAACTCTAGTGAACCTATCCCACAATGGTGTGAACCTTTTTAGCAAGTGCATCACGCTGCTGAGTCATTTAATCTGAGATCTACGATAATATTCAGATCCTTTTCAGCAATAATATTGCATAACTAGTTATTCCCCATTTTGTAGTTCTGCATTTGAACTTTCCTTCCTGAGTGCTGTACTTAGTGTATATCTAGTTGATTTCAGACCAATTTTTCAACATAATTTTGAATTCGTATCCTGCCCTCCAAATTGCTGGCAGCCTCTTCCAGGTTGGTGTCAACCACAGATTTTATAAGCATATGCCACTCTCTGTTATCCAAGTCATTAATGAAAATGTTGAATACTATTGGACTCAGAACTAACCCTTGCTCACAAGGAATACTCTCCCAGATTGACCACAAACTGTTGAGAATTACTTTTTTGAGCATTGTCTTTCATTCAGTTGTGTGTCCATCTTATAGTAATTTCATCTAGACCACATTTCCATAGTTCACTTTTGAGCATGTTATGGGTCAAAAGCCTCACTAAAATCAAAATATGTCACATCTACTGCTTTTTCCCCATTGAGTGGGACAGTAACCCCATCAGAAAAGGAAATTAGATTGGTGTGGCTTGATTCGTTCTTGGCAAATCCATTCAGACTATTCCTCTAAGTGCTTAAAATTGATTGTTCAGATGTCTTTCCAGGTACCAAAGTCAGGTTGACTGGTCTGTAATTCCCTGGATCCTCTTTGTTCCTCTTTTTCGCTCTTTTCAAGTCCTCTGAGACCTCATGTGTCCTGTGAGTGCTCTGAGATAATTGCTAACGGTTCCAAGATTCCTTCAGATAGTTCCTTGAGTATCCTAGGATGAATTCAGACCCTTCTGACTTAAATGCACCTAATTGATATAAATGTTTTCCTTATTTTGTCTTGCATTCTTCTCCTCTGGTTAATATTGTGTTGAGTACCTGATCACCATTAACCTTTTTAGTGAAGACTGAAGCAAAAGAGATATTAAACACCTCAGCCTTCTTTGTGTCATTAGTTATTAGCTCTCCTTTTCCCCCTAAGTAGAGGATCTACAAGTTTTTTTTCCTTTATCTCTTTTTTTTCTTAATGTCTGTAAATGCCTTTTCTTAACTCTTGCTTTTTATGTCCCTTGTGACTTGTAACTCATTTTCTGGCTTAGCCTATCAGATTTTGTCCCTACATATTTGTGCTGTTCTTTTGTACTGATCCTTAGCAATTTCATAGAATCATAGAATGCTAGGACTGGAAGGGACCATGAGAGGTCATTGTGTCCAGCCCCCTTCCCTCATGGCAGGACCAAATACTGTCTAGACCATCCCTGATAGACACTTATCTAACCTGTTCTTAAATATCTCCATCTCTGGAGATTCCACAACCTCCCTAGGCAATTTATTCCAGCATTTGTTTCCATTTTTTGTAAGATTTCATTTTGATTTTTCTAGTAATTAAAAGCTCCTGATGGAGTGTTTGACTTTGTACTTTTCTCTCTTTATTTACTTATCTTTGGAATAGTTGCCATGTGCCTTTCGTATTGTTTCATTGAGTAACAACCCACTCTTCTGAACTCCTCCCTTACATTTTCTTCCCATGGGAGCTCACTTCTCTGAGTTCATTAGTCTTTTTTTTTTTTTTTTTTTAAATTCCTTGTTCTTATTCTGCTGTTCTCTCTCCTTCCTTCCCTTAGTATCGTGAAAGCTATCATTTCATGGTCACTTTCACCCAAATAGCTTTCTGCCTTGAGGTTCACAACCCCAACTGCTGTTGTTGGTCAGAATGAAATCTAAAATGGGTGTTCCCTAGTTCCTTCCTCCATGTTTTTTTAAATGAAATGTTGCCCTCAATACATTTCAAGAATTTTTGTGTTTTGCCATAACACTGTTTCACATGGTGATCTAACTGCAAAACCAAATAAATGCCTCCTTTTCATTGGGGTTTTGTGAGACATCATTAATGTAAGTTTGAAAAGTGCTTGAAGAACCTTAAATAATAGATACTGCCATAGATAATTGCCAAGGCTGTGTATACACTACAAAAATGACTTCGAAGTTGCTTACTTTGAAGTACAACTTTGAAGTTAGCAACTTTGGAGTTGAGCATCTACAGTTAAACTTCAAACTAGGGCACTATGCTATTCCCGGGAATGGAGTAAGGACTTCGAAGTTGGGCTCCCTACTTTGAAGTTAACGTCAAAGTAAGGAAGAATGTGCGTAGACTCCCTGCTGGCCACTTCCAAGTAGTGCCTAACTTAGAAGTTAACTTCAAAGTTAGTTCCTAGTGCAGAGGCACCCCAAGTTTTGTTATAACAGTATTATGGATGAGAAGAATTTTTCTGACCAGTTCACATTGGTACCTGCAGTAGCAATCTTGCACTGCTCGAGCCCCACTCAACTGCAGTTGTGGAAAAGCCAGTGACTTTATCCAACGTGTAATTGTGCCTGTTTCCCAGGTGAAGCCATAGGGAAGAGCAGCGTGGTGCCCTTACCCTATGAAAAGCTGATGAAAGAGCCAGGATTGCTTGCGGTGGCTGGCTTGCCTGAGGGACTTGGCTTCCGGAAGCCCATGGAATACGACATGAAATCCCTGATGGCCATTTTGGAGCACAGCCACAGTATCCGGTTCAGGCTAAAAAGGTAACTTCACAACTCTTCAGAGAGTGAGAGTCTTTGCTTCTTGTCCATGCCGACCAAAACTAGGGAAGGAGCCTACGCGTTGAAGTCAGCAAGCTCTGAACCAGGCCTTTGCAGGGATTGTGTGGCAACAGGATTGTGTGAGAGGAGGGTTCTGTAGAGCCTGGTGCCTTTTGTCTCATTAAAAGGCTGCCCTGGCTGAGTTAATTAACGGCTTGATACCGTTGCTAATAATCGTATGCCATCATTTTCCACTCATCTACGATAGGCAGATGTTCGTTTAATAAGATGTGTTGCTCCTAGCACTGGCTTCTCTAGTGAACCTTGAAATGTAGGTGCAGCCATATTAAATGATGACATACGAAGACTCAGAGTGCGCAAGGTTAATTTATTACTGTCTGGGAGGTCGCAGAGTCATTCCTTAGTTATTTAATATTGTATGAAGACAGTATCCGAGCGTTCCTAAACAGACAAGGTTAACCACATTCTTCTCTGTGTCATTACATAGGAATGGTAGGTGTGATGATCAGAATGCTCTAACCTCACCAGACAGTTCAAGGGTAAACATATGAAATGCCTTTTCCAGTCTAGAGAGTAGTATACTGTGCTTGTGGTGAAGGGGTGATAAGGAGGTCGGGCACCCTCTGTGCTATTACAGCCAGGTTTCCAAAAGTGGCCTCTAATTCTGGGTGCTTACATTTGTGGGACTGCCAAGCTTGTGGCACTGTGAGCCTGACTTTAACAAGTGCCAAGCTCTTTTTGCTTCCAGTCTGAAGCAAGATACACCTGGGGGAGCAGCTTTGAAATAAGTTGGTATCTCCATTTGGGCACATAAAATTAGAGGCCACTCTGGGAAATGAGCACATCTCTTCTGAAGTGTGTGTAGCTATGTGACGTGAAATTCACCCTGTTCAGCTTTACAGTGTGAGGTATTTATATACCACCTGAGAACCACCAATGCTTCATTTTGAATAGGACTAAGTGGTGTTTTATCCAGTGCACAATAGTGAATTCCATCCATAAATTCATCCCTACAGATTGCACTGAGTTATCCAATTCCTCTCCCCCACCTTTGGGACATGGAACTAGGCCAGTTTTCACCAGCTGTGGCTCTGGCTCACAAGTCTTATTGCAAACATTGACTTGCCCTTCTTGAGAGAGGAGAAAAGAGAAGAAAATAGGGAGCCACTTGAGGGAGAAGTTGGGGAAGGTTTACAGTACCTTTGACAGTTTGCCCCAGGTTGGGAATGGTCAACAGAGAAGTAGCTAGGCCAGTCACTAGGGTAGGGAAGAGCCTGTACTTTCTACCCTGCTAGAGTGTTGTGCAAGGATTGCTTAGAAGCGGTCCTTTCCCTTTCTTTGTCACTGCTGTTTCAGCTTGCTCTCCATGACATGCGCCATTAAGAGCTGTAAAGTGAACAGCTTTGGCACAAGCCCACCCGTGCCGCTCTAAAGGTGTTGCAAACCGCTTTGTCCACGTGGGCTTTTTGAGCAAGGCTGTCTCCCTTGCTGCAGGAATCTTCTTGCCCCTGACCAGTTGGGCTGATTCACCAGACGTTTTAATATGCAATGAGGCTGAGAGTGGCAGTTCTTGTACTGATGATGTTTGCTGTATGCAGGCTCCTACATCAGATGCCATACGATGGACCTTGAAAGTACCTGTGTTTTCCTCTTCTTTCTTTTTTTTTCCATTCAGGCCAGCAGATGACCCCAGCAGAGAGGCGAACCCTAATGTAGAGTTGAATTGTACCTCCCTAGCGTCCAAGGGCAGTCGGGATTCCGGTCCAAATAACCAGATCACTAAGCCAGCCAGTCAAGACACTCCATCCACTGTAGCCATGACCAATTTCTTATATGGTGTCTCGCTGCCTACGCAGATTGCAACGGACCTAAAGCAGGAGGTGTCTGCCAGTCTGCACGGGGGGAATGCAGCCAGCGAGATGCTGATGGCCAGGCCCTCAGGAGAGCTGAAGGTGCCTTCCTCACAGGAGTACAGCGACTGCTGTGGTAATAGCCCTGCGTTTTCTCTCATGTGAGGGCCTGGCCTAAAGCCCATTGAAGTCGACGGAGAGACTCCCATTGACTTTGGTGGGTTTTGGGTCTGGCCTAAAGAGACAAGGAGTGGTGTTGGGGGCTGTCTCAGTTACTTCAGTTTCCTCTGGGTCCACCTCAGGGAGTCTAAAATTTCACTGCACACTCAATCACTTTGGGTACCTTTTAACCTTTGGAGAGGGGGGCCATTTGTATTGTGACAGAGTGTTTGGGCTAGATTGTCAGGTGGATTGTCAGAGTATAACTGAGGAAAAGCTGCTTCCTGAGATGGGGTCGGGTGGTGATCCATTGTTGTCCAGTTGATTGCAGTGGGCTTGGGATCAGCCAGCCAACATTATGAAATCCACAGCATCACAAAGCACTTCAAACATGGGCCATTGTGGCTTTTTAATGGGCAATCTACTACCTTCCTGAGTGTGTATTGTGGGAGAGGGCTGAACATCAGAATGTGGATTTGGGCATCACCTTTGTTCTCTGGGACAACAAAGACTTGGCATTTCCCACCTATGCACACACTTTTCTGTGGTGATTTAGGCTATCTCTACACTGGGCAAAGTAAGTCACACAGATATACAACTCTAGCTATGGCAGCTGCGTTACTAAAATCAGCCTATCTGTACTCTGCTAACTTGGCCATCCCTAGTGGGGAAGGTATATGGGAGAAACTCTCCCATTGACCCTCCCTTACTCCTCAAGTCTCGCAAGGAGTACGGGGGTTGACTGTGACCCCTGAGAGGTCGGTTTCACGTGTCCCTACTAGATGTGCAAAATCGAACCCTGGAAGATTGACCCTGACTGGGTATATCTTCTGGGGTAATGTTGCTGTTGCCTTAGAGTTGTATTGTCTTCTCCAAGATGGGGCTGCTCTGTGGCAGCTCCAGTGGTACAGACCTCAGCCGTTTAAGGAAAAAGAGCAGCTTTTGTATGTGCTAGACGGAGCTAAAGTATGGCACGTGGGTTTTTTGGGTTGCAATAAGTGATACACTGCCTCTTATACCTGAGGGGCCAGAGAATCTGCTGAAGGTTTTAAAGAGAATTTAAGTTTTTGTTTTGTTTTGTTTTTCTCCATTTTGTGTGGCTCTGCTCTGAAGGTGACTCTCTGGACTTGCCTTCGAATAGTAGCAATATAGGGTACATTGGCCACCAATGGCTTTTTAATCCTGTGTTATCCGCACCTACTCTGACCAGGATCAGGTGATGTGGTGACTGTAGCGCCAGCGGCCAGTCTATGCCAGATCACCTGCCCACGCAGCCACATGTGTAAAGTGTCCCCTGCATTTTGGGATTACACCTCGCCTGCGCCAGTGCCTCACTCTCTCATGGATGAATATTGCCCAGAGAAAGGTTCAGTGACTGGCCCAAAGCCACATGACAAGTCAGGGCCCAAGCTGGCAGTTAGAATGCAGGAGTCCCTGTCTCCCAGTGTTATATCTGACAGAGTCTAGGCTATGGCTAAGCTGCTGTGCATGCTAGGGCAGGCCTCTTCCTCCTGCTTGCATTAGGCTATTGGGTTCTTATAGTTCCTTTCACCTTGTATTTCCTTGTGTCCAGGACAGAAATCTGCAGTCCCTGGTGGTCCACTCATCCAGAATGTGCATTCATCAAAGCGTATCCTCTTCTCCATCGTCCATGACAAAACAGGTGTGATACTTGCTGGGCAGGGAGGGCACTGTGAGAAAGAGACATGGGAAGGGAATAGCTACTGGCAACAGGTCCCAGCTCCTGGCTGCATCTGCTGTTCTCCCATGGCTCAGCACAGCTGCTGAAATATTCGGCTTGCAGTGGTTAGTGTGATCCTCTGTGGCTGGTTTAACATCAGAAAACTTTGGGCTCATTTTCCATGAGCAGCTGCTAGGACTTTTATCCCCTTCTGCCTCCTGAAGCAGGCTCCAGAGAGAGTTCGGACTCTGCATGTGCTGTAACACAAGTGGGAGCTAGCTCTGTTGAGGAGGCAAGGCAGGATTTCCCCTTACCAGGTTTCAGTGTCTCAGCAGAGCAGCTGAGACCTCTCTGTCCCTAGCTACGCACACCACCTTCCCTGCCTCATTCTTCTCGCATCCGAGTGCATCAGAGTCATTTGCTGCATACAACACCCCCTAGTGAAGTAGAGAACCAGTCACCTAAAACTGAGGGAATTGAGGAACAATGTGTATTAAATACAGCCAAAGTCTGTGGCTGACCATCCTTCCTGCCCGGCCTGGTTTTGCAAACCAGAAGGACAGACTACAGTCTCCATGTGATTGCCAAATACTAAAACACAACAGTTCTCTGGTTCTCAGTCTCACATGGTGGTAAGCCAGGGTGTGCATGGCAATTTCCAAATGCAGAGGAAGATACTGTCTTCTGCCCTGGGTAATACGCAGGATGATAAACAGTTAAGCGTTACTCTCCTAGATTTTCAGTAAGTGGGAGGGAAGGGGAGGTAAATACAAGATTTTAAAATGTCATGTAATGATTTTTAAAGGTTGGCTTATGATTAGGCATGTTCTGTTCTGAAGGTTCTTTCATTTGGAAGTTGAAATATAGGGTCATTTCCTTAGGTGTCCTTTTCACACGTGCACAGTTGCGGAGGAGCATACCTCAAGAAGAAGAAGAAGGGGGAAGCCTAGACCTTATCATCCAAGCTGACGATGCTTTCTCAGGAAGGAGAAATAACTGTTTATAATTCAGCCAAACCTTGTCCCCGATTTCTAACACCTCGCAAGCAAAAAGTGCATCTGCTGTCTGTGTGCCATATGGAAGTTCCTTATTTTGTGTATTTTGTTTTGATAGATAAATGGGACAGTTTTATAAAAGAAACTGAAGATATCAACACCCTTAGGGAGTGTGTGCAAATTCTGTTTAACAGTAGATATGGTGAGTAGGAGTTAGAATTCTATTATGCATCTCCTGTGCTTGTGATTTGCATAACATTATGTAGCAATCGCTTTTGTTCCCTAACACGGTAGCAGAAGCCATATGCTAGAGCTCTCTTCTCTTCTTAACACTCCTAGCATGACATTTTCTAGGCTCATGGCTTCTGTTTAAGGTTATGACAATATTTCCATTCTGAATCCCCCATATCGAAGAATTATTGTTCAGCTGTGAAGTGGCCCCTGTCTGAAGCGTTCTGCATGGGTTCTCAGCTTGGAAGTATCTCTTATGTAACTTCAGCAAAGTTTTAGGGGGAACAAGTGAGCCAACACTATGTGAAAACAAACATGGTGCAAAAATATGGATATGGGTTGTTCCAGCTGCTTTTAACATCCTTGGAGCTCATAAATGGTTTTGTTTGTGCAGTTAAATTATGAGTTCCTCTTTTGTGAGCAGTCATGTAGGTCTATTTGCCTTAGTCTTTTAGCCAGGCGAGCACATAGAAGCAAAATAAGTCGATTGTGAATGACATAGACTAAATGGCCTCAGCTGATGGAGAATGAGTTATGGTTTTTTTTTGTTTGTTTGTTTTTTTTGAGAACAGGGTTGCTATATTTATACCCTGTTGTACTGTGGGCTTGTCATATCTCTCAAGCTAAGCAGGCTTGGGCTTGGTCTGTAACAGTGTTCCCTGTATGCCGAGAACTTGGGCAGCTTGGCCAGGAGAGATTCAGTTGCTGCCCAGCTGATTAGCAGAGCGCCCACGGCCAGCAGCTTGTGTTTCTCTTGGGGGTGCACATTTGCACATGCCTTAGTGTCATAACAAAATTTATTCTGCCCACGGACGGACACAATTAGAGGATACACTGATCAGTAGTGATGTGGAAGATCTCCAGAGAAAAGCTGTTGGTGATATGGGTATTACTGAGGCATCTCCCATTGTCTATATCTTGATTTAAGTTGTCATAGCACCTACCCAACTGTGTACGTCACTTTGTAAGACTGCCCAGGTTTCTCCTAGGTAGCTGTTTACGGTAACTCTGTCACCCGATTTGAGTTACGTGAGGTGTATCTCAGCATAAAAAATGAATTGAAATTTTGTTTGTCTTTTTCTTTATTTCTCTCTTTAAATTTTCCCTTAGGAGTAACTTGGCAGTGACAAGGGGTAAGCTAAGCTTTAAGCCTGAGGCTCCATTGCAGAGGGAAATAGGAGGAAAGTGCCAGTTTTGCAGATCTACTTGAATTATGTTGTCTTTGCCTTGTCTTTTGACTTCTTTAAAAAAAAAAACCCTCAAAAAAGTTCACTTGCAGATGAAAGCCATCTATTAACCTTTCAGCTGAAGCTTTGGGTTTGGACCACATGGTTCCCGTACCCTACCGGAAGATTGCCTGTGACCCAGAGGCAGTGGAAATCATTGGGATCCCTGACAAAATACCATTCAAACGACCCTGTACCTATGGGGTCCCCAAGCTCAAACGTATCCTGGAGGAAAGGCACAGCATCCACTTTGTCATTAAAAGGTACACAGCTAATCAGAGATGCTTGAAATGGGAGATGGATGACATTGTGGTCTACCAGTTTTGTGTGAGCATGCAGGATATGTTCCATTCTGAATTTAGTACCTAAACAGCAACCAGAAAATTATATTCAGATTTTTAAAAAAATATGTCATGACGGGGAACATTAGATCTGTTTTACTGTTTGCTCACGCAGCATTTCAGACAAACTTCCACACAGAAGTGTAGCCAAAAGAGCAGCTGAGCTTCTTTCAGGGATGCTTCCCCTGGAGGCAGAGAGAACAGTTCCCCTTGAATCAGTAGGGGAATGAAACAGGATTTAGCACATTAGGCAGATTCAATAGGTAGAAAATGATTTTTTTTTGCCAGTATGGTTTTACAGAGGGTTTTTTTTTTTTTCAATTAACTGTGATGGCTAATAAGCCTAAACCTTGTCTTACCATAACAATGAGAAGTCCTGTGGAACTTTATAGACTAATGTAAGAACATAAGAACAGCCATACTGGATCAACCAAAATGTCCATCTAGCCCATTATCCTGTCTTCCAACAATGGCCAATGCCAGGTATCACAGAGGAATGAACAGAACAGGTAATCATCAAAGGATCCTTCCCCTCTCACTCATTTCCAGTCTCTGACAAACACAGGCTAGGCTCACCATTCCTACATATGGAGGCTAATTAGCAGGGCTTTTTTTATACCTGACTTCCCAGTACTGAGTACCGGCACATCAGTATCTCCAGATGTGGGACTGGCTTTGGGGTAAGGGGGGGAAGCTGTCTGAGTACCAGCTCTTTTATTGTTTAAACAAACAAACAAACAAAAAACCAAAAACAAAACAACAGCAATAAAAAAACAGTGCCAACATGTATTGATAGACACATCCTCCATGAATTTATCTAGTTCTTTTTTGAGCCCTGTTGTAGTTCTGGTCTTCACAACATCCTCTGGCAAGGAGTTCCACAGGTTGACTGGGTGCTGTATTAAGAAAATTTTCCTTTTGGCTATGTCTACACTAGCCAAAAACTTCAAAATGGCCATGCAAATGGCCATTTCGAAGTTTACTAATGAAGCGCTGAAATACATATTCAGCACCTCATTAGCATGCGGGCGGCTGCGGCACTTCGAAATTGATGCGGCTCGCCGCTGTGTGGCTTGTCCAGACGGGGCTTCTTTTCGAAAGGACCCCGCCTACTTCGAAGTCCCCTTATTCCTATGAGCAGATGGGAATAAGGGGACTTCAAAGTAGGCGGGGTCCTTTCGAAAAGGAGCTCCGTCTGGATGAGCCGTGCGGCAGCGAGCTGTGTCAATTTCGAAGTGCCGCGGCTGCCTGCATGCGAATGAGGTGCTGAATATGTATTTCAGTGCTTCATTAGTAAACTTCGAAATGGCCATCTGCATGCCATTTTGAAATTTTGGGCTACTGTAGGCACGGACTTTGTTTGGTATACACCTGCTACCTATTAATTTAATTTGGTGACCCCTAGTTCTTATGTTATAGAAATGAGTAAATAATTTCACTTTCTCCATAACCTGTCATGATTTTATAGACCTCTATCATATCCCCCCTTAGTTTCCTCTTTTCTAAGATGTAAATTCCCAGTCTTTTTAATTTCTCATCATATGGCACCTGTTTGAAACACGTAGTCATTTTGATGTCCCTTTTCCGAACCTTTTCCAGTGCTGAACAGATTTATTTAGGCATAAGATTATGGACAAACATTTATTTGAACATAAGCTCTCATGGGCAAAAAACACTTTGTCAGATCTATGTGTTTTTTACCCAGGAATGTTTATGCCCAAATAAATCTGTTAGTCTATACAATGCCACAGGATTTCTCCTTGTTTTTGCAGGTACAGACTAACATGGCTACCCCTTCTGAAATGTCACTTACTGTGTGCTATATAAATAATTAATTCTTGCCCCCCAATTCACTATTTTTCCAGCTCTCTCCAATTTTGTTACTTGTTAACAAAACCAAATCAAAGCCAGTTGGCCAGTGTTTGTAATTATCCTTACAATAACAGACCATGAATGTTATGTCACAAGGGCCTCAGTGACAATAGGTCTAGATTATCCTGAACATTCCAAGAGTTTTATCTGTCTGCATGTGAAGTGTGCTGGCAAAACAATACATGGCAACTTCAAATTGTGCCAGCTGAGCGCGCTCGCATGTGTGTGTTTGTGTACACTTATGTCCTCCTACCTCTATTTGCCTGATAGCCACAGTTATGTTGTGTTTTTATCATAATTTCTACTTTTGCACTAGAATAGAAAAGAGGTGCAAAACTGCACAATTATTTCTTCATTTTCTATGTACGTAACCCTCCTCAGTCTCTCCAGCAGGGACGGACACATTGCCTAGCAAGCTCTGTCAGCTTATGTGGCCCCCATCACCATAGTATGCAGAACATTGGAATCATTATGTGTTTATCCTAACATCACACCTGTGGGTCAGGACAGTGCTGTTATCTTCATTGTCCTGATGAGGACTTGAGGTGCAGTGTTATCAGCTCAAGGTTTATGGCAGAAGTCATCTCAGGCTGACGCCCTAACCATCCTTCCTCTTATCATTTTGTAGATCCACTGGATTCCTCCTGTCCACTTGCTTATTGACCACCTCAAAGAATCTAGCAGATTAGTAAGACATTTCCCCAACAAATGATGTTTGTCTACATTTCTGACAATTTTATCCTTTACTACATACAATTCAACTGATTTGCCTGCTACTGATGTTAGATTTACTGGACTGTAATTGCCAGGATCTCTTCTAGAGTCCTTTCTAAATATTGAGGTCACATTAGCTATCTTCCAGTCAATAGATACAGAAGCTGATTTAAAGGATAAATTACAAACCATAGTTAATAGTTCCGTGATTTCACATCTGAGTTCTTTCAGAACGCTTGGGCGAATGCCATCTGGTCCCAGTGACTTGTTACTATTAAGTTTATCAATTTGTTCTAAAACCTCCTCTAATGACACCTCAATCTTGGACAGTTCCTCAGATGTGGCACCTAAAACAATTACATTACTGTTCTTACTAGTGTTCAAAGCACCATGGTGCTAGGGCTATAAAAACACAGATGAGGTAGGACATCAGTGCAAGATCTGAATTTCTGGACACCTGCAGTCACTCAGTTTCCGACTGAAAAATCAGTGAACCCAGTCATGAATTCTCCACTTTCCCTAGGGCATTCAAAGTTTAACTTTGAGGTAGGGTGTGTGTAGATGCTCGGTTTCGAAGTCTGTTACTTCAAAGTAAGCAACTTTGAAGTTGTTCTTGTAGTGTAGACTTGGCCCTGGTGGAGCATAGCTCATCTACATGTCTCCTCCACTTCATTCTGTCTCGGGACAAAACTTCTGACTGACCCCAGAGTTATCCCAGTTATTGTCATGGAAAATTGTTCTCAGATAGGATGAGAAGGTGTAGATAAGGTAAGATTAATCTTTTTTTTTTTTTTTTTTCAGAAATGGGTCTTATGCCAACCCCTCTGTAAAAACCACATGTGAAGTATACAGTTTAGATTTATCCACAGTTCTTTTGCAACGCCCATAGCAGTTTATTAATCTTGTGGCCCATTGTGTTTGTTTCCTGTATAAAACTGATAAACTACGCCCATGCACTGGCTTTCTCCCTAGGAATAGATACAGTGAATAATGGTGCCCCAGTTTAGTGCATTGCACTCTGTAACTTGAGCTGTGTGGAGGACCAAAGTTCTGTTCCATTACAGATGTTTAGATTCCAAGATATGGCTTTGTTCTGAAGCAGAATGAGGACTGAAAATTTTGGTAATTCTCCCTGTAGAAAAATCCAGACAACATTTTTGTTTCGTTCAGGATGTTTGATAAAATTTTAATTTTCAGTTTCGACCTCTTTTACTCTTCATTATACAACATACAAAATTTCAAAACTGCAAGTCTCAATGTTTCCTTCTGAAAATATCCAAATGGAATATTTTTCAATTTTCTCCCAACACAAAATCTCAAGGAAATAGAACTGATTGTGCCATGTTTTGATTTCAATGGATCTGCATATTCCGATAAGGTTACAACAAAGTTTGTCCATTCAGGTCTAATCATAATACTTTCTTTCTGCTCCTGTAAAAGCTGTTGGACTGAACAGCTTAGTGAATGCTTTCTTAAGATAGCTGTAAAGATGACTTTTTATAGGAAACTTAACAATGGTGCCACAATTGCATATTTACAAAATATTGCCAAGATTGGGCATATTCCTGCCTTGATGGAAAAAGGAGTGGGTTAACTGAATAGCAGAAAGCAGCAACGAAGGGTCCTGTGGCACCTTATAGACTAACAGAAAAGTTTAGAGCATGAGCTTTCGTGAGTTAACTCACTTCTTCAGATGCTGCTTCAGCAGCATCTGAAGAAGTGAGTTAACTCACGAAAGCTCATGCTCTAAACTTTACTGTTAGTCTGTAAGGTGCCACAGGACCCTTCGTTGCTGCTACAGATCCAGACTAACACGGCTACCCCTCTGATACTTGAATAGCAGAAAATCATCTTGGCCACATAGTCTTCTGCTAATGCAAGAAAATAACAGGTTTATTTCATATAGTTAATGAAATGGAGAGTATGATTTAGAAGCAGATGTTAAGGTGCTTCAGATGAAAGACCCGTTAGTCATTGAATTTATGCAAAAAATACAGTTTTTTTTTTTTTAAAAGGGAATGAACAAATGCAACATGATTCTTACTCAGTATATCATTAACAAACAATATCTGAAATCCATTCATTAGATGCTCCTCTTTCTTTCTTTTCCCCCCTTACAGGATGTTTGATGAGAGAATTTTTACAGGTACGTTAATAACATTCTTTGACTTATTGTCTGTGAAGAGATTGCAGAGGAGTTAAGATAATGTTGTCAAACGTCAAATGTAATCTATAAACAGCTATAAGTGAAGGACAAATGTAGTTGTGCTCACCAACAATAAAACTTTATTTACATACTATACTCCATGCAAAGGATCAGCTCATTGAACTGTGCATCATGTAAGTCTCATTTTAGCCTGTGAAATAGGGCTGAAGTGAAATGTGAGTGGTGCATAGGCCGTAAACTGGCTTTGTGCACAGGATAAATTTCACCTTCCAAAATCTGTGATGTACTTACGAAGGCAAAAACACACCTTGGATTCCACTTTGTAAATTGTTCTTTCTCCTTTGCATATGAAGTGCTAACTCCACTCTGATTTTCTGTTGGTTTAACAAAAAAAAAAAAACAAAAATCCCCAAGTACTTCAGTGTAGCTGCTTGGCTTTGTCTTCTGTGTCTTGTTACTTGTGTTGCAAACAGAGTAACATGAGGAGTTTCTCTTTAAAACAACTTCTAACACAGAAAATGGGGCATATTATAGTAAGAGCTGAGCATCCCTTTCAAGTGCTGTGAGACCATATCAAGAAGATTGCCCTAGTGGCTTCTTCCTGTCTTAACCTGATGTAGGTCTGAACAGTTACTGTAAAAATGGCACCACCTGGTCATATGTTTTGTGTCTGCCAACAATTTGAGACCCACTGGGCTCAGTTTACAAGCAAATACTTCTAGAACTTTGCAAACTTTTGTTGGGATGTGAGGGTCAAACTGGGTGTCTTCATCGCCACTTATAAAGGTCCTACAAGCCACATGAACCCTTCAATAGCAGCTGTACAACCTTGTTCTATTCCTGGTAAGCCCTCGCTAACACCCATGTGGCCCCTTTGCCTACAATAAGGTTTATGCAAGTGTAATTGACTAGAAATGAGGCAACAATTTTGTTGTTGCATAGGATTGGAATGCGTTCCAGCTCATTCCCTCCTAGCTGTTTTGGTCTCTGCAGGGCTAACAGAAGCAAGAAGCCGTTAAAACTCAAGTCAGCAGATATGCATACACAAAAGAACTAGATCTGCTGAGGAGGGCCATGCCACTTTAAGATTACACTTTGCCAGAGTGGAGCTGCACTTTAAGTTTTCATCTACAAAGTATCCCAAGATTTCCACTTCAGTTTTGCACAACATTTAATTAAGACCCCACCATGGCTAGGAAACCTATTTTTGCTGTTCCCCTGGGCAGGTGCTTACATCAGGCTTCATTGTTGCAAGAGCAAGGTTTTGGTATGTGGGAAAAGGTAAATTAAAAGGACCCAGTTGAACTGTTCGAAGATAAATAGCATCTTTAACGCTGCTCCATGCTGCTTGGTGTTCCCATTACAAAGCCCTTCACATGCCAGAGCCAAAAGAAAAGGGACTTTACCTTGCCATAGATTAGACGTACTTCAAAAGCAGGTAGCTGCAAGGTGGCTGAGAGCAGAGTATAGTTCAGGTATTATGAATAATAATGAGGCGCCTCCCTAATTTGTGCATCTTGGCAGCATCGTTCTGCTCCCTCTTCCCCAGATCTAGTTAATCCTTCAACTCTCCATTCACCTTCTCTCCATAGTCCCTGATTCCGTTTCCTATGCTGACTTCATAGTACTCTTTTCATCTCCAGGATCATTGCTGGAGCTTGATTACAGCTACATGTGGGTTGCTGAGGAGCAGGGGAAGAGCAAAGAGACTGTCTTCATGGCAGCCTAATGCTTGTTCTTCCCCATGTCTCAAGCTGTCAAGCACTTCTCTCACTCACATGGACATATTTTATATGCTCAGGTGTTGCTGCTGGCTCCGGCCTCTTCCCCCACTGAATACAGAAAGGAAATTGCTTGCATCTGCAGTGCAGTGTGATGCCTTTGGCTCAGCAGCCGCCTACCCATTCCGCCTGGTTTCTAGCCTCTCTGTGGGGCTGACGGTTGCTCATTGCCTTGCCTCCCTACCTCAAATGGCCCTGTTCCTGTGCATCACCCAGGGTTCCCACTACTATCAGTGCTGAGTTCTGAATTGGATGTTTCAAATATTCGAGCCCCCTCCAACTTACCTCAGGAATTTGGGCTGCCTGAGGCAGTGCTAATATCAAACCACTCACCAGGAAGGTGAACAGGGTGGAGTCTGCGTACTGGTACCCAGCAACCAAATTCATCTTTGAGCTGTGTCCCCTACCCCACCCCCCGAGAAGTGAGGAAACATGGTGAATTGAGAGAGGAGACAGGGAAGATCAAAAACAAGAGGCAGGCTTGGTAGAAGATCCATCCAGAGAGGCATGTGTAAATGACAGTCATCTTCATTACAATCCCTTGCCCTGCCCCCCACCAAACCCCTCCTGGTGCCTACCTCCCTGGCCCACACATGTGAAACTGGTCCCTTAACCTGTTTTTTGAGGAATTTTCCCCCTGCAGCCCACCTTGTGACACGCTTTTGCTGTGTTCAGTCATGTTATTCTGACTAGCCATCCCTGTGCTAGGAGGTCCGGCTCAATACAAAGGCTTCCATGTCCCAGGGGGTTCTGCATCTCTTCCTGCTAGAAGGGCGTTAAGGTGATTACCAAGCAGAATTTCCTGTGCTAGATCATGCAGGTGTTACGATGTCCCCTTATCTTTGGGCTGTCCATACTGCAGTCATGGCTGCTTGAGGAGACCTAACCCTGAGCTCATTTTAATCTAGTCAGCTCAGGAGCAGGGCAGCCCCAGCAGCACTTGCTTCAGTGCAGATTATCCCTGGGAGTAATTACCCAGAGTTCCAGGCAGGCTTGAACCACCCATGCGGAAGTGCGCCCCCTGCTCTGGGGCCTGAGTTACCTTTAAGTTCACTTGGTGTCTCTGCTGAGCTGCAGTCACACCATCAGATTGCTGGATTGACATGGTCTCGTAAGTGTAACACAGACACCCACTTTTCATGCGTCATAAGCTTCTGACTGGCTTCATAAGTCCAGGAGGGAAACACTACATCGTCTCATGAGCTATGCTGCTAGCGTGAGGATTCTTCTGTGGTTAATTCTGGTTTTGCTTTTCATTATGCAACCTTGCTGTGGAACTGGGACCAGGGAGTAAATTTACCAAAGATCCAACCAAGCTGGAGCCCTCCAGCCCATCCGGGGAAATCTCACCAGAACCGCACAGAATGGCTGTGCTGGACCTAGCAGGGACTTCTCAGACTAATAGGTATGTGGCTCCAACTAAGTGGTTTACTCCGTATTGGCTCGTGACCAGATTGTGGCATGCTCAGCCCATGGGCAGCTCAGCTGAGGGCCACTTGAGTTGCTGGTGGAGTGAAGTTCTCTGTGGAAGTATCGAACCTCACTGAACTGTCCTATGTCTTTCATTGGTTACAGTTGCAGTGCAGTAGGGCAGCTGGAAACATTCCTCTTTCAGTTCCGTATGGTTTTCATTTTTTTAACGTGGTACAGTAGGTTGAAGTGACTAGTAAAGCTGTAAGGGACAGCGTGTCTAATCAGCCTTCGTTTGTGAGACTTTTAATGCAGGAGACTGTTGAGGAACTAGCCGTTAGTTACAGCAAGGCTGGGAGATCTTGGGCAGAGGGAGGAGGGGGAAGAATACGAAAAACAAAAAATGAAAAGTATGCCCTCAGCCCAAATATATTTGTCTACGTACGTGTGTGTGTGCGTGTGACCATGTGTAAGAGTGATGTTTTAATATCAGTACTGTCTGAAGACCAGATGTGGGAGTCAAAGAAGCAGGTTTTTTGCCAGAGTGCAAATTGAATAAGAACTTCAGGATGGAGAGAGGCAGTTCTCAGTAGTGATGGGTGGCAGAACAAGCAGCACTGGTCTTGAGTTACAGTGGGGGAAGTCTAGACTGAATATTAGGGACAAACTATTTCACTAGGGCTAGAGCCACACTACCTCAGAAGGGTTGATCTTCTTTGTGCATGTGTGAAATGGTGCTTTCCAGGGTCAAAGTCAACCCCAGAACTCCTCACAAGCGGTGAGGATTAAGGGAGGTTGATGGGAGAAATTCTCCCATTGACCATCCTCCAGGTAGACAGACGTGGAAGTTGACTGCTGATAAGTCAATTTTAGCTATGCAATTGGCATAGCTAAAATTGCGTATTGGCGATTGACTGCTATGTCTAGTGCAGCCATTACCTGGCAGGGTGGTGAATCACTGGAATGGGTTATCTATAGAGGTGATGGAATCTCCATCCTTAGAGCAGCGGTGTCCGATAGGAATTCAGAGCTCACCACGCTTGTGGGTGTCATCTTTCCATATTCTCCACTTATATTATACAAAACTTTATTTAAAAAAAATACCTTTTGGCCTTTGAATTTGCACAAAACTGTGAGATGATGTATTACTCACAGACACCAGTACAGCAACACGACTCATTGCAGTAAAGGGAAACTAACTATGGAAACAAAAAGCAGTCAAGTAGCACTTTAAAGACTAGCAAAAGAGTTTATTAGGTGAGCTTTCGTGGGACAGACCCACTTCTTCAGACCATATCCAGACCAGAACAGACTCAATATTTAAGACACAGAGAACAAAAAACAGTAAGCAAGAAGGACAAATCAGAAAAAGATAATCAAGGTGAGCAAATCAGAGAGTGGAGGGGTGGGGGGGAAGGTCAAGAATTAGATTGAGCCAAGTATGCAGACGAGCCCCTATAAGCCGTGTCTACACGTGCACGCTACTTTGAAGTAGCGGCACTAACTTTGAAATAGCGCCCGTCACGGCTACACGTGTTGGGCACTATTTCGATGTTAACATCGACGTTAAGCAGCGAGACGTCAAAGCCGCTAACCCCATGAGGGGATAGGAATAGCGCCCTACTTCGACGTTCAGTGTCGAAATAGGGACCGTGTAGTCATTACGCGTCCCGCAACATCGAAATTATGGGGTCCTCCATGGCGGCCATCAGCTGAGGGGTTGACAGACGCTCTCTCTCCAGCCCCTGCGGGGCTTTATGGTCACCGTGTGCAGCAGCCCTTAGCCCAGGGCTTCTGGCTGCTGCTGCTGCAGCTGGGGATCCATGCTGCATGCACATGGTCTGCAACCAGTTGTCGGCTCTGTGGATCTTGTGTTGTTTAGTGCAAGTGTGTCTGGGAGGGGCCCTTTAAGGGAGCGGCTTGCTGTTGAGTCTGCCCTGTGACCCTGTCTGCAGCTGTGCCTGGCACCCTTATTTCGATGTGTGCTACTGTGGCGTGTAGACGTTCCCTCGCAGCGCCTATTTCGATGTGGTGCTGCGCAACGTCGATGTTGAACGTCGACGTTGCCAGCCCTGGAGGACGTGTAGACGTTATTCATCGAAATAGCCTATTTCGATGTCACTACATCTGGAGTGTTTTGATGTCTGTTTTGTGCCCATTGACCCTTTGTCTAAGGGAGTTAGAAGTCTGTCCAATATACAAAGCATCTCCAGATCCACAAACCAGTTAGTCAACATTTTAATGGAATGGGGCATTCTGTCAATGACCTAAAGGTATGTGTGTTGTTGAAGAAGAATTATTGCACTGTTCTGGAAAGGGAAACAGCCGAGCTGGCTTTTATATTCAAATTCGGCATATTAACACATGGTTTAAATCGTGACGGGAACTTTCTGAGTCACCATAGGGGCTCGTCTGCATACTTGGCTCAATCTAATTCTTGACCATCCCCCCCACCCCTCCACTCTCTGATTTGCTCACCTTGATTATCTTTTTCTGATTTGTCCTCCTTGCTTACTGTTTTTGATTGTCTGTGCCTTAAATATTGAGTCTGTTCTGGTCTGGCTATGGTCTGAAGAAGTGGGTCTGTCCCACGAAAACTCACCTAATAAACTCTTATGCTAGTCTTTAAAGTGCTACTTGACTGCTTTTTGTTTTGATAGTGTATAGACTAGCACGGCTTCCTCTCTGTTACTATTAACTGTGGAAAGGCTTTGAACCCCACGTAGCCTGTAACAACCACCCCTGGCATGGCTGGGAGTGGTGCAGCTCCATCTGTTCCCACAAGTAGTGCACAGACAGTGGCACAGCCCCCACGCATTAGAGGGCATGATATCAAACCCCCATCCTTGCCATGCCCTGCAGTGCTCCCTTTGAACATGGGCAGTGTCAATGCCCGCAGGGGTTCCCCGCTGGCTGGCACACTTTCTCTCCTGGGTGAGTGCAGGGACGAATCAGGCTGCTTCCTGGACAGGGCAAGGTGCGAGTGTGAGTCAGTGTGTGCAAATGCACACGGGCATGTGCAGGAGCATGCCCGACTGTCTGACTTCGGCAGGAGCATGTGTAAGGGTTGGGAGCGGCCAGGCTGCTGGAGCTGTCTGCCTGTGGCTGGATGGCTCCAGGCCATGGGAAAGCATCCAGAACCAGAGTCGCTCTGTATTGCTACGTTTCCACTGCATACCGTTCGCCTTGTTAGTTTCGAGTAAAGAAGAGGAGATGTCTGCATGTCTGTCTGATACACACAATGTATGCAGTTTCCTGAAGCTGAAATGATCTATTTTGTAGCTGCTAATGACTGATTGTGTCACAACTTGTGTCAGTCGCAGTAGCATTGTGATGCCCTCTGCATTGCGCCTGTGCTAATTGCTTTAAGCATGTGTGACGAATTCGAAGCATTATTAGTATTTGCCGCAAGGCAGTGTCCTATTCGCCACATGTGTTGAGTAGCGAATGGATGAGACACCGCAGCTCTAGAGGTTTTTAAGTCCCAGCTTAACCAGGTCTTGGCTGGGATGGTATAGTTAGGGTTGATCCTACTATGGGCAGTAGGGTTGAACTTGATGACATCCTGGGGTCTCTTCCAGACCTAGGATTCTGTTGAGTCTATGATTTGCCCCAAGTTAGGTCCATGTCTGAGCCTTACAGTGTGGTATTGTGGCCGGTTTTTGCATTCTGTCTTTTGAGATTGCAGGCTCCTCAGAACAGGGACTGTATGCTCTTTTGTCACTTGAGCAGTGCTGGGTACACTGTTGGCACTGGGATATTAAAGACAAAGTTGCTGCCAAGTGTAGGGAGGCAATATTTTTTTTCATCATCTTGGGAGTTTCGAGCACGCTCTTAACAAATCTCCACTGGCAGCCATCTGAAATCAGGAAAGCACATGACTAATGCTACGTCTACACTATGAGATAAATTTGAATTTATGAAATTTGAGTTTGTAATGCTGGGATTTATAAATTGAAATTTGAGTACCTTCACCTCCCCACAAATTCAAGTTAGTGCTCTCACACTGAATTGTCAAAGATAGACTGTTGCAGAAGTGCATTATGGAAACCTATCCCGCGGTTCCCTTAGCACTGTAGCATTTTGGGGTTTTTTTTTTTTTTTTTTTTGCTGCTTCAGTATGGGGAAGAAATGCCCCCGCAAGTGGTTGTGGGTATGTGATGTCATCTTCCCACATCGCATTGCCCTCATTCCCCCCATTGACAGCCACCCCCCGAAATCTTTTCTGCAATGGGGAGACTTTCCCATCAATAGTCAGCCCTCAAAATTTTTGTTGCGGGAGTGGAAACTGATCAGAAAGAAAATGAATTTGCATTCTTGATACCATTCAAATTTGCGGGCTTCCTGTTACTTTACTTCCTGTGTACCTGAAGAGCATCAGAGATGCAACTGCCCAGAATGGACAACTGTGGGGCACTATGCGATACATGGGACTCCTCTGGAGGCAAGTAAAACCGGTTTAAATGGAAGCTGTTTCCACACTACTATTAATCTGAATGTTTACATTCAAACTTCCCATTAATCCCACTCGGGTGGTCAGAATAAGAATATTGGCTGTAGTGCCCCCTGAATTGGAAATAATGGCATTTGATGTGTGACCAGTCATAATTTAAAATTGACCTAAGTGCCTTAGATTTGAACTTATGCTGTAGTGTAGACATAGCCTAAGGAGGGGTGAAATGGAAGGGACCTAGTGCTGTTGCTGATAACGTAATGCCTCTAAGTGCTTTGTTATAGCACAATAATGAAGACCAGCTGTGCTCATTTTTCACCATTTTATTGTGTTCCCATCCTTGCTGCCATTATCAATCCACTAGAGAAATCCAATCATCCTGATCAAAACCACCGAGTTTGACCAGAAGGGGTCAGATTGCTACTTGTGCAGACAAGCTAGGGGAAGATTTCGTCCTGAATTATTTGAGATGCATAAAATAGGTTTATAAAGTGATTCTCAGGCTGCAGTGTAACAGGCCGTGCTTTATAAGAAGCGTACAGGTTGAACCTCTCTCGTCTGACAACCTTGGGACCTGACCGGTACCAAACCAGAGAATTTGCTGAACCACAGGAGGTCAATGTTGTCTAGCACATTACCAACACTTCCACTGCATACGGGGCTCTGAGAACACATTTATAGGCAAATTACAGCTAAATAACAGCACAGAACACTGAGAGTCAGGACTGGTGGGTGTGAACAAACTTTGAGACCACGGGAAACCTGGAAACTCCCAAGGTAAGTGGACATCCAGCTAACTAAAGTCATGCCAGACCATGGGTAGTATTGGAGTAGAGAGGGTCAGCCTGTACATTCATAACTGATTGATAGCTGTTTGACAGATGTGTAATCAAACTCCTAGGCTGTGTCTACACTTGCATTCTTCTTTCGAAAGAATGCAAGGCGTAGGAGCTATTCTGTGACATCCCTTTTGGAGGCTCAGTCTACACTTCCCTTCACCCACATGCCCAGTCAGCTCTGCCAGGAGAAATCCTGGTGCCAGTGAGGCCCAGGGCAAAACTTTCCTGTTGCTTTGTGGCTGTGATGGGAGACTTTTGTGGGGTTACATTGAGTGTGTCTAGATGGCCTGGTAACTCCAGTTTGTGGGACCTGGGCTGGTGGACTCAGTGTTTCCAGCTGCACTGAGTTTACAGTTGGGAGACCCAGGTCTCACAGCCATGCCAGTGCGTTCATAGTTCATTACACAGACCATCTGGCTTGGGTCTGCAGCTTAAAATGCATCCACACTGCAAAATGATAAGGCTTGGACCTAAGTCTCAGCAAGGCTGGGGCTCTGCTGCCCTGCTCCCTCAAGCAAGGCTGTAGAACAAGGCCCAAGACCAATTGATTTGTATATGCCTGGAAGGGGCATTAGACCAGAGCTTAAGTGTGCAGTGTAGACTTGCCCACTGAGGTTGTTCACAGTCTAGCTCGAAAGGCCTCAGATTATTTGGCACCAATTTCAATATCCTCTAACTTTGTGATGATGGATGGTGAATCCCTCTGGGGAAAAAAGTCTTCACAAATATCCTGAGATGGTTACTGTTGAGGGCAGGTACTGGTTACAAGTAACAGTGATTGCTCTGCTTGTGCATAGCTGTGTCACAAGTGGCTGCAATGATGTCCTGTATAAGACAGGCACAGCTCAACTAACGAGTGCTGTTGGCTGTACTTAGGGCACATGGAGTTGCTCCAGTTTAACTGAGGTGGGATTTTTAAAATTAAATTCACTTAAAATGCCCCAAAGTCTATGTGCACATTCTTCTTTTAGTTTTAACCAGTCTTATTTAAACACAAGAACCAGGTATTATTCTACTGTATTTGATTAGGAGCAGATGAAAGCTAAACCTCTCTTAAAACAGTGGTCTTTTGCACTAGGTTAACTAAACTGTGTGTATGTGACCCACTCACTTTTATATGTTAAAGATTCATAAATAATGTGCCACTTCCAGCCCCCTGTTGTAGAGCTCGTTAGCTCAATCAGTTTCAGTTTATGCTTGTAGCCATGCAGATCCTGTTTAGTCACTGATGCCTTGGTCAAGCAGACAAGGCTATGCTTTCCAAGAATGGGGGGACCAGTTGCTTTGGGGAGGGTCTAAAGGGGCAGTAAGTAAACATGTAGAACACATGCCTGAATTGGTGTTGAATCAATTCCTCTTTGTCCGGAGCTTTTTGTCACATGCAAGCGCTGAACAGTTCCAAAGTATTTTAGCACAAGGAATGCATTGAACTAGAATTCTAAACACCTGACAGTCACGTTCTTTGGCATCTGAGACCAGAAGGAACTTTGTGTGATGGGAGCTGTCAGAGCTTAGGGTGGAATTTGGATCGGGCTCCGTTTCTTCCCCTTTTACAAATATTTGTGAGATGGAGACTGTTGCGCTAGTCTCAGCCAAGTGAGAAACTCGGGAAATAGTCTCTGGAGCAAGAGGAGGTCTTCAAAAACTACAGGGTGTCAGGTTCTTCCTTCTGAGCAAGCATCAGAACTTGCAAAGGGATCTCTCTTGAGTGCTGCCCTGTGTTTAAGGAATGTTTCCCAGGGAGAGGTTGTCTTTTACAAGCAGAATCCAACCTCTTGGTCTCCCAGTGCTTTGGCAAGGATTTATCAAGGTACAGAAACATACGCTGAACCTTTATTATGGGAGCTCTTGTGTTCCTCTTAAGTAAACCATTTATATATACGCTTAAGAAGTGTTCTGCTGAATCGAATCTTAGAGGAAGAGTTGCAGCTGGGGAATCTGTATTTCAAATGTAGGATTGGATTGCACAATATGTGCTGCTGAAGGAAGTGATTATACTGGTAATATGTTGTTGAAATGTAAGAATTGCTGTATAAATGGGGGGTCAGACCCTATACTCATCAAAGTCGGTGAAAGGGTTGATTTCAGTGGGCATTGGGATGGGTGTTTCTTTATATGGGTATAATATATAGGAAGATGTGTTGCATAGATGGAAAAGCTCTATTGTCTACTTGACTATGCATAATCTTTGCTAAATGAGTGCATAATGGGTACTGCAGATTAGGACTTCATCCTGCACTGCTGATGGTAATCAGTGTTTTGCTGTTCTGCCTAGATGGATACTTACACAGCCCTAATTACTATAGTACATGGACTTCATTACTGTGTTAATTTTCACCGGATTCAGCTCTCAGTTAGTTACACTACCGTGAGTTCAGGGAAGTCAGAGGGTCGGTGTGCATTTACCGTGATCGAACCAACTAACCCATTAACTTCAACTGGTCTAAGTGAGAATGTAATCAGCCCATGTATGTGGAATTCACATGCTACATGAATTATAGCCTATTTGAGTTAATTCAGTATGTTACAGAGGAAATGCTAAATTGCAGTGGCAATGCAAAATGTGCCTTGATCGTACATGACTCCAGATTGCTCCCCGCCATGTTTCAGTGATGATTTCTAAATGAAATATATATATTTTTAGAAAAAAAAGTCCATGTCCATATGTAGCATACAAGCAAAGACTTGGGCTCCCCTGTTAAGGACACAGAAATTGCCAGACTAGTCATCCAGCTAATTCAGGAAAGTTTCTCTGGCATTTGATAACCCAAATGTTTCAGAGGAAGGTCCCCCGAACAGGACAATTATGGGATAATGTGCCCCAGGGAAAATTTCCTCCTAAGCCCCGTTAGCCCCAGGTTGGCTAATGCCCAGATCATGCAGGTTTACATCTCTTAAAAAACTCATTTACTCTTTTTTTTTTTCTTTTTTTAAATATTTAGTAAGAGCTGCGTATAGCCTGGCTCTCCGTATGAACCCTTACATTCTTAGAGAGGGATTTTCCAAAGCACACCTGGTTGGCTTAGCTGTTGAAGTCTGAGCTACAGCTCCCATCAACTTTGGTGGTTGCAAATTCAGCTGAACAATGAGTCCTGGGCTGGAGAAATAACAAACACTCCCATCAGCTTAAAGCATTTCCACCAGAAGTGCTAATTGGAACAGCTGCACCGATGAAAGCTTGCAGCATTGACCTGAAGTTTGTTGGTAAAATTCGGTGAGGTTCTACTCTGCTGATGCCTGTAGGTTTACACCTGGTTTGCACTGATGTGACTGAGTGGGGACTTGGAACCCAGTGAGCTTACTTACTAAAAATCCCAGGACAACTCATGGTTTAGCCTCCATTCAGACAGCATGCAGAAGATTTATCTCATTCATGGCAATGCTTGAAAGACTTGCAGGGTTTCAGATACACAGGATGTCGAGTTCTGAATCCTCCCAGGAGTTCAGATATATAACAACACTGGGAAACTGAGTTTGATTTGAGACCTGTTTATCTGAAGAACATTTTCAAAAATTTCCTTTGCACGAGCAACGCCAAGGTAATTATCCCCATGCAAACCGCTACCACAGACACTTCATGCTGATGTAAAGCAAGGTTTATGCTGGTAAGCTAAAATACTATTTGCCTATCTGTAGCTCATGCAAGAGAAACCCTTTGTGCTATGCCATGCCGTCCTGTAATACTTACGAAAATATGTTATCATTATCTGATTTGCTGACAAGTTGTATAAACCGTAAAGAAGGGAGTATGCAGTGGTTTACTGACATGAGAAGCCCTGGGAGTTGTCATGAATTCTTTCAACTAGAGAGCTCTGCTTCTAGCATCATTAGTGTCTAAGGGGATCTTTATTTTTAAATTATGCAAAGGAAGTATTGAATTTGGAGCTAGTTTCCTCCCCGCATTCCCCGGTCCCTTGAAAATGCCTCTTTTGTCTATTTACTGCACTGTACATAAATTTCAATATTTTAAGCTAGCCATTCATAGTTCCTTTACTATGTCTCACATCTGCTTCTCCTTATCAGGTCTGAAAAGAGTAGTATTTCTGAAGACTGTGAACCAGGTGAGCAAGAAATAATTGCTGCTTTCTGCTGAAAAAAGAGTAACAGTGAGGGACCAAAAAAAAAAAAAATCCTAGGTTCCTTCTAATAAATATCTGATTTCCTTAGGAAGCAGATAAACTCTCCAGTTCTTTAGCTGAGATGGCACATGAAAACACATTTGCAGAGTACACACGCACTTTGCAAGAGCTGCAGTTTGGCTATTGTGGTGAAACCTTTCAGTACAAATGACAAAAATGTAGCAAACAGTGCTGCCTATCAGAGCTCCCTGTGGTGTACTCTGCCTTCTATTGTGTGAGGCTTGGGCTCTGAATGCTCCTATTGACTAGCTTATAGGAAGAGAGATGTCAGGGTGAGGACAATGCCTTCTATGAGGGGCGATAAAGCATTCTGTGATTTTCTGTATGAGGGAAGGGTGTGTGTGTGGGCGGGGGGTATACAGAGAGAGAGAGATGGAGACACACTCCCTATCTAAAATGAGCCCATCTGAGCAAGAACTCAAGTTAAGAACAAGAATAACTACCCAGAAGAGGAAGCTGAATAATGGTGGTCGAAAGTCTGTGGAAAATCTAATGGACTACAGACTGTGGCACTGTAGTACCATAGATTGAACCTTTCTCATCCGGCACCATTGGGACCTGACTGGTGACGGATGAGAAAATTTGTCAGATGATGGGAGGTAAGTATTTTCTAGCACATTACGAACACTTCCACTGTTTCCTGGGCTCTTAGAAAATATTTAGAGGTAAATTACAGCTAAATAACTGCACAGAATACTGAGAGCCAGGACTGGTGTCTGGAAAAAAAATTTATAGGACCACGGGAAACATGGCCACACACATAAGTAGTCATCATCCAGCTAACTAAATTCATATTGGATTATGGTGTTTGCCGGACAAGAGAGTTCTGGATTAGAGAAGTTCAACTTGTAGTGGCAAGAGTGAAGTACAATCAATGATCCTTTCTAGAGAAGCTTCCTTTAGAAATATCTTTGAAACCTTTGTGACCTGAATTGATCATCACAAAATCCTTAGGAGGCGGATGAGTATTCTCCCCATTTCACAGACAGGGAAGTAGAGATATTTATCCCATGGCCTTTTGGTAGGCCTTTTTGCAACAGAACACTTTGAAAATATTCGCACTTAGATGCATGCTTAAATGTAGTGTGAATTAGAGCAGTTTTTACTGAGGCCTTTTCTGCCAGAAGAAGTTGATGTGATTTAACTGCCAGTTGAATTTCAAGCAGAATAGGTAAGCTGGTGCAAAAGGCTGTGAGCACTCTTCTTATTCTGGTTTTAACCAGGCTTCAGTTTGGCTTAAATTGATTAGAAATCCATTTCAGATGAAGTGACATAAGCTAGTCTTAAAGTGAAATAAGAGCATTCATACAGGGCTTGACTGTGTTAACTAAATCAGTTTAGGTAATTATTTAAATTAAACCCATGCTGTTTTCTCAGATTAGCAAAGCCTTATTTGTTCCCTGCCTCAGTTTTTCTATCTGTCCGTTGTTAGTGCTGGTTATCTATATGTGCAGTGTGCTTTGAAATCTATGAGTGCAGTGATAGAAGTTATTAGTAACAGGTCACTATCTAGAATCTAATATACAGGCAGTGAAGATTTTTCTTTCCCACTTGCTGATAATTAAGCAGCCAGTTCTAGTGTTCCATGCCTCTAATTATTTTTGTTTCCCTGCTAGGTACGTCTGCAGAGCTGAGTGGGCTCAGACATATCAAAATAGAGCCAGATGAGCTGGACATCATTCAAATCACGGTTCCAGGTAAACGCTGAAACTTTCAAATAACTTAGAAATAGCTTGGTAGAGAATTTAGACTGCCCTGAATGAAGGTTTTGATTTGTAAAAGCACAAAGGCACATTGCGGGAACTTGGGATGTCTCCTCATCACACTTTCTCTTAGGGATTTGGCGTGAAATTCATCCTTTCTCTTTTAAAAGTCAAGTTCCAGCTGCACATTGGAAGTTAGCTGATTTCCTATGAAGACCTCTGGAATGATACCTAGTTTTGCTTTTTGCCATTTTCTGTGTCAGCTCATTTTATGCCTTTTGCACTGTCCCTGTCTGACCTCTAGCCAGGCAGGCTGGGAGGAGACACTTCTGGAGCAAATACTAATGCTGCTCTTTCAGTGATAAGCAAGAAGTGCTGAAATAGTAGGTGACCATTGCCTTCCTCTGTTCCTGAACATGTGTTCTCCATTCGAACCTCAGTCAGTATCATTGTTCCCACTTTACAAAGGTGGAAAGTGAGACACAGAAAGTTAAAGTACTTGTCCCATGTCACATACCAAATCTCATGGCAGGATTCAATATAGAACCCAGATTTTCTGGTGTCCAACTATAGACGTTCTTGCTTTCAGAAGGAGCAGATTGGAAACGGTGGTGGACTGAGGAGGAATGGTATGGAGGGGGTCTGGAAGAGATTTTAAAGAGATCTCGCTTTAAGTTGTATCTGTCCGTTTATTCTGGAGATGAACACCAATAATGTGGGTGCACCAGTGTGTGTGTGGAGCGGGGAGTTGTTTTAGGCTGGTCCCTTTAAATTGTGTCCTCTGTTTTTCTGTAGCACCCAAAGGGTCTAACTGGGTCATGGGTTTGCCAAAAGATGGTGTTACATCACTTCTTTCTCTGATTAGTTGATATGCCCCCCCTAGGGCCGCTGTGACTTCTCTGGAGACTTCATGTGGCTAGGGCTTATCGTCGTACAAGGGAATAAATAGTAGCTTCAAGCAACCAGTTTTCAGGCTACCAGGTTGTGAGTGAGCAATCAGTGATGCACATGTGCTAGATAGTCTTGTTGTGATCTGTAAAGTTCATGTGCTGCTCGCTCGCGCGCACACACACGCACACACACGACTGAAGTTGGTCTCGGTCACAGGGGTAGAATGGATCACACATTAGCTGCCTCCTATCTTGGCACGACCCATCCTAAGAAGATGCCCTGTTGGAGGGAGAAGCAGTGACTTCAGATCTTCAAGCATTGCCTAGTGGGTTCCCAGCATGAGGTGCAGGCAGAGCCAAACAGACTTTGGAGCAGGGCTGGGACCTGGCTGAGGTCAATGGAGGGCACGCAGGAATGATAAAATAAAGCCTCATGGCTTCTATGAGAGGCCAGGTCTGGATGAAGCTCAGGACCAGGAAGGCTCACACTCCCTGCCCTAACCCAAGTAAGCTGGCCCTATCAGGCTCCTTACCTCAACAGGATTAGGTTTGAATCTCTGTGAAGATATTGTCATGATTTAACACCTAAGGGGCTACTTGGAGTTTAGATGTAGCTTCTTTGCTGTTCGTGCCAGAAGGGGACTAGAGATATATCTGATCTGGCCAGAGGGCCAACCCACAGAACTGCCTCATCACTGGGGTACTAGAGAGGCAGAACTTCTAAAAACCTTTGCTTGGACCCAAGGGGGCAACCTGGCACATGAATGTAATCCCAGAGTAACCCCATTGGCTTTATGGAGGTTGCCACAGAGTTACTGCAGTCCAGCTGAGAGCAGAATAGAGTCCACCACCTTTTCTTTAGTCCTGGTGTTTGGCTATCCCAGCCTTATTTTGGGGAAAATTTGCATGAATGAATTAGATTGATCAGCTGGGTCAGGGAAGGGGCAGGCAGACAATGCAAGTTGGGTGAGGTGTCAGCCAACAGAATCAGCCTATGGTTTTAGAGGAGACAGTGGAGATGGAGCTACAGGGAGACATGGAGGATTGGAATCAGCGTGCATTTGTGAGCCACTTACCCTTGGGTAGATGATCACCCTGAAAGGTTGCTGGGCGGATATGCAGCACTGGGATCCTGTACAGCCAAATGGGCAAATAGTTTCTGAAGGCAAAACCAAAAAAATCCCCTAGTTTGTTCCTTGTGTGTTGTATAAGGTTGAAAGATATCACACCTAAAGTTCCGGACCAGGGGGCCAGTTCAGGAAGGCATCCCTGGTTCAGAGGGGCAGCTAAGCATGTGTTGAGCTTCAAATCAGTGAGACCTTAAGCACTTGCCTGGGGCCCAGATCCAAGGTGCCGAACACAGTTTAATTTCAGTGGAAGACATGCACCTGTATGAGCCCAAGTGGGATCCTGGACAAGCCCGGTCATCCTGCTTTGGGAGGGAGCTGCACTCCATGACCTCTTGAGGTCTCTTCCAGCCCTAGGATTCTATGATTCTATGAATGTTTTCTTGAGTCCTAGAGTCATTGAGGTCACAGGCCGTAATGTGGACAGCAGCATTGAGAACACTAGTTTCTGGAGAGTAAAGATGAGGGATCAGGTGCTTCCCTTAGAATACTATACTTTGGGCTGGTATTTATTGAATATTTACCTTAGCTAGACACGGCACCAAACGGTAGGAAAACCATTAAGCGATAATTAGCAAGGTGCATTTTCAGTGTGCTTTACAAGTATTAACTAAAGTGTAACATTGATAGAAGTAGATCATAAGCATGACATTGAACATGTCCCTTCGGGAGGTAATGCTCTTGGGTAGAAATAGCACCCAAGTTAGCTGTAGTTCAGGTAGTTCTGAATTAGAGTTACCTGTGCCCATGTGGCTCAAATCCATTGAAGTCTGTGAAGTCACTCTGGAATTTGTATCAGCTCAAGGAGACTGGACTCTCTCCCATAGTTAATATAGAGGAAGGAAAAAGGATCCTGATATATTGCTAGATGAAACATTGCCCCGGTTATGTGACACTTGGAGTTCAGAGTCCACATAAGTAGTAAAAATCAGAGGCTGGTTTAGTTATATTGGAGGGAATACAGCTTAGGGGAAAAAAGATGATTAATAAACTGGAGGTGCTCACATGTGAGGGGGAATGGATTAAACGCAGGATATTTATCCTAAGACAAAGTGACTAAATAGTGACCTGACTGAAGTATTGAAAGGAGTTAAAGGTGTACTTTGAAATTAAATTTGGAGATCTCTTTGAGGGCACTGGAGAGACCAGTGCTGGAGGAGGCATGTTTAAATTGAGGACATATATGCAAGGAAGCATTCTTTTAGGGAGCAAGGCAGTTAGTTGGTGGAGTATTCTTCCTAAGGAGCAGGCAGTGAAGTCAGTCAACATTAATGTATTAAGCCAGAATTGCATGTCTAGGTATTTAGTCATCATGAAGCCATTTTTGTTGACACGAGGAAACTTTTGCAGACTATTTTTCAGGGAAACTATTTTCCCTGGTTTGGGAAGGTGGGGAAGAGGTGTTCATAGACATGTTCTCATATCCTTTCGCAAGGATTAAAGTGTGTAGGAGAAGGATAGCAGCGTTGCCATCAAAACATTCCAAATACAGGGGCCCAGACGCTCAAGGACACTTAGGTACATAACTCCCATTTCTATGGGAATTAGATGCCGAAGTACCTTTGAGGATGTGTGATTAGTCCTGATTCAGGTTGTACGTGCCTTCCTGACTGTGTAACTGCAACCTTTATCCATGTCGCTTGCAAGGCATATATTGATTAGGTTAGTTTTTCATAAATTCTTGTGGATGGACCAGAAAGCTCCGACATCTGCTTCTAGGGACAGTAGCAGGGCTGTCAGAACTGTCTTTGGTGCTTTGTTCGCAGACCGATCCCCCAGTTCTGATGGAATGCATGAGCCAGTGGCCAGCCGCATGAGTTCAGAGGAGTCCAACTACATGCTAGAAACAGTAACAGGTAATAAAGATAAATAAATACAATGCTTGGAATAAGAAAGCTCCAGAATTCTACAACATAAAAAACGGAGTACAAATTTCAGGCCAAAGTTTTCAGTAAAAGGAACCTAAAATTATGGTCCTCATTCTGCAGTTTACACGTCAGTAAGTGTTCCAACCTTTCAAAGTCGCCAAACATGCAGCAGGTGCTAATGACCACTGAGAACTGGTGGGTGGTCAGCGCTACTGAAATCAGTAGAGCCCTGTCTGGATACAAATGTCTACCACTGGAATCAGATAGCCCTGGGTAGACATTGCTATACGCTGATCTGCATGGCTACTCCCAAGCGATGCTGCAGCCAAAGGAGACAAGCACAGTGCTACTGCACCCAGGGGGCCAGCGCCTCATGATGGCAGTGCCTCCCAGCTGTGCACCCATACAGCTTCCATCCTTGCCACTAGCTGCATCTCCTCTCTGGAGTGGTACTGCCTTGCTGGGTGCAGTATAAGCTCAAGGCCAGCCGTGTCTCCTGGTAATAGAGCCCCTTGGATCAGCGGATACCAGTGTCTATCTCCGGATCTCCACCTCCGTGGGTAGACATTTGTATCTGCGCAGGGCTGTAAAAATTGGGTTACTCATTGGGGAACACAAATACGGAGATAGGAGCCTAACAGGCTCCTGTCATTGAGAGTCTTCTCCAAAATGTGTATCCTTGTTGCTCTGAAGCCTCCTTAACTTTGCCCCGTAGAAAACATGTTTGAAGATCCAGAGGCAAAGTGTGTCAGATACTTGTGTATCTTTTCCCCATCTTTTTCCCTGAGCCGCTGGGAGCTGCTGACCCCCAACGGGGAGTGCAGAGGGGGCTGTGCAGGGGAAGGCCACGCTCCGGGGGCTGCACTGCCAAGGGCTTCAGGGAGGGGAGTGGTGCTGTAGTGCAGTCCCCCAGGCGGCAAAGGGATCCTTTCTATTATCCGCAGTATTTAAATATCCAGTGACCTCCCTGTCCGGAGGCTGCCAGATACGGAAGAGTTTACTGTAAATAAAAGTGATCAAAGAGAAAAGGTTGTTGCTTGAGTTCAACGTAGTCCTAATCTGATCTTCTCCAAACGCTGCTCCCTTCCCTGCTATAGCCTACATAGCCCTCTGCAGGGGAACGTGAATTTGAGCTGAGGGCCGGGTGGTAACCTTACAACCTGTCAGGGGGACCAGAAGGCGCATCCTGTGTCACTCCATTTTGTACTGCGTTGACTGAAGCAGGAGGGGGCAGTCCCCAGATCTCTCTGTTTAGTGCTCTTCTGATACCTGGGAAATGCGTGCGATGCACTCAGCTGTTTTCCCCAGCACAGTACGAGTACACTTGGCTTAGCTAGCTAGCACATCTGGCTGTGTATTCATCCCTTATTCTAGCCCAGTGCAAACTCTCATGCCTGCTGCTGGAGATGGCTTGTAGGCACATTGGCTGATTATGCAGGAAAAGTTGCTGAACCTTTGCTTTTCTTACAGTTTCAGATAAAGCGCTCAGCCAGGACTTACGACATGAAGAAAAGCCATCTGAAGGTGAGAATGAGTTTCTACTAAGAGCAGGCCATTTTATTCTCTGATAATCTCAGGTTTGTTTAAAGCCTGATTCAAACAGCTGTACTTTATTGTATTATTTGTTATTGGTTTGTATTAGTGGAAGGCCCAGTCAAGGACACAGAACAAAGAGACATTCCCTGCCCCAGTGAACTCCCAGTCGGAGTATAAAACTAGAGGGAGCAGGTGGCTATACAGACTGCAGTGGGTAGGCCTTCTAAATCTTCGCAAGGTACTTAGCTTCCTAGCCATCCTCATCAGACGTGCATCTCTGTATTTCTGTGACCAGATATTCAGATGTTGTATCAACGTCGCTCCTGTTTGTACTAGCCAAGAATCAACCCCAGTAAATTTACTTGTCACAACAGTGGTACCAGCTTCAGTTTTCAAGTATAAATGGCAGTCACATACTCTCCAATTAAATTCCTTTTCAGCTGTGTCACCAAGAGCTTGATCGTGAGCTTGCTGAGGTCAGTAGCAAAGCTCCCATTGACTTAAATGATGGAGGAGCAAGCCCTGAATTATCAGAGGCTGTACAGCTCCCCAGAGGGAGAAATACTGGCCAGCCCAGGCAGTATGCCCACTTGGTCATGCAGTAGTGTGGAGGTTGGTAGGAATACATTCAGGAATACATTCCTGACTGCCCCTAGTCCCAGAGGGTGTATCCACACAGCAAAGTTATTTTAGAATAATGGCCACTAATCCAAAATAAGTTTCCAAACATCTACACAGCAAAACTGCTATTTTAAAATAATTTCAAAATAGTGGACAGCTTATTTTGAATTCTGTAAACCTCATTCTACAAGGAATAGTGCCTGTTCCAGAAAAGAATCTGTATAGACAGGGAATAGGGGCTATTTTGCAATAAACCTTTCCTAAATAGCCTTTTCTGAAATAACACTGCTGTGTAGACATAGCCTATTTCTGATTAAAGTCCCTGGAAACACTTCAATCTGAAAGAGGCTCTGTTGTGTGGGGGGACACTACTTCAGAGTATGTTTTGATTATTTTGGGGCTTCCCTGTACTGTGGACTCATTATTTTGGCAATCTTATTTTGGAATAATAACTCAGGAATAAGCTGTTCCAGAATAACTCTGTAGTGTAGACATATTCAGAGACTAAATGAACAACAGAAGAAGAAACAGCTCTTCAGTATTTGAAGCACTACTTCTGGGTGTTATTTGTGTTATTGGCTTGGTTATCTCTGAATGGCAAGAGGGAAGTCTTCGGGCTTGGAATATGAGTCATGTGCTGTGTTGTGGGGAAGAGAGTGAGATTGAAAAGTGAGAGATTACAGAACAACATGAGAATGTTGTGAGCTTTGATTCAGGTCCCATGTGCCTTGTATTGAAGGTCATGCCTTTTTATTTTCCTGAAGATGATGAAGTTTAATTCTTGAAGGCTTGAATTCATGCCTATTTCATATAATTAGCCATACAGTTTATTCTAGTCTATATAATATTCTCCTTCTTCAGAAAGGGTGTGTGGTCTTTTAGGTACCACACTAGTGTGAGAGTCAGGAGACTTGTGTTCTGCTCCAGATCTGCTCTGATGTGTTGGGCAAACCACTCTACCTCTGTTTCTCTACCTTCTTCCCCAGTGTGTCTTTGTCTATTTAGATAGTAAAGATTCTGGGACAGAGACTGTATCTGCTCTGGGTATGTATGACAGCTAGCAGCACAATGATGCCCTGAGTTCATTTGGGCTCTTTAATACAGATTAGAATAATATATGTTTACAACATCTTCCTGACTAGGTTGATTTTGATTCCGTGGTTTTTTTTCTAATTATCTCCAAAACTGATGGTTTTTCTGCATCAGACCAGACAGACGGGATCTGACCATCTTGCCCAGTCTCCTGTGTTCCAACAGAGGCCTGTCACAGATGCTTCAGAGGGAATGAAGAGAACAGGGCAATTTTTGAGTGATCCATCCCCTGCTTCTGGTAGTTAGAGATTTAGGGGCACCTGGAGCATATGGTTCCGTCCCTGGCCATCTTGACTAATAGCCATTGGTGGAGCTAGCCTTCATGAGCTTGTCTAATTTTTTTAACCCAGTTGTGCTTTTCATCCCATGGGAATGAGTGTCATAGGCTTACTGTGTGGACTATATGGCTAAAAATTAAAGGACAGAATCCACCTTTTGATCTCGTTTGAACAGTTAAATTGTTGGTTATTTTTTTTAACTCTAATTGTTTATTTTTAACCTGCTGCTCTATGTATGAGGCACTTTTAAACAGTTAACAGAGTCGGTGTTTGATCTTATGCTGCTTTTGTTCCCATTAATCCAAACAGGGACTCAGATGAACCAACGGTATTGTGGTGGGTGGGTAATAACAGCCAGAAATCCCTTTGCCATAAATGTGATGAGGTTGTCTCATAGCATGTAGGGAAGTAAACAAGCTTTTTCGGGAAACAACACACCTGTGATAATAGATTATCTGGATGAAAATCATGATGCCTCCCCCGGCTATGACACAGTCCTGCAGTTTAACTGGGAGATAAAAGGAGGTAGATATACGTTCACCTGTGGATAAATAAAGCATAGCATGGGAAAAAAGAAGTCACCCAATCCTCAAAACAATGTAATTGAGGAATCCTGCTGACCCCTCTGTGATTCCGTTCACAGCAAACCTGTCTCACTGTGATCTGACCCAGTGCTGCTGCTTCTGAAAAAAACATGCTGGTTCTTCAACCCATCGTGCCTTGTCAGGAATCTCCAACATTACCACAGGGCTGAAGGGGACTGGGAAAGCCAGTCTTGCCTGGGAGCTGAGATTCGCTTCACTGGTCACAAGAGCCATTTGACCTTTTGTCAATTGTGGGGCCTTGTCTGTGATTCTCCTTGATGTCGTGCCCCCATTCCTGGTGCAGATAGAATTTGATGGTAGCTGCTGCAAGGAATGGCACTAGCTTTAAAGGAAGAGAGAGAGAGAGAGAGAGAGGTTAAAAGTGCCTCCCCAGGTCCAGGGAGAACAGGGCTTTCGCAAAAGCTTTATTGTACACATCTGACATTAGAGACACTTTTTTCAGTGTATTTCTCTTGTGTTCCAGATGGCCGTGGTGACGTTTTAAGTCATTTGAGGAAACAAGTTGAAACTTTGTTCAACACGCGATATGGTAAGATGCTCATTAACTATCATTTTTATGAGGGCTGGGGTCTGCCTCAGGGAGCTAAGGATTCAGCTAATTGTTTGTAGCTGTCACCCACTATTCCAAACCAATTATTGACTGATTGTGAAGTCTAATTTGTTTGTTTGTTACCTGCTGGGTTTACAAATGTATTGGGATTCTTAATGGACCTTGTTATAGCAACTCATCCTCTTGATTTCCTGGAAAACTCTTGAGCTGGCTACTGCCTGCCCATGTTGCCTGAGTGACCCACAAACTTTCCACCACCAGGGAAAAGGGCTGGAGTACTTTCCTTTTCTGGTGGTTGAAAATTTAAGAAGACCTTTTCAATAAAATTGCTCTGGAGTCTGCTAAGGTATTGGAGGGATGGTAATAGGTCAACAGTGGTGTAGAGTGGTGTGATCCAGTGTGTAGCATGCTGCACTGGGTGCTAGGGGACCTGAGTTCTGTTCTTACACTGTATGTCTTTGGGAAACTCATGTGAGTCCAGATTTTTAAGTGTTTACTATTCCTCCAGGGAAAACAGCCTCCTCTTGGTGTTCCCCTCGGTAAATAGGGCTCTGATCTGACCATTTTAACAAAGCACATGGAGATCTCTGGGTGGAAAGCCTGATACTATATAACTGCTGAGCACTGTTGTGTGTTTTTATTACCATTCAGCAGTTTGTAGCAGATTCTGGTTGAGTTCCGGTTGAACATGCAGCACGCTGTGTGTGAACTGAAATATACTTAAAAACTAAGTAAATACATGCAGACAGACAGCCAACCACTGAATAGAATACAAGGAACATGGAAAATTACAAGTACATTTTAAAAGTAAACAAAGTTTTCTGGGCCTGTCACAACAGGAATTCAAGGCTCCGTTTCTCTCCCACAAGGGCTGATGTCACAAAACACCAGAAGCAGAGCAGGGGAGCTTCAACCCTTAAGCTGCTTTAGCTGATATGGGCAAGTTTTGCTGGAAGAACACCCTCTACTGAGCTGAGGCCTTGACAGTTAAAAGAAAGAGGAAATGGGTTTTCAAGTGGGTTCAAAAATGTCCTTATTTGTCATGTTAAGGTTAAACCTTCCAGTCGGTGGCTTGACTTAGGCTCTTACACTGGGGTTTTGGGGAGCTGGAGTTATTTGTGGTGAGGTTATGGAATAGTACTACACATTTAAAAAGCGTTCCTGTTTCATGTTAAGTGTGGGCAACTTCAGATCAGAAAATCTTTAAAACAGGAAGAGCCTTCTAGGATGTTTGGGGGACAAAAAGGCTTGCCTTTGTTCTTCAAGACTGAAGTGATACGTCGAGAGAGCCAAGTGCGTTTGTGGCTTGTGCCATGTGTGGCGCGTGGCTGGAGCATGAGCTACTCTCTTGCCTTTGAAAGTTGTCTCCCCACTTCAAAGTGAAGACATGCTGGTAGGGCAAGTTTAAGAGACATGGAAGATTCCCGTCATCAGGCCTATCAGTCCAGTGTCTGCCCCTAACATTAAGTTCTCCCAAACCACTTCTGTAGCAATAGAAAGTTTCCTAAGCTTGTGTGAGGGCATATTATCTAGTCAGCTCTGTGTTGCTCTGCAGAGGACAGGGGTCTGTGACAGCACTAGGTGAGGAACCTGAGCTCTTTAGCTCAAGTAGTAGCAGTTAATGCACTTAGCAGGGGAGAGCCCCAGTGCAATAACTGCTGGTGTGTCAGTTGAGGGGGCCCAGCAGCGGCCTGTAATACATTCACCAAGCAGTACAGAGCTATCACAATATGGCAAGTCTGTGCAGTTCCCAGAAATCAGGCAACTGCTGAGAAAGAGAGAGAGAGGTCTGCGGGGATACAGATATGGGGGTCTTTCTTTCTTTAAGAGAGCATCTCCCAAGGCTTTCGGGAAATGTCTTTTGACAAGCACGTTGCTGAGAGGCAGGTTGCATGTTACTTTAAACAAGTGAATTCAGACGACAGCCAAGGATCATTTAGTAGCTTTCTCTCTTGTTTCCATAGTGCACGCTACAATCTGAGTCAGGTTCATGAAGACACTCCCATGCTGAAGTGTATGTGTGCAAAAAACCTCACGCTAAAACATAGGCTGTCATGTCTGTTGTACGTGAGCCCCCCTTGAAGGCCTGATGAACTAACGAGACTTGATTCTTACTCAGCTAAAGCCATGGGAATTTCAGAGCCTGTCAAAGTCCCCTACGCCAAGTTCCTGATGTACCCAGATGACTTATTTGTGGTGGGTTTGCCTGAAGGCATCTTACTGCGGCGTCCTAACTGCTTTGGAATTGCAAAGCTGAAAAAGATCCTGCAAGCTAGCAACAGCATCCAGTTTGTCATTAAGAGGTAAGGCAAGTCTGGTAACCTTTTATTGGTAGAGCTCTACAAATCTTCGGATATCTGCTTGCTATCCCTGGGCATCCACCTCTGCAGGTATGGATGCATATAACCACAGCTTGTTTTTGCAGATGCGGATACAAATTTTGTGTCCAGGCAGGGCTCTACTTGTTGGTGTCTGTAAATCTTTCGGGAAGGCAGAACCTTTATTTGTGCTAGTTTTGTTTTTCTCACATTTGTGCTTTTAAAGAGACCTGTGTCCCACAAATTACCTGGAACACGTCCTGCTTCAGTAAATGTTCCCTAGGAAAGCAATCAAATGGTTGCTTCGGTCGCTCAAAGGAAGAGGTGATATTGTTGATCTCCTCATGTGCTTGGCAGGAGAGAGGGGTAATACTGAATGACCTGAAGGATTTGTAATACGATACAAAACCTGTCATGGTGGTGTCTCTGGTTTGAGGGCTAATTAGGCCATTGCTAGTGGAGTCCAAAGTTTTTGCCGGAGAGAAGAGCTCATTGCAGAACTTCCCTGGAAGCATGAATTGATGCATTTGAATGTGCAGGATGTGAGGCTAGGACATAGTCTTGTGTTTGTGCAAGGCCTTTCTTCCAGAAAAGGAATGAAGCCAGGTGTGGACTGATTGTCTAAAACTATGTGTACATAACCTGCTGTCTGAGTAGGTTAGGTTTCCAACAAGTGGCTGGTGAATACAGAGGATAAAGGCCTAGTGCCGCTGCTAGCTGATGGAGCTGTTTCCTTGGATCCAACAGCAGAAGACCATGTTTTTAGGGCTGAACATTCCAGATTCTATCTCCACTAGTAACAAGGATGTGTTTGAGGGTCAGGGGGACTATAACATGGACCTGTTTCAAGCCACAACTAAAATAGAACAGCTGCTAAAGCCCCTAACAGCAACACGACACAGCAGTGTAGGCCATGAGGAGAAAAGAATCCTGTACCCAGCAGAAACTGCAATTATAATTTATCCGTAGACACTGAGGTCAGTCCTGAGGAAAGCCCCACAGGATAGTCCATGACCGCAAATGGTTAGAAAGTTGTTTTAACATCTGCCATGAAAAGCCCAACTCCATTAATTGAATGATCCGTAACACAATGCTGGGACATTGTAGCACCATGGAATTAGATGGAGGAAGTCAGTTTACTGCATCACCAGCTCAACTTCGTGTATTGTGTAAGATGTTCAAAGCTACTCCAGGAGGATTAGAGTTTATAACCCCCATTAATTTCAATGTCAGGCTGGCATCTCATTCCCCTAGCTGGAGGTCTCCCATCCAAATCCTGGGAAGTTTCCCTTCCAAATGCCTGGCCTAGCTCTGCTTGGTTTTGATGACCCGATTTAAGCACAGTTGTAGGAGGTGTAATTGTGGCCTTAGCTTTGAAGAAATCCAGTTTAAGGCTGTATTTTATTTCACCAACCACATGAAATAAATTGATAGAGGGGGCAGAGAGGAGATGTTGGAACTCCTCTGGTCCTACCCAGTTACAGGCTTTTAGGGTCAGAGTTCAAGAGACCACTGGTATTTATGTCTCAAATACCTTTTACTGACTCTTGGAATAATTCCAAACTCTGGATCATCTGGCTTGCTAAAGAAGTGATATTAGTACTTGAGTTCTAGTGGCTAGAGATGTGCTAATTTGCTCCTGGGACAACCTCTCACGGATGAGAGGACTAGCCAAGGCAAAGGTAGATGACAGCTGAAATGAAAAATAAAAGTTGGATGCAGAATTTGATCATCACGCAACCAGTACTTGATCTACAAATTGATGGGGGCAGGTCTGGAATTTGCTGTTTGTTATATGACCTGTACTACTACTGTGTAGTATGTATCTAACCACCTGTATGCAGAGTTTCTAACAGGTACCAGTGTGATATCCTGATTCACTTTTAACACAAGTAAAACTCTCTCCTTTGTATATGGAGAGGCACTGCATTGTATCTGTGTTCTCACTCTGTGGATGTGTGTGTTCCTGTAACAAGCAACATCTTGTTGGCATTATTGAACCAGTACGCTCCCCTTTGGGCAGTGCCCTCCAGGAGCAATTCATTCCATCATGGGAAGCATTGCTTCTCCAAGAAGTTCATAGCCTGCAATACAGGTTGAGTCTCTCTAGTTTGGCATGCTCAGGAGTTGTCTGGTGCTGAGCCGGGGAATTTGCCAAACCACAGGAGGTCAGTATTATCTAGCAACATTACCAACACTTCCACTGCTTGCTGGGCTCTTAGAAGACATTTAAGAGTAAATAGAGCAAAATAAAAGCACAGAGCATTGAGAGCCAGAGTTAGTAGCTGGAGACAAACTTTATGGTACTGTGGGAAACTTGGCCACAACCATAATAAGTAAACATCCAGCTAATTAAAATCATGCCAGACTTCAGATGTTGATGGATGTCAGACCAGAGAGGCTCAAACTGTATAAAATGCTCAGCAGCTCTTTGCTTAGTCCTATGCCATCGGGTGTTACGCTGGGTCTCTGAAGACTCTTCTGGCATGAAAAAGATTTGTTAGTGTAACCAAGAGGTATTGAAATCGCTGTCAAGGGAGAGTGAAGTCTGTTCTACACCTTAGCTGAAAGCAGATTGGCTTTTAGCTCATGCAGTAGAGGCACATGATAATAGCCTTATAAGGTTGTAGGTTCAATCCCACGAGCTTACCCTGTTGTATTGCAAGAGGTTTAAAACTCATTAGCCAGGTGGGTGTATTTGGATCATGGGCAAGGAAGTGTTATCCTAGGTGACAGATTATGGTAGTTAAAGCTTGAAGGTTTTCATGAATGGATCCTCACTCACTCGTCTTCTGATTTTCAATGTTTTACAGACCAGAGCTGCTTGCTGAGGGGGTGAAGGAGACTACCTCAGACAGCCCAGGAGCTATAGGTAGGATTCTGAAATTTACAGATATCCCAGGCATCCATAATGAAGTGTGGAAGGAATCAAAACTGTTTCCAAAGCACTGCCTTCCTTCCCCTGCTTCTGCATCTTTAGGGCCTGACTTCCCAGAGCGCTGTGAACACGCACACATGGTGCATTAGGAGCTATGGCTGCCCAGCAGCTCTGAAAATGAGACCCTTGTTTATTATTGGTCCTGTTGTCCAGGGAGTCCTAACACTTCCTGCTGTGTCCCTTGCCTTTGCAGCCAGTGAGAGAGAATCCAGTGACTCCCTGGTTGATGACGCTGGGAAGAGACAGAGCTTTCAAGGTCAGCATGGGCAGCATCTGGAGAGATCTCCTACGAGTCTGAAGTGCACATAAAAGAGCTTTTGGATGCCAGTGTTCTGTAAAACTGGGGGGGTTGGGCTACGATAGGAGAGGGGAAATGAGGGAAGTACCATACCGCTCATTCAGCTCTTGTTAATATATATTTGTATAGTGGCATTTACAGCACAAGAGCCAATCTCTGTCTGTTTAGATACCATATGGCCCCTGTCAGCACAGTATTGGGGTATGCTACAGTCACTAATGTAATACTTCTGCACAGCACTGCCAGGAAGGAGGGAAACATAATCAGCCCATTTCTCAGATGTGGAAAATGAGGCCCAGACAGAACAGTGACTTGTCAGCATGGCAGAGAACTGAATGGAAGTATCCTCAGTCCCAGGGTAGTGTCTTCCCCATGAGAGAATTCTTCTCCGTGGCTGCCCTAGTGAGTGCTAGGGGACAGAGCACGCAGTGCTTGTAATGGCTTGCAAGGATCATTGTTGAGACCAATGGAACAAAGGCTCCAGGCAGCAGTGTGATTTGAAAGCTTGGCAGGCAGGTAGAGGCAGGGTCCAAACCTGAAGCAGTATGGAGGCAGAACAGGAGTGAACAAAAGGAAGGCAGAGGCAAAGTCTGGGCAGGACAGTCGCATAGCTCTGAGTGCAGAGGGCTTGAGAAGCATTCAGGAATATGCCATAAATGGAGGTGTAACCATGTGTGACTCACTCGGGGATTAGCTCAATCCAACCTTTGGAGCACCCTCTTCTCGACAGCGTCTAGGGCGATGTCCACACTAGGAAAATACGTCAACTGCAGATACACAGTTCTAGCTATGGCGATTGCATAGCTAAAATTGACATATCTGTAATCGACTCACCTGGCCATCCTCACTGAAGAAGGTCAACGGGAGAGTTTCTCCCATCATCCTCCCTTACTCCTCATGATACACGAGGAGTAAAGGGTCGACTGCTGACCCCTGATAGGGACAGGCAAAAATCGACCTACCAGACGTGCAAAATCAAGCCCCAGAAGATTGACCCTGAGCAGATCAGTGTTCTGGGGTCGTGTAGACATGGCCTAGGCTGCTGTTACCCACTGTCTATCCTCCACCACCTTGCATCGGGACCAGGGTAACATTCTGCCACAATGGCACATAAAGGATGACTAAGAAGGGTAACATCCCTGCCTCTTTGATTATCTGACTCCTCAGTGCCATGGCTGACTGCAGTAATCATGTCCCTGACCTCCTCTGCAGAATTGTCCCCTTAGAGCACCGAATCAGAATGCTCCCTGCCTCTGGCAGAGCATGGCTTTAGGGATGTGTTACTTTGGCTACGTCTACACGTGAAGCCTACATCAAAGGAGCTTATTTCGATGAATAATGTGTACACGTCCTCCAGGGCTGGCAACGTCGACGTTCAACATCGATGTTGCGCAGCACCACATCGAAATAGGCGCTGCGAGGGAACGTCTACACACCAAAGTAGCACACATTGAAATAAGGGTGCCAGGCACAGCTGCAGACAGGATCACAGGGCGGACTCAACAGCAAGCCGCTCCCTTAAAGGGCCCCTCCCAGACACAGTTGCACTAAACAACACAAGATCCACAGAGCCGACAACTGGTTGCAGACCCTGTGCATGCAGCATGGATCCCCAGCTGCAGCAGCAGCAGCCAGAAGCCCTGGGCTAAGGGCTGCTGCCCACGGTGACCATAGAGCCCTGCAGGGGCTGGAGAGAGAGCGTCTCTCAACCCCTCAGCTGATGGCCGCCATGGCGGACCCCGCTATTTCGATGTTGCAGGACGCGGATCGGCTACACGTGTCCTACTTCGATGTTCAACTTCGAAGTAGGGCGCTATTCCCATCCCCTCATGGGGTTAGTGGCTTTGACGTCTCGCCACCTAACGTCGATGTTAACATCGAAATAGCGCCCAACACGTGTAGCCGTGACGGGCGCTATTTCGAAGTTAGTGCTGCTACTTCGAAGTAGCGTGCACGTGTAGACACGGCTTTTGTGTAATGTCAGTAATTACATTGATTGAATCTCAGCTTTAACGCAGCTCTTGCTCTGCATTCTTGGGGAACAGGAGAAAAATGTATATTTCTGTTGAAACTCTTTTGGTTTTTAAGGAGTGTGACTGGCCTGTTCTAGAGGCTGGTTAATTGCTAGATGAGGACTTTCCTATAATTAGAAAATTGTGTTATTTAAAAGTCTGAGTGCCTTTTAACTGAACAGCCAAAGTCCATCCATAACTGTTTCTTTACTTTACAGAAAATTATGACACCAGGCTTTCAAGAATAGATATTGCTAACACGCTAAGGGAGCAAGTTCAAGATCTTTTCAATAAGAAATACGGTGAGAGATCAGGCTGTATTTTCCCTTCCCCCAACTCCCTGGAATCTTTCCCTTCTCTGTGTTTTCTCCCTTTTCTCTGAACTTATGTTTTGATTTGGTTTCATCCATCTTTCCCCTTTTCATTTAGAACAGTTGTTGTTCTGAGGTCACACTTGGGACATGGTGCTCCAGCATGGATTAAAACAGAATGGTGTTTCTGTTCTCTGAGCAGTGAAATAAGTGGCTTTTGTTGAGGGCTTTGGTAGTGTAGGTGGCTCTTACTCAGTATGCAAGATTCTTGCAAAAGGGAGGCTGCACCACTTGGCTGCTGCTATACTACCATCCTGTCCTCAGAGGTGGCATGGTAATGAGGCAATTCAAAGCAGGCTAATGAGGTGCTAACTTGCATATTCAGTGCCTCATTAGCATAATGGCATCCGCGCAAATTTCAAAGTGTAGACAGTGAAGATGGGAGCAGCTTCACAATCAACGCCTCCCACTTTGACATGCCCTTACTCTGATCTAGTTCTGTGGGAGTAAGGGAAAGTCGAAGTGAGGTGCTTATTTCGAAGCTGTCCCCATCTACACTGTCAGTCTGCAATTCAGAGTCTGTTTGTGCAGCCACCATTATGCTAATGAGGCACTGAAAATGCACTTCAGCGCCTCATTAGCGTGCTTTGAATTGCCTCGTTACCATGCCACCTCCAACAGGAGAGTGGCAGTGTAGCAGCAGCTTTTGTTAGTGCTACTTGCAGTTCCTAGATAGATTTCCCTTCCTCTCCCAGCCTTGAAGGATGAAGAGGGTAATTTCATTAACTGAGCATTGCAGAGCCAGGAAATGCATTTGAAGTCGTGGTGATAGAAGTGAAGGGGGAAAAGTGCATAATGGAGGGGAAACCTGGAAAGAGAATAAACAAACTGTACCAGCCACTGAGCAGGGCACTTCAGAGGCAGGTTATTTCTGTCTACCTGTGTGTTTTCTAAAGGACCTGTTCTGGGGCATGTGTATGACACTTGGCCTCCATTGCTAGACTATCTGAGCACTGCATGCAACACCCCATACATGGAAGTCAGAGGAGTAAGTCATTGCCGAGGTCACGCAGGAGCTTGGGAGAGGAGCAAGGACCTGAACTGAAGTCTCGCAAGTGGTAGGTAGTGTCCTAACCTTTGGACCTGCCTTCCTCCCTAATGTAGGGAGCCTACTCCAAGTCCGCTGGATGAAGACACACCAGGGCTTTTTCTCGGGGAAAGCTTCTGGCCTTGCTCCTGCAGATGGGCATTGGTGACAGGGGAATGGAAGGGAAATTGCCTCAAATGACATTCCAAACTGAAGACCTCTTACCTTTCTGTCCTTCCTGCAGGACTTGCATGATCACCAGATTGGAATGCCATTTTTTTAAAATATAGCTTCAGCTCCCTAATTGTCTCTCCTCTGCTTCATCAGCTCTTCACCGCAGTTCGCATGTTCACTCTTTGCCTCGGGACCATTCCATTCTGATCGTCCCCATGGTGATGGCTTTAAAATGTTGGTCCTTGATCTAATGATTGACGTGCTCCATTAAGCAGCTTGAACATTGGGTGCTGTACTGCGCAGGAGGCGGGACGGATTTTGTGCGCATGTGTGAGAAATAACCAGCCCTGCTAGCTGAAATCAAGCCTGAATGTTAAACAGACGATGTTTTGTTTTTGTTCTAGGTGAGGCCTTGGGAATCAAGTACCCAGTGCAAGTGCCATACAAGCGGATTAAAAGCAACCCAGGATCTGTGATCATAGAAGGGCTCCCCCCTGGAATTCCATTCAGGAAACCGTGCACTTTTGGCTCTCAGAACCTGGAGAGGATATTGGCCGTGGCTGACAAAATCAAGTTCACAGTAACAAGGTGTTTCCCTAAGGACTGTTTGCCATGTGGTCTGGGTGGGGGAAAAAACACCACTTTGTCCCCGTGCCAGGGACTGCTTCCTGTGCCTGAACTTAAAATCTCTGAGGCTAAATCTGTCACGTGCTGCCAGACCCCCTCAGGGGAAAGGCTATAAATACTTCCTAATGGCACAGGCTTCCATCCTGCTGCGAGACAACAATTAAGCTGGCAGTTAACAACCTGATGGAGAGAAGTGAACTATAAAATATAGGTTTCCCTTTCCTCCTCTTTCTTTGGGTTCAGCTGCCTGCCAGAGGGGGCTAAATAATATTAAAATAGGTACCCAGATGTAAATACCACAGGAATGAAAAGGTTCCTCTTTGTCTCTCATCAGTACATGGTGCTCCAGCTGAGATACCAGGCTCTGGTTTTGCTAGGTGCTGCATGCACACACACGGAGAGAGAAGATCCTTGCGCTGAGGAGTTCACTGTCAGGATAGACAGAAGGAGTGGGGAAACCAAAACAGGAAGCAACTTGTTTGCAGTCACACAGTACATTCAGGGAACCCAGTGAGGAATAGCCCTCAACCTCCTGAATCCCAACGCAGGGCTTTTTCCATTAGACCACACTGCCTCTTAGGTGGTTCAGATGAAGTAGAAACTCATCAGAGCAGGGACCATGTCTTCATGTGTTTGTAGCGTATCTGTTGGGATAGGGCCTTGACCCTGATGGGCCCTCTTGTCACTAACAAATAGCAAGTAACAGTCTTGGCTTGCCTGCTTTCTGCTTGAGTTTCATTCTAAGCATTCTTTTCTCCCTCTATTTTCCAGGCCTTTTCAAGGACTCATCCCCAAACCTGGTAAGAGGAGATGCCTGTTTGCCTAAGCAGTGCAATGACTAAGTGCATATTGTCAGTCAGGAAGTGACATGGCTCTAATGATGCCCTCACTTCAGCAGTGTGGGGGAAATGGCCGTTGACCTAACTCTGAACGTGATCCAAGCCTCATTTGTCTGGTGAATCTGGTACAGTTCCAGGGCACCCTGAGGAGGACAATTGGCCCCTACTTCTCCCCCCTGGTGCTGGCAGTATTTCCTTAAAATGTCCTGCATTTTTAAAATGCTAACCTGGGACCCTCTTGAATATCTGTTACAGTTAGCTAGCAGATCCAGTAGAGAAGGTTCTTCGAGGGGAGTGAATGGTCATTGCTGCTTGATAAACACAGGGTCGGTCATAGAAACAAAAGAAAGTCGTGGGTTCTTCTGAAAGACTGCTATGTACATGCATGAAATGTTAAGCAGCCAAAAAGAAATGGAGCACCCCTGTTCATGGACACACTGATGGAGTAACAGTGTGTACGGTGGAGGAAAACCACAAAATACTGGACCTCAGTACAATGAGTACTGCCCCGAGCTCCAGTTTCTCCCCCTCTTACTGTTAAAGGAACGAACTCTTGGCTGGTAGCCAGCGGTAGGTTTACACTGCCGTTAGACAGGTGCAGCTGGCCTGTGCCAGCTGACTTGGGCTTGGGCTAAGGTGCTGTTCAGTTGCAGCATAGATGTTTAGGCTCAGGCTGGTGCCCAGACTTGAGGACTATTCAAGATGGGAGGATCCCAGAGCCAAAATGGCTACTTAAAACTAAACAGCCTCTTGGTTCCCTGAGCCTGAATCCTCTGGCACAGGCCAACCACAGGTGTCTAAGTGCAGTGTAGACATACCGTAAGTGGTGCTGGACTGGCAGAATGCAGCTCTTCTAAGCTGCGTCTACACGTGCACGCTACTTCGAAGTAGCGGCACCAACTTCGACGTTAGGCGGCGAGACGTCGAAGTCGCTAACCTCATGAGGAGATAGGAATAGCGCCCTACTTCGACGTTCAACGTCGAAGTAGGGACTGTGTAGACGATCCGCATCCCGCAACGTCGAAATTGCTGGGTCCTCCATGGCGGCCATCAGCTGGGGGGTTGAGAGATGCTCTCTCTCCAGCCCCTGCAGGGCTCTATGGTCACCGTGGGCAGCAGCCCTTAGCCCAGGGCTTCTGGCTGCTTCTGCGGCAGCTGCGGATCTATGCTGCAGGCACAGGGTCTGCAACCAGTTGTCAGCTCTGTGGATCTTGTGTTGTTTAGTGCAACTGTGTCTGGGAGGGGCCCTTTAAGGGAGCGGCTTGCTGTTGAGTCCGCCCTGTGACCCTGTCTGCAGCTGTGCCTGGCATCCCTATTTCGATGTGTGCTACTTTGACGTGTAGACGTTCCCTCACTGCGCCTATTTCGATGTTGGGCTGAGCAACGTCGAAGTTGAACATCGACGTTGCCGGCCCTGGAGGACGTGTAGACGTTATTCATCGAAATAGTCTATTTCGATGTTGGCTGCACGTGTAGACGTAGCCCTAGTGTGATAAAATGGTATGGAGTTTAACAAGGAGATGCTACTACATCACAAAGAGCTTGTTTGTTTATGTCAGTTATTTCTTCTATTATGCATGAAACTTTAAAGGAAAAATACAAACAAAAAGGCCACAGAAAAACCTGTGAGGAAAGGATCACTAAACTTGGAAGCCAGGCTTATTCCTCCCTTTCTGTGCTCACGTTACACAAATCCCTGGGTGCCCGTGATGGAAAGCAGGTGAGGGATTTGAACCTCTAAAGCAAGCACCACCTGTCAGGAATGGAGCAAAATCCTGGGGCAGATCTGCCCCTTGCTCCAGTTGTCAGTCTGAACGAGTGTAGCAGGGGTGTGTCACTCTATCACCAGACTCTTCAACACATCTGTACTCTGTCTTTTCTTTTTTTAAAAAAAACAACAGCATTTAAAAGTACAAGTTCCACCTTCAAAATGGCCCCTCTGTTTCATTTGAGTTGTTCTTCCACCACAGGAGTCTGCAACCTGTGGCTCCAGAGCCACGTGTGTCTCTTTAAGGACTGCTTTGCAATTCCCAATGCTGTAAATGCAAAGTAAAAAGAATATGTTTTGGTGAATGTCTACAAGCCAAAAAATGAACAACTCATAACTAAATGGCAAAGTATAGGTGATCGCAAAATGTTGGGTAACTATCCCTTTAAGATGTATAGTGCTTTGTGGGATATGTGTGCACTGTTTTTAAAATAGGGGTTACGAAAAGTGTGGTTTGATGTTATTTATTAAGGACTGTGTCATATTCACATGCATTGCGGCTCTTGAATTGCTGAGTTTTTTTACCGAATTCTATAAAAATGGCTGTTCTTGCTCTTTGGTTGCTGACCCCTGTCCCGTAACAATGGTTATTGTTCTCTCCAGGGTGGCACATGTCTATCCCCCCAGCTAGGCCCAGTTGGAAACTATTAATTTGTGCTTGTGATGTACTTCTGGTCCTTTAAGTTCTCTTAGAGACTTTTTGCAAACTATAGGGTTTTTTCTATGCATGGCATCAGCCCCAATTTAGCCATTGTTGGCCAGCAACTGGGATAATCAGTGGTTGGGGAGAAAAAAAACTAAGTGTAGAGAAGAAAAGTTGCACGTTGTAGTTTTTGAGCTTCAGCAAGCAGCTGGAGCGAAATAGGAGTTTCCACACCTGCGCTTGCGAATTGGTGTATGTGCATTGCTTCAACTGCAGGCCATCATTTGCTAAAACCTAAGCGCAGACAAGACCATCCAGCATTCATGGAAGAGCTCTGTAATTTTTGCCTCTCAGCCTACTCCCTCCTTTGCCGTCCATAGGACTTCTTTACAGTGGTAGGGGAAATGGAGGAATGCAAAGCAATCAGTGGGTAGTTCAAACATCCTGGAATTAGTGTTTTAATTAGAGTGAGATCCAGCTAGGGGGATTACAAACTGAATAATGTGTTGGTGCTTTTCCTCTATGAAGCTGTTTTATAAGTAGCTAGAATGTGTCAAAGGGAAATATAGACAGACATCAAACTGTGTACTTGAAGAACAGAAAGAGGTGAGATTTGTTTTGCTGTGTGTGCAATTAAATATCCTGTGGAGCCCTATTTGGCAATCAGTTGCTTTTGATAACATAGAGATTATGCTTTATTGATTTTTTTATGTCATCAGTCACCATTTGTACAGAGTCTTTTAGAATTTAGTCCACCTACCTGAAGAAGGTTTGTTTTTCTCTATTTGAGCCTATTCTGAATTAATACCCATTTCTCAGCTTTAACTTAGCTTGATTTGGAACAAGTTGGCTTTCCATCCTCTTATCTTTTCAAGGCCAGGCTTGGACTTCCCTCTGAGCTGAATCTCTGGTGTCAACACCTACTGGTGGTGAAGTGGGAAGTATTGTAGCCTCTTGGCCAGAGATGGGTCCATCAGGATCAGCTTTGTTTTAGTCATGACAAACTTCCACAGATCAAAGCCCCCACGTAAAAGCAGTTGGGATGTGGTATCACAGACAACGTCTTGCCGAGATTTCTCCCAGTCCTTTCCTTTACACTTATTACAATAGCTCAAGTCTCCTGACCAGTTTGTAAACTCTCCACAGTTCAGAGAAGCAGGAGAAACAGTTTGGGGTTAAAAATAGTTACTTCATCTTTTAGAAAGTATTTACAACTGTTGGTAGGCCGTGCATGGAAATAAAATGCTGCCTGCTTTATTGACTGCTTCTGTCCGCTTGGCCAGCATTGTTTGCAGCTGGCATGCATTAGGGATGGCAAATACAACTGATAGGAAAACAGATAGGACCCTTAATGGGACTGACAAGGAGGTGAGACGTGGGGAGCTGACAGACTCTGTGGGCTGTTGGGCAAGGTGGGGAGCACCTGGTTTCGTTCACCCAGAAGGGGCCTGGCCTCTGATGGCAGGGACAGGGCTGGGGCAGCCAGTCCTCAGGCTGCCCACAGCACAACACATTGGCCTCCCAGGCAGCCCTGAATGCCACCAGAGCTCAGTGCCCTCTCCCCACATCCTGCCCTCAGAGCCACACGGCGTGTATGGTACAACGCACTGGCGGCAATTTAAAGAGTCAAGGGTAGCGGAGCCCTTTGGAATCATGGGGCCCTAAGGCAGCTGCCTTCTCTCCTTTTCCCCCACCCCTGTCTCCAAATCTGTTGGTGGGCCTGGGTGAGACACTTGGAGATGTGAGTTTCATGACTGATGGAGCTGAATGAAATACACGTGGACAGAGAACAAGCAAAATGCTTGTACAAAATGTACGACCTTAATCCTATAGCCAAATCAGTTGCTCATTTAAGTCAAAGGAAAGACTATATTGACTTCCTTGGGCTTTCAGTTAGGCCTTAGATTAACTGAAAAGTGTGTTGCTTACAACAGCACCAAATTCATAGACAGGTCATTTAGCTGGTTCTGGTCTTTACAAGCCTCAGGGGAAATGCAAGAGTGGCACAGAACTTAAATCTATGTGTTTAAAGTCAGGTGAACTAGCTCTGACTTCAACCAGCCCATCACTGTGGCACGGATCAGAGCTCAAGTATTACCAGTGCAGCCTGCCAGCTGAGTGGGAAAAGCTACATAATCGTTGGGGGTGGGGGGGAGACTGTTTCGTGGAACAACACTTTTAATTATTGTCTGACTTTGTCATAGAACATTTTGTGTTTTTTGTCAAAAACACGGAGCAAAAAATCTCTTTATTTCAACAAGCTGGAAATTTTTGACAAAATGCAGGTTTCCTCACTAAAATATCTCTCTCATCAAAAAGGGCATTTTTCATTTTAAAAAATTGTATTTTCTCACCAGCTGTAATCTATATTGTTATCCTTTTTATGACACATCCTGCCACATTTGCATAGGTATTGCTTTTGCTTTAATTATGTTTCATCTGCCATCATAGCATCAGAAAGTTTTAAAAAAGAGACCCCAGAAAAAAAAAAAGACTATGCTGTCATGTTCATTTAAATCCAGCTGCTTGTAAAAAACAAACAAACAAAAACAGGTTTTAGTAAAAGCTGAGAACAATAGAAAGGTTCCTTGACTTTTTTTAAAAAGTCAAAATCAGTTTTTCTTAAATATTTGCTTGCTGTCCAAATACAACAGCACTGGAGACGTTCACAAAAGTTAGGAAGTTCCATGAAACTGTCTTTAAACAGGAGTAAAACTGAGTAACTTGTTTTCAACAATCAGCTGAGATGAAGAGCATAAATTAAACTAAGGCTATAAATAACTGGGGAAAACCGATAGCTAAAATGCAGTGTTGGTGGTGGGGTTTTTTTGTTCTGTTTTTATTTTGTGTTACGAAAAAGGAAGAGAAGCTGGTACTCAGAGGGCTCCCCACTCCAGCCAATCCTGCAGCTAGAGCTTCCAAGGTGCCTGTACTCAGTACTGGCACGTACCAGCACAAAAAAAGCACTGCTTAAAATTCGTTTCTTTATTGAATAGTTTCCAGTGACAATAGTAACAGGATGCAGAGAGATAAATTATAGATAGTATAAAGGACTGCTGCTTGGAGCGGCTAGTTCTGGAACCCACAAGGGGAGAAGAAATTCTTGATTTAGTCCTTTGTGGAGCACAGGATTTGGTCCACGAGATGAATATTGCTGAAATGCTCAGTGACAGAAACCAAAATTCAATTAAATTTAACAACTTTGGAGGAAAATATCAAAGAAACACAGCACAGTAGTATTTAACTTCATTATGCAAAACTGAGGAGGCTAGTAAAGTGGAAATTTAAAAAGAACAGTTGCAAGAGTGAAATGCCCACACACTCCATGGAAACTATTTAAAAATGCCATACAAGAGGTGCAAACTAAATATATAAGACAAATTAAAATGGACCAAAAAGGACCAAAAATTGCTGCTATATCTAAACAACACAATAAAAGAGGTGGATTATAGACAAAAAAGGCATCCTTTAAAAATTGAAAACCAAATCCTCCTGAGGAAAATAGAATGGAGCATAAACTCAGGCAAGTCAAGTGTAACAGTGTAATTAGGCAAGCCAAAAAAGAGTTGGAAGACACCTGGCACAAGACACAAACTGACAGCAGTTTTGTTTTTTTAAGAAACAGGAAGCCTGCCAAACAATCAGTGGGGCTGCTGTATGATCAAAGTGCTGAGGGAGTACTCAAGGAAGATGAGGTTCTGGAGAAGCTTAGTTAATACTTTTCATTGTAAAGGAGATTCCCATGCCTGAGCCATTCTTTTGGGTGACACATCTGAGGAACTGTCACTGACAGGTGTGAACAGAAGAGGCTTTAGTACAAATTGATAAATTAGTGGTGGTATTCACCAAAAGGTATTCACCCAAGAATTCTGAAGGAACTCAGCTATGATTACTATTAACCATGATGGTTAACAACAAGAAGTCTTGTGGCACCTTATAGACTAACAGATATTTTGGAGCATAAACTTTCGTGGGCAAAGACTCGCTTCATCAGATGCGTGAGTGGAGGGGTGGTTGCAGAGGGGTATTTAAAGAGTGGTGTCCCAGTAAAAGGGAGGGCCACACTGACAAGGTCTATTTGGCAAGGTGGAAATGGCCCATCTGATACATGATGGTTAAGGATGCACACCCATGCTCTATTTATTCCTAAACCTCTGAAAGCCAAAAGCTGGGACTGGACAGCAGCGGGTGGATCACTTGACAGTTGCCCTGTTCTGTTCATTCCCTCTGATGCATCTGACACTAATTACTTTAGAAACTTGATCCTGGACTAGATGGACTTTTCGTCTGACCCAGTTTGGCCATTCTTATGTACTGACTAGGACTAAGTCACCCTGACACTTATAAAGAAGTGTGAATTCATTGCGGATCCAGCAGCATCCTTGTGATCCAAGAGTGGGATTTTCAAATAGGCACAGGGTTGGACAGGTGGCCCAGTCACTGGAGAACCAGCCACGGACTTGGGGAAGACCTAGGTTCAATTCTCTGCTCTACTACAGAGTCTGTGTTACCTTCACATCATAAGAGCCCTAGTCCTGCCCTGCCCACGAGGGTATGAAAATAAATGCATGGGAGATTTGGAGGTACTCAGGTAATGTGGTAATGGGGGTCAGAAGTGCTGTAGCTGGACTGGCCTAACTCTGCTCCCCCTTGAGATCATTGAGAATTTTACAACAAATGCTGTGGGAATAAAGCTAGACCAGCTCATTGGAAAAATCTTTCCTCCAAAAGCATGAAACCTGCCACAGCCACTGAGGTACACAGAAACCATGTGAGTCTCTATGTCCTTAATTCTAACTACATGTCTGCACAAATCTTTTATACACACTTAACTCTCAAGAGACCCATCGACAAGGGGCTTCAGTGTCAGCTGTAGGCTGTGGCACGTCAGTGGGTACTCCAGAAAGGAATGCCAGCTCTCTGAATATAGCCCATTGGCACCTCAGAATTATTGTTTAATAACCAACTTTACTCTCAGGTTTTGCCATTTTAATTTTCTGATTTCTTTTCAATCTGCTGATGTTATCTGTTTAGAGAAAAGGCCTTTGAAATCCTTTTAAGAATGGAGTGATTTTTCAGTCTTAAACTAAAAGGAGATGGAAGAGGTGGTAGCTGAAGTTCCAGTATTATAAATACTATGAATTGTCTTTCCTTTCCTTTCCTTTCCTTTCCTTTCCTTTCCTTTCCTGAGGCACAAAGATACAAAACAGGCTTAATTCAAGCCTTTGAAAAAATATCGAGCATAATCATCAAGCAAAAAAAAACAAACCAACTTTCTGTATGTTAATTTTTGTGTGCTTTGATTGAAAATGCATACCGGCCCCATCTGTCCTATTCCCAAAACTCCCTACGACACTGACATATTATTTCCCATATTCCAATTAATAAAGTAGGGCAGGCAGTGTTCTTTAATTTGAAAAGCCACACATCTAGGAATCCTTTTTTTATATAATCACAAGAACACCATCCTTCACCAGACTTTGATGTGAGACATCTCCCAGCTGAAACTCCTAACAAACACTTGATCTCGCACTGATATGACCATAACACGTTTCAGTGACATTTATTTCTCTTCCCCTCCTTTGCTTTCTGAAGTTGAGACTCAAGTGTTCTCTGCCTTACCAAGTCAGTCCTGGCACCAAACAGGAAGAATAGCAGCAGAATGATTCTTCTTTAACTCCTTTTTTTTCTCTCTCCCCGCCCCCTAGCCCCGACAAGTTTTTATATGTAATATAGTTAATATTAAAGCTATTGTGATCTGAAAGTGGTAAATCAAACAGAAATCAATGTAAATTTGCTATGCAACTTCAAAAACGTTTTTTAAACACTGAGTCTTCATTCCAGCCAGTTGAATCCTGAACTGAACTTTTCTTTTGCCTTTGTTCTCTTTCCTGTTCTTCACTTGCATGGGCAGTGGCCTCACAAGTATCAGAAGGTAATAATATAATTTACCTGCTAACTCCTTCTGTTAATTCTTATATTCAGTCTTATTTCAATGATCATGTCCCTTTTCCTTATCAAGAATCTGGTATTCTGTCATGTTCTTCAGAGAACACAAATCCTCCAATGATTTCCAGAGTGACAGCTTTATCACTGGTCACCCCACAGCAAGTATTATTTCACCAGGTCCCAGTGCTGGGAGCATTTACACTCATGCTTACCTTTAAGTAACCAAGGGTATATGCAATGCAAAGAATGAAGAGCTTGCTAAAGGACAATGTTGGCACAAGTATAAAGGGGCATGAATTGGTCCCGAGTAAGTTCAGGCTGCAAATTAGAAGACAGTTTCTAAGCATGAGAGGAGTGAGGTTCTGCAACAGCCTTCCATTAAGAGTAGGGGGTCAAACATACCTACCTAGTTTTAAGAAAGAGTTTGATAAATTTTATGAATGGGATTATATAATGGGATTCCCTGCAGCAAGAGTAGGCTGGACTTGATGCGCCAGAGGATCCCCTTTGGATTTTATGTTCATGTGTTTAAGAGCAGCTGCATAGACTTCAGTGACATTACTCAAATGCTTGAAGTTCAGCATATGTGTTTGTAGGACTGGGACCTTAATTACCCTACTTCTTCTATTTGAATCAAATTTTCAAAACACAAAAGCGAAATGTTGGAAATGCCTTGGGCTGATTTCCTTTCCACTAAAAAACAAACACTTCCTCCTTTTATGTTTCTTTGCAATCAGTACTCCTAAAAAGCTGGATACTTGCAGAGTCCCTGCTACATTCTCTGAGTAACATGCATTAAATGGTTTCCGTAAACGTCACTTCCCAGGTGGCATTGCCATATCATTGGAATATTATATTAGTCTGCTCATCCAATGCCTTCTAGCTTATCCTTATGCCCAGTGTTGCTAGCTACTCAGCAGGTGTTACAATGCCCCACAGATGAATTCCACCATGGTAAGATTATTGGCATTATTCATTAAGTATTCATGTTGTCCCCGATGCTATATGAGGTAAGAGACAGTCACCACCCTAAAGGAATTTACAGTCTCTGCAGATGGACAATGTGGAAAACGGATCTGCTTTGGAGCTCCAAGACCTGATCTGGAAAGGGCCTTCCCTTTTGTGACATATAATAGCTATGGGCAGAGAGGAGGATCTGTAGACCTCCAGCTGCTCTCTTGTGGGCATAGTCATGTAGCTGGACTGCATACCTCTATATAGAGTCCAAATTCGCTGCCTTTCTGGGGGTTTGATTTGTTAATGAAAGAATTCAGCAAAAAAACCAAAGTTTGGCTCAAGACTTTTCACCAGGGCTGGCTGCTCTTACAGGTTTCTCCCTCAGAAGTGTTCAGCCCATACCCTGCGTCCTTCCTTTCCCCAAATGTCACTCCCAGCAACCTTTACATGCAGGTGGGCTAGTGAGTCATCTTCCTTGTTTAGTCAGTAACACCCACATAATAGTTTTGGCTGAAGATCTGCTAACAGGTTTCAGGTGTTTCAGACAGATACTCCCAGCCTGCTAGAGGCGCTCACTTATGCTTGTAAATTTGCACCAGAGGGCAAAAACATAAGGCTGGCTTGTAGACGGGTGACTTTTGTAGGACCTGGCACAAACGAGGGGCAAATCAGATATGTAACTGTTCAAAAACCATTGGTGGGCAAAGAATAATTAACATTCTGCACTGGCTTATCAAATGGACTGGGAGCATTAATCAAGGAACCACTCCTTTGTTTCCAAGGCAGATCATTAGCTGATCATGAGTAAGTGTCTTAGTTGTAACTTTCATGCTTTGGTGGCTTATACGAATTGTTGAATTGAGATTTAGTGCTTGGAACTGCTAGGCCCATTTCCTTTGGTATCCATGTTGTACTTCCCTGTTTTATTGAAATTGGGGGTTGCTTTGCTCCCCTGATGCAGGGCTGCTGTCTCAAGCAAGTGTAGTGAGGTAGGGTATCTATTAATATCCAAACTGGAGATACACTGTTGTGTATTTAGCTCCTATCCACATGTGCAGCTATCAGCTTCCCTTAGTTCCAAAACACCAATGCACCCTGCAAGTTCGATTTAGCATGTCCTACTAGGCTCGCTAATCGAACTCTGAAGGATGACTGCAGCAGACTCGACCTTCCCTGTAGTGAAAATGTACCCTCAGCGCAGTTAAGCACTGCAAGGAATTGCCTAGTAAGTTTGTGGAATCTCTGCCATTGGTGATTTTTAAGAGCAGGTTAGACAAACACCTGTCAGGGATGGTATGGAGATGGTGCTTGGTTCTGCCATGAGTACAGAGGACTGGACTAGATGATGTCTTAAGGTCGCTTTGGCTATATCTACACATCAGCCCTATTTTGAAATAAGTTGTTCCGAATAGAATAGATCTTCCAGAAGGACTTCTTTTGAAAGATCACCGTAGTGTAGGCGCAGCTAAAGGGAATAGCATTTATTTTGAAATGTTAATGTTATTCTGAAGTGTTATCCTGCATCTTAACAGCACCTCTGTCAAAATAGTTATTTCAAAATAGGTGTTATTCCTCCTGCAATGAGGTTTACAGGTTTCAAAATAACAACCCCACTATTTTGAATTTATTTTGAAATAGCATGTGTGTAGTGTAGACAGCACCAAAGTTATTTCAAAATAACACCTGTTATTTCAAAACAATTTGGCTATGTGGCCATCACCTTTCAGTCCTGTGACATAAGAACATGAAAATGGCCCCACTAGGTCAGACCAAAGTTCATCTAGCCCAGTATCCTGTCTTCTGACAGTGGCCAATGCCAAGCGTCCCAGAGGGAGTGAACAGAACAGGTAATCATCAAGAGATCCCTCCTCTGTTACCCCTTTCCAGCCTCTGAAAGACAGAGGCAGGACACCATTCCTACCCATACTGGCTAATAAATATCTATGGACCTAACCTCCCTGAATTTAACTAGTTCTTCTCTGAATCCTGTTAAAGTCCTGGTCTTCACAACATCCTCTGGCAAGGAGTTCCACAGGTTGACTGTGCACTGCGTGAAGAAAGACTTCGGAAGAAATGTAATGTCACTCTTCATATTTACGATTGACAGCAGCAATGAGGAGTCAGTTCAAACTTCTCAACAGAACAAAACACTAAGTAGTAGTTTGGAAATAAAATGGGGGACAAAATGAAGGGCCAGAGTTGAAGCCATTATTTACATGAAGCAGCAGCATCTTACTTCTTCATGTACAGCACCTGGCACCATTAACACAGGTACTAGTGGAGGAGCCCCAGTTATACCTTGACTACTACACACAATAAGGGTTGCACAATTTTTGGCAGTGTTATAGTTTGTCAAGGGAGCAAATGAGAGAGGAGGCAAAGGACTGGCCACAGACTTCACTGGGCAATGGTGACGGGAGGGGCTCGGCTAGCCCTTAGCACTGCCCAGACTGGGCTATGCTTCCCCCAGCCAGCTCTCAGAGCCACCTGAACCACACTGTAGGTGGCAGCAGCCCAGAGCCTTAGATTCTTTTAAATTACCAGGTACAGAATTGGTGCATAGAAGCCAAATCCTCAGCTGGTGTGTCATAGCGCCATTGAATTCAGCTGAGCGACAACCATTTACACTAAATTAGAATTTTACCCTCAGAATATTGGTACCAGTGCCAGGTCATGGATGACAGACCTCAGAGAACCACAGTCATCGGTAATTCTGGGGTGGTGCAGTTTATTGCTTTTTAGTTCCCGCATGGCTAGCAAGAAACTTTTTCTGCTGCCTCAGGCGTCTTTGTCAGAAACTCTATCTGGTTGCAGGGTGGTAAATGACAGCCCTGTAGTGAACATGTAAATTGCAATACTTTAACCTCTGCACGCCCCAGACAACAGCATCCAATTTCTCAATAATCGACACAGGTGAAAACAGAGTCCACTACTTCAGGTCCAGGTGAAACATTCTGCAAAGAAATGTGATTTGCATTGGGAGGTTACAAAGTCCAAGCTTGTTTTTGATTTGATTCCACTGAGCTAAATAAGAGTTTGTACTGCAAGTGGCTGGGCAGAAGATTATATGTATTCAGTATGACGAATATAAACATGTTTGTTTTATGTCATTTATTTCAGTTCAGGCTCTCCTAAGAGTGAGTTTGAAATATTTGCTTTTATGTATAACTCGAGAAACTTAACCAACAATTCGTATCTCTGCTTACTGAATTCTTTCTCTTTCTGTCTCCCTCCCTCTTCCCACCATTCTTCAATGCCCCAAATGTTGCTCTTTCTCTATTCATTCTGGGTGCTTTTCTGTCTCATCTCCAATCACCATAACCTCTATCACTGTCATACCTTGCTCAGACTTTCCTCCTCGTTAGCTTGTTTGTTTGCCACAGCACCTTGCATTCCTCTCCCCATGGAACTATCAGTTGTATCATAATGATCGTTTTTTTTTGTTTTGTTTTGTTTTTTACCATAATGCAAGTTCTGGTCCTAGGTCTGCTGCTTTTGACTTTCCCCAGGAAATTCATTTCTTTTTGATATTGCTTGTCATTTCATAGCTGGCAACTACAGCCAGCCTCTCCTTAGGGGTGCCCTTCTCTCTGTTTCCCTCTCCATTGCTACAGAACTAGCACAATTACCCTGTTTATTTTTCATCTGCTTTTGCCTTAGAATTTTCCTCTCTGCAGTCTCCACTGCTTTTAAGTACAGTAAGGTCTCAGAGAACGCGAACTCAGAGTACGCAACGCCGCTCTTACACCATTGACCCCCAATTCCTACAGTAAACCCTGGAAATGCGTGATTTCCAGTTGCACTTAACTGGCTCCCCCTCCTGCCCTGGCTCAACTCCTCTCCCCCAGCTCCGCTCACCACATGCACATAACTCCTGCTCACCCCCCCCGACCCCCGCCTCTGGCTCTAGCTCGCCACCCCTCAGGCGTGACTCCGGCTCACCCTTCTTGGCCCCAGTTCAACCCCCCTGCCGGCTCACCCTGCATGCCCAGCTCTGCCTCCAGCTCACCACCCCTCACATGTGGCTCCAGTTCAACCCCCCACCACCACCCTGGTTTAAACCCTCCACGTGCTGCCCTGGTTCAACACCCCCCCATTCAAGCCCCCCCTTCCCCCCCACGCAGCTGTAGTTCAACACCCCTGCACTGGTTCAAATCCCCCTCCCCCCCACTCCGGTTCAAACCCCCCATGGCCCAGCTCACCGGCCCCGTGCACAGCTCTGGCTCAATTCCACACCTTGCCCCCTCCTGCAGCCCTAACTCACTCCAGGCTTAGCCCCCTCCTGCCTCCCATAACCCCAACTCACTGCCAGGCTTAACCCTCCCCACTCCAGGACTTACCTTTCTGCTGCTTCCCCAGCTGCAGAACATGTGTTCCTCCAGGGAAAAAGCCAGACCCCACTTATGTGAAATCCGGGTTACGCGAGGGTGCATGGAACAGAACCCTCGCGTAACTCAAGGGTCTACTGTCGTCAACATCGGGTGTCTTTCTCTTGCACTCTTGCCTCACAAATGCACAGCAGAGTCTCTTTTCTATAGCAAGTTGCAACTTTTGCCCCATCCTGCTCTTTTCTCCCCACTGAGACACAGAAGCTGACTCTGGCAGGGAATCAAAGCTGAGGCAGGACTGTAATTTCTGTGATATTCTTCCCAGTCCTGGCTAAAAGAGGCAGTTCTCAGCCTTTCATCCCTTGCCTGTGACATTTACTGTCTTTTTTGGGTAAATATACATTTAATGACATCAGGCATTCTGCTGCCCATATGGGGGAGATTTGTGTTCCTCTGTGTATGAGTTTCACTTCATGTCACATATACCTCAGAGGTGATTATGTGGCATGTTTGCTGGTGATTGAATGGTTGCAGTATTTCCCCTGTGGCAGACTTCCCTGGAAGATAATGAATCCTCCCATCTTGGTTTAGCTTGGAAAGAGAATGAGCAAATATGGCTTCTGTGCACTCAGTGTGTAATTCAGCCTGTTCCGTTCTCTGCACCATTTCTCACCCCTGACCACAAGTCAAGGTGAAAATATAGGTGAAAATTTCACTCCATGCATATTCAGCATAATAAATAAGGTGCTTAATATTAAAGTTAACTGTGTCCTGGCTTAAAGGACTTCTCCCTTCAACAGAAACAGCAGCACAGCAGAATGGAAACCTGCTGAGAAAGGTGTCCTTTCTCAGCCCAAAATTCCAACAGTGCCATTAAGAATGTGCTTAGCTGCATGCATTTGAATAGTTCTATGGGAGTGAATGGACCTAGTCGTGGCTATAGTCTGAACAAGTGGGTCTATCCCACGAAAGCTCACCACCTAATAAATTATTTTGTTAGTCTTTAAAATGCTCACCCACCACATCTGCACCCACCCACCACATCTGCAAGAGATGCAGCAAGGACTGTCACTCTCGTGTGGGTCTTCATAGTCACAGTAGACGCTGTAAATGAAGTCCTCAATTGAAACTATAAAGGGCGCAATCCATAGTCTATGCAGACTGAAGGATGCCTACTACTACTTTAAAATGCTACTGGACTGCTTTTTTGTTTTGGACCTAGTCCTGTGCTTCAAGTTCAGCATGTGCCTGAATACTGTGCTGAACTGGGGCCTGTTTTATGGTATCTGGTCATGCTTATGAAGTTCTCACAGCATATTTATCTGCTGATGAGATCTTTCTGCCAGTGAGATTAAAGGCCAGATAAGATTCGTGTTGTAATTTATAATACAATGCAAATTTGCAATAATGAGATTGGCGCTGTATTTGAATATTGTGCAAAGGAACTAATGAGAAACAGCACTCACTGCTCTCTTTCTTTCTCTCCTTTTAACTTGTGCTGTAGCCCCTAGACGGATAACATCACTGGAAAAAGCTTACGCTGCTTTGAATGGTACGTAGCTTAGTTGATGCATCGTAGATGGTAGCAGACAAGAAATGTATCAGTGTGTTTTTAATAGGGATTGACACTTCAAAAACCCCAGATTTGCAGGTGTTTTTACCTCTCTTGCATGGCACCAGCAGCTGAATGATGTATTTAACCATGTCTTGTAATTATGATATGCATTTCCAAGCACCGGTTCCTGTCATTTCTAGGTATTGATGCCAGTTCAGCTCTAGCCAAACTGGCCGATCTATGCTTAGCTCATTGATACCATCCAAGTAATCAATTACTGATAAGCTATATTATTCAGTTCACACAAATTATGTTTGTTTATTTACTTACATTATTATTGAATAGGCTGGGCCATATGCTCAGCTGGTGTACATGGTGTAGCTCCATTGACTTAATGTAGGTAATAGTTGGCTAATATAAACAAGAACATGTATAACTTTTGCATTTTACGCAGTAAGGCATTTCTCAGTGAGCATCAGTGGAGCTACGTTTATTTACACCTAATGGGAATGTGGTCCCATGAAGCTACATGCTAATTACATACAACAACATATTTTTAATTACACTTAGGAAACATAGGTAGAGCCAGAATCTAATCTCATTTTAATCTGTGTAATTAGCTCATTCATCAGTGGATTTATTCCATGTTTACACTGATGTAATTGAGATCAGAATCAGGCCATTATGCCACACTCTGATGAGAAGAGGCATGTACTTCTTTATAGTTTGGGGGTCAGATTCTGATATCCTTGTGTATGCTGATGGTCTACATTGCGTATTGTTCCTTTGAAATTAATAGGATAGTTGTCCAAGTAAAATACTGCTTGCTGTAAGGCTGTCAGAATGTGGTAGGAGGTATTTTGTAGTGAAACAGCTGACAGCTATTCAGTAACCATAAAGTAACAACAGTACATCAAATATGTGCACTCTATAATCTGTTATCCAACCTTTTAAGTACCAGGGTTTGTTAATTTGAGCCCAGTGAAGTCTGCCAGCAGATTCCAGCTTCCCTGGTGGTATTGAGTTTATAATTGACTCAGTCGTGTACATATTCTTTGCATTCTAGACTTCTTCCCCTTCCCTTTTTTGGGTGCATGCAGTGGAGATATAAGATATCAGATTAAGACCACTTCACAGAAAGTCCAGTTTCTCCACAGACAGAGAAGCAGCAGCTGGGCAAGCTTCTCTCTTGGCTCCCCACCCGAAAAGAGCACCCGTAGGCAAGTGAAAGGAAACTAATTCTCCCAGCCTAGTCCTGACCTCAACTCAGCCCACGAAGCAGAGTGTTCATTTGTCAATAACATAGGAACTGGATCAGACCCAACCAACTCACTTTATGTAGGGCACCAAACAACCCTTTGGTGGTACTGACTGCTGACCTGGATTGAATTCAAGTCAAGTGGACGTGAAAGGCTCCCTCAGGTATTGCATTGCCATTCCCTGAGCTACTCTATACAGTCGGCTTAACTAGAACTCTACCATAGGACATTGGACTCTCCATGTCTGCACGTGGGCCAAATCAACAAAGCATCGTGAAGCTGGATAATCTTTTTATTTCAGTGCCTGCCTGTAGATTAGGAATCCTTACCGTAGGCAGCCCCTTGAGGTATGACCTATTATGGCCACCATTTTTAATCGCTTTCTTTAAAAAAAAAAAAAAAAAAAAAAGTCCATTAAAAATGATAGCATGGCACTGTGGCAGGAAGGTTTCTATAAAGATACTTTGTTTTATAGGATCAGCACATCAGAGTGCAATGCTAGTGTATTGTGTGAGTCAATTATATTAAAATATCCAATATATAAAAAGCCAAATACAGTTCTCTCCTGCCTAGTTGCACCTAGAGAATGAACATTGGGCCCTGAAAAATGTCTGGCTAGAGCCATCTGCAGACAAAAGAGAAATAGAGTGATTACTTTGAAGCCCTGTACCCGTGACTCTATGTTGTCAAAAGAAGTTTTACAAGAAGAAAGCACAGTTTAGTGAAATTACTGCATTCTTCTGTACTTCCTCTCCAGCTTCTCTGTTGTGTGTGTTCACTTGGAATTTCCCTCTACTTCTCATAACCTAGTTTGAGTCACCTGGTAACAAGCTAGGAGCCTCACACCATCACCAGAACCACCCCAGGATAGACAAGTTCAGATCTTTTTCCTTTGACAGTCACTTGGAGGACTAGTGAGAGGGCAAAAGCTTCTGCCTTTTAAATCCCAGAGAAATCAAACTGATATAAAGTTAGCCACCAAGAACAAACACAAACAAACTAAACACTTCATTTTTATATCCTCTTTCTTTGTCTGCTACCATCTATACATGTGTATGCCCAGGAAACAGAAGAAATGACAGGAAAGCCACAAAAGGAGTAGAAACTGAGATGCATGTGTTAGAGTTGATAAGCCAACTGCAGCCCTGGCTAAAAGACTTCCCACTGTAATTGGAGAGCAAAAGAGAAAATCTTGTTATTGGCTTTCTTGAAATGGGTTACCTGTGGCCAATTTTTGGCATGATCCTTTCAAGCTTCTTCTGTGGTCGCTGAATACAAGCTGCTGCTTGGCCTCACACTTATTTTAAAATGAGCTCCTTTCTGAGTTGTGTGTCTGGCATACAGAGCTATTGTCTTCCAGCTTCACCAGCTCAGAGGAGAACCTTTTATGAGGCAGTGCCCTGATGTTTCAGGTTCCATGCATGAAGTAGTCAGGGATGAAGAAGCTCTATTGCCAACTCTTACGTTTCTTTTGCAAATCTCACTCTCTTTGATGTTTTGCTTAAAGCCACAGCTCCTGGAGGCATGAGATGCTCCGTTTTCATTAAAAGAGAAATTTCTAACCAGTGTTCTCTTGAATTATTTTCCATCACTGGGCAGAATAAATTTTGTTATGTACCCTGGCATGTGCGGATATCCTGCACCAGAAGAACCACATACTGCCCAGTGTGGGTGGCTGTGGGCACTCTGTTAATCAGCTGGACGGAACCTGAATCTCTCCTGGGCAGTTGCCCAAGTGCTCAGTTTACAGGGAAGACTGTTTCTCTGGTTTTATAGAAAGCCTTGGAAATATGACCTGAGAGGAGTGCAGAAACTGAAGACCAAATTAAGACAATCTCATGAATATTGGCACCTTGACCAATAGTTCTACAAGAACAAAACCCAGGGATCCAAAGGTGATACTAAATCAATTCAGGCCCTGATTCAGTAACACCCTTCAGCATGTGCTGAAATGCTTTGTTCAACTGAGGCTGCGCGTATTGCCGTTGATGTTAAACAGCAGTGATCAAAGAACTGCCAGTCTGTATGAACCATGGCTGTGGAGTCAGATGAATGTGTAAGCTGCCAATGTACATCTGCAATATGCTTTCCTTTCAGTACTGTATTTTTCTCCTACCAGAGTATTCAGTCTTCCAGCTACTAACTGGAAGCTGCCTCTCCACACTTGCATGTTAAGGCCAATTCCCAATCTTAATGGATAACTAGGAAGAGTGTGTCTGTTTCACAAAGATGATGTTAGAAGGAACTAACAGAAAACAGAGGTTCTCTGACAGTGTTCTCTTCCCTGCGTTAGCCAGAAAGGGCAGCTTGAGAAGACCACTTTTTAAGAAGCTTCATTCTCGGACCCTAGAAACACCATTTCTGCAGGCCAGGGAAATAAAGGATTGAGCTTTGTTGCAAAATCCAATCACTCTTTGTAACAACAGGCCCCTGGGCTTCTCCTGCACCTCAGGGTCAGCCCAGAATTTATTTGCAAGTGTAACTGTTTCTCTTTGGATATTAGTGACAGGCCCTGAATTGACAGGCTGTCAATTTCAACAACAAAAATCTCAAACAAGAAAGTTTAGAGAAGGAAACAACTGTATATCCACCCTAGACAAACACAGCTTTGTGGAAAGTAATGGGACAAAAAAGCATCTTTTACAGTCCAGTAACGAGGCTACAAAGTATATTACATCTTACCTCAGCTTGAAAAAACAGGACGCAGGGGCAGTTTGGTTTTGCCATGAGTGCAAGGGACTAAACTTGATGACCTGTCAAAGATCCTTCCTGTCCTATGAGTCTATGTTTATTGTGGAGGGAGATATGAAAGTGGCCCTGTGGCCACTCCTGTGCTCACACAGTATCTCCCTTATTGGTTTTTTGAAACAATCTCTGCTTCCACTTCAGCTCCCCAGATCCATTGGTTCTTCCTGTGCCCAGATCACTGTAACCTGCTCTGAATTGGCAACCGTGTTGGAAACAGAAAGGATGGAGGGCTCTTATATCAGATGGCTTTTTTGGTGGGGGGGAGGGTAAGGGAAAGGGGGACAAGAAGGGGGAGGCTGTGCAACTGATCCATGTTCATCTCGTCCATGATTCCCAACCTCCCTCCCCTCCAGTTCCTCACTTGTCACACCGGCAAATGTCTTCCAGGAGTAAAGTAATTGTAGACATACAAAGAAGTTAATTTGGAGAGGATAACTCTCTCAATGAAGAATACTGGAGTATGCTTTTCACTGGCTATGTCTACACTTGTCTCCTTCTTCGAAGGGGGCATGGTAATCAGGGTGGTGGGAGATTACTAATGAAGTGCTGAGATGCATATGCAGTACGTCAGTAGGCAAATTCTCCCCTGTGGCAACTTCAAAGTGTCAAACTTGGAAGTGCTGGCGTGCATGTAACCACGGGCACTTTGACGTGCCCTTGATAATTTGAAGTGCCTTAACTCCCCAAAATTGTGGGGAGTAAAGGCACTTTGAAGTGCCCGTGGTTACACATATGCCCGCACTTCCAAGTTTGATACTTCGAAGTTGCTGCGGGGAAGAATTTGCCTAGTGAAGTGCTCCATATGCATCACAGCACTTCATTAGTAATCTCCCATCACCCTGATTACCATGCCCCCTTCTGTAGATAATAGCCACTAGGTAGCCAGCAAGTATGCAGCTGGAGTAAATAATAATATATTCTTAACAGATATTCAGCCCACTTCATTGGTCTAGGTTTTGTAGCTGCAAGAACTGTCTTTTGATTTTGTGACAGAGGGTGTGTGTGTGTGTGTGTGTGTCTGTGTGTACATGCACAACTACACTGTTTGAACTGCAGAGAAGGGAGAAAGCTGTTTGTTGATTTATCATCACAACCTGTAAGTTTTGGGGGGCGGGGGGGGAAGATTGATGAGATCCTATTTTGGATACAATTATGTTTCTTTAAACCACCCTAAGGATTCTGACGGGTGACAAAAGGTCTAAATAAGTGACTATAAAATGAAAAATAAAAGAACAATGAAGTTGGGCATCATAAGGCTAATTTACAAAGGCTAGGAAGGCCAGCCTGATTTTATGGCACGTTATAAAACAAGCCCAGACTTAGGAAACTTGCTGTCAAAGTGCGCTCTCAGTCTTATATATGGGAATTCTAAAAGCCTGCATCTCCCTTGCTTTGCTTAATGTGTTGCAAAGCATGTGTGAAATGCTGCTGTCCATGTAAGTGAGTGGCAAAAGCAGGTTTGGCAGCTTCTTATACCCCTCTGCAGAGGTACAAAAGGTAATAGAAGGTACAAGGCAAGGAACAGTGCAGTCTGCAATCTGTTAGGTTTTGGATGCAGTGGATGCATGGCTGCGAAATTCTGTGTTCTCTAGACTTTTCCTTCTTACTGATTGTGCTGCTGGGAAACAAAGTGGGCTACTTGATCCCTGTATGCTCTCTTTACAGATGAGGACGATGCAAACAGGCTTGGAGAAAAGGTGATTCTCCGAGAGCAAGTGAAAGAACTTTTCAATGAAAAATACGGTGAGTTACCTCTTCGCCATTGCTTACTGAGAGCAGCTATAGTTAAAATTAATTAGGCTGAAGTGTGTTATTTATGGGCTGAGCACATGGCAGGTTGTTGGTACCCAGGTTTCTTCTCACTGCCCCGTATTTCAGCTCATTTCTGGAAATGTTCCTTGTCTCACCAGTGACTGACAGCTGGGGACTGTGACCTTCTTTGTCTACATCTCAGTCTCTAAGTGGGGGAAAGAAACATGTCCAGGCAATAGAACATCTTGTATCTTGCATCAGCTGGGGGATGCGTTTTTAAGATGTGACAAGGTGGAAGAAAATAGTGATATGCTAAGCAAATGCACCTGCCTCCTAACTTCCAGGGGCAGGACGTGCACCCCACCTCTGCCTGTTCTTTGATGCACAGCAAGACTCAGTCAGGATGTGCCAAAACTCCGGACACGTTTTGGGAAGACGTGCATGGAACCATAGCAGAGAAGTAGGTCAGGGAACTGAAGGAAGGTGGTGTTTGGGAACTGGGTTTGCAGTCTATCTGTGTGTCCATCATTCATGTACTTCTACTCTGTCCCACGCAAACATGCAGCACCAATGCAAAAAAACCATTTTTTTTACAACATTCAGCAGTGTAATTTTCTCAGAGCAGGGATGTAGTACAGCGACCAGCGCTTAACTGTGAAGAGCTGTTCCCTCAGTGTGGTTCTGGGTGTCTGATTTGCATAACTGCTCCACAGTTATTTCCCAAATACCATGCAAGTCCCTGTACACTGTATAGTGTGACAACTATTAGCCTGTAAGAGAACAGGGTTTTGCAGACAAGCACTATGGTGATTTCTCAACTACCGTGGTGTGATCAAACAAACAATCTCCTCCTGGCTGTCTGCTATAACCTGTCTGCTCGGAGAGCTTGAAAATTCTGCCCGCAACAAAAATGCTACTTCAGCCTTTTGCTCTGGAGTAGAACATTCCACCCCCCGAAGGAGCATCAAAAGTAACAGCAGCAGTGCCGAGAACATACCAAGTGCCAGCCATCAGAACAGACCTGGGTTAATCTGAAACCCCCACTGCACTCTTTTCAGGCTCTTGTTCCTGCCCCATAAATCTTGAAAGCCAGAGCTCTGCAGTGGTTGGCTTTACTTTGTGAACGCCCTGACTCCACCCTTCCCCTGTAGTTCTGAAGTTCAATGTAGCAAATACCCAGTCCAGATAATGAGAGAGGAAATCTGCAGACCCTTAAGAGGGAACCAAAGAGGCCTTCAGGTTTCCTAGAACAATCTGACTCATAGCAGTCAGATACCAGTCACATAGCTGGCTTGTTTAATTAAAATTTTCAGCATTACCTGTGTCACAGCCTTGATCATGCTCCCCCTAGTGGGCACTTACCAGGCTGCTGCGTTTGGGCCCATGTGCTTCTGAGGACACCTTTGTCACTGGCTAAACTTCAGGCATAAACGCTGCCCCCAGCTCTCTGGCAGGCTCCCTATGGGCAGACTCTCTGTCTGATACACCTGGAAAGGGACCTTGTGACCTAGCTGTGATCCCCAGGACAAGTGCTGACATCCCTTCCCTGTAACTGGATGTTCCTTTTCTCACATCTCCACTCTTGTGAGCGTTCTGGTTTACCCCTCTGGAGGCACAGAATAGTTGAAGCAAACAGGCATGGGCTTGGCATAGATTTCTAAAAAACCAGTCGCTGTTGCACAGGAGAAGCCGATCTCAATTCAGGAATTCTGTCCGTGCCTGACTTTCCTCCCCATGCGGCATTCTTTGGGATTTGGTCAGTCCCTTCTCTTGGACGACCCTCCTCCACCCCATGCACGTCCCAAATCCAGTACTCTCGTCCAGCAACATCCGTCATCTGGCAGAACCAGGGGCAGGTGCAGAAGCCCGAGATGGGAGCCAGAGCCCCCTGCTTGCCTTGCAGCAGTGGGGGCTGGAATGCTGCCAGAGTGCTTGGGACCCAGAGCATCTGCCTTCCCTGCTTGGCTGGGACCCAGAGCCCCCTGCTTTCCCAGCAGGGTGGGGTCAGGATGCTGCCACAGGGCTCAGAGCCAGAGCCCTGCCCCATGGCAGTGGGAGCTGGGAGGCTGCTGCAGGGCTGGGACCTGGAGTCCCTGCCTGCTCTGCGGGAGATCAGGACACTGTCACAGGGCTGGGAGACAGAGACTCTGCCTGCCCTGTGCTAGCGGGGAGCTAAGAGGCTTCTAGGGGACTGGGACCCGGAGCCCCCACCTGCCCCACAGGTCTGGGACCCAGAGCCCCCTGCTTTCCGAGCAGCAGCGGGGTTGGGACACTGCCACAGGGCTGGGAGACAGAGCCCCTGCCGGCCCTGTGGCACGGAGCCAGGGAGAGCAGGGGCTGGCTGGAGCCATGTGGAGGAGCCTGGGCTGGGGCCAGACTCCACTTTCACTCGTCCAGCAAATACTCTTGTTTGGACCCGTGAGGTCCCAAGCATTCCGGCTAAGGGAGGTGCAACCTGTGTTTCCATTCTTGTTGGGGAGAGAAAGCTCCTGCCTCTCGCTTAGCAGACCTATTCTTTTCATAATTTCCTGCCTCGTTTTCCATGTGAACCTCTGGTCAGCTGCACTCCCCCCTTAGCTTTTGAACTCAGTTGATCTTCTGTAAATATGTAGAACTGACTGTTGACTTTCAGTGGGGCTTGTGATCCTAGCCCTTTTAGGCAATTCTGGTAATTGCACCCTCTCTGTCCATTAGCCTCGACCTGTATTCAATCCTGGAAGTGATTATTGGGAGTAATTATAAGAATATTTTTATGCATAAGAAAGAAATATAACAAGATGTATAGCTGTGTAATAGATGTGGACACAAAGCAGTTTGGAAAAGCCACATTGCCTTGCGCTGCACTCCAGGGTAGCTATCAAACTGCCAGATCCACAGCTGGAATCCGCCAGCAAAGCTAGTGACCACGTCTGCTTTAATTGTTGGGTTCCTGAATGCAACTGGTATGCTGCCCCATCCCCACCCCAACTAAAAACCCAAGTGCACAAGTTACGTAGGTCGTTCGCCTGCTCTGGAATTGTAGCATGGTAATGACATATTTGCAAGGGCTTCATCTGCCATTCTGCAAACTACTCAACATGGAGCTCAGAAGCTGTTCTATTCCAGGCTTAGAATAAAGAACCTATGGCAGATGTTCCATGCAGAGGAAAATATTAGGTTTACTGAGTCCGTCTGTTGGTTGCTAGCAGGAAGAGCCAGCCATTGAACGACAGCTGCATGAAAGGGTTGGGAAAACATGATCCGAGTCATGGGAGGGAGACTGGGAGCATAGTGTTTCCTGTGACAAATGCTCCAGCCTCCTATGAAAAAGAGAATGCAAGGGGAACTCTTCTCTCACTGCAGTAGCTGTGGGTGATCCCCTGCTGCACACTTTCCCTCTCTCTCTCTCAGGCACACACCATCTGGCTGTTGCTGGATAAGTTTCAGATGCATAACCAGCACCTGTTTGCGAAGTACATACTGTTCTACTGTGTAGCCAGGGTGCTGAGAGCCACTGAACCAGGAAGGAAACCCTATCTATAAGGGAAACCCCTTCAAACCCAGGGGAACAGCAGCATCCCCTCTGTCCTAGTTTCCAGGACATATGTTATATAGTTACTGCTCCTCTTCCAATTGTGTGATAAGCTTATTGCATGAGTTAGACTGAGAGACAGAGACCTGGTGTATTATTGTGGCATATGGGATCAGAATCAAAGATTGAAAATCCAAGGTCCGGCTTTGGTTTGGATTATGCAGTTCCAGCCACACAGCCGTGTACAACCCTACATTGCCATCTTATTCCATTGCTGTCCACCCTGGTGTTCCTTTCACCTTCCTCTGACATATCAGGGACAGAACACTACACGGTGGACCTTGGTTCTGAGCCAGTGTAACTGAGTCCCTTTGATAGAGGAGCTTGAAAAGGAGCCATGTATTCCCCAAATAGGCCTTATCCAGCAGAGGATGTCAGGTCAGACTTGGAAGAGTTGGAAAAGATGATCTCCATGAAAAGAACACAAGAAAACTTTAACCTGCAGCACTCGCATGCTCCAAGCGCAGCCTTGGGAATTTTCACTTGCACTGCTTCTCTCTGACCTCTTGTCTCTGAGATGGAGAAGGTATAACAGGGATTATCAGTAAATGCTGAGGACCTGGAATGTATTGCAGCCTTGGGCTGTCACTTTTCACATAACTTGATCACAGACGGAACACCCTTATCCACATTCTTGAGGGGTGTGTGGTGTGTCATGTTATGTTTTGATAGAGCATATTTACATGACACCTACAGATACAGCTATAGGATTTGATCACATGCATTCTGTAAGAGCCTTCAACTGCAGCTAATAGGAAGACAGCTTAACAGGGTCCAGGTACCAATGAAAATGATAACTAGGGCAGACAGACAGGAACTTCACTAGGGCTGGTCTAGTGAAAAGAAAAGGCAGTTTTTAACTCCATCTGACAGAGCCTAGAAATGTTCGTTTTCTCTCCTTTCAAGAATTTTGAGTGCATATATTCAGTAGTATGGCTTATCCAAGAACTGATTTAAAGCAATGTCTCAGTAATGCTGAAATCTTATAGCGAAGCCAGCCTTCTTAACTTCTGAAACTCTAGACATCAAGTACCCCGATACTTAAACCTGCAACTGATTGACTTGGCCAACGAACCCTAAAAAAGGCCTTGGGGTATATTTTCCTTGTGAATTCCTGACTTCTACAGGAAGGAGCTGGGACATCAGTGCAGTTGCAAAGATTTGATTTTTATCAGTAAACCTTGATTTCATCACATGGAAGAAAAAATATTTCCATCAGTAATGATCAAAATTGACAAATATGCAAAGTAAGAAAAAAGTGCTTCAGAACTTGTTCAGGTTTGATGGAAGAATGTTTACTTTGTCGTTTTGATATGTGACAATTTGTTTTTTAATGGGTAGAAAGCTTTAACCTTTTGAATCGCAGCAGATACGGTCATGAATCATAGAATTACAGAATACTAGAACTGGAAGGGACCTCGAGAAGTTATTGAGTCCAGTCCCCTGACCTCACAGCAGGACCAAGCACCAGCTAGACTATCCCTGATACATGGCTGTCTAACCTGCTTTTAAATATCTTCAGTGATGGAGATTCCACAGCCTCCCTAGGCATTTTATTCCAGTGTTTAACCACCCTGACAGTTAGGAAGTTTTTCCCAGCATTCAACATAAACCTCCCTTGCTGTAGTTTAAGCCCATTGTTCCTTGTCCTATCCTCAGGCCAAGGAGAAAAAATTTTCTCCCTCCTTCTTGTAACCCTCTTTTAGGTACTTGAAAACAGCTATCATGTCCCCTCTAAGTCTTCTCTTTTCTAAACTAAACAAGCCCAGTTCTTTCAGTCTTTCCGCATAGCTCACGTTCTCTAGACTTTTAATCATTCCTGTTGCTCTTCTCTGGGCCATCTCCAATTTCTCTATAACTTTCTTGAAATCTGGTGCCCAGAACTGGACGCAATACTCCAGTTGTGTCTAATACACATATACATTGATAAAAATCTTTAAAACTTTTAAAGATGAACATTGCTGTTATCCATCAAACTATAAAAATGGAATTCTGCCAATCCTAGACATTGGAAAGCTTTCAAAATTCCCTAATTGGATGTCTTATCCTTCTTTGAGTAGCAAATCCATTCTCTTAAGCAAGTGGCTTGGTATTTACACTTTGAAGGAAGTTCATTAAATATGATATGTCTAGGCAAATTACACTGAATACAGTGAAATTCTGTAATTCTGCTATTGAAATACTACTTGGGGGTTTAAAGGCCTCCACTTAATGTTAACTTCTCACATCGGTCTCTATACTGTTGTTGCAGGAGAAGCTTTGGGATTGAACCGGCCAGTCCTTGTGCCGTATAAATTGATCAGGGATAGTCCTGATGCTGTTGAAGTTACCGGTCTGCCAGATGATATCCCTTTTAGAAACCCCAACACCTATGACATCCACCGACTGGAGAAGATCCTGAAAGCACGAGAGCACATCCGGATGGTGATTATAAACCAACTCCAGTAAGTAGTTCCTATACCTCTGGGGTGTTTGCTAAACACATGCAGCTGGCTCTCCATCTGGTGTCAATTGGCTGTATTCCAAGGACTGCAGTGGAGCTGTGCTAGTTTACGCTGGCTGATGATCTTCTGGTTTACATTTCTGAGAAAGCTCTGGTCTCTCAGCTACCTGAGGAACACTGCCAGGTAATGGGATGGTGGGGGTCCTATACATATTCTTAGGAAACAAGATAAGGCAGAATGTCCTCATCTCTAGGAAACAATAACTGGCTGAATGTCTGGGGAGCAATGCAGGTTATCACCAGCTGGCTCAATGAACGTCCTGCTAATGTTTTCATAAAGCCATTGATCATGTTGCTAAGGAACTTTCAACTGACAAATACTGTGGGGTTGATGCCCCCTAGCAATGAGACAGCTGTAATGTATAAAAAACACTTTAACTAAAAGATTTATTGCAGGGGTATGGTCTCTCTGCACTCAAGAAGCCAGATGCTTCCCAGGGATACTCAGTCTGAGAAGGATACCAAGTTGGGAGGAGTTGTAAGTGCTTTGGAGGGTGGAATTATAGTTCACAGTGATCTAGACAAACTGGAGAAATGGTCTGAAATAAGTAGGATGAAATTCAATTAGGGTAAATGCAAAGTACTCTGCTTAATAAGGAACAAACAGTTGTGCACATACAAAATGGGAAATGACAGCTTAGGACGGAGAAATGCAGAAAGGGATCTAGAGGCCATCATGTACCACAAGTTAAATATGAGTCGACAGTGTAGGGAGAAAAAAAAAAAGGCAAGCATCTTTCTGAGGTGTATCAGCAGAAGTGTTACAAGCAAGATGAGAAGTAATTCTTCTGCTCAACTCTGTGCTGATTAGGCCTCAATTGGAGTATTGTGTCCAGTTCTGGGTGCCACATTACAGGAAAGATGTGGACAAATTGGAGAAAGTCCAGAGAAGAGCAAAAAAAAAATTATGAAAGGTCTAGAAACCATGACCTATGAGGAAACATTGAAAGAACTGGGATTAGAACATAAGAACGGCCATACTGGGTCAGACTAAAGGTCCGTCTAAGCCCAGTATCCTGTCTTTCAGCAGTGGCCAATGCCAGATGCCCCAGAGGGAGTGATCAGAACAGGTAAATCACCTCTCTTGTCATCCATTTCCAGCCTCTGACAAACAGAGCCTAGGTGCTCCATTCCTACCCATTCTGGCTAATAGCCTTAATGGCCCTAACCTCCATGAATGCGTCTAGCTCTTTTTTGAAAACTGTTAGTCCTGATCTTCCCAACATCCTCTGGCAAGCTGTTCCACAGGCCGACTGTATGCTGCGTGAAGATTGTTTAGTCTGGAAAAGAGAAGACTGAGAGGGAACATAAAAGCTTTTGAGTACCTAAAAATTTTGTTACAAAGAGGAGGGAAAAATTATTCTGCTTAACTTCTCAGGGAAGGATAAGAAGCAATTGGCTTAACTTGCAGCAAGGGACGTTTTGGTTGGACATTAGGAAAAGCTTCCTAACAGTCAGGGTGGTAATGCACTGGAATAAATTGGCTAGGGAGTTTGGAGGTTTTTAAGAGTAGGGTAGTCCAGCACGTTTCAAGGATGGTCCAGATGGTGCCTAGCTCTTCTGTGAGGGCCAGGGACTGAACTTGATGACCTCCAGAGGTCCCTTCCAGTTCTGTGATTCTGTGCAAACCTCTGAGTCCTCAGCATCTCTCCCTCGGTATAGATGTTCAGTGCCATTCTCCTGAAATCTCACAGAACTCTGACTTACCACGCCTAAAGGACTAGCAAACACCAGTTGTAAGAGTCAGATCAGGGTTACCCTCTAGTTAACACACGACTCTGTTTGTTACTGATTGTGAAAACCAAAATAAGTTGATGATCAAACGAGAGATTCAAATGATAAAGGATGAGATTACTAGGAAGAACTGGTTACACATAAAACAAAATCGTGACCTGCTTTCTAGCACCTTCACTTACCTCTCAAGGCATTCCACTGTCTCCTGCAAGATGCCTTATCTCAAGTCTTTTCCCAGTGTTTTCCACCAGTCCAACCGAGATCCCTTCTAATAAGATGTAGCCCACTGGTGGGCTGTCAGACAGGGTGAAGGAATTCCTGAGGTTCAGCTGCATCCCAGATAGAGTTTCAAAACTTCGTGGTCTTATTACTACAAAACAGGATAACTCCTGCTGGTTTTGGTTTTGCCGCCAGTCTCCTCTGTGGTTTGATTAGCGTTTTCCCCACCAAATGTGAACCATACAGTAGTCAAATTGCCTGTGACCAGCCAGAATTAGATAGGCATCTCTTTCCCCCTGTCCGCCAGGAGTACATGGATCACCTTTTGGCAACCTATGTAAAATATTTTGTATGTACATCTCACTATGATTATGATGACCAGCACAGCACAGCACAGCATTTCATTAGAGATGTTACGTGGCCTCTTTCGGTGAACTCAGAATCCCTGTGTCCCTGTTAAATGGCATAAAGAGGTCTTGGGTCAAAGCAAGCTGATGGGGGAATTTTTTTGTCCTGTAGCTAAAGGTTGTCAGAGGCATCCAAAATGCTTTGGGCTGGTCCATTTAGAATCAGCTGATATTGCATACAAATTTCAGATTTGCAGCTCTACCGTGTATCTACAACTCAAAAGAACTCAGCATGCCAATGTTGCAGTTTTGCTCAGAGCAGTTGTAGAGGATTTTTATTCTGATCAACCATTTGATGTGTGGTCTGTACTAAATGTGCCAAAAGTGGAGCCCTGCTGGTCTACATGAAGTATATATCCTGGAGGAGCTTTATCACCTGTTTCTAATATGTTTATAAATTGTTACTTGCTAATTTCCTTTCTTGAGCCTTTCAAGCCCAATATTCTTGCAGTGAATTTTGCTTTGTCTTTGTGGTGTTCAGGAGGCATGCCACACCTTGGACTCTGAGACCCCAAAGACTTCTGTTGGTCTCTGGTTCTGGTGCAGTTTCTTTCAGGTTGGAGGTGTGCTTTACGAAGCTTTCTCTTTAATACCGTATTGAACAGGAGAAGTGGGTAATCAGACATTTGTGTATCTCCTCTTCTGGTTGCCCTGCTTTGAGCACTGAAAGCTCCTTTGGAGGAGCTGGGTGGAAAAAATGGCTTGTTCCTCATCCCTTTCATTGGTGGAATTGAGGGGGGTGTTACGATGATCCAAAGAGGACTGAGCCCAAGTCGTGTGGGAATCTGGGTTAAGGAGCATTTTGGCCTGCACTTAGCTCCAGTTGTCTAATGAGAAATCAGATTGGGCTTCTAAAATGTTTGTTTGTGCCTGGTGTTTTTCAGAGACTGAGTGTCTTTCTTAGGGAGATGACATTATAATATATGGAGATCTACCTATCTCATAGAGCTGGAAGGGACCTTCAGACGTCAGTCCCCTGCATTCACAGCAGGGCCTATTACCATCCCTGGTAGATATTTGCCCCCAGATGCTTAAACAGCCCCCTCAAGCATTGAGCTCACAACGCTGGGTTTAGCAGGCCAGTGCTCAAGCTACTGAGGTATCACTCCCCCTGAGCTTTAGGTTCCACCAAGATTTGAACTCAGATCACTGTATTCAGAGGCTAATGTGCAAACCATTACACCATGGAACCACCTGTTGTGAGTAGCAGCTGCCCAGGGTGCTGTTGAAGAACTCCTGCTCAGAGAGGCAATCTCTGAGAAGTGGCCATTGGTACATGTATGGGATGGGGTAGGATTCCATGGGGTATTCTGCTTGTCTCCCCGGAGAAGCTTAGCACCACGTTAGGGCTGGGGGCACAAAACCTGTGAAGCTGAATACATGAGAGTGGAAAGCATGCTGAAGGGTCTGCTTTGTGCGCATTCGTTGTTGGAAGCCCTCGGCCAGCTGAAAACTGGATCTGCACAGCTTGTTTGCAATGGGTCTGAAGTCGAGGAGAGCTGGCCTGTACAGTGTGTGTCAGTCTGACTCCTCTCCTACCTACTGTTCCAAAGGGCAAAGGGAGGGATTCAGAGTCTGTGCTCTGCTCACCACACTTGGGCAGGAGCATGCCTCAAAAGTACAGTGGAACCTGAGTTAGGAACACCAGTTTCAAATTGGTCAGTCAAGTGCACGCCTCCTTTGGAAGTGGAAGTATGTAATCAACCAAGAAAAAAATGCTGTGCAGTACCGTACTGTGTTCAGTGTAAACTACTTTAAAAAAGGGGGGGAAGATTTAAAGAAATATATAAGGTGTCTGTTTCATTTTAATTCAGATGGCTAAAAGCAGCATTCTTCTTCTGCAGAGTAAAGCGTCAGAGTTGTGTTAAATCAATACTCAGTTGTAAACTTCTGAAACTACAACAATGACATTCTGTTCAGGGAGATCTGAATATTTAAGCGTTATAATAACCTCCATTCCAAAGGTGATTTGTAACTCTGAGGTTCTGCTGTCTGGCCTGGGCAGACAGTCTTCTCCCATGGACTCTGCTTCTTCATCCCAGTGCTGCTTGCAAAAGAGGCAGGTGTCTGCTCCTCTGCAAGGTTGGAGGGAACAAGAGAAGGAATACGCTCTCTGGCCCTGACCTTTCACGCCTTCTCTTTGCCCCCCACCCCCCCCCGCCCCACCCAGTGGTCACTGAGAAGATGAGTACCCAAGGAGACAACACCAAGCTGCCGTGGGGTCCTGGACCCTACAAGGAGCCAAGCAAAGAATTACTTAGATGTCAAGATGAGCAACGTTCAGGTCATTTCGCTAAAGCTAATAACACTGTACACAGAGCACTAGGTCTGCTATGTGCTCTGCCCTAGATGGAGAGCATTCTGGGCAGGCTGCCAGAGGAGACCGTTTTGTGCCTTAGTACAGTCTCAAAGGCCTGGTCTGCTTCCAAACACCTGTGAGGTGGAGGAAAACCCACTAGGAGAAGGTTAGCTATGTGAAGGATAAAGAACAGCTGTGCCCTAACCATCCACAATCTCTAACCTCCATCTTGTTTCTTTCACAGACCATTCGCTGAAATATGCACTGAGGCCAAACAAGCAGGTAAGCTACACGTTAAAGCGCTCTTTCCATGGGAGCAAACTGCAAAGCGAAACCTGCAGATGGTGGATCAAAATACACAGGAAGCCAAAACCAGGGTTCAAAAGAAAGTAGAGCAGGCATGTTCAGTAGATGTTCATCTTCCTAGTTCAGTTCTCTCTGTCTCATCATCCACTGGGGCCTAAGGCAGAGTCTGGGATCTAACCAGGAAGGACAACTCACAGGCTTGTCTTCTCTTCAGCTGTGTGGGAAAGGGAAGGGGGATGTAGTTTTAAATGAAGATTTTCAAAGTCACTGAGGGGATTTGGATGTCCTTCCCATTCAGCTTAATGGCTGTTGTTGACTAAATCTCTCAAGATGGCTTTGAAAATGGCAGCGCTAACACTGGCTTTTACTTTGCGAAGGTGGAATCGTGTGCTGTGCTTGAGAGGGAGTCTGTGCTCTCAATTCCAGTCCTGTTGCGCATGGTTCCATTTCACTAAAGCCACCCACTTCACTGGCTCTCATTAGAAAAGAGTCAGAACTGGAAGGGACCTCAAGAGGCCAAGTCCAGTCCCCTGCCCTCACAGCAGGACCTAGCACCAGATGAATCAGGCCTGACAGATGTTTATCTAACCTGGCCCTCAGCACTTCTTATTACGAAATACATATGAAGCCCCACCAAGGACTGAATTCACAACCCCTGATTTACAAGGCCAGTGTGCTAACCAGAGTTATTAGGGCGATGTCTCAGCAGACAGGTGGTTGATCAGAGGGGCATGGGGACATAAATGACCTCTAATGTCCCAAAAAGTGTCCTGTGAATAGAGAGCTCAAGTCCGACCATGACGAGGTGAAGCAGTGGCATGGAAAGGGTTGTGGGTCACTGTCTGTCACAGGGCCGAGAAGGATGTATGAGAGGAAGCTAGGCCCATGGGGCAGAAAGAAGGGTTGTGATTTCTTTTATGTTGCTGATTCTCTCTTAGAGATGCAAAATAAAAAGTAGCCTGAAACCTGTGCGCCCTACACCCAGAGTCTTGAAAGGGATGGGTGTGGTGTTTGCTGCTTTCCTAAGCTGGAGAAACAGCCATTCAGATAAGCAATTTCTTTCCCATCCTCCTCTTCAGAGAAAGAAAGCACTGCTCCCAAAAGAAAGCGGAAGAGGATCTCCGAAGGCAACTCCATCTCCTCCTCCTCATCATCGTCCTCTTCCTCTTCTTCCAATATGGAGTCCGCATCCTCAACCAATCAGATCTCACTTGTGGTAAAGCCTTCTAAACGTCAGCCAAGTTACTGCCTCTCTGTCTAGCTCGGGCTTCTTCCTCTGCTGCTCACCGTCCCTTTCCTTCACTGGCCTTGGGAATGCTAGAAACCCCTAACTCAGAATAGAGGCACCAGGCCTGGTAAAGAAGGGGAGCTCTCGCTTTTGGGACACAGCCATTCTCTTGCCTCTGGGAAGAGCTGGTTCATCAACAGAGCAAGGAGGCCAGTCAGCATCTCTCCTACACCAGTTCCACCTGCCCTGCAGGGCTGCCCGTCTGTGATACGCTAATGCTGCTGGGGGGAAGGGAGCGGTGCCAGGGCAAGGGTGACTTAGAGAACAGCCATTCCAGCTCCTGGCCCTCCTCACAACTACATGGAGCTCTGTTCTGGCATTGTGACACTTACTGCCCTTTCAGAGCCAGTGGCAGCACTGCGCAGGATCTGCCTCTGGGAGAGGCAAGTTACAATAGCATCACCTTTCCCCCAGTGTGTGCCTCACTCCCTTGTTCTCCCAGCAGCACTATGCAAGGAGCACTGTGTGCAGGGCTGTCCTTAGGGTGCATGGGGCCCTGCCCAGGACTACTAAAGTGGTGCCTCTGTGCCTGATGGCAACCGGCGTGGTGGTAGGGGAGGAGAGAGGATGGCTTTGTCGAGATGTGATGAGCTGATTTTATAATCTTCAGCAACATGCAAATAAAATGTTTTTAAAACAAATTCTAAAGGACGCTCCTGTCAACTAATACAGCAAGTTGAGAAACTGCCAGGGCTTGGCACGTGCCTGTTCAGAGGCTTCATTACCACTTGAATGGCTCTTTCACAGCTTTTTCTAATAGGTCTGACAGGCCAGAGGCCACCCCTTTTGGGGATTCTGGAGACGCACAGGCCATGTGCCCCTCCTCTGTCTCTTCCCTGCTGGTGCCCCTCCCACTCCCATCTCTGCTCTTCCCATGTCCCACCCCGCCAGCTGCACCCTTCTCCCACCATTTCCAGTTGGGGGAGGGGTGGGACCGCCACCCGGCTCATCAGAAGCTGACTCAACACCGATGGTGAATGCGGGGTGGATGGCAATGCTGGTGGACTGAATGTGGCCCCCTGTGCGCCCTCACACATGGCCTGTGTGAGCAGCTTTTTCATTTGTTAATTAGATCCTCTTCTGAGGAAGCAGAGCCACAGAGCAGGCATAAGAAGAGGCGGGCAGGTTGTCATTAAGACCCAATGGTGCTCCTAGATTTCCCCTGTAGCCTGTGCAACTGCATATTCTGCATATGGATAAAGACGCCTCTGACTGTGTGGCAAGGGAGAAGTTACGGAGGTGCAGGGTTCTCAGCCTGTGGAGATCACTTCACAGGTTCCAGATTCAAACTGGAAGGCTCTGAAAAGTCCCCAGCTCATAACTAGTTGCATTCTTTCATAAACCAGCCCTGTCAAACTCAGGGAGGTGCTGTTAACATGCTCTGGCTTTCAATGTGCTTGGGCCATTATGTTGCATGGCTCTTGGTTTTGTTTTTATATGTATTAAAAGGTAACTAGTTTGGAAGCAGTGTGAGGCTAAAATCTCTGAGAAGTAGATACTCAAAGATGTAAAAAATCAAGAACTGACTTCAGTGGAGATTCATGGATCTCTCGGAGCTAAGAAACTGGCCTTGGTTATCATTAATCATTATATCAAGTACAATTTTAAAAAAGAAAGCAAAAAATATGCATACATTTAGAAGTTATTTCAGTGGGTTTTATGGTGTTTTATTTTCTTATTTAAAAAAAAATAGTACCTGGAAGTGGGAACACTTCCCTTTGCATGAGCTTGACAGAAACTTGATCAATGTGTGTTTTTGCAGAGAATTGTGTTCTAACAGCAGTTTGCTTTCTCTCTCTCTCTCTCTTTCAGCAATGGCCCATGTACATGTTAGACTATGGTGGTCTAAATGTTCAGATTCCAGGACCTATTAACTATTAGACCTCAAAACTGACTCAGAACCTCAGATGACAGAATAAATAAATAAATGTAATTTATGTAAAAAGTGTATATTCTAATATGTATCAATGCCTTTTAGTTTTTCCAATGATTTTTACACTATATTCCTGCCATCAAGGCCTTTTTAAATAAAAATAAAAAGTGTTGCCTTGCTCTTAACAGTACTTATTTTAATATTTGTATTATTGATGAATCCATTCCAGGTAAAAATAAATACTGAAGAGCACTTTCTGATGTACAGCAGCATACCTCCCTGTGCTTTACCTCCAAAATACAGTGTTTGAACCTCAGATTGTTGACACATGGTCGTCATGCTTCATTTGCCAGTGCTGTCTTCAGAATACAGTCAACAGTTTTAAAAGAACATTTTTTGATATTGAAACAGTTGCCCAAAAATTATGACATAAAGTATGGATGAATACAGGCTTCACACAAACAAAGAACAGGGCCTGGATTCCCTTTATGCTCAGTCTTGTTAACACCAATCTAGTAGCATGTAGGGGCTGACATGTGAGTAGAAGATTACATACAACAAGGAATCCTCGGATGAACAGAGTGGGGAAAAAAGAATCCAGGATTTATATAGCAGAGAGGAAAGGGGAAAAAAGGCTACATTTGTCGCTTTGCTACTAGGACCAGTTAATGAAGTTAATTAAGTAGAATGTGCCCCATTTCTCCAAATATCAAAAGTGGTGGAATTATCCCTATAATGCATAAGAAAGCTGAGATCTTTAAGACTGAAGTTAAGAACATTAGAATGGCCATACTGGGTTAGACCAAAGGTCCATCTAACCCAGTATCCTGTGTTCTGACAGTGGCCAATGCCGGAAGTTGCGGAGGGAGTGAACAGAACCAAAGCGATCCCTCTCCTGACATCCATTTCTGGTCTCTGACAGAGGCTAGTGACACCATTTCTACCTATCCTGGCTCATAGCCATTGATGGACCTACCCTCCATGAATTTATCTCGTTCTTTTTTGAACCCTGTTAAAGTCTTGGTCTTCACAACATCCTCTGGCAAAGAGTTCCACAGGCCGACTATGTTAATTTGAAACTTAGTACCCTTTAATTTCATCTGGTGACCCCTAGTTCTTTTGTTATCAAAACCTTTCCTTATTCACTTTTTCGACAGCAGTCATGATTTTATAGACCTCTATCACATCGCCACCTTAATCTCCTCTTTTCTAACCTAAAAAGTTGTAGTCTTTTTAATCTTTCTTCATACGGCACCTGTTCCAACCCCCTAATTACCCTTTTCTGAATTTTTTCCAGTGCCTATATATGTACAAATTTGAATATATTTGTGTATGCAGCATTCAAGATGTGGGCGTACCATGGATTTATATAGAGGCAATAAGATATTCTCTGTCTTATTCTCTATCCCTTTTTGAATGCTTCCTAGTATTCTGTTTGCTTTTGTGACTGCTGCAGCACATTTAGTGGATGTTTTCAGAGACACGACGCCTCCAAGATCTGTCTCTCCTTCCAGCCCTTTGTGTTTATTCCTAACCAGAGGTGAAAGTAACAAATTGCTTACAGGTCGCGCGCTATCGCAACCTACCGCTCTTGGGCGGTGGGCACTGTGACAAAACAGTGCGTGTAAATGTTGGCTGAAGAGTGGAGGGTGGGGTTCAGAGCAGAGAGGAGGGGAGTGAGGGAGGGTGCAGGAGGCAGAGAGATGGGATGTGGGGCACAGTTTCCTCTGAAATATTTCATCCGTGAGTGGAATAGATTTGGCTTGTGCACCAATGCTGATGTTATGTGCTTGTTCACATGTGTGCCACCCTGGCACCGCACCCATTAGTTACTAACGGATGCATTTGTAAAGCAGGTATGGGCAGAACCCAGTCACACAGGCACACACACCCCAAAGGGCAAAGGGGAACCTAGCCCCCGACGCACACAGGGAAGGGGACAGCCTAGCTCTCCACACACACCTCACAGGATGGGGGTAGAATCCAGCCACACACACATCCTAGATGGAAGAGAGGAAGCGCAGCCCCACCCCCACATGCATACATGTCACTCGCCAGCTTGAGAGGGGACCTGACCTCAGCCCTGCCCCTTCTGACCTCAGCCCCATCCACGGCCATGCAGCTGGGCCTCCTCCCACTTTGCCCTGGGGCCCAGCATGTCTGTCAGCCCCCCTGCCACCAAACCTGTAATGAGACCCCTGAGCCCATGTTCTCCCCACGTTCAGACGTGCAGCGTGCATTTATCCTGTCTTGTATTATTCAGATGCTGAAAAGCTGACAATGAAGTGGCTGTCCTCTCTCAGCATCCTTTCACAACTGCTTCTTATGGAAGTGTCTCTCTCTCTGAAGGGATTATTTGTATTAAGCACATTTTAAATGAGCAGTTCCTTTTTTAGCTCCACCAACATTTCTTTTCCCCCGTTACTCTCTCTTTCAGCTCCCTTCCACTGGATTAGGTTGAAGGAGATACAGGAATAACACAGGTATGCATTTAGAGGCTGTTGAGCCAATAAATTTTAACTGTACACCAAGACTGGGTGCCCGATTCCTAATTTAGGAACCTAAATAAAAGTGGCTTGCTGGAAGGATGGATGGTCGTGTTACAGCACTGGACTGGGATTTGGGGGAGGTCTGCATTCAGTTCTGTGACCCTGCACAACTTCCTCTGTGGCCCTGGTCGTGCCACTTAATCTTTCTCAGTCTCAATTCCTGGTCTAAAATGAGAATAGTGTGAGAATATCTGTCATGTCTATTTAGATTGTAGTCTGTTTGGAACACAATTGTCTTACTATGTGTACAGCTCACCCAGTGTAATGAGGTCTTGATCTGGGTTGAAGCTTATTAGCTGCTACCGCAATGCTACTTCTAATTTTATTTTTAGAAGCAATGAACACCAGGAATTTCCAATGATGTCTCCAGGATCTCCATCTCACTGAAAATGTGCCTAACTTAGAAAATCTCTACCATCACACATTGTGTTGTTTAGGGAAATTAAGATATTTGAAAATTGAATTCTAACCTTTCCCACTTTTGGAAGAACTATGATTACTTGCTTTATTGGTATTTACAGTCAGATATAATTCCAACAGTTTCCTTCATCTTGCTCTTTTCATTTGTGGTATATTTTTACACACAGCTGTTGTGTGTACATGATTACACATCAAATGGAGTCTCTTCCATTGCAATTAGAACACTGAAGATGCAGATCCTAACACTTCAGCCATGTTTCTCATTTATTACATTTGTAAGGGTTTGGTGGTTTGTGTATGTCTACAAATCCAATAACAATCCTCATTAAGAGTTGCAAAACATGAAACCATTTTGATCTCAGACAGATGGCAGCTAAATGAAGTTTAATTAAAGAATGAGAGCTTTGATTCAGATCATTTTTTAAAATACAGCATTGCGAGATGCTGGAGAAGCAGCATAAAGAGCATCTGGGCTTTTATACAAAATCCAGAATCTATTTGTGAGGAAACACTTGACAAACTCATTTCACTGAAATGTTTTGCAAACAATCTCTTGAGAGACTCAAGCTGCAGGCAAGTTATAGCACAGAAATCTTGCTTTCTTTCTCTCTGGGATAATATGGTAACAGTGCTTAGGAAACTGGTAAGGAACCAATGAGAATTTTCAGTCAGTTGGATTATTAGAACTGAATGTCTTGTTCCTTCAGTTTTCTTGAAGAATTATAGTCAGAGTAAGGCTTGATTTAAGTCACAAATGCAGTCAAAATCTGTTCTGCATATGTTCTTATATAAATAGTATCTGAGTGCCTTCCAGTAGCTTATTAAGCGAGGGAATTAACATCTGTCTCATGTTACTTAATAGCATGTGAGTTCTAACCAGGGCTATGCCAGGTGAAGCTGAAACCTAGGTTTTAACTCAATCAGGTGAACACAGGTTCAAGGCAGTGTGTCTGGTCTACACTGAACTGCTGGAAGGTGTTAGTTAGCATGTGCAGCTGGCACATCAGTATATGACACCTTAGACCGTTATCCAGACCGGGCTTCAGGACAAATTGCTGGCCTGGGGCAGCCTGCAGCTCGCTCTGTGCAAAAGTCTGTGTGTAAAGTCAGAATCTAGCCAGTTATTTCCACAGCAACCACCAGTGTTATTGTAATATAGAGGTTTGCAACTTCAGGTGTATGTGGCAGTTACAGGTGAGTCATTAGGAAATATAGGGCAGGTCCTGAAAGGTATGTAGGCATGTAACTCCAAATGATTGCTGTGGGAGTTAGGAACCTCGCACTAGTGAGGATCTGGATCATATTTTGTGACTGTTTAAACTAGTACCAATCGAGTGTAAATTGCTCCCATTCTGATCTGATAGTATTTTGTCCAGGTTTGCCATGGCATTAATGACTGCACAGCAGCAGAGCAATGGAAGCTGAGGCCCAGGGATTTTTTGTCAGACAAGGGAATCTACTAATAATGACTGAAGAAAGGGAAATACAGAAGTAATTGCTTGCGTGCTGACTTTCCCCCTTTCTCACAGACCAAATGACTGTCATGTGGTGACAGCTGACCAGCACAGTTTTCAGGTAGGTTGTGTTGAAGTCTCACGTATTTTACAAATTCTAAGAGCTGTGTGTGGTGTTCAGAACCAGACACTTCTTTTTTCTCAGCTGGTGAAGATTGGCACATATCCTATGACTCCACTGGAGCTCCACCAGTTTACACTAGTTGAGGAGCTGTCTCCATAAACTGGAGTTTAAAATATCCAGGCTATCTTGAAGGCATGCATTGTCCTTGAGGCTAGTGATCCATTGCTTTGCACCTGGCATGAACTGTTTTTAAAATGCTGAGTCTCTAACTGAGTCATGACATTTTACACACATGCTACCCCAACGCAAATGCTGTGGAAGAGATTGGAGAATTGGGCAACTTGTTTTCCTATCTCAGGTGAGTTGTCCCTATGATTAACCTGGAGATTAATTTACCATTAATTTACCTTCTGGAGAACATCATGAAGTAGAAGTGGCTGCTATTCCCATGCTGAAACTTTGAGTTATGGTCCCCAGTTAGTATATATATTTACTTACCTTTTATGTTAATGGGAGGGGTGGGGGAAATAGGGGTAGAGGTTACATACATACGTGCATACATATGGTTGTATCTGTACAGCAAAGAGAGTAGAGAAGAATTCTTCTGCAAAGAACGAGCATGAAGATAACGTAAATGTGTTGCTCTAGGTTCTACCATTTTCCTTTAGCTCGTCAGCCTAGCATTATATCAAGGGAAGGTTGGACTTTACATCTCACTTTTGCTAAATCACCTGAGAAAATGGCTTCAGCAGTAAAACTAGTTCTAATTGTGGCAGGGTGAGACCAGGGGAGAAAATACAAGAGAGAAAAACTGGGCTACCTTGAGCTGGCAATCAGAGTGGGAGCAGCTGGGGAGGAGGCTGCCCTAAATCAATTAGGGCCAGCTGGTCTCACTTAAGGCTACTTTTTAAAACTCTAGCTGAAGGAGGGCAAGCTGGGGGAGAGGAGTGGAAAAAGGACAGTTTGAGAGGGCTAAAAGAGAATTTGAGGAACAACAAAGGCGGTGGGGGTGGAAGTTCTAGCTCTGGTAACCCCTAGGATCAACTGTAGGCTGGGAAGAATTGATCATCTAGCTGGCACAGACCCAGGAGGAGGACGACTCGCTTCTGTGACCTGGAAGAGGGGAATTGTCTGGGGAAGTGGTCTAGGGAAAAGAGCTGTGGTATTAAGGGCTAAGGGAGTCAGTACTCCCCAGTAGCAGCCACATAGGGTCTTTGGGCTGGAACCTGGAATGAGTGGGTGGGGACTGGGTTCCCCCCAGATCACCCCTCATGTCAAGTGCTTGTGTCTTCAAACTCTCTGTGGTGGCTCTTTGGTGACTTGGCCCTCCAGCTGTGTCACACACAGTCTATCTGCGAAATAAAACAGAGAAAACCCTTTCTGAGAATGTACAAGTTCAATGGGGGCCTCTCTCAGTACCCTTTGTGACATTTCTCTTTTTTTATCCTTGCACTAGACTGGAACGGTGCCCTGGGACTTTTTCCCTGGAGGCAATGTCTTTGCCCTTGGGAGTTTTTCTAGACCCAGCTCTTCACTTGCATCGTCATAATTCAGTTCCCCCTCTGCGGTGCCTCACTGGCCAGCCTACTTCCCCCCCAGTGACTAATGGGAAGGTTGGGAAGGACCCAGGCCTACCTTTTACTTTGGGTCCCAGCCCAGGGACCTTAGTAGCTAGCAGATGGCTGCAATGTCCCTTTTAAATAACTGTCTGGCTGCTATAATTCCCTGGGCCACGTCCCTATGGTTCCAGCAGTCTCACTGATTTTACAGGCCTGTAGGGAACATAAGAAAGTCTCTCACATTCAAATGCCAGCTTTTGCATCCAGATCTCTGAATTCACAGAAAGATGTATACAAGCATTCATTTAGCTAACCCATTCCGTAATGGCTGTATGGCTGAGAAGGCTCAAGAGCAGGAATTAGTCAAGAAATTAAAAGAATAAAACAGAGTTCATGAAATTTGCTCCTGGTTCTCCCATCTCAGATGCCATAATAGGAAGAATTGGTGTATAACGCTAAAGGCTCCAACATGGCAGATTGTTATGGGTCTGTCTTCACACACTATTAAGAAAAAAAGGCAGAGGTTGCTGGGGTAACTGCTTTGCCTCAAAGATTATCTCATTTTTGGTGATAATGGACACATGGCTCCGAGTCTGTAGTGGTGGCAGAGCTGTGTTGGTACCTAAAATAACATGGAGCTGAGGGCAAAATCAAGCTAATGAAGCTCTTGGTCTGTCCTCATTCAAATCTCTCCATTTGAGGTCTATCAGTGAAAAGTTCCTATTCTGAAGTGCTGTACTCTTCTTCTTCTTTTTTTTTTTTTAAACAAAAAGCTTTAGAATAATAAAACACACATCCATCTCAGCAAAGTCACTGTTCTAGTACATGGTCACATGGTACTTTTTTTTTTTTTTTTTTTTTTTAAGACGTTGGTCCAGATTTTTAAAGGTAGGTAGGAATTGCAACACAAAACTGAATTAGAAGCCTAAGAATGTATTTACATGAATAATTAGTCTGTGGCAAACTTGGGTGTGACTCTATCTTGCACTAGCCTGCTGCGCCCTAAGGGGCTGTCTAAACAGTAAAGTTGCACATATTGCATAGTACTGGAAGGGCTCTCAAGAGATCATCAGGTTCAGTCCCCTGCCTTCTCAGCAGGACCTAGCACCAGCCCTGACAGATTATTTTTTAAATCTATTTTATTTTTTAAAGCTATTTGCCCCGGAATCCTAAATTGCCTCCTCAACGAGAACTCACAACCCTGAAGCTAATTAAATGCATTGTGTCCCATTCCTCCAAATCTCAAAGGTGGGGGAGTTGTCCTTGTAATGCATAAGAAAGCTGAGATCCTAGTTAAGACTGAGGTTAAGAACATCAAAATTGCCATACTGAGTCAGACCAAAGGTCCATCTAGCCCAGTGTCCTGTGTTCCAACAGTGGCCAATGCCAGATGCCCAAGAGGGAGTGAACAGAACGAGTAATCATCAAGTGATCCTGTCTGTCACTCATTTCCAGCTTCTGACAAACAGGCTAGGGACATCATCCCCACCCATCCTGGCTAAAAGTATTGATGGACCTAACCTCCATAAAGTTATCTAGGTCTTTTTTTGAACACCGATAAAGTGGGGTCATCACAACATCCTCTGGCAAGGAGGGCCACAGGTTGACTGGGCGCTGCATGAAGAAAAACTTCCTTTTGTTTGTTTTAAACCTGCTACTTATTAATTTCATTTGGTGACCCCTAGTTCTTATGTTATGGAAACAAATAACTTTTCCTTATTCACTTTCTTAATACCTATCATGATTTTATAGACCTCTCATCGCCCTTTTGTCTCCTCTTTTCTTAAATGAAAAGTTCCAGTCTTTTAATCTCTCTTTATATGGTCCCATTCCAATCCCCTGATCATATTTGTTGCCCTTTTCTGGACCTTTTCCAATGCCAAGATATCTCTTTGAGCTGAGGCAACCACCTCTGTACTCTCAATATTCAAGATGTGGGTGTACCATGCATTTATACAGACAATAAGATTCTTTATGTTATTCTCTGTCCCATTTATAATGATTCCTAACATTGTTTGGTTTTTTTGAATGCTGCTGACAGAGTAGTAGTTTAGCTCTGGAACAAGCTTCCAAGGGAGGTTGTGGAGCCTTCCTCACTGGAGTTTTTTAAGCAAAGGCTAGACACAGATCTGTCAGGGCTGCTCTACGTTTACTTGGCTCTGGTCTGGTGCAGGGGCTGAATTAGATGCATGGGTGACAGGGAATAGAGGCAAGGAAAGGCATTGTCTTCTAAAAAATATCAAGGTGGCCCTATCCACTGTACTCTCCCCAGCTGGAAAGGCTGGGGCTCTGGCTGCGGTGGGGCTGCCAGGCTGGCCAGCTGGAGCCATGCAGCTGCCCAGCTGCTGTTGGGGACAGGGCCATGTCTGAGACTGGGGCCAGGGTGGGCCAAGGCCACGTGGCTGCTTGGCAGGGGCCAGGTCAAGGACACAGTTGCGAGGCTGCCTGGCTGGAGTTGGGCTTACATGGCTACTGGGTCACCAGGTGGAGCTTGGGGCCACATGGCTGCCAGACTGGAGTCAGGGCTGTGTGGCTGCCAAGCTGCCAGGACCACATAGCTACTGAGGCAAGGATGAGATTGCCTGCTGCTTGTGGGACTGGAGCTACCTGGCTGCTCCTGGGACTGCAGGGGCAGGAGGAAACTAGAGTTTCCTGATGCTGGGGCTGGGGAGGGGAAGCAGGACCAGGGCCAGTGGGCATAGAAGGGGTGGGGCTGGGGCTTGGCTCTCCAAGCCCAGCCTTCACCCATCACATCTGACTAGATGGCCTTTCAAGGTCCCCTCCAGGCCTACATATCTATGATTCTATAAATGACAAAACACTCTCCAGGCCAGGAGTATCTGAAAACTGGTGAATCTTCTCTGGAGAATGGTAGATATACTCCTCCACCAGATAAGCATATATCCACCCCACACTTCCTTTAATTAATCATCTCTGCCAACCTGCATCACCTTTGCCTTCCCTGAGCTGAGTTTCTGCCCCATTCTCAGCCAGCACTGGTAAGGGAAGGAAAATGCAGTTTTCAGCAAGATTTGATTTTTTTAAATGACTTAGTACATTTGATTTCTTAGTAACATACAATTTGTTTTTAATATTTAAAAGTTTTTTTCCTCAACCAGATGAAATAATCACAGATTGATGCTAGTCTGTTTTACTAATGTTGTTGCTTTAGAATAAACCCATTTTTAGATTTCAGTATCTGCTGAAACAGTCCTCTAGTGAACATCATGTAAAATATTTCCTCTAGAACAGGGGTGGGCAATAAACAGCACACAAGTGGGAGGCGATTCACCATGGCTGGCCCCTGGCAGGTGTCAAAAGCTTTATTTGCTTATGCGCCTGCCGGTACAGGCACTCACTGCTTCCATTGCCTGTGGATTGCCACGCACAGCCAATGGGAGCCACAGGGAACAGGGCCCTGTTCCTGTCGACATCACTTCCCACAGCTGCCATTGGCATGGAACAGCAATCCAAGGGGAGCTGTGAGTGTCCATACCTGGGGCTGACAGGAACTAAGCCTGGCAAACTGCATCCAGCTCATGGGACATAAGTGGGACTGTTTCCTCATAGAGAGATCCACAGAGTGGCAAAAAACATCTTGGATGGTGTTACAGAGAACTAGCTGGATCTCACTTCTGCATTTCAAGAATGTTTTGTAGCTTGCTGGCAGTTGTATGTGCATACAGGGAAGCAGGTGTTGGCAGTGACCATGAACTTTGTATTGTGCAACTGATGAGCCAGTTAAAAAGGATGAAAAAAGTTATAACAAGCCATGCACCACCAGCATTCAAGTAAGAGCCCTAAAACAAAAGTGCATTTCAGCTTCAGCTGCAGAATAGAATCATAGAACACTAGGACTGGAAGGGACCTCAAGAGGCCATCGAGTCCAGCCCCCTGCCCCAATGGCAGGACCAAGTACTATCTAAACCATCCCTGATAGACATCTATCTAACCTGTTCTTAAATATCTCCAGCGATGGAGGTTCCACAACCTGCCTTGGCAATTTATTCCACTGTTTGACCGCCCTGACAGTTAGGAACTTTTTCCTAATGTCCAACGTAAACCTCCCTTGCTGCAGTTTAAGCCCGTTGCCTCTTGTTCTATCCTCAGAGGCCAAGAAGAACAAGTTTTCTCCTTCCTCCTTATGACTCCCTTTTAGATACCTGAAAACCGCTATCATGTCTCCCCTCAATCTTCTCTTTTCCAAACTAAACAAGCCCAATTCTTTCAACCTTTTTTCATAGGTCACATTCTCTAGACCTTTAATCATTCTTGTTGCACTTTTCTGGACCCTCTCTAGTTTCTCCACATCTTTTTTGAACTGTGGTGCCCAGAACTGGACACAATACTCCAGCTGAGGCCTAACCAGCGCAGAGCAGAGCGGAAGAATGACTTCTCGTGTCTTGTTCACAACACACCTGTTAATGCATCCCAGAATCATGTTTGCTTTTTTTGCAACAGCATCACACTGTTGACTCATATTTAGCTTGTGGTCCACTATAATCCCTAGATCCCTTTCTGCTGTAGTCGTTCCTAGACAGATTCAGTGCTCTAACCAGGGTAACTGAAGAAAATCAAGACATCGATACTCTGTAGGCAAACATCAGAGAGTGCTACCTAGAAAATTAAAAGACAGTCCTAATAACAAAATCAAAATGGTAAAAATGGATTTGCAATGCTACATTTGACAAATTGGAGAAGAGAAAAAGCTTAGTGCAAAAACACCTGAATGCTAAGATGTGAAGAGACAAGCAAGTGACAAGAAGAATACAGAGCTTGAGACAGAGGTAAAAGAAAGTACTTGAAGAGATAAAAGGAGCTGTATTAATAAAAAAAAAATGTCCAGGGGGGTGAAGCTGCTAGCCAAAAAAAGTGACCATGCAAACTTGTATGAGATAATCAGATATCTAACGGGGCATTTCAGCAGTATGTATTAACAGTGCATTGGAAAGACTCTTAATACAGAAGAAGATTGGCTTAGCACAACACGTCATTTAATGGAAGAAAATACACAATTCTTGGCAGATACAGCAAAACAAGTTGGCTTGTTCATCAACAAGGGAAAGAAAAAAAAATATGGCTGCCAATATCCAAAGAGTCACTGTCAGGATGTACAAACTCTAGAGGCAAGTCATTTTATTTAACCAGGGAGTCAATGTGCAATGATGCTGACACTAAGCTAAATGTCAAGCCAGAAACATCAAAGCGGCAAACAGCTTTCATGAACTTGAACAGATTTGGAAAAGTAGCATGATTGGAACTCACATAAATATGGATTTATAACACCAGAATTATGGCTGTTGTCTTCTATGCAACAGAGACCTAAGCTACATCTTCACTAGCATTGAAAATTGAAATAACTGGCACTATTTTGAAAAAGTGCATGTGTCGTCCATGCATATAACACGCTCCTTTGAAATTAAATCGGAGGAACGCAGGTCAGATTTTGATTTTTCTCCTCTGATCCTGTAATAGGAAGAAGGCCCCCTTTCAAAAGAGAATGTGTGTGGACGTTCTACGTTTTGCTCTTTCGAATGAGCAGTTCTTCATGGCAGCGGCCATGAAGGACAGCGGAGACGCCCTGCCCTGCTGCTGCAGGACTCTATAATGTGTGCATCCAGCCATGCTTAAAGCACCAGGCTCCCAGAAGGCCCTTTGCAGGAAGCTGAGAGCATGCTTGCAGCAGCTTAAGCATGAGCAGCTCCAGCCACATGCCTGATGCGCAGTGTATTTGAAGAAAAAAAAAAAAAAGTGGAGGGGAGCAGCCAGCCTCTGGATAAACCCAAGGGCCCCCCACCTGAAGCCTCCTTAGGACTCCTGCCAGCCCCCGAAGAAAAGGACAGAGCCCAACCTACAGGACCTGCTTGGGCTGTGAAAGGAGGAGGAGAAGGTAATAAAAGAAATGGGGGGCAAGAGTTGGAATGCAGCCACATTTGCCTGTCTCTCCAAACAACTGGCCACCAGAGGCCACTCTGCTGACACCCCCAACCAGGTGCAAAGCAAAGAACTATGGCAGGGGTATGCCAAAGCCAGGGGTGCCGCCGGGTGACTGGGTGCAGGTCCTGTGACCTGTCCCTATTATAGGGAGCTACACTGTCTACTGGGGCCCAGGGAAAGCTCCCCCTTCCCCATCCGCAACCCAGCAGCCTTACTGGATACGGCATCTGAAGATAATTTAGCCGCCTGACAGAGCTTGGGACAGAACCAGCCACCACGGTCTCCAGTGACAAAGAGGACCTCATTATAGACAGCCAGTCACGCTCGTCCAGCCAGGCAAAGGCCAGCTGTGGAGGGTCCCTCTGCTAAGTACCCAGTAGGGGGCACACCCATGTGCATTGGGCAGTGGCACACCAGCTGCCAGCAGGCCACAACCAGTGCACCTATGCTGCATACAGAACAGGGCCCCCTGGGACAACACCACAAGCCACAAGCGTGAGGAGTTGGGTGTGGTGCTGGACCGTGAAGAAATGGCTGGGAACCCCTACAGAATATTTCATACACCAACTATGCCTGTTGCTGGGGCATTTGGTTGGTGCCAGCAGGGGAGGGCCTCCAGCCACCAACCACAGACTGACGGTCTTCCTATCTATCCTTGCACATGTGCTTCCTGCCTAAGGTCCTGAATTCCCCCCCATCCCAGTTGATGGTGACTCCCCCCATGTTTTGGTTCCCCACTCTCCTGTATGATTTGATTTCCCCCTCCCCTATTTCCACCAACCCTGCCTACTCAGGTCAACCTTGTATATTGTAATTCCCCTGTTTTATTTAAAAAAAAAAAAAAAGTTTGTACGATTGTAAATCTAACAGTTTTTATTGAAACATAAATCGTTATTTTTCAAACACATTGTCCCTTATGCTGGTCGGAGGATAGTGCGGGGTTGTGTGGTGTGGTTATTGTGGGGGAATGGAGAGTGTTTCATGCATGAGGAGGCCTCCATGGGTTGACCGTAAGTGAGGGTCACTTAGGCTCTCAGGCAAAGATCTACCAAAGAGCAGCTTGAATGTGGACACCCTCACATTGAGCCTGTTGGCTCAGGGCAGGGACTGACTGTTTGAGGCCAGGACCATACTCTGCTGCCCACCACAGGGGAAACACCTCACCCTTGCCCTCCACAATATTGTGAAAGACACAACAGGCACCCACCACCTGGGGGACGTTCTGTAGCCCCACCTCCAGGTGTATTAGGAGGCACTGCCATTATCTCTTCAGGCCCCCGAAGGCCCGTTCCACCACATTTTAGGCCCCGTTGAAGCAAGTGTTAAATACCTCCTAGGAAGGGTTGGGGTGGCTGATATAGGAGGGCATCAGCCCAGGTAGCAGGGGGTAGGTGGCATCCACCGCCAGACAGAGGAGCATGCTCACGTCCCCAACCCTGATCTCCCTATGGGGGACAAATGTCCTGGCCTTGATGCAGCAGCAGAGCCTGGAATTATGGAACACACGGGGATCGTGTGTCCATCCTGCCCAGTCCACATAAATGTCCATGAAGCATCCCTTGTTGTCCACCAACACCTGGAGCACTACCGAGTGGTAGCCTTTTCTACTGATGTATGTTCCTGTGCTGTATTCTGGCGAACAGATGGGGATGTGCACACCAAACGAACTAAAGCAGTTTGGAAAGCCAAGTGCTGGGAATCCCGCGGCAGCTGCATTCGCATCCCCCACGTGGATGATCCTGTGCAGCAACATTGCTTTGATAACACACAACCTGCCTGGGAGGAAAGGTGCGCGATGTAATGAGGGATTCAGGGGGCATTCACGGTACCCCCCACATATCCCTGCCGCCTCCTGCCAAGGTTCACCCTTTCCTAGGTTATGACTCCACACTCCCAGTGGCACGTGCGTGAGCTGAGCATGCCTAACCTCCATGACAACAGCCCTAATGGTGGCTTTGCCCACTCCAAACTGGTGATCCAGCTTCTAGATGGTGATTGCTACCCATTTTTGAAGGGAGAGGGTGGACCTCATATGGGTGTCCTTGTGAGCCAAGCGGTGGGGGAGGGAGGGCAAGCCAGTGACAGAGGTCCTGGAAAGTCTGCTTGGAAGTTTTGCAGCCAGAGAGCATCATCACAGTCCCCCAGCACCAGCTGCTCCCATCAGTTGCTGCTGCTTTAGAGGCTCCAGAGGAGCTGGGGTACTCGGGGAGAACGCTGGCACCATCCTGGGTCAAGCAGCTCCAAGCCACAAGCACAGAAGGAGTTGGAGGGCAGAAGTGACCATCATGGACAGGTGGCCAGCCATGGCATGGAGGATGTCCAGCTCCAAAAGAAGGAGCTGCTGCTGAGGATACATTAGGGACAGGCTACCAAGCACTGTGAGGTCTGAGTAGAGGCTGTGAGGGCTTGAGAAACCTCTGTCAGCCAGAGCAACTGCAGGGTGTGAGAAATTGGGAGGGGCCCTTTAAGGGAGCGGCTGACTGCAAGCCCCAGAAGGGCTTGTCAGCCATGCAACCCCATCAGTGCTGTTTCCCACTCAGCTCTTTCAAAAGAGCACATGTGCATGTGTGGACACTACCTTTCGAAAGAGCTGACCCCTCTTTAGAAAAAGTTTTCTCTGTGCATGTGGACAATCTCTTTTGAAAGACTGACTTTCAAAAGCGACAATGGAAAAAATCTGTTTTTAGCTTTCTGAAAGCAATGTCTAGTGTAGACATCGCTAAAGTCATCTACAACAAATTGATAAGATCAGCTCATTCCAAAGTAAATGTCAGCATCCACTGGAAAAAAGTTTCTTGAAACGTCTCAATTTCTAAGTGGAACAAACCAATCAAAAGCATCAAATATAGTAAGAAGATGACAATGGACATATTTAGGACATACTTTATAGATGCCACCAACATGACTGTTAGAATTCCTATGTCCTTGAGGCTGTGGGAAGATAAAGAAGAAAAAAATCTTTAGTGAGTACTGCAGCCAAACCACGAAGAAAAACAAGAGGCCACATTTAGCCAAGTCCCCTTGATGAAGACAAGGCCACAACAGGAAAATACTTCTCAACAAGTATTAGGATCTAGTGAAGTGTGGAGCAATGGCCAATGAAGCATGAAGTCCTGCAGGAAGAACTCCTCAAGTCATAGTTCCAAAGGAATTAACTGGAACATGGAGAGGGGAGCATTTATATCAGTAATGGGTCTGGTTGCATTGTGTCCAGTCTTCAAGCATAACTCATTTCCTCCCATAGACCTGAAATAACTCCTACCCCAAAAAACCCTTAAGAACATCAGAAGTTTTTTTAGTCCTATTCTAAATAGCTAAGAATCAGAAGTGTGATGTCTACGCAGATGGTGTATTTGGGTGTACCTAGAGAAAATCAAAGTACAGTGTTTGTGATGGCTTTATGAAAATTGCTTATGAATATAAATATGCATAACTCAGGGATATTTTGGACAGAATCCCATGTAATTTATCAGTTTTAATCCTACAATCTGCTGGATTTATGTATTCTATTTTGGTGCATTTTTCTTTCTTCTATGTGAAGTCAGAAATACGAAATGTAAGTGTTTATAGTTATAAGAGTGCTAATGAGAGCCATTACTACTGCCCCGGAAACCCCAGTTACTGGGTGATCAGCTTAAGAGCCTTGTTTGTCCCCTGCAAGTCTGGAAGGTGGTTGATGATAGAAAGACAGGAGACCATACCAGTAAGTGTTGATGGAAACATAGAGCAAAGATTTATTGCCTTATGGGAACATTTATTTAAGAAATGGAAAGTTATCAGGCCTTCAGCCTACTTTGTTTTTTCTCAGTGTGTGTCAGATAGATTCCAAAGAACTATGAAAGGCTGTTGACCGAAATCAGAAAAAAAGAACAACTCTGGCTTGAAGATGTTACCTGATCAGAGAACAGCTCTTTAGGTTAAGAGTCTGTGTGCAACAAGTCTCTCAGGGAAGTTAGAACTAGCTATGCATTTTCTTTGCACTTCAGTTTAGTAACTTAACTTTGATCTGTTTACATTTAAAACCACTGAAATCCCGCTTGATAAAAAATTCTTTTGTTAATGATCAAGCCCAGTGTAAGTAATTATTACTTGGGGATGGGGGCACCACTGTGCAGATCTCCCTTTCCTTGATAAAGAGGCCTGACCTGACGAGCCCTCTCTGTACAGAACATTTGCACAGACACAGATTGATTTGGGGTTTTGATCCCTTTTGGGGGTTGATTTTCTGTGTGCTGTGCCCTAAAGCTGCATCCTCCCAGAGCTTAGGTGGATCAGTGTCTGCATTGCTCTGTCCTAGTGATGGGGAAAGGGAGGGTGATTACCCCAACTCTGTGCATTGGCTGGGGGAGAGATCAGTGGATCTAGCTGACCAGGACAGGGTAGTGGAGAGCCCCAGTGGCATGAACAGCACACCAAGGAACAATCCCAAGGGGTATTCTGGGACCACGCCTCATCACAATGTTGGTAATAATAATTAATCACTATTAATGGCCCCATTTGTCTTTACATATGTTTGGTTATTGCAGACGTGAGGTCATGGTTGGCTTTTGCAGCTTTTTTGATGACATTAAAAGCCAGTACTGGGCAGACTTTTATCACATCAAATGCAACAAATGTTGCTTTCTGGCTGATCATGGCTAATCACTCATGTTTTGTTTTTGAGTGTAGAGAACCACTGTTTAGCATGTTTTTGCAATGCCTATCTCCAGATTGGATCACCAGCTTGAACGATCTTTCCCTTGGGCTTCCTGAGGTGGTGGTTTATTTCATTCGGTTCTCTCTTGCAGGTGTCTTGAAACCTAAGTTTTGGGTTTCTTCTCTCTTTGACCTCCTTCAGCTCTCCATATGATGTCCTATGCACGTGCCCCAACCAACAAAGATGGTAGTGCTTGGTAATAGCAGTCAGGCTGGAGATTTGTACCCTCATTAGCACTTCCTTGTTGGTGATTTTATCATGTCAGACAAAGCTAGAATTGATCTCAGGCCCCACAGAGGAAATGACTAAGTCTCTCTTCTTGCCTGCTCTATGAAGTCAATGGCACGCTGCTGTAAACAGGGATGGTGACTAGGTTTATAAATCTAGATCTTAGTCTTCTAAGTTGGTGGCTGCCTTCCTAATAGCTACGTCCAGCTTCTCACCCAGTGACAAGTTCTAATTAATAGCAGCTTCCAGGTAATAAAACGAGTCAACACTTTGGAGACTGCCAATGCTGAGTGTAATGGAAGGTTGACATTCTGTACCGTGCCCCCTAATTACTGCCTTTTTCACACTAACGGCAACTAAGAAAATTCAACATGCATCTTGGAGATGATTTACAAGCTCTCGTAGGTGACCTCCACTATGAGAAACATCTCCTTCAGCATGAAGGAAATTTTTCAAAGTAACTTTTCACACCTTAGTCTTCACTTTCAATTTAGCAAGGTTGAACAGCTTGCCATCAGACAACGTATAAAGATATACATTATATTCTACATTTTTAAAATGCATAGCTCAAAAGTACTGAGAAGAATATTCCGGACAGTGTAGCTGCCAAAACATAGTTTGTTTTTTACTCTGCTGTTTATCACAAAACTTTCTGAGGCGTTTCCTTCGACTTGCATTGTGCTTTGCATGTTGTCATGGAAAGACTGTATTATGCTAAGGAGCTTTAGAGGGCTACCAAGCTTTTGGAAGTTCTTTGTATAGACCATATCTACTGACTGTGTGCAACACTTTTTGGTCAGGTCAATGAAGGCAATAAAAATGGTTTTCCTTGTTCTCTACTTTTCTCTTGTAAGTAAGTGAACAGAGAACATCGTATCCACTGTAGATTTAACTGCTCAAAATCCCATCTGCCTCTGGGTAGATCCTAGCATGCACTTGCAGCAATGTAAACACTAAATGTCTTAAGTTTCCAAACTGATATTTTAAACAACTCAATTTTACTGGATGTTTTAGCCTTTCATGCTGATTCTGTGCAAAAACAAATTTTGAAATGTGAGCATTTCCTATGGAATGTAAATTCTACTTCCAACCTGCTCCACTTGCAATTTAGTAAGACTTACTAGGCTAACTCTAAACCCCCACTCATGTACAAAGAACAGTAAAATCATCTAAAAATGGGCTTGAACATGACCAGCAAAACTGGGTCTAATATATAGCACCATTATACTGAGTACAAGTGGGGAAATGTGATTTGATTATTACCTCAGAGAAAGGAGCTATTTTATAGTAGGTTACTGTGCTTATGTAGGTCTAGAAAAACACAGACTTCATTAATTAGAATTCATTAATTCTAATGAAAAACAGGATGGCTACTTACTGGCATTCAGCTTTCACCCTCCAATGTGAAGCACTGAAACTCTAGGCTGTTTGCTGAAAATAAACAATGTAAACTAATGTTGGTTTTCCAGAATAATTTTGTAACCCAGTCGAGTCTGGGGCATCTAGGTGGGTCTGTCTGAATGGATCAGCCAGCAAGATTCTGTTGTTATACAATATATACACAGATTAGATATTAGCAAGCAGGAGCATGTTTTCAGATGCGTACACAGGCTTGTTACAAGAAATGTGGGGCCCCAATACCATCTCCTGTATAGATGATGTTTTGAAGCTGCCCTAATATTTGGGTCCCAGTACAGTTGCTCCCCTCCTCCTGTCAGTCCCTTTCTGTACAATCTCAATTTGGCAGCTGGAAAGTAGTGAAATTAGCTGATAAATGCAACAAGGTGTAGTTTATTTTTTGCCACACAAAAGCTGAGTGCATCATATAAGCAATACAAAGCTGTATCTTTAGGCTAAGAGGGTTCACATATTAAACAGCAGTGCGGGTCTGGTATTCCCTACAACATCAAAAATAATACAGAGTGGTGGAAATCAGCTGAACAGTATAGCAATAGCAGTTAGTGTTACCATATTTGAACTTTCAAAATAGAGAACACCCCTCAGAAGGAGCATATCATTATCTACTAGCTTGTTATATTAAATGTACTGTAGTATAAACAGTACATTAATATGAGTTGGTAGTTGTTGATACAAATACACTCCCTCTCAGGGCTGTCCTCCTTTTTTGAAAGTTCAAATATGGTAACAAATGGGTAATTGTCTCGACACAGGAGCAGATCAGACAGATTACTAGTTGAGCCTTAGGTGATACTGGCAAACAGTTCTGCATAGATGGATATTTTCATGAAACAAGCCAGCAGTTATGCAGCACTTGAAAGACTACCAGAATAATGCATGAGGTGATTTTATTAATCTTTAAAGTGCTCTATGACTGCTGTTGTTGACTAAGGACGAGTATAAACATATGGCTAGAGAATGCCGGGCAGTAATCAGGAAAGTGAAAGCACTATTGGAACTGCAGCTGGCAAGGGATGTGAAGAGTAACACGAAGGGTTTCTACAGGCATGAGAACAATAAACAGGTTATCAGAGAAGGTGTGGGGCCATTTACTGGATGAGGGAGGTAACCTAGTGACAGATGATGCAGGAAAAGCTAAAGTACTCAATGCTTTTTTTTTGCCTCAGTCTTCACAGACAAAGTTAACTTCTCCATGACGGTCCTAGACGATGCAGTACGGGAAGGTGGAGGGCAGCCATCTGTGGGGAAGGAACAAGTTCTGAGCTATCTAGAAAAACTAGATGTGCACAAGTCCATGGGTCTGGATTTAATGCAGCCCAGGGTACTGAGGGAATTGGCAGAGGTCATTGCTGAACCTTTGGCCATTATCCTTGAAGACTCTTGGAGATGAGGGGAGATACCAGATGACTGGAAGAAGGCAAACGTAGTACCCATCTTTAAAAAAGGAAAGGAGGACAATCCAGGGAACTATAGACCCGTCAGCCTTACCTCAATCCCTGGGAAAATAATGGAGGGAATCCTCAAGGAATCCATTTTGGAGCACTTGGAAGAGGGGAAAGCGATCAAAAGTAGCCAACATGGACTCACCAGGGGCAAGTCCTGCCTGACCAATCTGATTAACTTCTATGACAAGGTAACAAGCTCTGTGGGCATGGGGAAGTCAGTGGATGTGATATTTGGGCTTGTTTAGTTTACAGAAGAGAAGACTTAGAGGTGATTTAACAGCAGCCTTCAACTTCCTGAGGGGGAGCTCTAAAAAGGAGGGTGAGAAACTGTTCTCAGTGGTCACAGATGGCAGAACAAGTAGTAATGGTCTGAAGTTGAAGAGGGAAAGGTATAGGTTAGATATTAGGAAAAACTACTTCACCGGGTGGGTTGTGAAGCATTGGAATGCGGTGCCTAGAAAGGTGGTGGATTCTCCATCCCTTAACATTTTGAAGTCCCAGCTGGACAAGGTCCTGGCTGGGATGACTTAGTAGGGGTTGATCCTGTTTGAAGCAGGGGGCTGGACTAGATGACCTCCTGAGGTCCCTTCCAGCCCTATGATTCTGTGATTTTGTGTGATTCTGTGATTGAGCAAGGCTTTTGATACGGTGTCCCACAACATTCTTGTCCATACGGTAAGGAAATATGGATTGGATCCTTGGACTATAAGATGGATAGAAAGCTGGCTTGATGGTTGGGCCCAATGGGTATTGGTCAATGGCTCAGTATCTGGATGGCAGTCTGTTTCAAGCAGAGTGCCGCAAGGCTTGGTTCTGGGGCCAGTGTTATTCAACATCTTTATTAATGACCTGGATGAGGGACTGGATTGCACCCTCAGCAAGTTTGGAGATGACACAAAACTAGAGGAAGTGGTAGATACATTGGAGGGTAGAGAGAGAATCCAGAGGGACCTGGATAAATTGGAGGACTGTGCCAAAAGAAATCTGATGAGGTTCAATAAGGAAAAGTGGAGTCCTGCACCTGCGGCAGAAGAATCCCAAACATTGTTAAAGGCTGGGGACCAACTGGCTCAGCAGCAGTATGATGGAAAGGGACCTAGGGGTTATGGTGGATGAAAGGCTGGATATGAGTAAACAGTGTGCCCTTGTAGCCAAGAAGGCTAACGGGTGCATTAGGAGGAGTATTTCAAGCAGATCTAGAGAAGTAGTTATTCCTCTTTGTTCGGCACTGGTGAGACCACATCTGGAATAGTGTGTCCAGTTTTGGGCCCCCCAGTATAAAAAGGAGGGGATTTGCTGGAGCAGGTTCAGTGGAGGGCAACAAAAATGATTAAGGGGCTGGAGCGCAAGACCTATGAGGACAGGCTGAGGGATTTGGGCTTGTTTAGTTTACAGAAGAGAAGACTTAGAGGTGATTTAATAGCAGCCCTCAACTTCCTGAAGGGGAGCTCAAAAGAGGAGGGTGAGAAACTGTTCTCAGGGGTGTCAGATGGCAGAACAAGGAGTAATGGTCAGAAGTTGAAGAGGGAAAGGTGTAGGTTAGATATTAGGAAAAACTACTTCACCAAGAGGGTGGTGAAGCATTGGAATGCGTTGCCTAGAGAGGTGGTGGATTCTCCATCCCTTGAGGTTTTTAAGTCTGGGCTGGACAAGGTCCTGGCTGGGATGACTTTGCCGGGGTTGATCCTGTTTGAAGCAGGTGGCTGGACTAGATGACCTCCTGAGGTCCCTTCCAGCCCTGTGATTCTGCTGTTCTCTTTTGTTAGAATACAGACTAATAGGGCTCCCTCTCTCTGGGTATTTTCTCTCTCTCTCTCTGGGGCAGCCAGCAGATGCTCAACTGTAGCAGTGTGCAACTGTTGCCCCAGCTGGCAGGGCCACCCGCTCTGTGCGGACACAGAGGCCCCGGAGAACAGGCACTGACGGGCCAGGCGTGACCCGGCTATTTCCACAGCGCTGGGGATGGGGGGGAAATGCAGCTGAGCGAGTAGACGCTGAACTAGCTCAGGTCGGGCGGACGAGGTCTGAGGAAATGGAGGGGAGGCCGGGCCTGCTCTAAGGCCGAGGCCCTGCCCAGCTCCTGCTCGTTTTCCCGCGCGGCTTTCCAGGCTCGGCAGCGGTTAGGAGCCGCCGGAAGCCGAGTAACGGTCTGGGAAACTCCCTCCGGCTACGGGCCCCCGGCGACTGCGGAGCCCCGCACGCGCCCCGGCTGGCCGCACAGCCATGTTCCGCCGCGCCCGCCCGAGGGGCCAGCGTTGCTCTCACGGTCCCTGCCCCAGCTCCCTCCTCCGCCGTCTCACGCCCGTGGCCGCAGAGCGCCTGCGCGGGGCAGGCTGGGAATTGTAGTCCGCCCGCCTCCCAGCCGCCCGCGGCCCAGCGCGAGCCTAGAGGGGGCCGCCGAACCACAACTCCCGGCAGGCGGCGCGGCCCGCGCGCGTGCGCCATTTGCTTTCCTCGAACAAAAAACCTCCCCTCCCTCCCCCCCTTTTACATCGGTCCTGGGTTCAGGGTGAACGAGTGTGAGGGGACCAGGCCCAGCCGGCACCCCAGCCGACGCGGTCAGCGATCCCCCGCCTGCTGCCCGACGAGTCGCGGATAGGCGGTGGGGACGGGTCTGCCGGCAGCGCCCACTGTGAGCTGGGATTAGCTTGGCCTCCCCTCGCCCGAGGCTGTGAGGCGGCGGCTTCTTGCCGAGACTCACCAGGACCCGAGCTGCCCTGATCCCGGCGGCGGCCAGCCAGTGAGTGAGCGTGTAGGGGAGAGAGAAAGAGAGAGGGCGACAGGGCCGAGCGGGCCTGGGCCCAGCCTGAGGTATCTCCCCCCCCAGCCGAGGCGCTATTCCCTGGGGGTGTGTAACATCCTCTCCCCCCCCCCCCCCCCGGGCTCTATGTCCCGGTCTCTGTTCCCGCTGGTGTGTGTGTGTGTGTGTAACGTCCCCCCCCCCCCCCGGCGCCATTCTCCGTGTGTGTGTGTGGGGGGGGGGGGGTGACTCATACCCCCGCCCGCTCACTTTTCCCAGCCTGCCTCCCCCGGCGCTGTTCCCCGTGTGTGTGCGTGTGCCGGGGCGGGGGGCCTGACTCGTCGCTGGGCGCTATTTCCCTGGGGGGTTGGACTTACCTCTTCCCCCCCAGCTCGCTCCACCCACCTCTTTTCCCTGTGGGATTGTGTGACATCCTCTCCTTACGGCCACTATTCCCCTGGTGCGGTGGGGAGGAGGTTCATCCCCCCATTTCCTGTTTGGGGGGCTTTCACTCATAGACCATGTGGCCGATATTCCTGTGTGTGTAGGTGTGATTCATCCCCGTCTCTAGCCGCTGTTCCCTTTGGGGATGTGTGTGACATCCTCTCCTTTCCCCTCCTCATCGGCTACCCTTGTGGGGTGCGGGGGAGTTCACATCTTTCCTCCCAACACGCATCCTGTTTACTACTCCGTGTATTGGGGTGTGGAGGACTCATGTTTCTTCCCCGTCTTCCCAGTCACTGTAACTCACCAGTTACTAGCCCCTTCTGGGGAAAGAACTCACATAACCCTCTCTGATCCTGGTTGCTATTCCTGGTGTTGGCAAGTGGGAGAAGAACTCAGACCCCCTTTGCTTGATTGCTCATCCCTTTGTTGGGGGTGGTAGTGAGGGAGAGATGTATTTCCTCTACTCTCAATTTTGCCTGTCTGCAGTCACTTATTCCTTGAATTTTACACCTCCTCCGTAACAATTTCCATTGAGTTGCTATTTCTTGGGGATGTCTTATGGTCTCACTCTCTCCTTCCACCTCTTACTACTGAGATTGAAAGGCTTCTTATTTCTGTTTCTCCAGGGTGGGAGTTTCACATTTCTTCCATCCCCAGTCACGGTTTCCTTGGTGGTCAAATAAAACATTCTCCATTGATCTCTGCATAGAGAGGAAGTTGCTGTACCACTGGTTGAGGCTATGCTCCTTATGCTGGAGTGCCACAGCCTTTCATTGTATTGCACATGGCAGATCCTGGAGTGCCCCAATAGGGAATGAGGGCAGGAGAGGAGGGAAGGGTAGGCAGCTGCTTCTTGGGAGAGGGTCAGAACTCGTTTATCCTAATTAACTTTTACGAGTTGCTTGGTCTATTGGAGCCTAGCTGGCTCCAAAAAAGAAAGCTTAGGGGTTTGACTTCATGCTGGAAGTGGAAAACGGGAAACAAGGAGTTTAGATCACTCCACTCAGCATGAATGTCCTCTACTCCAGTCCCTAGATTTACACCTCCCTCCCCTTGTGTCTGGGGGATGAGTGATAACAGAAAATGACGCTTAGTGCCTCTTGGGGTGTTCTAGTTTGAAGAGGGTTGGGAAGAAAACAGGTGTAGCATCTTATTCTTGGAAATACCTGCTTATGCCACAGAGTTACTTTTTCAGGGACTTGGAATTTTATAAAGAACATAAACTTTCAAAGCTTTGTCTTCTTTCTGTCTTTGAAGTAGCTGCAGTTGTTGAACTTGAACATGCACCAAAGAAAAAATATAATTCATGGCATTATAAGTAAAAATAAATTTTTAAAGATTTACAGAGAAGTAGCTGTGTTAATCTGTATCTTCACAAAACAAAAAAGCCACCAGGTAGCACTTTAAAGACTAACAAAATAATTTGTTAGATGAGTTTCCATGGGACAGACCCATCCAGATCTGAAGAATTGAGCTTTCGTGAGACAAACCCATCATCTAATAAATTATTTTGTTAGTCTCTGAAGTGCTATAGGACTATTTTAAATATTGTTAGCCATTTTGACCTGAGTGAGTAGTGAAAGTTTGAAGGACTGTAGGGAGTTTCCATAAACAGGAGGAATAGATGGAAGCGTCTGTATCTATGATTATTTATAAAGAATGTGCAAAGCCCTGTTTCCCTAAACACAGGAGGAACCACAGATAACAGGAGGTAGTTTCTTAGCTTACATCCCAAGCTGCTGCTTGCCAGCTTGCCCAGACTCTCCTCTGGTTTTTTCATTCTTTTGTCCCTGTTTCTTTCTCCTATCTCTCCCGCTCACACTAGAGAGCCATGTCTGCTCTAGAAAGTTTTGCTGGCATAGCTGTGTTGGTTAGGCATGTGGAAAAATACCTCTAGATAGCATAATTATGCTGGAAACCTCTCGCCCTCTAGGCAGATGCAGTTTATACTGGTACAGCTTATGTTCCTTGCAGAGGTTGTTTCAGCTGTTCCAGCAAAAGAACTCCCTTGCTGGCATATGTTAGATCTCCACTAGGGGGCTTTGCCAGGTGAACTAGAGTGGTGTTTCTCTCTACAAAACATTTAGTGTAAAATTAAATTGTGTATATTTAATCTGACTAAAGAGCAGAAATACAAATGGATGTATCTGAAGGGTTTTTATCCTAATCTATTGTCTATGTTGTTAAAGCAAATGCCATCTTTAGCAATAGGCAGCACAATTACTTTGTATAATTTCATAGTTTATTTCTCTTATTCTTAGTTTTTGATTGAAATGGTGCAAAAGACACTGACGTGGGGCAGCATGAAGGGAAAAAAAATTGTAATATTGGATTTGTGGGTGGAAAATGCCTTAGAACTAACTGCTGGTTTATCTGTGTGCTTTTAAATTTCTCTCTTAATTTTTAATCTCTTTCCCATCTTGATTGCTGGCTCATGTCTATGCCAGGTTGCCCATGTAATGGTAGCATGTGTGAAATAAATTTGGGGTATTGGGCACCAATCCTCTTGTGTTTCTGCAGGTGACCCACATTGACTGGACTTAGGCTGTGTAAATGTGTCAGTCTGTGCAAAATCTGATTGTCTGGGTGTCTTCCAGCATAGAGCTTTCTGCAACATAAGGGCTTCTGTCCATTTCCCAGCATATATGCTTCTCTCGCTCAGATCATAATTTCTAATGATGTTTTTATCACGGTTGTAGTGTTGGTATTCAAAATGGTGTGTCAGAGAACTCTCTAGGCTGGAGGTCTGCAACCAAAATAGCGAGAAGAACCTTCTTTTCAAATTCAGTTACAAAACTAATACTTGAAGAGCCACAATGCATGTGAACATGAGACAGTCCTTAACGTCAAACCATTCTTTATGTAACCACTACTTTAAGAACAGCAGCTACACAATGATTTGTACCAGTTGGAAAGTTTGTTACTTTCACCCCTGGATTGGAGAGCAAATGAGGAAAAGGAAAACGCTGTGCCTGGGGACAGGCTTTTAAGCAGGAAGGAGCAATGTTCACATCAACCCTCCAGCCAACCCCCGGCCCCAATTCCCAGGCTTTTTCCCTCTCAGCCCACAAACTCACCCCCATCTCCAGGCTTTACCTACCTTGGTCCCCAAATCCACCCAAGTTTTATGCCCCCCCCCATGCCACAAACCTGCCCCTCAATCCCCACGATTAACCCGCCTCAGCCAACAAGCTCCTCCAGCTGTGTGCTCAGTGGGTCCTTGCCCTTCTTGCTGAAGATCTCTTACAGCTTGAACTGCAGGTGCCCATTCGATTGGTGTGTGCACTCATGTTAGGCCAGCAAGGAGGTGGTGCCGTTCAGTCAGCTCCCTGCACTGCTGTTTCTCCTTTGCAGCCGCTGCCTCCCTCCTGGCCTTGTCTTTCTCCTTTTCAGCAATGTTGCACAGCTCCAGCAGGGGCAGACTCAGCTGCTCCTCTCCCCCGGATCTGTGAGGTTAGCACTTCCTCCCAACTGCAGGGCGGGCAGCTCCCTGTCCTGCAGCATCTGAAGGTGGAAATAAATGTAATTGATTTAACAGCTGGATCCCTCCTGCTGCCCTGCCCTCTGTTAAACCAATTACATGTAGTTGTACTGCTTCCGTGGCAGCAGGACAGGGAGCCACAGAGGAGTCAGCAGTGGCAGTGTCTGAGCTGCAAATGACTCCTTAAAGAGCCGCAGGTTGCAGACGACTGCTCTGAGCCATGTATATTGCTATCTTGTCATAGGTTAGTGCCGTAGCCTTCCTCCTATTCCTTTTGCTTCTGGGTGGGTATGGGCAGAGAAAGTGAAAGGGTGTCTCATTTCCCTGGTGAGAGCTGTGTGGCTTTTTTGTCCATGTGTGACTAAATATTCTTGCAAGTCTTAACCCTTGCATCAAAGCACTGACACTAAAAACAACATCAGAAATTATATGATGCTATGTGCAATAGGTAGCAAAAACGTCTTTACTGTTTTTTTGAAATCTGAATAGAGAGGTTCTCTTTTCAACACCCTCATAAAGCAATACACTAAGCAGCAGACTAAACAGAAGTAATTTGAAGCAGTGTTATGAAGACCACCAAACCAGTCTTGGCAGTCTGCCAAAGGGAGAAGATTCCAGTGGAAGGACATTATGTTAAAAGAGCTCTACTATGAGGCCTGAAGGTGAATTCTCAGAACTGATCAAAAGTGCTCGTTTAAGTAGCTATGGCCTGGTATAAAGAGACTGCTTGCTAGGTAGCCAGGAGGTAGCTTTTAATTGTATAGGACTGTCAATGTAGTATATTTAAGAGGCCATCAACTACTTGCTTCTATCTCAATGTGTTAATTTAATCTTATTATGATGTACAATTGTAGCTGTGTTGATTCTAGGATATTAGAGAAGACATGTGAGGAAATATCTTTATTGGATTGGATTCTATTGGTGAGAGAGATCTGTCCAGAGCTAAAGACGAGCTCTGTGTAAATTCAAAAGTTTGTCTTTCTCACTGACAGAAGTCGTTCCAATAAAAATATTACTTCACCCACTGTTTCTTTAATATTACAAGTAACCACCTTCTTAATTTTGTCAGGTGTGGGAGAAGGGGAGTTCGTGATGCTCCTCAAGGGTACCTACCACTGTGAGGCCCCTTAGCACATGAAGCAATCTTGTCTCTGCTGCAGATCAGCTCCTTCAAACTACCAACTTCTAACAGCAAAATCCTATCTTCCAGGCCTCCATAGGCTTTGCTTTCTCTCTACAGGCTTTGATAGGCACACAATGACCTCCCAGTCCTCAGAGCATGTTCTAGCCTGGTGTCCTAGGCTCTTATCTACTGAATATTCACAGAATAATCAGGCTGTATGTTCGGAATGGAACAGAACATGTTACTCTCTTAAGTTTCAGCAAGGTCCACCACTTTGCATAAGAGGACGGTGCTTGAATATATTTATAGTGACGATAAGAGTAAGTTTATTGTCAAATATTTAGGATTCTAGTGACAGTAAGAATATTGGAAGTAAATTATTATATAGGAAACAAAATCATAGCACTTTTTGGAGATTAAACTAACAGGTTGACCTGTCAAAGAAGTTTTCTCTCTGTTTTCTACAGTGTGCTCAGTTAAGGCTGGCTGAAACTTTTTTCATGATACAAATACCCTTTCTTTTTGTACTTCCTCAGGCAAGGATGCCCGAGTGTCTTTTCTGCTCCTCCCTCACTTCACCCACTGTATAGTTAAGCAAATCTTTGAAGTGTGCCCATGAGAGAGTCCCTCACGCCCCCCTCCCCTGCTGCTTTTCCTGTTTTACTTTTTCCTCTGAAATCTTGATAATATTTAATTTGCTTTCAACACTGATGATGAGAAGTCTATTGTGAAGGAAATAGTAGTCAATGTGCATATGAACAGATACATGAATGAACCTCCTTTGTCTGCAAGCAAACATGTTTTTCACCTCAGTAGATGACCGTTACCTACATACTGAAAATACATTCTTAAAGTCTGTATACTTCTCACATAATATTGTGTGCATTTTATGCTGTCTGGTGAAGCAGAAGGTACATACTGTGCACATCTTTGATATAGCTGGCTTTGAGAGGATCCTGGGTCATATGGTCTTCATTAATCGCTTTTATCTTCAACACGTTTTCACCATTATGTCTGCGTCTGCACTACATCTCCCTTTTGGAAGGGGCATGTAAATTCAGCCAATCAAAAATGCAAATGATGTGTGGATTTAAATATATTGAGCCTTGTTTGCATACTCCTGCAGTATCTCACTTCCAAGAAGCTGGTTTCAAAACACAAACAACTGTGTAGATGGGTTCCTTTGAAAGGAAACCCCGCTTTCGAAAGCACCCTTCTTCCCAAATTGAGAAGTACTTAGTTAAAATTAATTGTATATTTTTCAAGTATGATAGTTTATGGACAATACATACGCATTAATTTTTTGAAGCAGATTAGGTTTGTTAGGTGAACAAACCTAGTGGGGATAGTTTGGATTAAGTCCTATGTGATTCTTTTCCCCGGACATGTGCATCAATTGCCTGTGTTATGAACTGAAGGGCTCCTTTCCTGTATTCTCTAGTAGAAAATAATTTGAATTATAAAATATATATTGAAATCTCTTCCCGTTGGGTAAAATGAATTTTCTTTTGGGGACATTAGCGTGTGTGATTGTTAACTGCATCTTGTGGGATTTGCCCTAAGGAACGGTCTTGGGAAATTGGGAGGGAAATAAAACGAGACTTTCCTGGCAACTGTAAGGCTGTGTCTACACTAGCAAGTTTTTTTCAGAAAAGCCAGGCCTTTTTCAAAAGACCTGTGTAGTGTCTACACACAATGTGCTCTTTTGATCTGAAACTGAAAGAACGTTTCCTTTTTCCCAGTGGCTTTCTTCCTTTCCTAGGTGAGGAAGAGTGCCTTTTTCTGAAAGATGCTTTTAAAAAAAAAAAAAAAAGCATGTATAGATGCTCCATGGGTGCTTCTTGCAAAAGAGCAGTCCTCATGGTGCCAGAATTTTCAATCCCTGGCCCGTGCTTTCAAAAGTGCAGGAGCTGCGTGGATGCTCTCTTACGAAAAGAGTGGATTGATCTTTTGATCCGCTTTTTTGTGCGTGGACGTGTTCTTTCAAAAGAAGCTTTTGAAGGATCGCTGTAGAGTAGAGACAACCTAAAAGTCAGAAAGGAAACACTAGAAAGCCTCTCTCAGCTAGTTTAAGGGGGTGGAGGTACTATCTGTTTAAGTGTTTGTTCAGTCTTGTATCCATGTGTTACTTCAAACATTTTTGAAAGGGTGCTATCTGGAGTATGGGACTGCGAGCTCATTTTGAGAGTACTGGCTGCACACAATCTACTTAAATTTTGTTCTCACAGTTTGTCATCAGTCTCTCCCAGTATTTCATAACTACCTGCTGCATAAAATTTGAAGTGAAATTAAGAAAAGCATTTTTAAATGGACTGTAGTTATCATCACACGTGCTGTTGATTTAATTTGTGGTATACTGGGTATGATTCAACCAGATAAATCTGAGGTTATACTGAAACAAAATATATAAAAAAAACTCAGCAGTGTGACTGATACTATCATTAACTCAAGTTTAATTTATCCAAGGAGTCTATATTCTGAGCAAATTGGAAAATCACATTGCCTTCTTTAGTAGTAGCACAATGTAGGACTCTTGGGCTATGTCTACACCCTGTATCCTGAAATAGCTGCCCATGTCAAACTGTTTTGAGACAACAGTCTTACTAGTCCAGCATCCTAGTATTACTACTCCTTGCAGGAGAAGTACAGGGATGCCTCAAAATAGCACTTTATTTTGACACGTGGTGCCGTTTAGCTTGACCACGTTTGCTGTGAGCAGGACAAATGGGTGTTACAAATAGTTTCAAAAAACGTACTTTGGGTAGTAGTGTGGGTAGGCCTTTATGTAAGCACCTGAAGAATAGCTTGCTTAATAATTGTTTTTAATAGGAACAATAGGTTTGGTTCTTGTGGCACAATACAGTGTGGCGTAGAAGCCAAGTTGAGCCTGTATTAGTTGTGAAGACAATTTTTTGGCCATGAAAAAAATGCTAGAACCAGTTTTGCTATAACTGGATACATATGAGTGACATTCAAAACAAATAACTTCAGATAATGGGCCTTAGTGTTGATGGGCAGGGGAGTTAACATAGTAATTACTTTACGTGAACAAGTATGATACTAGTAAAGATTGAAATTATCAAATGGTGGGAGCTCTGGATTAATACTTCACTTAGTTTACTTGATTTAACATAATTCATTAATCTTTGTACTGCTTTAGAATTACATGCATACTGAGAAAACTAAGTAAATTAACACTGATTGTCTGTCTTGTCTATTAAAATGCTTAAAAATTATCACAGAATAGTGAAGATGGTATTAAAGCTTGAATATAGTGTTCAGTTATATACAAATCAGTGTAGTATAGTGTAATACATGCCTTTTGGAGTTTCATTATCCATATCGTTGATCTATTTATACCACATCTCCTTGGCCGTGTCTACACTAGCCAAAAACTTCGAAATGGCCATTTCGAAGTTTACTAATGAAGCGCTGAAATACATATTCAGCGCCTCATTAGCATGCGGGTGGCCGTGGCACTTCGAAATTGACGTGGCTCATCCAGACGGGGCTCCTTTTCAAAAGGACCCCGCCTACTTCGAAGTCCCCTTATTCCTATGAGCAGATGGGAATAAGGGCACTTCAAAGTAGGCGGGGTCCTTTCAAAAAGGAGCCCCGTCTGGACGAGCCACGTCAATTTCGAAGTCCCCTTATTCCTATGAGCAGATGGGAATAAGGGGACTTTGAAGTAGGCGGGGTCCTTTCGAAAAGGAGCCCCGTCTGGACGAGCCACGTCAATTTCGAAGTCCCCTTATTCCTATGAGCAGATGGGAATAAGGGGACTTTGAAGTAGGCGGGGTCCTTTCGAAAAGGAGCCCTGTCTGGACTAATGGTGTGGCGGCAAGCCGCGTCAATTTCGAAGTGCCGCAGCTGCCCACATGCTAATGAGGCGCTGAATATGTATTTCAGTGTTTTCATTAGTAAACTTCAAAATGGCCATTTCAAAGTTTTTGGCTAGTGTAGACATAGCCCTTGTGTTTAGTAGGGTGGTCTGCAACCTGTGGCTCTGGAGTTGCATGTGGCTTTTTAGGGACGACTTTGTGGCTCCCTTCTTAAAAAAAGAAAAAACCTTTGCCATTATAAAGTCTCCTAATTATTTTTGCTAAACGGTGAATGTCTAAACTCCCAAAAATGAACAGCTTATATAGCAAACAATATGTGATCTCGAAGTGTTGGATAACTCCCCCAGTGTTGTCCAGAGACAAAGAAGGTTTGGGAGTGAAAGTTAGGAAGACAGTGGTACAAATGCAGATATAAAGTGTGAGGAAATAGGATACATAAAATGTTTATGAACATCCTGCAGTAAATATCAACAAATCTTTGTGTATGCATTGTTCATTAAAAGGTGGCTACAAAAAGTATGTTTTGATAATATTTATTAAGGACCGTCTCATATTCACATGCATTGGGTGTTTCACCAAACTGGAAAAAAAGGGCTCTTCTTGCTATTTTGGTTGCCGTCTCCTGTATTAGCAAAATGTTAAAAGCAAGTAAAAAATGATTTCTGTAAATATGATTATACTGATTGGTGTTGGTATGTATTATCACATTTAAAAGTGCTTTCCAAAAACTGATTTTGAGACTAGTTTTTAGTTTTCAGTGTTTTTTTTTTTTTTAAAGATTATTTTATCAAAGTTATGAGCCATCCATCCTGGGTAGAAATCAGTTTTTAGGTACTTCAGTAGTGCTGTGATGAGGGCCAAGTAAGTACCTAGCTAAATAAAAACTTTTTAAAATAAATGTTTTTAAGGGCAGGCCATGGGGATGTTTCATAGACTCCTTAATCGTTGTTAGGTTATTGTAATGATTTTGAGATGTGTTTTATAAGCATTGGTCTCACACATTAAACATCAACAGAGAGGGAGCTGTGCTAGTCTATATACTATCAAAACGAAAAAGCCATCAAGTAGCACTTTAAAGACTAACAAAATAATTTATTAGGTGAGCTTTTCGTGGGACAGACCCACTCCTTCAGACCAAGTCTTGGTTTTCAAGTACAGTAGCGATATTCCTCTGAGTGTGGATAAGTCATCTTAAACTGGTAAAGTCACAGTCCTGTTCTTGTTGATTCTGTTGCTGGGGGTTAAATGCCTACTGTTGGAGTTGGTTTGAAATGGTGATCGCGAATGTCCCAGCTGCTGTGTTTAGTAGGTTAGTGTGTCAGAGCGTGTAATGGTGTCAACGTTGGAATGGTAAGAGTGCAGTTATCAAGAAAGCTACTCGCAGATGAAAGTTGTTAATAACTTTGCCATATGTTGGGGGGTGGGGGGGGAGTTGGAGGACATTGTGACATTCCATGCAGAAATCAAAGCCTTAAGAAATGCCAGATGTTAATTTTTCCTGAGCCTTTTCACTCCTTTTTTGCATGTGGTCCTGGTCTTTCTTTTTTTTTTTTTTTTTTTTTTGAGAAATGAGGACTTGACTTGTAGGTCATTCTCCTAATGATCTGAGTATGTCTTTGTGAAACACATTCCTGTAACCCTTTGCTTTAATTTCTCTTTGCTTATGGATGTTAGGTGTAATGTGTGCATTTCTTGCTATGCTGTTCTTAAAGGGGAATTTAATTTTCTTTCCCTACTCCTCAAACAGCATATGCTTTGTGCAAACAAAACTCATTAAAAACGTTCTTTTTACTCATGCTAGAATGTTGTTTCTCTTGCTTTTTTGTGTGTCCATCGGAACTGTCAAGGAAGATATGACACCTATGGGGTGCCTGGATTGGCATGTGCACGCCTCTGTAAGAATAAGAAAGACAGACAGAAAGTAACTTTCTCTTGTGGTTTGGTTTTCACTTGCCACAAGCATTTCTACTTCTGTGCTCTCAGGAGTGGAAGTGAGAGAAACATGCTGAAAGAATTGCATCTAAGGTCTCATCTAATCTACACAAAGCTACAATTTTTTTTTTTTTTTTGTTATCCTGGGCTCCCAATTTGTTCATTTGCTTTGTGTCCTGGTGGCTGCCTCTGCAGCTGAGGATGGCCAGATGGTAACCCTGATGGCCCATAAATATGGCTTTATAATCACTTATTTAATATTACAGGTCTTTCCTTGTTAGGCAAAAAACAGCTCTTTGATTGTCCAAAGAGTTCACAGATGATACTAAATGCTGTTGACCTCTTTGAAAGCTTTTCTCCAGACACATAGGATAGGTGGAGACTGACTAATAAATCAGTAGTGTTGTGGAAACCTACTTGTAATAGCTAAAGATCTGATTTGGTTTACCTTTTTGCTTAGTATACTGACACATGTTCAATGTACCCATACTGATTTTTTAGAAGCCTTGCAGTGAATGTTATCTCAGGAAATTCTGCTGTTCTTTGCCATTAAGGGGCTATTCTTGTGGTCAGGTGCAGATCTCAGTGGTGCTATGCCTGATAATGAACACCATGTCCTTTAAAGTAGGCTGGGAGAAATAGAGGGGAAAACTGTAAAATTTAGAGGAAGTTCAGTAAAATATGAAACAAATTTTCCAGAGAAGTGGCTAATTTTTGTCAGGGTGGCTTGATTTAAATCAGCACGTTGAATGCCCTGTTTTAAATAGTTCATTTTAATAAACTTTTTTCCATTTGTACCTAAATTGTTTTTTAAAGAAAGACACATTCTCATAGGTAGATATGATGATTAAAACGTATTGATTTACAACTAAATGGAAACATTAGATTAGATTTGGTACGTCTTTGTTACCATTCGTGCACACTTAATATATAGGTTTATTTAAGCAATTACATAGCTTAATACTTTGATTCTTATTAATTGTACAATTGTAACGTTAGACAATGGTGGATGATAGTTATTGAATACTCTTACTCATCATTTGTGTTAAGGCTCATTGGGTTGATAACTAATTTAATTAAACACAAAACAGCATACAATTTTTTTATGACACAAAACCTTAAATGTTTTGAATACATGAATTTCTCATCAAAATGTTTCACATTTAGTGCTAAATCATTTTTTGAATGAAAGGGTTAACTGTACTTTAGAACTGTGCCAGATCTTTTGCAGGGGGATAAGGCAAAACACCACATTTACTGGTAATACATATGTCAATCACTACTTTATCATAGGTCTATGATATATCACACTCATGCACTGACACACACAAGCACACTCTGTCTTCTAACCAGCTTGTTGCTCCCCATAACCACTGATCAGGTGGGTTAGGTAAAGGAGGACTGGAGCCAGGCTTCAGCTGATCCGTATCAGTGGTGTGATGTTGACAAGATGAGACCTGGGGTCCTCTGCAAGATACCCTAGATCAGTGGTGTCCAATAGTAACTGAAGGATTGCCACACTTGTGGCTGTCATCCTTCCATATTTGCCACAACCCCTTCTCCTAACCCCAGGCACAACCCCCTGGAGACTCACCAGGGCTGCAGGAGCTATGCTGGGGCAAGAGCAGTGGGAGGAGCCACTGCCACCACCACCCACTTACCCCCACAAAGTGGTGGGGTGCACGTGTCTAACAGGCAGAGGGTGCGTCACCTGTGCAGCTCTAAGGAGCTGTATTTTGCCACACCCCGTTGTCCATTTGGCTACAAGTGGTGAGTGGCAAGCATATGGGACACCGCAGCCCTAGATTTATATTAGCTTCCCTCTCATCAAGATCTATAGTAGTTAGTGATGCATCAGTTCATGCATATGCTGAATCTTTGGCACCTTCTTCTGGGTTTTGTTTTTAATGCTACCACACTTCAAAGATGGTGCTTGCAAAACAGATATTTGCTGTCTCCTAAAGCTGTTGTTATGTCTAGTCTGCTTTTAATAAGCCCACTTCACAGGTCTTGTTATCCTTGGGTCTGGCTTCCATCCCCTCTCCAACCTTTGCAGCGTTTGCTGGAGGTGCTTGCCTTTCATGTTTCAGCCATTCACACCTCATTCACTCCACTGGGCAGTCAGTTGAGTAAAAGGGGAGAGATCTAGTCTGGTATAAAGACATTTTCTTTACCTTTCTTAATACTGAGTTATAAAAAGTTTTTATGTAAAGGGACTTAGAGAGAGAGAGAGAACAAAAGACTTTAATGTAAAGTTAGATGAAAATGAAGAGGTATATGGAGAGGTTTAATACAGAAGTTGTATGAAGCTCATCACTTAAGTTATTTTGTTAGTCTTTAAAGTGGGACATTAATGCTCATGAGAGGAAGAAAGCAACAGCAGCAGCCACACCAAGAGAGCCAGGACATTTCCCTTGCCCCCGCTGTGAACGCCCATGCCGTTCAAAGCTTGGACTCCTCAGCCACATGTGAGTCCACAACCAATGAGCTTGTGCAAGCTCAAGACGTCATGGTTGGACACAACGGACTACCTACTAAAGTGTGACAGGACTGCTTTTTTGTTCTGTGAAGATGCACACGAAAAAGGCTACCTCTCAGTGAATTAAGCTGATTGTTTAACACTTTGTGTTAGTTTTCCCTGCCTGAAGAAGAGCTTTGTGTGAGGTGAGCTCATCTCTCTCACTAACACCTGGTGATCCAATAAAAGATATCTCCTTCACCTTGTGTGTCTGATATATTTCAGGTCAACCTGAGAAAATTTCAGATGTGCTTTAGTGAAAGTGACTGGAGTTTTCAATTCCTGCTCAACCAAGTCTCTTAAAAATGAGACAGTCTTCTAAGTTAATAGTCCTACCTTTTGAAAACTAGAGCAGGTTGAACCTCTCTCGTCCAGCCCCCTTGGTACCTGACTGGTGCGAAAGAGAATTTGCCAGACCATGGAAGGTCAGTATTGTCTAGCAGCATTACCAACACTTCTACTGCTTACTGGGCTCTTAGAAGACGTTTAGGGGTAAAAGTGTCCATAAACAAATATTACGGGACAATGGAAAACTTGTCCACACCCATGATAAGTGGACATCAGGTTAATTAAAATCATGCTGGACCAGAAAGTGCCAGACTACAAAGGTTCAACCTTTAGATTGCATCTCCTTCATTCATAATTTTAGGCATAGATGGAAGTAAGAGCAGGAAAACGTGTCCAGCTCCCATTTTTCTCAATTTTGAATGAACTAATTCACATGAAGAAAATATTCTTTTTATGCCTGCAGAAAAGGATACTGCTGTCAAATGTAGTAGTAGTAGTAGGCATCCTTCAGTCTGCATAGACTATGGATCGCGCCCTTTATAGTTTCAATTGAGGGCTTCATTTACAGCGTCTACTGTGACTATGAAGACCCACACGAGAGTAACAGTCCTTGCTGCATCTCTGGCAGATGTGGTGGGTGTCTGGCAAGTCCTTATTGTGCTTTCTGTGCGCTCGCTTCTCCTCTGCTAGCTGTCTGATCCTCATCTCGCCCTTCTGAAGGCCCTTGTGTAACCCCTGCCTCCATCTGCTGCGGTCGTCTGCTAGTTCTTCCCAGTTGTCCAGCTCGATGTCTACCTCTCTGAGGTCTCTCTTGGAGACATCTTTGTAGCGCAACTGGGGGGCGTCCGGGAGGTCTTTTGCCAGAGGCTAGCTCACCATACAGGATGTCTTTTGGAATCCTTCCATCATTCATCCTGTGGACGTGGTCAAGCCAGCGGAGCTGATGCTGCCTGAGGAGGGTGTGCATGGTTGGGATTCCAGCTTGCTCGAGGACGGCGGTGTTGGTCACTCTGTCCTTCCATGATATTCCAAGGATGCGCCTGAGGCAGCGCAAGTGGAAGACGTTCAGCCTCTTTTCCTGGCGGGCATACAGGGTCCAAGTCTCGCTGCTGCAAAGGAGGGTGCTGAGGATGCAGGCTCTGTAGACTTGCATTTTGGTGTGAGTGTACAGCTTCTTGTTGTTCCACATTCTCTTGCTGAGTCTGGACAGAGTTGTGGCCGCTTTTCAGATCCTCCTGTTTAGCTCAGTGTCCAATGACAGGGTGTCAGTGATGGTGGACCCAAGGTAAACGAACTCGTGGACGACCTCTAACGTATCGTTATCAGTGCTGATTGATGGGGATTCAGCAACATCCTGACCGAGTACGTTTGTCTTCTTTAGGCTGATCGTAAGTCCAAAGTCCTTGCACGCTTTGGAGAACTGATCCAGCCGTTTTTGAAGCTGGTCTTCTGTGTGAGACACTACAGCAGCATCGTCTGCGAACAACATGTCTCTGATGAGGACTTCCCGCACCTTAGACTTAGCTTTCAGCCTTGCAAGATTAAACAGTTTCCCATCAGATCTTGTGTGCAGCAAGATGCCCTCTGTTGAAGACCCAAAGGCATGCTTCAGGAGGAGTGCGAAGAAGATCCTGAACAATGTTGGAGCAAGCACGCGTCCTTGTTTGACACCGCTCCTGATTCTGAAAGCATCCGATAAAGTGCCGTCATATTGGATGGTTCCAGCAGATAAGCAAACTGTGGTTGCAGATGCTTAGCTACTGACTTCGACTAGGTCAGTGGTGTGAGGTTTCCTTAAATTGAGAACTGAATCAATTGAAGCTTAGCTAAGGAGAAGCTATAAAATAAGAGTAATTAGACCATTCGATTATGCTCAGTAATCCTGAGATGAGATACAATGTCCATGTCCCAATGCCTGTTTCCATTTTGTCTGTGTTTCAGCCAGGGAGTCCCCCGCAGCATCAATCCGTTAATGTAGTACGTCTTATGTCTTATTTATAAACCTTCACCTCAAACGTTAAATGTTTTTACTTGTCTACATCAAGAAAAAAAATCTATAGTGCAGATGTTTTGATGGGCTATCAGCATATATTTCTTTTAAATGTTTAAAGAGATAACATGAGCCCTTATGTAGCATTGTTCGGATTTCATTTTCAGTGTTTTTTAAATAATAAAATCCAACTTTAAAAAAGTCCAGTAAACCCGCACCTTACACAAATTATGATTAGTAGCAGAGAGGTAGGTGTCTGTACTCCAACAAAACAAAGCAGCAGAAATGTAGCACTTTAAAGACAGACAAAATGATTTATTCGGTGATGAGCTTTCTTGACTTGCATGTTTCTTGCATTAACATGAGTCATTCATTGTTGGGAGTCAGCAGGAGCTAACCGGCAGCTCTAGCCTTGGAGGATCCCAGCAGCCCCAGGGCTGGGAGCTGAGCTTGTGCAGCACTCCCTGGCTCCAGCCCCAGGGAAGTGCTGGCTAGGGGAATCTCCAGCAGCAAAAGGGCTGTGTTCAGCTGGCTCCAGCTGTTCCCTGGGGACTGGAGGCAGCACTCCTGGCTTCCCCCAGCTGGGGAAGCCAGAAAACAGATAGGTGTGGTGGCATAGCTGCCCTCCTCCCCTGCCTCCGGCTTCTCCCAGCTGGGGAGTCAGGAGGGGGTGCAGCGATGCAGCTGCTGCCCATTTTCTCAGCTGGGTGAGCTGAGGCAGAGGTGGACCAGTGCAGTGGCAGTTTTCCCCAACTGGGGGCTGGAGCCAGTGGCGGAGAGCTGTACCGCCCCACCAGCTCACAGCCACTTTGTTGCTGGGGGATTTTACTGACCCCTATGACTGGAGCTGGCGGAGCACTGCCCTCTGACCAGTTCCCAGCCCTTTTGCTGCTAGGGTTCCCTGGTCCTGGCAGCTCCTATCCTCCTTAATGCAGGGGATTTCCCTGGTGGCTCCCAGGGGGTGGAGCTGGTGGCCCCACCTCAACTTATGCAAAATTCAAATCACATTTGGCTGGATGGACCTTTGGCCTGACCCAGTATGGCCGTTCTTATGTTTCTCAGGAACATAATTCATGTGCAAGTTGGGGGTCTACTGTAATCAATTTTGATTCACCCTTCTTTTTTAGAGGGAGGTGGGATGACTGACATTACATGTACTGTGATATGTCTAACTGAAAAATTGTGGAAATGAATGTTATTGCAAAATATGTTTAAATAAAACACAAGTTGTACAGGCATAGTCTTGGGTCAAAGTCTCTGAGCTGTGGTATACAGAAGGTCAGACTAGATGGTATAGTGGTTCTTTCTGACCTTAAACTCTATGAATTAGAAAGTATTTCCTCCAGATTCCAAGCTTAATTGGGTATGATATCCTGGCCTGATACAAGGTGCCATGGTTTTGTTTTGTGTTTTTTTTAAACGGGGAGATGACCCTTCCTTTCTGCTGTACTTAAAATGGAAACAGAATTGCTCTTTCACCATCTTTCTGAGGTTATTGTTTACTACTGAATCAAATGGAAGAGTAAATCTACTGAATGACTGACGTAACACCTTCCTCCCTTTGGCAGTGTTGTGGAGAAAACCTGTTCAAGAGCAGACTACATTTCTTCATCTTCAGCTCTAGAAACCATTCAGGCTCTTTTGTATACAGACTGATTGACTAAAATTGTGATGTCAGTATTTTTAAAACAGCTTGGGCAAGTGCATTCAGACCAACATTAACACAATAGAACAGGACCTAGAGGGCACTCTAGCTTCATCAAGGAGTAAGTGAGGGGTACGGATTCTGATTTACAGCCTTAAACTGTTTTTATGACCGCATTAGTTGCAACTCTAAACAAATTTGTTAAAGAACCATATTTGAACCTTCCAAACACTTGCCTGGAGAGAGGACTTTCTCAAACATGACTTAAAAGTGTAGTTGTAATTTGGACAAAACTTATAACAGCAACTTGCCTGATTTATGTGTACTGTAGTATGACGTTTAAGAAACTGGCTTTTGCTACGGTAACTACTAAATATCCAGGTTTCATCTGAAACTTTTGAACCTCTCTAGGAGTCCACCGGCAGGCAATATGGACAGTGCCGTAGAGTGCCACATTTTTTTAACAGAGAAAGTGGCACATTCAGTTGAAATAGAAAGGACCTGTGACTAAGAGAGGATAGATTGAGCCCCCTGTTGCATTTAATCTAGTGAGTGGATTGGGTAAGACCCTCACATAGAAGAGACCAACTGCCCAAAACAAATATTTGTGTGTATTCACCACCCTGACTTGTGCAAACCCATCAAGGGATATATGAAACCAGTGCTTAATTTGTACCATGGTGGACCTGTGTAGGGTTATGTCTACACTAGACAGGTAAGTCAGTTGCATTCATGCAATTCTAGCGTCAGTAACTGCGTAGCTAGAATCGACATATCTGCAATCCACTTACCCAGCTGTCCTCACTGAAGAAGATTGACAGGAGAGTTTCTCCTGTTGACCTCCCTTACTCCTCACAAGGAGAATAGGGGTCAACTGCTGATCCCTGATAGCTGGATATTGCATGTCCCTACTAAGCGTGTGAAATCAAATGCCAGAAGATTGACCCAGAGTGGATGATCTTCCGGGATAATGTACACATGGCCTTGGCTTTGTAGTTCATAGCCACCGACCTCTGGGCTTCCTGTATCAGTTACAAAAATAAAAAAGGTGCTTGAGCCTCTGCACATTTTTCGTTACCTATTAAGCACTGGAGGAAACCCTTGAAAAACTTGAACCAAAATGTCTGCCCAAGTTATAGAGGAGCAAGATAGTAGAGTGGGGGTGCGAAATTTCAAAAGGGGGTGCAGCACAATTGGCTCCACCACCACCCTGCTGCAGAGGGGGCTCCTCTGCTGCCTCCCATAGCTTCTGTCAGCTCAGCCTGCCTCCCTTTCTCTGTCTGCTGTCGACAGAGAGCCAGCTTAATTTAGTTTATATTTCAGATAATAAAGTAAAAGTATGCAAGTAGATACCAAATAAAAATGTGTACTTGAAGGTGCACAAGTAGGTCCATATAGGCTTTGAAGTTGATACCTACAGGTAGCTGAATGGTATATGAATAAAAATGTCAGACTCTCTGTTGGTATGTGGAGACGGTTTATTTTGTTGCACTGAATTAACATCTTAGGATATGTACTGGATTGCAGGGAAGGTTTTTTCAATCAGAAAACTGGAACTTTATCGGGTAGGGATGATTTAGCTATGTTATGTATAGTTTAATCTTCATATGAGTGTTAATCAAGATATTCAGGTTAACTTTGGCTAGCTAGGGTAATTGAGACAAATACAAAATCAAACTGGAAAAGTTCCGCATAGAATTCTTTGGGTAACTGACTGTAGCCTAGTTATGATGCCATTTTACTACTTCATTTAAACATCTAGTCCTTTTGGAATAGAATAGAGAAAATATAAATAGAATATCTCAATGTTTTTTTCCTATTGGGGATCGAAAAATTTAATCTCTACTTTTTAAAAAAAGAACTTTAGTTTCTACCATGTGATAAAGGATTTAGCTTTTTTTATTGTTTTGCAGCACCCATTGCCTGTAACAGTTTTTACTTTTTTTTTTTTTTTTTTTTTTAACAGGGATAATGGCCCAATCTGCAACACCAGCATTGTCTGTCCATGATGAAGACTCCTCTGAAAGTAGAATGGTGGTTACGTTCCTCATGTCAGCACTCGAGTCAATGGTTAGTGTTGCTAGTTGCTTCAGAGTTAGGATTACGTTGCTTGCATACAAAAATAAGCTTTTTCTTGAAAATTGTTCTGTTCCATTTTCATTTACAGCTTTTATGCTTCATGTTTTACATAGACTGCTCTATACTAGAATAGAACTGTAGAATGCTAAACAGTGAATTGATAGCATATTTTTCAAGGAAAAAGTCTCCTCAGTTCAGTCTATTTTCAAGCAAACCATGCTAATTATAAGCATGACTTTTGACCCATTGTGGATATATGATCTGAACTGAGAGATTGTAATGTTAGTCTAGAATTTCAAATAGTAGTTGAGGGCAAATTGTAGGTTTTTACCGGGTTAAGCCACCGTGGTGGTGATTATGCTATTCCAATTATAGACATGGCCTTAGTCTTGCAGGTCTAACTTGGACAATACAGTAGTCTCTTGTTATGGGAGGGTTGTGTTCCCCACACATCCTTGCATATCTCAAATTTGCCGTAAGTTGGGGTGTGTGTGGCTTTTTTCCCATGGTGGAACACACATTCTGCAGCTGGGGAAGCAGCAGGAGCACCTGGAGCTGCTTTTGAAAGGTAAGTCCTGGGGTTGGGGGAGCAGTTGGGGAGGGCTAAGCCTGGTGGTGGGCTGATTCTCTGGGAGGGAGCAGGGGGGTCAGGCCTGGGGTGGGTTAGGGCTGCAGAGGGTGGGGTTGAGCCAGGGCCGCATGGTACTGCGGGGGGCAGGGAGAGGGGGAATTGGAGCCGGGAGTGGGATTTTGAGTTGTGCTTAACATGTTAATTCCAGTTAAGCGCATCTCAAAATCGTGCATTTTGAGGGACTACTGTAGTAGAAACACTGCAAAGCTGTTGAGCTTGAAGATATTGAACAGAATACTTCTCCAGGTATGATTTCCTTGTGTTTAAAGTGGAAGAGAGAGTATTCCTCATAGGACTGTTTTGAGGGTAAGACCGTGTCTACACATGGAATTTGTACAGACCTGACTAAATGGATTCAGAGAGATGTAGTTAAGTTGGTGTGTCCTCCTTGCATGAACACTCCTAAATAACCTAAATCATAAGGCTAAATTAGTGCGAATGTTCCCACAACAACAGTGTATTAGTTTAACTCAGGCTGATGGACACCAAAATTTATGTCAACTTAACGTCATTGCTCAGAGTTCTGAAAATTTCACACCTTGTACAGTGTGGGTAGGTTGACCCTGCCCCCACAATAGACAGAATTTTCCTTCAGGCTAGCCACTGCTTCTTAAGGAGGGTGGATTTACAACAGTAATGGAAAATCCCAATCTGTCACTAGCTGTTTACAGTGGAGCAACGTAGCTGTAGTACTTGTACTGTAGACATAACCACAATCAGTTTCTGATCAGATTTAAATTGGTACTACATGGATAGACAACACCTAACTTTGCAAATACTGCTGAAGTGCTTTTAGATTCTCAGGTGAAAGGTATTATGCCAATGGTTTCCTGCATGGATTCCTGTAAAATTTCATTAATTGCACTTTTAACTGTTGTAGTTCAAAGTAGCACTGTTTTTTCTTTTATAGTGTAAAGAACTTGCTAAATCCAAGGCAGAAGTCGCCTGCATTGCTGTGTACGAAACAGATGTGTTTGTAGTTGGAACTGAGAGGGGAAGAGCCTTTGTCAATACACGGAAAGATTTTCAGAAGGATTTTGTTAAATACTGTGAGTTTATTTTTTTAAAAATATCACAAATAATTAAAAGTACACTGAAATCAGCGCCTATGAAGTGTTGCAACGATTTGGTCTTTTCATATTTGTGTCAATGATGACATGTAGGTCAATGTTTAAGAAAATTTAGTTTATTTTCACAAATCTAATATTGACATTCACTGTTTAGTACAGAGAGCATTTTTACCTCAACCAAAAAGTCTTGTTACAAGAGTAGCTAATACTAACCTAAATGCATTAAACTTTGTCTACATTGAAACTAGCACTTTATATCATGCTTCCTAACTTGGTTTTTAAAAATGCATATTTTGTTTTAGTATAAAAGGCAGGCTCTTAGGTGGTCATCGACTTCCCACTATAAAGACAGTTCCTTAATTTTTCAGGCAACTTCTTTTCTTCTGAAAGGATATATGTCAAAAGCTTTATAGGTAATAATACTTTAGGGTTTCCCTACAGCTTTTGGTACCTCTGTAGTTGTATTGCACGGCAATAAGCTTTGTTAATAGAAATATATTTATATTGGTATGAGTACTTCTGTACTTGGGGATTGTCTGGCTTTAACTCTGTTTTTAATCTATACCACTCTAGCTAATTGGTACAGTAAATTCTTTCGTATCTGACAGCCTCTGTACTGGGAGCTTGCCAGATATTCAAATATTCTGGGTAATAGAGAGCTATGCCTAGCAATGCATAAGACTGAAAAACAAGATTAGATATTAAGAAACAAAAATGTACACAGAGTACTTTATTTACCATCAACAATAGTATTGTACAGTGTAAACTTATACTGTATTTGCTGTATTTATTTGTATTTACTTTCACTGTACTGTGTTTATGGAAAATGAAACTAAAATTTACTTTTTAAAATGCTGGTTATTTGAGAGTTCTGGGTAATAGCATGCCAGATGTGAAAGAGTCAACTGTACTAGTTTTGTGTGTAAGTAAGGTCTAAGAGAAGACCCAGTAGAATAAGACAAGCTGTCTTTCATAAGCTTAATGACTTGTCTGGTAGCCTGCAATTCAAAAATCAGTCTGCCCATCAAGAAAAATGTTTTCTAATAGGCCTTACATATTGGAGATTGAGCAATAGCATTTTGCATGGCTGTGTGGAGCTTTTTGTTAAAACTAAAAAACATTCTTCACCCCATCTTTTTTGATTATTAAATTTTGCTTGACTGACAGATATGTCTCTCTCCCACGTCGTGTGCATCATCCTGGGACCAAAATGCCTACAACAGTACAGCCTGCAGACTTATTCAGTCTGTCACAGAAACAGCGGACATGCTTGAAAAGTTTGTTTGCTGCTGTTTTAAATTTCTAAGAGCTCCTTTGTGCAGTGCCACCCGTATTCAGGGTATGGCTATCAATTGTTTAACTGCCTTACAGAATTATCTATAGATGCAGCCGCTATATAAGTAATTGTTCTACTTGGTCTTCAATGAAATTACTCTTCTCTTGCAATGGAAGTGGTTGCGTTAGCAAACTGCATTATACATTGATTGAAGAATCAAATGGTAGTTGGGGTGTTACTGAACCAAATACAGTTTAACAGAGAGCTCTGGTAAATGGTAAATACTGTTTATCATATGTAGCCAGACTCCAGGGCAAATGTTTGATTAAGTATGACGTGCATCACTGTGACAGGATGCAGTCACAGAAGACATCTGGGGATTGTTTCCTAGTATGCTGCTTATGCCAGTGACCTCTGCCACCTTACTTTCTGGGGCTCCCTAGCAACCTGTCCTGCTGGGTCAGGTCCCTTGGCCCCCTGCGCAAGGTACCGAATTGTGGTTTCCCCCTCAACCCCTGTAAAGAAATGCAGATACTCATCCACTTCAACTCTGGGAGGATGCAGTTCTGATGCACAGCAACCATAAAACGAACAAGGGATCAAACTCCCACATAAATCCATCTTTTATCTTTGTAAAACTCATAACTTAACCCTCTTTATCAATGAAAGAGAGAGATGCAATGCTTTACAATGGGTCTGATAGTAAACCAAAGTGTTTTATTAAGTAAAAATGGTAGGATTTCAGTCAGTGGTTTGCCAACTTTGGGTTGTCCATTCATATTACAACTTTTTTGGTCATGAGACAATCCATTGCAAGAACCGATTTCTATGGTGAGAATAATGCAGACAGTTATGAGGCTCTGGCCTCTCTTTGGTAGGTCCTGCGCTTCATGGTGAATTATAAATAGTAACAGAGAGTAAGCCATGCTAGTCTATACACTATCAAAACAAAAAGAAGTCAAGTAGCACTTTAAAGACTAGCAAAATAGTTTATTAGGTGAGCTTTCGTGGGACAGACCCACTTCTTCAGACCATAGCCAGACCAGAACAGACTCAATATTTAAGGCACAGACAGCCAAAAACAGTAAGCAAGGAGGACAAATCAGAAAAAGATGATCAAGGTGAGCAAATCAGAGAGTGGAGGGGTGGGGGGGAAGATCAAGAATTAGATTGAGCCAAGTATGCAGACGAGCCCCTATAGTGACTCAGAAAGTTCCCATCATGATTTAAACCATGTGTTAATGTGCCGAATTTTAATATAAAAGTCAGCTCGTCCACTTCTCTCTCTAAAATGGAGCGATAATTTCTCTTCAGTAGCACACATAGCTTGAGGTCATTGACAGAATGCCCTATTCCATTAAAATGTTGACTAACTGGTTTGTGGATCTGGAGTGTTTTGATGTCTGTTTTGTGCCCGTTGACCCCTTTTCTAAGGGAGTTAGAAGTCTGTCCAATATACAAAGCATCTGGGCATTGTTGGCACATGATGGCATATATGATGTTAGTAGAGGAGCATGAGAAAGTGCCCGTGATTCTGTGAGTAACCTGGTTAGGTCCAGTGATGGTATTTCCAGAGAAGATACGTGGACAAAGCTGGCAGCGGGCTTTGTTGCAGGGAAAGGTTCCAGGACTGGTGTTCCTGGGGTATAGGGGTATAGGCTGTGGCTGTTAGTAAGGATCCTCATGAGGTTGGGAGGTTGTCTGTAGGAGAGAACAGGCATGTCACCCAGGGCCTCCTGGAGTGTAGCATCCTGAATAAGAATAGGTTGTAGGTCTTTAGTAACTCATTGCAGCGGTCTGAGTTGGGGGCTGTAGGTGATGACCAGTGGTGTTCTGTTCTTGGCTTTTTTGGGCCGATCTTGGAGTAGCTGGTCATCACCTACAGCCCCAGGTCATCACCTACAGCCCCCAACTCAGACCACTGCAACAAATTACTAAAGAATTGTGTTATATTCTGGCACCAGTGTTGTTGCAGACCCAGGCCAGTGGGTTACAGCAGAGTGGTAGAAGGCAGATACAACGGCCACTGGATAAACAGTGTGTAATGGGGTTCAGGGTCCCCAAGCATGGAGTGGGGGGGGGTGTGAGAGAGAGAGAGAGAGAATCGGGCTGGATGTGTGTGTGTGACAGGCAGAGCAGCTCACAGCAGCTAAGTATGACCCCCTGGGGCTGTAACCTAAGCTGGCAGGTAACACCTTTTTCCCTGAACAAAGAGCAGGGAGGAGCCAAGCTGGATTTTGAATCTGAGGTGGCAGTTAGAAGTTGAGGAGAGAGAACAAAGGCAGCCAGCTTGTGCGGAGGGGGAAGCTAGACCCCAGATGGGGTACCCGTCAGGCTCATCTCCCCAGGATGGATTGGAATGACTGTCTCTGCCTGCTCTACTGACACTTCTGTACTGAGCTGTGCTTCTGTCGGCTAATAAACTTGACGTTCTACCTGCTGAGTAAGAGTCACTCCTGCCTGCAGATGGGGTGCAGTGCTTGGGGCCCCCTGAATCTTATTACACACTGTTTATCCAGTGGCCGTTATGTCTGCCTTTTACCACTCTACTGTACTCCACTGGCCTGGGTCTGCCACAACACTGGTGCTGGACTAAAACAGAGCTTTATAATTTAATGGTGTTTTGTCAAGCCTGTCATTGTTTCAAGTAACTGCAAAGTGCACTCAAATGAAGTCACACAACAAAGATGTTTTTCATTTGAAACAAAAAAGTAGTCCAGTAGCACTTTAAAGACTAACAAAATAATTTATTAGGTGATGAGCTTTCGTGAGACAGACCCACTTCTTCAGATCATAGCCATACCAGAACAGACTCAATATTTAAGGCACAGAGAACCAAAAATAGTAATTAAGGTTGACAAATCAGAAAAATATTATCAAGGTGAAGAAATCAGAGAGCAGAGGGGCAGAGTTGCGGGGGTGGGAGAGTCAAGAATTAGATAAGCAAAGTATGTAAAAGAGCCCCTATAATGAGCTAGAAAATTCATTTGGTTGACAAGGGAGGTTTATATTTACTTTATCTCTGTTTAGTCTATAAACTTCATGAGGCAGGGACAATGTAATTTTCTGGATTTTGATTTGATGTTTGTAATAAAGTGCAAAGCATGCTATTGACATATACAGAAAGTTAGTTTCTTTTTCAATGAAATAGCTTGTCATCTGAAAAAAATCGGTGGTACAGCTAACAATACTTTGAAGAATCTAGGAGCACACATTAGAAACTGTCATTAATTTAATACCCATAGAATTCACTGAGTTACGTAATATTATCCCTATTTTCTATTATTTTTGGTAGCACCAATAGTGTTCTGGGGTACTGTGTCTACCCAGGAAGAAACAGTCCCAGGTGATCTAAGTATTCAGCTCCCATACATTAAGTAGTAATTGGACACTTCAGTGTCCTTTGGAGAAGATTTTTCAAAGATACAAAGAAGGCTAGTGACTTGTAGGATAGAGGAGATATGTACAGTTTTAATATGTAGAATTTTATATAGTTTATTTTCACATGCTTATTAAACATACACACTGATTCCTGATCAATCCACAGCCTATTCTTGATTAGTTGCCCAACTTTGTGTAGGTGTTCTGCTATTTTGATAACAATTCAGCAGTTTCAGTAAAAATTTGAACTTTCAGAGATCTATTGCTCCTGCTACATCATGATGGATAAGAAGTAGTTCAGCATGTACCTGTATGTGTGTGCATTTTTTTTCAAACATTAGAAAGACCATATTTTAATGTCTTCATTTTTGCTGGAGGATCTCCCTCTCCTCTTTGTGTTTGCTAAGAAAATAGGACAAAGTATAGAGTTTAGATCTAGTTATTTTCGGTTTCATGCATTAACAACTTGATAACACTCCCTCCCATTCAGCAAAGGTAGAAACATGTTTAACAAGTCCTTTGAAAAGATGAAAGAACTGCTCTTGCATACAAGCAGTTGTGAGAGATTGTATCTCTTCCTTCAGAAGGAATCAGTTAAGCATTATACAACATGAATGTGAGTAAGATGTCAGAAGTAAAAGCTGAGTGCTGACGGGCTCCTCTCATATAGTCCTGTTAACCTCACTCATCACTTCTTCAGTCTTTTTTACTTGTTGGTATTGCAGTTTGCCATTCTGTTGAGCTATTCTTCAGGCTGTGTCTACAATGCAACGATCTTTCAAATAAGTTCTTTCGGACGATCTCTTCCTAAAAAAATAAACTTGTTTTCAAAAGAGCACATCCACACACAAAAAAGCAGATGAAAAAAATTGATCTGCTCTTTCGCCAGTGTGTCCATACAGCCCCTGTTCTTTTGAAAGAATGGGCTAGGGTTTGAAAAATCTCGTGGCATGAGAAGTGCTCTTCTGGGGGAAAAAAAAAGGGTCCCACAGATTGTCTCCACATATTTTTTTCCAAAAGAATCTTTCAGAAAAAGACATGCTTCCTGATCTGGGAGAGGAAGAGGGCCACCAGAAAAAGTGCTGTGCCCTTCAGACTTAATATCCAAATAATGCATCTTTTGTGTGTCAACGCTACGTGGGATTTTTTGCAAAAGAGACCCAACTTTTACCAGGGGCGGGGAGAGAGACTAGCTAGTGCATGCGTAGCCTCAGTGTTTTTTACCTCTGTGCAAGAATAACCAGCTTAGATGTCTTAGTTCATGATCATCTTTTTGCTTTGCTCTATAGATGATGGATTTTTATTACCTTCATGAATACCTTTATAATAATGCTGGTATAAACATTGGTTTACCCACAACCAACATGTTCTCAACATAAGAAGAGACTTGATTTTAAGTCCTATGTACTGTTTTTCTGTGCAGTATTAACAGCTAACAGATGAGTTTTAAGGATTGAGATTTGTGTTCTGATCAGTACAAAATGATTTGCAGGCGTTACTGAAGGGGAAAAGGCCGCTGAATTGCAGAAAACAAAGACTACGTCACTTGTAAACAGGCTGACTGTAGATATTGTAGAAACGGAAGCTCTCCAAAAGTCTGTAGAGGATTTCTTCTGCTTTTGCTATGGTAAATGCTTAAACTAATTTTAAAAAATGTGAAATAACACTATTCTCTCTTCCTGGGACTGCTATACCATCTTTAAAGTAGGATGGAGGGTGGTTTACAGTTTCTGTCCTCAGTCTAGAGTACTTCTGTTGTAATAAGCTTTATTTTTCATAGTTCTAAAGTATATTTAAATTTTAAACAGGTTCATAATGTTCTATCTGGCAGCCTTCTTTTTCAAGCAAAGCAATGTACATAACCTCATGGTAATTCTCTGCATTGTCAACTGACAATATGTGCTTAATTCTGGAGTTTCTGATCCATGTCTGACTCCTGTCTTGCCCTGCCCCCAAAGCAGTTAGTGTCTTGGAGAGTTGTAGAGGAAGCATATTCCTCTCCAGAGAAACAAAGTACTGTGGTTTCCCTCTTTCTAGCTGAGGAGACATTGCATCCTGTTTCTTGATGGAGATGGACAATTTTGAAAGTGACTTTGAAGGAAGCTTCAGATGTTGCCATCCCCCTTGAGAAAAATGGTAACAGTAGCGACAGACCATGGGGTGGTGGGAAGTGTGCAACTGGGAAGAACATACTTCAGAGATACAGAGAGCAACTTGGGAGAAAGAAGGAAAAAATGAAATCCTGACTTGTTGTGTTTAATCTTGTGTATTTTTGTTTCCCAACAATTTATTTTAATACAGGTAAAGCTTTAGGGAAGTCAACGGTAGTTCCTGTGCCATATGACAAGATTCAAAGGGACCAGTCTGCAGTTGTAGTGCAGGGTCTTCCTGAAGGACTTGCATTTAAACATCCAGCAAATTATGATGTGACAACACTGAAATGGATTTTGGAAAACAAATCAGGGATCTCATTTGTGATCAAAAGGTTATATTCTGTCCCTTGAATTGGTTTGTCTGTTTAAGTCAGTCAACAGCTAATTGATATTTTTTTGTGGATGCTTTAAATTCTAGAATTCTTTAAAAAATGTGCATATGCAATTTTACATGAAGAATTCAATATTTGTACTTAAGTGTTTATACTCCCAAATGCATAATGGTATTTATCTTTTAGGTAACACATTTTTCTTTTTCCGTTAATCTAGGCCTTTTCTAGAGCCAAAGAAACACCTTGGTGAGTATCAGTTTGACATAAAGAAAATATTAAAGCTGTAGCTGGAATGTATACTGCAATCCCCCAGTATGCGCGATTTCAATTTGTGCTCAACTCTCATTAACACAGGTTAGGCGTAAATCAAAATTGCTCCAGCCCCAAGGGGAGAGGCTTTGCCACAGCGGCTGTCTGCCCACTGGGCTCTACCAGCTGCCGTTGGTCTTCTCCCCTGTTTCCCTCAGCTGGGGAGAAGCTGGGGGAGCCTGGTGGGCAGACAGCTGCGTGTGGCTCCTGCAAACCCAGGGGAGCCAGGAGCACCCCCCCTCCCCCGACTTGCGTGAAATTTGAGTTGTATGAGGGTGCGCAGTAATGCAACCCTCATCTAATTTGGGGTGGGGACAGGGGGGACTACTGTGTGGTTTTTTTTTTTTTTCCTTCAGTTGTTTGTATTTTATAGTTGATGTGTTTCATTCCCCTATAAAAGGCAGAAGGGCCTAGATTATGGTTCAAGTTACTCAGTTGCAGAACCATTCTCTTTTCCTTTGTGCAGTCTAACATAAGCCACTGGCTGGGGAGAGAAATTGTTCTAATATGTTCAATACTCATACAACACTTGTCTTATTGTGAATTACACATAATATCAATGACAGAGAAGGCAAAGGCCAAATTACTTATCTAAAACTCTGGAGAGAGTCTGGCACTAAGACACATGAGTTGCTCTTTCCCAGTGCTTTGGTTATACCACACCTGTCTGCTTATTGGAGGCCATAGGTCATCCATAGAAGTATATTTTATGGACAGAGAGAAGTATGCCAGTTCCAAAAAGCAATGCAAATATCTTTGCATGTGTTGGGGAAGAAACTTCCTTAAGCAACAGCTGGCTTGTCCAGAATAAGGATTTCATGCCGACCTATTTAAATGCAATACAGAGTCCCGTTTTTGCTATTGCCCTCTCTGAAGGGCTACCACAGGATTTGCATTAGGGATACATTTCACCTTTTGAAAGCAATGTTCTCCTGCTCCCAAATTAAGTCTGCCTTGTGGGGATATGTTGACAAACCTTTAGGCATGCACATTCTTCATGAAAGGGAAATGGCAAAGAATCCATTAATGAGCAAAATGATGCTAAGACAAAAAGTAGCTTTCAGTATGCTAAATAACTCCACAGAAATATTCATAATTCATATTCCAATAATAATATGCACCAAAGTGCAATATAGAAACAGGACAGCAAGATTATTGAACTTTCCTGCGTGTTTTGGCAATGTTGAGACAAACCATCAATTTAGTTTTGCTGTTAGGACTTCCATTTACAATCATGAAAGGGATAGATAAAATGCTTACATTTAATAACCAATATTAACAACAAATATTAACAAAAAAGTCTTTCTTATAAAAAGACATGCTGTCTGACCATAGCTTGGTGTAGATATTTGTCAATCTCAAATTAAATCCTGTTTAGCATAACAATATTAATTTGTTTGTGTCATTTTAAACTTGTCTAATGTAAGTGGCGAATAAGAAAACTATAGATTTTTTATCTTCATTTTCTGGCACTCGTGACTGTTACAGATTCTGTGCGCACAGTTACACCATCCAGTGGAAGGTAAAAGTATTTTTTTTTCCTATTGGAACTATAGAAACAGATGATATATAACAGTTGTTGGCTTATTTCTGTCTCTGATAAACATAGCACCCCCCCTTTTAAAAAAAAAAAAAGGGGGGGGGAATTTATAAACTTTTACAGTTTGCAGTGTTTAGTACGTATTTTTATATGACATGTAGCTTTCTTCATACTTTCCTCCCCCTCCCGCAATCAGAATAACCTTTTGATTACAAAGACTCAAAGATAGTGCATAGCCACATGGCCAAGAGCAAGAGGAAGTTTGACTATATATAAGTTCTTCCAAATTCAGTAGTTAACAGTTTTACTTCAGCCTACATGAATAATCTATAATGTAATTCATATGTTATTTTTTGTGTATGTCTACACTTGGGAATAAAGTCGAATTTGTTAGCTGACTTTTCAACACTGGATTTTATAAAGTTGAGTTTGTCCAACTATGGGCACAGTGCATTCTGGACACTTCTCCCACAGTTCCCACCCCTATTGCACTTTGGGCTTTTGTGCTGGTGTCTTACGGAGGAAAAATTTGCTGCAAGTGTTTCTGGTGCCACCATCCTAGAATGTCACCTCCTGCTTCTGCCTGGAAAAAAAAATTGCATTTTTGTGTGCTGCTTTGTCTTGACTGCTAGCTACCATTACAGATGCGAACGTGGCTCCTGATACATTTCAAAATTTGATGCAGTGTTTTGTGCTCATTTTGCATACTGTGATGGAGTATCTTCTGAACATAATGCCCATGCGTAACCAGATCATTATTGCTGGGGCCATAGACAGACATGAATATCTAGAGTGAAGAACCATGGATTTTCTGGCAGTACTGATGTCACTGTATAACGTGGAATGGAGGTTCTGGAGCCGAAAACCAGCACAGAGTCATGGAATCGCATTGTTTTGCAGCGATGGGGCTACCAGCAGTGGCTGCAAAACTTCCACGTGCTTAAGACCGCTTTCAAGGAACTTTGTGAACTGCTGTCTCCTTCCCTGGAATCCAATGATACCAGAATGAGACCTGCTTGGGCAGTCAGGAAGCATGTTACAAATGCATTTTGAAAGTTTGCAACACCAGACAGGTACCGGTCAGTGGGCAATCAATTTTGGAGTGGGCAAATCTACGGTGGAGGCTGTCCTCTTACGGATAGCCAAGATGATCAACATGCTTCTCCTGTGGAAGACAGTGACTCTGGAGAATGTGCAAGAGATAGTGGATAGATTCGTGGCCATGGGGTTCCCTAACTGAAGTGGGGCCATAGATGGAATGCATCTCCCCATCCTGACACTAGACCACCAAGTCTCAGAATATATAAACCACAAGGGGTACTTCTCTGTGGGGCAGGTATTGGTGGATCACAAAAGTAATTTCTCTGATATCACTGTGGGGTGGTTGGGAAGGGTGTGTGATGTGCATATCTTTAGGAATTTTGGTCTTTGTCGAAGGCTCCACAGTGGTACTTTCTTCCCACAGCAGAAAATTAACATTGAAGGAATGGAAATGCTGATAGTTGTTTTGGGTGACCCTGCCTACTGCTTGTTCCCTGGGCTCATGCAGCCCTACCCAGGCACCCTGGACTCCAGAAAGGAGCTCTTTAACTACAAGCTGTGCAGGTGCAGCATGGTGGTAGAATGTGCCTTTGGACATTTAAAAGCAAGGTTTGCGTGCCTTCTGACCTGCTTAGACCTCAGTGAAGTGAACACTACCATGGTCATTGGGGCCTGCTGTATTCTTTGTAACATTTGTGAGGCGAGAGGGTAAAGTTTCATACCTATGTGGGGGGGCCCAGGCTGAGGTCCTGTCAGGAAATTATCATCAGCCACCCCTAAGGGAAAACAGGAAAGCCCAGAAAGATGCACTGAAAATCAGGGATACCTTGAAAACCATGTTTGTGAATGAGCATTAAGAGCGTTAACTGGCACCCCCCCAACCATGCTGTTTCCTTGCTTTTTATGAAACCCCCCATAAACCATGAGACACCCATCACCACCCATCAAACTCCAAAGCATGTTAACCAATAAATGAAAATCTTTTTCCAAAATAATGTTTTTATTTAAGGGACACTAAAGGAAGGGCGGGGGACATGGAGGGGAGGAATAGGGTACTAAGGTCATGGTTAGTGAAAGGTTAGCCTTCTGGTGGGTGTTGAGGTTTTGGGACTAGGAAGCTGGGCTCTCCTTTGCCTTCCTCCCCTCGTTTTGGGTCCCCAGTGAGAAGAGGGTGCTGAATGTACAGAGAGAGAGGATATTGCAGGGGTGGGGGGAAGGGGAATGATTGGATGGGGATACTGAGCCAGGAGCAGGGGACTGCGCTGACTAGGTTGAGGGATCTCTAAGCTGATGGTGCCTTGAGTGGCTGGGGGATGTAGTGCCATGTCCAGGATAGGACAATGAATGGGGTGGCGTGTGTCAGTGGTGCCTGGAGTGGCCTGGGGATTCTGTGCCTCCAAAAGGGAAGGTAATATGTATGGGTAGGGGAACGTGTAATGGAGCATTTGTGGGGCGAGGGGGGCGGGGCGAGCATGGATCTCTGATTCTAGCAGCGAGGTAATCAGTTCCATCTGCCTGCTCATAATAGATCTGGCCGATTTGCAATTTCTCTATCACAGAATTCAGTAACACTGTCTGTTTGCCCATAAAAAACATAATTAATTCATGCATTAATTGTTGTGACGCCATCATTTGCTTCCTCCAATCACTAATTTCACTCTTCTGAAACTCTTTGCGTATAGTTCTCCAACAAATCATTCTTGGTCATCCTCTTTCTCCACATCATAGGCAGCTGTCTGTTTGCTGAACTGTGCGCTCTTGGTCTTTTCCCAGGGTCACTTGCTGATTAAAAACAAACATAGAAATATGCTTTAGCAATAGCAACATTTTTGTCTTTACTTGGAACAGTGACCATAATCACAGAAATGATGACTGCCTGTCTGTCCTGAGGAACACATTGCAACTGCAAGGTCACACTTGTTACTTGTTAAGACAGAAAAATTCACAATTCCAGGCAGAACACGTTGAGCTCATCCACAAAAGAAGTTTGGTGGATTTTTTTGTTTTTGTTTTTGTTTTTCCCCACAGGAAAAAACTTGATTAAAGCAACACTTAGGGGAGGGGTGGCACAGCGTGTAGGGATGGCTCAGTATGTCCCAGGGATGCTGGACCATGGGAGAGCGAGCATATGCTGCTTAAAGCAGCACCCATATTTTAAATTCCCAAACAGCTGCTGAATGATTCCAAAAATAATTAAGTCACTGGGTGCACGCACATGAACCAGGGAGGGTTGATTGCCTGTGGGCCCTGAAGGGAGGGAGGACAGGGCTGTCGTGCGTGATCGCATGTCCATCCTGGAATTTAAAGTGGCTGCACTAGGAGATGCTTGAGTTTGCTTTGCACTTGGTAGGATGCCAGGCAAAAAATCATTAGTGACTGATGAAACTTCCCATGCATTGTAGGTGGCCAAAGGAGACATCAGCCTGATTACACTAACAAAAAGGCATAAGGAAAGATTGTTCATTCTATCCTGCTATCATTTTGGAAAATTTACAAGAATGCTCTATGGTGCCATGATTCCAGATCCCTTACTAGTGGCCTGGTGCATTAAGATGTCTTCCTGTGGAAGCAGGAATACATCAGGTCTCCCCAAAAATCTCATGATGGACATCCACAAGTAACTAAGAGCTTCAGCTTTTTGTCTAGGCAGGATCTGCGCTGCATCCCCAAGCATGTTAACAAGCTGTTCTAAGGGAAAGGAACATTAACCCTCCACAACATGATTGCAACATATTATTGCCATCAGTACAGTAAAAGTCTGCTTACCAGAAGTGCCCTCTCCAAGATCCGGGTTGGCCTCTGAAGTCGCCCCCTGAGTTAAGGAGATGCGATCAACTGGCTCCAGCTTGATCAAAAGCTCCTGGCTTTCAGGGCATATGTCTAAGCTTGACTGTACCTTGCTGTTGGCCACTTGTTCCTCAGCATCATGCGCTTCCGCACTCTGCCCATGATCAGAGCTGTCAATACCACTTTTGGGGGAATAGCATACAGCTCATCATAATATCAGCATTTCTGAGGAGATGCCCCAGACTGACCATTGGCTGTCTTGCATTTCTGGTAGTTCTGGTGCAACTCCTTGATCTTCAAGAGGACTGCTGAGTGTCCCTGTTGTAACCTTTCTCAGTCATGCCTCGTGCTATTTTGGCATAAATATCGGCATTCCTTTTGCTGGATTTGAGCTTGCTTATAATAGCTTCTTTGTTGCACAGTGAAAAGAGGCTCAAGATCTCCTGAGGGCTCCCTGTTCAGGCCCTTTTTTGATCCTGGGAACTAATGGCTACAAGGTATGCTAGGTGTGCTTTAGAGATGTGACTCATACATCTGCTCGCCACATTGGCCAGAGAGGAAAGGAAATGTAATCAAAATTCCAGGCTGAAGAACACTGCTTCCTGTCACTTACTTTTGGCTTACCTGGAGACCAGTGGGGGCAGGGCGATAGTGGAAAATGACATCTTGAGGTACATAAGTTGGACATTGCAAATTTGATTTTTCCAAGTAACTTCGTTGGGAGGTCAGCAGTACAGAAGTCGGCATTTATAGCCACTTAGAATCAACTTATTGGGAAGTAGACGGAGAGTTTATAAAATCGACCATAGAGCCTTAAATTCGACTTTATCACCTTGTTTAGACCAAGTCTCTGATGAACTTAATCTCCTGCAGTTCATCACAAATATTAGCACCAAGCTTATTCCTTCCCACAAACTATTAAATATTATACAGTTTTACTACTTGGCAACATCCAGAACAAATTGGAAATTCAAAAATGTAAATATGTTGCAAAATGCAAATTTTTATGGAATTATGTGTTTCTAAAGACACATCTTACTAAAAATAGTGCAATTCTGTAATACAGGGTCTCTTAAAGAAGTCGGGTACAGTAAACCCTCGTGTTGCGCAGGGGTTGAGTTCCTGCAACCCCCGTGTAACTCAAATTTTCAATCAAGTTGAGGGGAGCCAGGAGCATGGCTGCAGCCTAGTTGCCGTCTCCCATGGGCTTGCAGGAGCCAGGGAACGGGGAGCAGCCTGGTTCCTGTCTCCCCACTGCTTGTGGGACCCAGGAAACTGACCAGCTGTATGCTGCTGCTTGGTTCCCAGCTGCTGCCACTTAAGGGACACTGCAAACTGATCACACACAAGCTGGTCAGTTTCCCAGGTCTGGAAAGTAGCAGGAAGCTGGGAACCAGGCAGCAGCCTGGCTCATAGCTCCTCTCCCCTTGCAGAGCCTGGAAACTGACTAGGACAGCAGCTTTGGTCAGTTTCCTGGCTCTAGCCAGTGGAGGGTAGCCAGGAACCAGGGGCAGCCTGGCCTTTGGCTCCCCTCCACTGCTTGGAGCCAGGAAACTGACCAGGGCTACAGTTTCCTTGCTCTGCAAGTGGAGGAGAGCCACCTGGCTTCTGAGCTCCCCACCACTCCAGGGACTGGGAAACTGCTGCTGTCAGTGGCAGCAGTCAAGAGTGAGGCTGCTGCCCTGACAAGAGCAGTTTCCCCACTCCTGTCAGGGATGGCAGCCTGACTCTCACTGCTGTCCCTGACGGGAGCAGGAAGCCGCTCCTGTTGGGTGCAGCTGAGAGTCAGACTGCTGCCCTGACAGGGACCGCTACTGTCAGGGAGCAGCAAGAGTCAGGCTGTTGTCCCTGACAGGAGCAGTTTCCCCATGTCTTGGGGGTTTACTGTAGAGAATGTGTGATACTGAAAGCCACTAAGGTAGTTGAGAATAGCTACTACGTGGTACTGTGAATTTTTTTTCTCCTTAACTTTGAAGTGATATAAACAAATTACCGTTAGAAAATATAAGCACTTCAGAAAGTTCTATAAGCGTGTTTTTGAATCTTCTTTTAAAATTTTTGCCATTTTTTCCCACTTTAGTTGCCCTCCTGTCCAAGTGAAGACAGAACCAAATGAAGATTCTGGTATGTAACTTTGTTTTGTACCTCTTTGCAAAGCATTCTGAGCAAGCAGTCTTAGTTTAAAGTGACTGTGTTTAGACAGTGATGGTGGAAACAGAAAAATGCTAGAACAACTCCTCTTGATGTCAATAAATAAATTAAAACCCTTTCCTCCATTTAACCAAACTGTAGTCTCCTAATGGCTAAGTATTACAGGATTTAATTTGTGTCCATTTTGAGGGCTAACATATTTATAAGATTTTATGTACCATTTTAGCTATCATTTTAAGGACCACATCAGCTATAATTTCCAGTCTTAATGCATGGACTTAATATCCATTAATTTTTATCCTAGATTGTGTAAATGCTGTGTAAGAAATGATTTTTTGTTCATTTAATACATAGTTAATGGGCATTCTTGTTTTCAAAAGTGACAAGTCGCGGAGAGACTGAAATAAAGAAAAGTCAAATCTTTGCCGCAGATGATGTGAGAACATCTGCAGCATTATTAATGCCGTTCTGTTCTGCAGAATCTTGGGGTGGTAATCTTCCTCTAGTCAAAATATTTTGAAGACATTTTGGAACCAATTGCTGATATGCCTAGAGCATTACTTAGCAAAATGTGGACCAGTTCAAGGTCTTAAGAGTGTTGCTGCCCAAAGCAAAATTGTTCCGTTCCAGAAATGTCTCTATTTTCAACCAAATTCACTATGTAAACATAAGTGAGCAAAAATTAGTTGAGAAGTACCATGTGCGTAGGGAATATGGCAGAACTTTCATGATTAGTGATTCTGTACAAGAAGGGAAGAGCCCATCTTGACTATTTGGATTGAAAATTGAGTTTGCAAGACAAGAAGTTTTTAAAAAAGAAATAGAGTAACAGAACCTATTTGTTAGGGAAGTCATTGAGCTAAAAGAGAGCTGGAATCTCACAGTGCAGTTTTTAGAAAATAGTAACTAGTCACATTACTTCAAACTGTTTTTTCCTTTTTGCAAAATAGTCAAGCCAGAATTTTATTTATTTATTTATTTATTTATTTATTTTTAATATAAAGATTCTGTTTATGATGAGTCTGTATATGTAACTGGGTGACTTTTCGATTGCTTCTTCAGGAATTTCACTTGAGATGGTAACAGTAAAGGAGGAATCAGAGGACCCTGACTACTATCAGTATAATATTCCAGGTAATAATATTAGCTTACATGTATGATGTGACATAAGATGTCATATCTGAGTAATGACAGGAAAAAGAAATCAATTGTCACAGATGTATTGTTGGCTAAACACTTTTCATTGATCGCCTTTTGTAATGGTCAGATTTTAATTTTGTTGGCTGACTTTTCAATTTGTGTGTATATTTTACCTTTTGATTGGTTAGCTGCACGATGGAGGGGATTTCTTCACAATCAGGATTGTTAAGAAAAAACAAAGGAAAAACATTTTTAGAGTTGGTAGCATTTTTTTAAATAATGTTGACCTATAATGTGTGTGTGTGTGTGGTGTATGAAGTGTTATAGCCATGTTGGACACAAAATATTGGCAAAACAAGGTAGGTGCAGTAATATTTTTTTTTAATTTACCAATTTCTGGGAGAAACTCCAAAAGATTTAAATTTTCATTTGTGGGAAATTGAGAGGGGGAGGGGCTCAAACAGTCATTAATTCATGGCTTTAGATACTGATTCTGAAATTTGATTTGCTTTATTGGTTATGAATCTTTATCACCATCATATGTCAAAATAGGTAAGAAGAAAATCTTAAATATTGTGTTCTCAAGCAGCATTTTTCTTTCTTCCAGTACAGTTTGATCATCATTAATGGAGATATTGATTTCACTGTATACACACAAGCCAATGGAAAAAAGTTTGTTCACAATTACTGATATAATCATTGCAGAGCTAAATGTTTTGCAGAACAAAGTTGTGCAAGCAATTTACGCTAAAGTTTGTTAATTTTTTTTTTGAAATGAGAAATCTTCCAATATATCAGTTTTTGCTAAAACTTCAAACTGTGGAAGATAGGGTTATGTGATTGGAGGAAAAAAGTTGTTCAGGAAATTTGGACTAAGCACAGGTCTAAGGATTTTTTTTCCAGTTGTGTCCAGGGTGTGTCTGTTGGGCTTAAATGTTACATATTACTCTCAGCCTGGGCATGGTGATATTACTGCTCAAAATCAGAATTTAGATGGTAAAATTTCTGGAGTAGAGACTGTCTCAATCATATTTACATAGTGGGGCCAGGGATTCTAGGTATACTTCTAAAACAATCAATTACGTGCAGATTTCAACAAAGAAATAATCAGCTGCTTTTTTTTTTTTTTTAAACTAAATTGTACCCTCTATATGAAAGTACAATTCTCATTGGCTTCATGCATACTTCTCTGAAGAAAATTTAGGTGTTAGTAAGAAATGTAATCTGATTATATTTTAAGAATCAGAGTTGAACAGACTCCATAACTGTCCTGTCACCTTACATATATAGCAACACCTAGTGATGAACTATGTTAGCGTGAGTTGGGGAAATACCTTATATAGCAAAAGCTTTATTATCTGGCATCCCCAGGGAACTGGGGATGATGGATAATAACATGTGCCAGTTGATAGAGCTGGGGTCAGCAGCATGTTGGTTAACTAAATGTGCCAGTTATCCAAATGCCAGATAACTGGGTTTCACTGTATTCAGTAGCTCTCTTCCACAGACTAATCCAAAAGAACTAGGGCAACTTCACCATCACCTCCAGCTCCAACATCCCTTGCTCTATGCCGTGCTGTTAGGTAATATTGAGCTCACATGGTCCCGCAAATTCTTTTGTTCTGCACCTGTCAGACCCCAAAGGTTCTGGATCAGAGACGTACTGCTTGTAGTTAATTATGGGTTAACATCTTCATGCACTCATTGAATTGAACAAGTCTTAACTTTATTGTGCTATTTTAGGGGGAAAAAAACCCTATGGAATCCAAATATAATACATTGATATCCTTAATGAAAGGGGCTGGGTTAGCTCATTAATTTAGTGGCTGAAAAAGTTTATTTTAACATGAAATAGATTTTTAAAGATTTATTTTTGTGTCCCCAAAGCAGGCCCTTCAGAGACTTCAGAAATTGATGAAAAAATTGCTCTTGCCAAGACATACACAGGTATTTTTTTCAATTCTGTTTCAATCAGCACTATTTTCTTACAGCAGTGTTAGTATTTGGGTGTATGAGTGCTGATTCTTAAGATGCTGAAGTTTGGAATTTGGTATGAGACAAAAGTAAAGTCTAGGATCTAAATTTTCAAAAGGGATAAATCTTTTTGTGATTATTAAATTTGTTGGTGCTCTTTTTGAGACAGTAAAAGGGAGCACTGACTTTCACAAGTGTTCTGCCATCTTAATCTTAATATCAGTCCCTCTTTAAAACACCTAAGCCGCGTCTACACGTGCCGGCTACTTCAAAGTAGCCGTGCCAACTTCGAAATAGCGCCTGCCATGTCTACACGTGGTGAGTGCTATTTCGAAGTTGAAATTGACATAAGGCGGTGAGACATCGAAGTCGCTATCCTCATGAGGAGATGGGAATAGCGCCCTACTTCAATGTTGAACGTTGAAGTAGGGCACGTGTAGCTGATCCGCGTCCCGCAACATCGAAATAGCGGGGTCCACCATGGTGGCCATCAGCTGAGGGGTTGAGAGACGCTCTCTCCAGCCCCTGTGGGGCTCCATGGTCACCGTGTGCAGCAGCCCTGAGCCCAGGGCTTCTGGCGGCTGCTGCTGCTGCAGCTGGGGATCCATGCTGCATGCACAGGGTCTGCAACCAGTTGTTGGCTCTGTGGATCTTGTGCTGTTTAGTGCAAGTGTGTCTAGGAGGGGCCCTTTAAGGGAGCGGCTAGCTGTTGAGTCCGCCTTGTGACCCTGTCTGCAGCTGTTCCTGGCACCCTTATTTCGATGTGGGCCGCTTTGGTGTGTAGACGCTCCCCTGCAGCGCCTACTTCGATGTAGTGCTGCCCAACGTCAACGTTGAACGTCAACGGCACCAGCCCTGGAGGACGTGTAGACGTTATTCATCGAAATAGCTATTTCGATGTAGCATTCACGTGTAGATGTAGCTCTATTGAAGCATCAAAAATTAATAGCAAATTTTGAAATTTTAGGTCTTGTTTCTATTGCAGTTTGGTTTTTAAAATTATGCTATTAACAATTTTTTTAATAACCCTCTTTGCATGCGACATTTCAGACTTTTTTTAAAGTTTTGTGTGCTTTCAGGGGTCAGGATTGGGAGGAAGAAGACAGTGAAAACCATTTTAATGAGAAAAGTGTTTGGGTATGGTGAAGGAAAGTGGTTCTCTGCAGAATCAGAAAATCCTGGAGAAATTTTGCATAAACACCTCTTTTCTCCCATCAGTGGTCTCGTTCTGGTCATGTCTATATTAGCAAGTTCTTTCAGAAAATGTGGCCCTTTTTTGGAAGAACACACACTGTCCACATGCAAAATGCACTCTTTCGATCCGAAATTGAAAGAATATGGCTCTTCTGGAAGCCCTCTTCTGCTCCTGGACCAGGAAGCATGACTCCTTTTTGAAAGCTTCTTTTGAAAAAAGAACTTGTGTGGACACTCCATGGGCCCTTTTTTCAAAAGAGCAGTCCTCATGGCTGGATTTTTCGATCCTTGGCCCCTTCTTTTGAAAGAGCAGGGGCTGTGTGGACACTCTCTATCAAAATAATGGATTGATCTTTCAGTGTGCTTTTTTTTGGGTGTGGATGCGCTCTTTCGAAATAAGACCTTCCGGAAGAGATCTTCTGGAAGATCATCTTTCAAAAGATCACTGTAGTGTAGATGTGGCCTCAGTGTATAAAAATATATAATGCTGTCCGTGTACAAACATTAGAAAAAAGCTGTTTTGCACATCAAGCCAGACACTTCTGCACAAAGATGATCAGAGTGCTTTTTTACATGAAGTTTTGAAATAGAGATGCATCTTTTCAGTTCATGTGGATTTCAGATGTTTATAGTTTTGTACTTGTCATAGTAAAATTCTTGTTTTGACTATTAACAGAAGTTACTCTGTATTTTTATTATGGTATATTTTACTTTATATTTATCTAAGGAAGCCACCAGGGTTCCGATTGCAGTGAAGGAACAGATGTGGAAATACCGGTAGAAGGTTAGAGATATGAAACTTTTTTCATGAAAACAAATGAACAGCATTGAAAAGAGAACTTCATTTTTTAAAATATTTGAAAACATGATTGAGGAGATAATATACAGTTTCAGTCTCCTTGCACATGAATGGCTGTTCTTTTTATATATATATATATATATATATATATATATATATATATTTTTTTTTTTCTTCTTGAATCATGACCCTTAGTGACATTGTGATAGGAGTGATTATTCTTTAAAATCATTAGTTGCATTTATCAGGTGCCCATCATCATAATCTCTAAGTACAATTACATGAATTCAGAAATATGATCCTCCAACCCATTTTGCTCCACCAGATCAGAAACTCTCATGGGTTTAGTGGGCGAGCTTTGATGGCAGCAGTACTCATTGTTCCACTCCTCATTATTTAAGTTTCAAAAAAGTGTATTGCATAGCCTGCAGATGGCATGGCATAAATTCAGAAGTGCATTAGGTCTCTCAAAAAAGGAGAATGAAGTTCTTTGCTGATTTACATTAATAAAACTACGTGCATGGTTGGAGATCAGGTGCTTCCCGAAGAAAGTATCATGACCACTTTGACACTCAATTGAGATGGAATCAGAAGAAAGAAAGAAATATTACAGAGCAGCCGGAAAGGGAAAAGACTGAGGTTCAGTGCTGTCTTTTGAGAGTACTGAATTCCACAACTTACAGACTCTCTGCTCAGAATGCCTCATTTTAGGCTTCTGCTCTTTTAAACCTGAGCTCTTTTACCCTTGTTGTTCTTGAATCTGGTTTTTGTTACATGAGAACTACTGAATTAAAAGTTGCACCTTTTTTTGCACAGAATTGAAAACCTGTCCATGCTTAAGTTAAATTAGTACATTTAGAAAAGATGCAATGGGCAATCCAGGAAATTACAAGCAATTAAGCTTTATTACAGTGCTAGGATAATTGATTTGTAATTGAAAAGGAGTAAGAGAAAAAGCTAGGATTGTTATATAAGGGCAAATCATGTATCTGTAATCCACAAGAATACTTGGTGTGCCCACAAATTTATGCCTAAGGGAGAAGAATCCATTAATGTTTGGATTTTTGAAATGAAATACAATTAGGGAAGCTAAGGACACACAAGGTTTAGGGAGTGAATAGCACAAGAGCAAATGCACATGAGAAGTAATACGTTTTAAATATGTATTACTGAGTTCTAGATTGATTGTAATCACTCAGAGAGAGCCTGTCGTTTCATTATTCTGCTTTAAATATGCCCTTTTGGTAAAAACAGTCATGTTAGGACATATATAAAGAATGATAGACATAAATAGCAGTGAAAAATTCTAGTGTTTATATAAATGGCATGCCTCTATCTAGAATACTGTGTTGTCATACTGTCTTGGGAAAGATGATGCCGCGAATATTGAAGACATCTGGAGGGGCGAGAAAAATCATTAGTGAGCGAGAGCAGCGGTAGGGTCAGTGGAACACAAGATTGTTGTAACCAAGACAATCTCCTAGAATAGGGCCATTTTGCTACCAAAAATTTGTAGGGTGTGCTCATTGAACTGTAGCAGTGGTTTAATCATATGCAGAGAGAGTGCACAACTTTCACAGTCAGTGTTGTGTGCAGTCAGTATGCAGCTTACTTCATGTGCCCTTGGTTTACAAGCATGTCACTTCATTAATACTGGTAGGGAATAACTTACGTGGGGCAAAACCAGCTGAATCTGGCAATCCTGGATGTGCGCAACAGTAAGGGAAATGTATCACAGGCCATACATAGACTCTCAATAGGTCTCAGGTTGTGTACCACTGAACTAGAGACATTTTGTATGAAGAGAGATAGAATATTGGATAGACTACAAAATAAATGATATATTAAAAAATACTCAGTATATGAAAGGTAAACATACCCTTTAAAACAAGTAGAAAGAGGCAGTCATTAAAACTGAATGATAAAGTTTCAAATGTAAATGATGTTTTAAAATATATATGTACATACAATGTAACATCTGGAACTTACTGCCACAAAGTTGTCATTGAGGCCAAGAGATGCTTAGATGTCAAAAAGAGGTTATCTGTTTTATATACTGATGATATCTACATACTGAATTAGGTGCTTCAGGATATAATCCAACCAGCAGTGGTCAAGGTTTAAGGACAAACTTCTCTACTCTTCAGGTCATAGTATTTCATATCTGTCCACCATGTGACTTCTTGCATGTTCCTCTGAAGTATGTAAGTGATCACTGTCAGGCACTGGTTACTGGAATAGAGGGACTGCTTCTCTGATCCTCTGTGGCTAAATGACCAGGATATCATAGTGCTTTTTGTGCTTTGAGGTTACCAGTTATCTGAATTACTCCTGACACTGCCACTTGACTCCTCCTGATCTCCCTGTCCCTGCCCTGCCATGCTGAAATGGAGCTCAGTTTAATTGGTTTAACAGCTGGCAAGAGGGATCCGACCATTAAACTGATTAAATTGAGCCCCATTTCAGTGCAGCAGGGCAGGGAGCTGCCTGTGCTGCACATGGGGGAAGGGAGTAGGAGGGTAGAGGGAGCCGTTCAGAGGAGGCGAAGGCAATGGCCTGCTGAAAGAGCAGTGGGCAGGGGGGCAGTAGCAGAGTTCATGAGGTGGGAGGGACGGTCTGGGACTGCAAGGGATTTAAGCCTGGGGGTGAATCAAGATTTGTAATTTTTTTCCTTGGGGAGAAACCTTCCCCCCAGTTTTGAATTGACATGGGTCACAAAGTCTTACTGAATTGTCAAAATGGGTCACTGTCTTGAAAATAATATAGTACTTGTTGTTGACAATATGAAATAAGTGAAAAGCAATGATGACGGGAGAATGTTGCCTACTGCCCCCAAACAAAACACTTTACTATGATCTAGAGATCTCAAAGACAGAGTTCATCCAAATGTACTGAGTACCTTCTAACTAGAGAATTTGCATACATCTTAAATTTCAAAGAAGAATCAGTTTCCTTTTTCTGAAATGTGTCCAGTGTATATGTATTCCCCATGCTATGTGGATAAGCCAACTCCTGTTGGCTGTACTGAAGTGTGGTGCCCCACTTAGGTCATTTGGACCTCCATCTACATTGTTTTTCATTGTTAACATTGTAATCTGTAATTAAAATTATTTCAGCACAACCAGAACAAGTCTGTTGGTATCTTATGAATGATGGCAGAGAATATGTCATCTATGAGGGTACAAAGCCTTGGTAACAATGAAAAATTTTTTGATTATATTAAGCCAGGGGTAAGCAATTTCCTTTGTAATTAATGCCAGTTCTTTATACTGCTGCACATGTGATTTAGCATGTATAATTGCCACTTCTATACCTTTGTCTAGAAATCCTTAAATGATTGTGGTAAAACGTCTTTGTTCTTGGCGGGTAGTGAGGGGATGCTGTAAATTCACAGTGTGTAACACACATGTATGTGCCACTAGTCTTCTGGTGACAAGTGGCTATGTGAACTTTCATTATTTGTTTTTTAAATATCTTTCATTATTTGTTTTTTGTTCTCAGATTCCTCTCAGCATGCCCCTTCTGAAACCAGTGAGGACCCAGAAGTTGAGGTCACCATTGAAGGTTAGTTTTTTTCCAACTCCTGTATTCCATTGTAGGGAGGGATAGCTCGGTCGTTTGAGCATTGGCTTGCTAAACCTAGGATTGTGAGTTCAGTCTTTCAGGGGGTCCTTTGGGGATCTGGGGCAAAAAAGTGGAAAAAAAAATCTCAGGGATGGTGCTTGATCCTGCTGTGAGGGCAGGGCAGTTGACTTGATGACATCTCACGGTCCCTTCCAGTTCTTATAGAGATAGGTATAGCTCCAGTCTCTTGGTAACAAAACCTTTTCACAATTGTCTGGTTGAGTGTGCATGATATTTTCCTTCACCTACTACCTAGAGTAGAGTAAACTTGATGAGCAGAGCCTGAATTGAGAACATCCACATGAGCACACCAAGTGTGTCTATACTATGTTGGTGCGCCATGATCAGTTTTGCCACGTGTGTGAAGATGCGGCAAAATAGGTCTCTGAGCTCAGCTGTTGACCGTGGTACTCCAAGCTAACATGTAGGGTAAGGCACATTGGCAGAAGCCTGAAGATCCCGCGTCTATACCAGGAAAGAAAGTTGATCCTGATAAGTTGGGAAAGAAAGTCGATCCCGATACGTCAGTTCTAGTTACGCAAATAGCGTGGCTAGAATTGTGTATCTGGGATCGACCTTTGATCCCTAGTGTAGACCAGGCCTAAGCACACTAAGTCCAAGTAAAAGTTCAACATACCAAAGACATGTTAAATCCATGAAACTGATTTGTGATGAAATCTTTTGTTAGTTTTTCTAGCATTAATAGTAGAAAATATTCATTACTTTAAAACCTGTACGTTGAAATTTTAAGACTCTCTAGACCATATTCTTTCTTAAATAAATAACATTTAATTAACACATTTTAGATGCATACAAATTCTAGTTAAGTTTATTTAATGGTCTCATGAGTTACATGTGCAAGTACTGTAATGAGGCTTTAAACTAATTATCTGATAGTGATTTAAAAATCTCTTGGCAAGATAACAGTTGTTTCTGCATCTGATTTTTAATAAGTATGTTCAGGAGTGTAGCTGCAATTAAAGTAGTGTAGTGACACTCAAGCAATTATGTATTGCTTTTGTACTCGATTAGTTTGGAGACTGGCTTCAGTTTTCTTTTTCTGATGATTGAGTTTTCTCTTATATAGGGCTGCATAATATTGCAAAGGTGAAAGGTGGGTTTTTTTGTTTGTTTTTTTTTTTATTCACTTTGGTTTTTTTAAGACTAATAATATGTAAAACATCGAAGTCCTGGTATAGTTTTGGATTTGTTTGTTGGCTTGCTAAAAATCTTCCAGTAGAGTGAAAAGATCTGAGGCCTTCATCAACTGATTTCCTTAACTGCATTTTCTGTCTGTTAAGTGTATTTGGCCTCAGGAGCATAACCAGATTCTGGAGAAAGAAGCCTTATAGCATAGAAATGAGAAATCAAAGGGTCTTATTTCCTGTTTGCTGCAGCTAAACCCATGATCTACTGGAATTAAAAGCTTCAGAACAACCACTGACTTTTGTGAGTTGTTAAATGAAACTCATTCACATCTCAAAGGATTGTACTGCTTTGAAGCTCTGTTTCTGTGGTACCCTTGAGGTCTGCAGGGGCAAATGTACCATAAGTTTCTGAAGAGCTTTCTTTTCCTCTGTAGGTCCTAAATTCAGGTAGTGCATTTGAAGACTTAGGCCTGATCTACACTGAAAAGTTTTATTGTCATAGCTGTGTTGATCAGGCTGAGAAAACATCCCTGATCAACATAACAATGCTGACAAACCCCCAGTGTAGCTGATGCAGCTGTGTCTATGGAAGTGTTTACATCAGCATGGATAATGTCATTTGGGGAGATGGTGTTCCTGTACTGACAGAAAAAAACTTTTGGGCAGCGTAAGCTGTATCTACATTAGGAGTCTATGCCAGTATAGTCTGTGTAATGTAGGTATACCATCGTTAGTGTATAGATCTTCTAGCTAATTAGATAAATGTTTATTTACTTTTGCTGTCGTTTCATGATTTTGTGACCTAATGTATTTTCAGAACACCATTTAGTTTTTCATATGTTTAACATCTTCCTCGGGGGAATGTGAAATTTCGCTTAAACTAAACTTTGCTACATTCTGGCACCCTTACTCTCCTAAGTAGTTCTTACACAGGCAAATACCCTCATTAAGTTTAGGGTTACTCACATGAGTAACATTGCAGATTTGGACCCCTAATAAGGCACTGATTTGATATTTCCATAAGAATTCCTAGACTCCAAAACAGTGCCAACCCTGATATGTCTCACACTTATTTTAAGATGATGAGGACTACTTACCACCCAACAAGAAACCGAAGAACACCGAGTCAGCAAATGAGGCTGCCAATGCTGGGAGAAGAAAAGTCAGAGAATTCAATTTTGGTAAGATTCAAATTCAAGTTTATCTGTGTCATTCGCATCCTGAAAACCTTTCTTTTTGATGACCCTAGAAAACATTGGGGTATGGGACTTTTTAAGGGATAAGTAGAAGCATTCAGTTAACAGCCTATATTCCTGTATAGATAAATTGTTGCATTGCAAATGGGTATGCCCCGCCTGCTTTGGTTCTCCTGTAATGTAGTCCTCTAATAACGAAGGTATGGGCTAACGAAAGTTGTAGCTTTTACAAACCATTTGGAAGCCATTGTGGTAGAGAGGAGGAAGCCTGTATAATCTAAACCTAAGAGATAAGATAACACAAAGTAGAAATCAGTTTAGCTGTTTTCTCATCTGACCTCTTGAAAGAAAATCTGAGAACAATACTGAAGGCAGTCACTTTCCCTTCAGCAGAATAGGTAATTGGAGGTCCTAGGTCAGGAGCCGGTCCTCGTCTGTTTTGTTCCACTCTTCAAGAGTAACAGAGATGTAGCGGTATTAGTCTGTATTCTAAAAAAACAAAACAGCAATCGTGTAGCACTTTAAAGACTAACAAAATGATTTATTAGGTGATGAGCTTTCATGGGACACACCTACTTCTTCAGATCTATAGCCTTTCGAGTACAGACTGACAGTTTATGTAGTACAGAGGTCCAAACAAATGAAATAAAAACTGACAAATCAGGTACATGAAACCGAAGGGGGCGGGTGAGGGGTGGGGGATGTTAGGCGTCTTGCCTGAGATAATTATGAGCATAAAAGGAAGGGAAGCAGTCCTTGCAATGTGTGAGAGAATTCCTGTCTTGGTATGAACAAAGTGTTTGTTTTAATATGTTGAATTTGAGTAAAGGAAGGTTTACCAAGGGGAGCTATGCTTTGGAGAGGAAGGGGGATGCCTTTATGGTGCATAGCCTGGCTTAGGCCTTAGCTCTGTGGAAAAGGGATATTTTTGGAACGTTGTTTTTTCTGTTCTAAAACATCCAAAGTAACTGTAGTGAGAGTGCTTCTACATGCTTTGATTCTGGCTTAAAGTGTTTCCCTTTTGGATTGTTGTGTTTGCAGAGCACTGTGACTATTTTTTTAATTAGCCACACAGTATTCTGAGCACATACCAGTTGGTCTGGTGTTCTGCCATTGGGCTGCGTGCATTCTGAGATTTTTCTAATAGTGTACTGTGGAGTGCCTGCCAGAAACAACTAGGGTTTGAACTCAAACTAAACCTTGGTTTTGGGCTAACAAACCTCCCCATGGCCCATCTGTGTTTTGTGAAGCAAGTACCGTTTTCAAACTGCTATGGATAGCATGGAGAGAACATGCTGAGTACCATGATCCTGACTGTCTTTAATGTGAAAGATCTCCTGCACTTCTGGTGGTGTTCCTCACTTTAGATAAGTTCTGAGACTGCCACATGGGTAGAGGAGGAATTTGAAATAGAGCTGCTACTCTCAATGAAGCACTGCTTTTGTATTTGGCAAAATAAGGCCTATGAGCAGGACATAATGATGCAGAACTGGCATGACCAGCAGTGACAGCAGAACTTCGCAATAACAAATGCTACTTTTCTAGAAATCTCTACCAAGTCTCCCTGTGGGATTGCAATGATGGAATCTCAACAGGAGAGTTCCCCCCCTCCCACTGAGAAGTGTAAGCCAATGCCCCTTGATGGTCACCTGATTTTTTTACCTGTCAGTAGCTAACCAGTTTGGTGTTGGCAGATCAGATATCTGCGCTGTTCTCACAGAAGTGTTCACTGCTGTTGACAAGGTGCAGTTGGGCTATGTCGTAAAGCTTGGCAATGCAGCACGGGGGATTATTGATGGATTTGCAAAAATGGCATTCCTACATTGTATTGAGACTATTAGTGGGACCCATGTGTCAATTATTTGCTCCTTTAGACTTCATCATCAGAAAAAGGTATTTGTCCATGGTGTGTTACAAGATCTGGTCAATCATTGTAGCAGGTTCATCGATACCAAATTGCCAGGAACTGTAGAAACTCAGCCCTGCTTACTTCTGTGAAAAGAACTTTTCCTTCCAGGACAGCTATGAACATTAATGGTGTTGTGATTCCTCTTGTCATTCTGAGAAACCCAGCTTATCTTCAGCTTCCTGGGTTTCTGAAAGCTTTTACGGGACGCATGAAAGGAGAAGGATGCTGTTTAACTATACTCTTGAGTAGCTGTGGCACAACTGTGGAATGTACTTTTGAAAGCTTGAAGGGAAAGTGGAAGGCTGTATCTATACTGGAGAGTCCTGTTGACAGAAGGGACCTTCTGTCGACATAACTCAGTGGGGCATCTGCACACACAAATCATTCTGTCCACGGAGTCTCCATAGAACCATGTGTTCGCCTTGGCAGTGTTAGCCCTCAAAAACTTGAGGCATAACACTTCTATGGACAGAGAGGGCTTCTGGTTGCTGTGCAGCTCCGTTTGCAGAGCTGCCATTCTGCTTTCTGTCACCAGAGGGCAGTGTCGTCTGGTACTTCTTTAGTCAACAGAGCAAGTTGTATATAGCAGCCGTCTGTAGACAGAAGTTCTGTTGAGTTTTCTCTGTCGACTGTAACTTTTGTCAACAGATGCTCCTAGTGTAGACACAGCCGAAGTGTTTTGCATCCTAACAAAACCAGTTACTCGTGAGCAATATTTATCCCATGAGATAGGTGCTTACTGTGTTTTGTCTATCATCTGTGAGAGCAAGGGAGAAATCCTCATTGATGGATGTGTGGTGGAGGTGGAGAGATTTTTTTTCTAAAGGTTATTGAACTGCTAGGTGGGGTCTCTAAGATGCCACAACTGGTTGGAGAAACAATGTGAATGGAAACATGGTGCTCCTACTTTGAAGTCAGATTGCAATGCCTAGAAAATTACCATATTTTGACCAAATAATGGTATGAGTTTGCATGTGCATGAGAGAGAGAACTTTTTATATGGAAGTTCATGTTTTTATGGGGTGAAGGAAATTTCCCCACTGAGTTTCTCATGTTAAATGCATCTGTGCAGAGATGTACTCTTCCACATCAGCTTTCAGTTGCTCAGATAATTAAGACCCCGTATCTGAAGGCAGTGGCATTTCATGTGGGAGGGAGGACAGAGAAAAGAACACAAGTAGATACTGGTCTCCATGTAAACAATAGGTTGATATATTCTCATTTTTTGGAATGCCGTTGCCATCTGCTCTTTCCAGTTTGGGGTGTGCTTGAACACTTTCCATTTTACTTCCTCTTCCTATAGGACCTTCATATCAGTGCTGACTGGGAGCATGATGGGTGATGGAGAGGGGAAGGGAACATGTTAGTGGTTTCACGTGTGCCTCTACAGGCAACCTTACTGGAATATGTTACTCTTAGGTGTGTTCCCAGTAGGCAGGGGAAAGCTTTGTTCAAACTCAGCAGGGAGCTATGCAGCCCTATTGTTTGTTGGGCTGTTGTTCCCATGATCTAAAATGGTCCAGGAGAGGAAAGGAAATGCCATCTATCTTGGCAGTCTCAAAAAAGCTGTAATGTTTGCAGTGTGTGTGCCAAACATTGCTTTCAATTCAGTTTTTATAACTCATGCAGCTCAGGAGCACTACAAAATAAGTAGACTTCTATAGTAATTGGTTTGAAACCAAGGGGTTAATGTTGAAGGTCTGATTAAAATTTGCCAGGAATGTTTTATAATCCCTAGGCATTTTGAAATGTCTGTAACCTAATTTTAGAAATTGATGCACTAAAATGTAAATGTAGCTAAAAACTCAGGCCACTGATTAAAGTGTGAGTCACCATATTTTTTTCTGAAGCTTTTCCGCCTATTGTATTGGCCATTACAATAAACATATGCATTGCCGTGTGTCAGTATTTTCTTTTAACTCCTGCAGTACCACTGTCTTGGAGGGTGATAGGCCACAGAGGGAGAATCACACAGGTAGGGGATGGATAGGATGAGTGGCTCGTTTGGCCAGTAATTGTAGAATTTTGCTATTTCAAAATTGGAATGATCAGGCTGGCTTAAAGTGGGAAGTCCTAGCAGAAATTCCTCTGTGGATTGCTATGTCCGCAGCAAATTGATTAGTATGGGGTGAGATACCAGATAATTTGAGAGAGAGTTTTTGTGTGGCCACAAGGGCATTTAACTTGAAAAAGGTGCACCTTATCCTTGTCTAAGCTTGAAATACATAGTGTATCTTTTGACATCTGAGAAAGTACATGTACATACATACATACATACATACATACCGGTTTTGTTATAGTCTTGAAACTGAATCCTGTATCTCATTTTATATGAGAGAGTGATTTTCAGTAAAGGAGATGTAATGGCTAAACATATCACTGACTTTGGGCCTGTAACTAGGGAAGTCAGAAAAGCCTATTCTACGAACAGGCAACAAACGGTGCTTATTAATCGCTAAAAGCCAGCCAGCAGTTGGTACCATCTTGGGGAAAAAAATAGTCTCTTCTAAAGGTATTGAAATGATATGAAAACAAGATGCTATTTCTATTACAAAACTTAAACTGTTTAAAAATTTGTTGTTGTTAAATTGAGTTTTCCATACAACACACAACTAGATTTGGATAACTTGTGTGTCTTGCAGTCTGCATCTTCTTTCAGAACTAGGAATTTTATGGATGACTTGCAAATCCAGTCAACAACAGAACTTGAGCAAGTACTGGATTAATGAAGAGGATGGCATGATGCCTCCTGACCCATGTAGTTTTACAGATTTGCGCCAAAACAGCTTCATATACTCGTGTGAGCTTTATCACGTTTTTCTAACTAAGCTTCTCAGGCTCTGGATTTAAATAGCTGCTGAAAATTTGTCAATAGCTGCTGAAAATTGACTTTACCCCTGATGGTGGTGTGATCTGCTGACTGAAACATCGAAGGAAAAAAACATTTTTGGACTAATTTTAGCCCGTTTTGTCCTTTTAATTTTTTAAAACTTGGTTTAACATCTGCACAAGTTATGGAGGTAATCTTCAACATTTTATTCTATCCTATTTTTGATGTAAATGTATTTTGAGATGTAGAATGTGTACCAGACCCCCTATACATATATTGAGATGTAGATTATGTATCACACCCCCACATGAATCTGTGTGCATGAGATCTCTAAAGACATACTGTTTTATTTCAGAATTCAGTACCAAAACTCTCTTTGTAAAGGCTGCATCTCTAATATGTCCTCCATTTTTCCTTACAGAGAAATGGAATGCCCGAATTACAGACTTGAGAAAGCAAGTTGAAGAATTGTTTGAAAAAAAATATGGTATGTGTTAACAAACTCCTTTCCAAACAATTGCCTCTAGCCCTTTGACAGCGGAAGTCTCAACTTTTTGGCATGCATCCTGTTGTTGGCTCTGGAACATGTCAGGACTGATAACACCGAAAGGTTTAATATCATAAAAGACTGATAGGTGGGGAAAATAGCTCTTTATGTACACTTTAGTGAGGATTTTCAAACTTGGGTGCCTGAGATTAGGTATCTAACTAATTAACTTTAGTTTTCAATCATGCAGGACATTCTGATTGCCAGTAAACTCTAATATTAGGTATTTCCATTTGAAAGTTGTGATTTTACTGTGATTAAGCTTTCTAGCAATAAATCAGGTCCTTATGTAAAAGTAACATTTAGACCTGATGTCTTAGGCGACCTTCCTGTTGTAATTATTTACTTTGCTGTTGTGGATGGCGGATAGTTTTTTAAATAAAACAACAATTATGTGATTCCTAAAAGGAGAAGAAGGCATGTGTCCAACTGTGAAGCCAGTTTTCATGTGTTGCAGGCAGAATCATTTCTGTGTATAAGAGCGGACCAATTGCATTTGTCAAGAGAGGGACACAATGTTATGGTACCTACATACAGTTGAAAAATGGCAGTGTCTTTTTGGATGCACTTCTAAGCTAGAGTTGTGACCATTTCATCATTCAATGTCTAGGGTCAGCTTCTGAGTTGGCATAAATCTTCATAGCACCATGGAACTCAAATGTAATGGCTAACTGTGTTGATCTGAGGTCAGTGGTACTACACAGATGTAAATCTGCTGAGAATTTGGCTTATAATACCAGTTTTGCTATGGAGGGGAGTTGTAGTCCCAGTGACACCATTTAACTTTGAACTGAATGGTTGCATTTAGCTTCCCTGAAAGTCTCGTATCCTTTCAGTTGGTGAAGGACAGTCTTGCTGCCATTTCTCTGAATTGATACTTGAGATTGTGGTGTATGCTTGCAAATATGCCACCTTGTGTTCTAGAAGTGGCTGCATTTCAGTGAAGGTTAAAGTAAATTCCGTATTTAATTCTGTCCTCCTGTATACAGTTGCCTACATTTCAATGAGATTTTGATATCCACAACTGAGCCTATTCTTTGTAATATTACTCAGGATTTTTAAGTGAACGGTCCTTTATGAAATGTCAGTCATTGTTATATACTAGTGACACTTGGAGACTTTTTGTATTTGCATGTAAAGTAAATGTACAAATGTATTACAGTGTGAACCCAATTCCTTAGCTGGTGAACACAGAAAATCTAGTTATAGTAGAATTTTGAATACCAAAACTTGTAAGGATACAAATCAAGAAACGTCACTGCAGACTGTACTACTGATTATGTCTTTGCTCTGTCTGGAGATAAGAGAATCTGCTAAATATTTTATTGATTTAAGAAAAATAAAGATTTCCTCTTGTAAAAACTTACCTGTTGTTAGTTATTTATTTAAATAGCATTCTCATTATTATTTTAAAGCTGTTTTTGATTGCTGCTTTGTAGTGATCTGACTTTTCAGAATTTTGGTGATGCACCTTTATCTTTGTTTCCCTATGGCTATTTGTCATTTATGAACACTTTTTTCCTTCTGAGGTTCTTCCCTGGGGTTTGTGATGTTTCTCACCACTCACCCACTGAACTGCTTTGCAGACCTCTAGGATTGTAGTAAAACGTCCCTAATGAAAGATTAATATAACAGATGGCAAGTTTCAAGGGTTGCTGTGACACTTTCTATGGAGCTCATGTCTGAATATGCTATTTCCTAAAAAATTTTCCAAATGGATCTTTGTCACTACATGTATACAGTGTCCCATTCCAGGTTGGGCCTGTATGTATAATAAGGTTGAAACCATGTTGCACAGTTTTCTTCCTTTTTTGTAACAGTATTCATGTCAGAATATTGGACTAATACACATTATTTTCAAAATTTCCTCTTTTGTATAACTTGCATATTGAGCTGCCTGAAATAACAGTGCTTTCTTTCAAGATAGGAGTTCAAGCAATGTGTATTTGAGGGTATTTAAAGACACTAGATTGGCTCTTCCACCTAATAGATGTTACTGATCATTTGGCGTACAGCTAATTAGACTATATTTGAACCCCGCCTATGTCTGTCTGTCTGCCTCCACACTGAATTATGTCATTTGAGAAAGTGCCGTGTCCACCATACACTTACAGAAGTCATTAACACAGCAGAGATTACTCTGACATAAGCTCAGACTGCTACCCTTCTATCCCATTTTAATTAGGAGGTCACTTACTGAACCTCATCCTGATTCTAACTTTAAAGGGAACGGGATCAGGCCAATTATGTGAAATCTCACAACTGGATTTTTTGCAATGCCTAAGCAATACAAGGAGTTAAGGAAAGAGTTGCAACTGGTCCCTTGTGCTCTTCCTTTCTTTCTTCCTTCCTTCCTTCACTGCTCTTGTAAAATGTGGTGTTTGCAGTATAGACTGTATGAAGCATCATGTCTTGATTTGATATATACATATATAGATAGAGACATAGATATAGATCAATAGCGATTAAGTATGTAGTGTTGTTGTTAACTCTAAATTTCCTTCAGAAGCCTCCTGGTTTGTCTTGCAGTGTACATGGTCTCTTAGAAAGATGGTTTCTTGGTACACTGTCTACTCTCAAATATGTCACTTAAGTCAGTGAGTTGTATATGCAGTTTCCCCAAGGCAGATTTTGTTCCACTGAAATGCATTCTCCGTAGTTAATCTTGCTTCTAATTTTCATAGCTAAACCTCAAAGAACAAAACATACCAAATAGCTTGCTAGATGCTACAGAGTACTTGTTGCTTGTAACCTACCCAGTACAAGGAAACTAGTTCTCTTTGTATTCACAAACCATCACATTTATAGTCCATTTTTTACCAATGTCTTATACATGTGATTGATATTAATGTCCTTCTTGTAAAGCATACTGAAGTCCATTGTCCAACAATGCTGGTAATGAATATGCTTTTGGTTTTGTATTTTTAAAGACTGGCTGTTTTTAAGATCACATTTTCATTCTTTTTCCTTGTATGAAATGTATTGTTCCTGCCCTGAAATAACATAGTCCTTCATGACACAGTTCAAAAGACTGGAAGCCAATTATAAATTACTGAATATTTTTACCATGTTGGCAAACTTGTAGTTAGTGAGTTAAAAATGTGTTTGGTTTGTAGTTTAGATACTTTTACAAGGCACAAGAAAATAAAACCAAAATAAGACGAAACCTTTACATGTGCAGTGTCTGTTACAAATTTTTTGCTGAGAAGTGATGAAAGAGGAAAGCAGAACACGTGTGTGTGTTAGAGAGAGAGAATTGAAAAAGTTCCTACTCTAAATAAAGCATGAGTAGAATTATTAGATGATTAGAAGTGATGTTAAGCATTTATTGTCTGTTTATCTACTTGTATTTATATTGTTCAGATTAGCGCCAAGCACGTAGTTGAGATAAGGTAATGAGCTATGCTAATGTGTTTGTTTTCCTTTTGTCTTAAAGCTCAAGCTATTAAAGCAAAAGGTCCAGTCTCTATCCCATATCCACTTTTCCAGTCTCACGTGGAAGACTTGTATGTGGAAGGACTTCCAGAAGGAATTCCATTCAGGAGACCATCCACCTATGGGATCCCACGCCTTGAGAGGATCCTACTTGCCAAAGAGCGGATACGGTTTGTGATTAAAAAGTAAGGACTTGTGAATTTATTTTCTCTTCTGCATGTTCCTTTCTTCGTACTGTACTCTACTCTAAGCAAAATTCTTCACCATCTCTTGAGAATTTCCAACTTGATTACTACCAACAGATAGTTCTGCAGTGTTAGTAAGAAGTAGTCTTTTCTGTCAAACCACCAAAGCATTATTTAGACATGGATAGAGGTAGGGAAAATGTCCCCAGAATTTACTTGAGTAAAAGTACACCTGCTGGTCTGCTGAGGGTGGGAGGTGTAATTAAGTGAAAGTCAGAGTCCCTCTGGAAACCTGCTTAAGTAGAAGTACAGAAGTGACACATCTTAGTTGTACTAGAGTCTCCAGAAGTGAACAGCAACTGACCTGTGGAAACCCATGGATACTTCTGGATACTTGAGTGAAAGCAAGCAGTCTATCCACCTACCCCTTCCAGAAGGCTACGTCAATAAAATAGGAATTTTCTCTCATTTTAAAAAAATAAGTTACAAGTAAATCTCATCACAGTCAGGCTAAACCTACACTTAGTTTCATAAAAATGAATTAATGGCTCTAGTCTCTCCTGCCAAACTATCAGTTTGCCCTTTCTAGAAAATTCTGGGCTTTCAGTTTGTTTCTCTGCAGACTAAAGTTGCACGTGCAAAGAAAGACACAGTGTGAATAGGACTGTTCTGTGCTTATGTGGCATTGCAGCTGGGCCAAGCAAGGCAGAGGAGTTTGAGGTTATGTCTACACTAGAGCAATGCATTGAGAGGAGTATCTCTCGGAAGACAGCTTCTGATAAAACTTCTGTTGATGGATTGTGGCCAGACTGCAAAGCGGATCGTAAAAGTGATCTGCTCTGTCGACAGAGATCAGCCAGACTGCCCTTCTGCTCTCTCGACAGAACGGCCCCTGGAACCACATCAGACAGGGTCGCATGGCCAGCAGTCCCTTCCAGGAGCCCAGCAAGGTTCAAAAGGCCCCTGTCCACTCCCCCAGACACCACCTTTGAGGAGCATGGCCCTGATAACGAATGGCCCACCTGTGCTTGCCCTCAAGGGTACTCAGGCAGGTCTAGAGGCACAGCTCCAGTTCCGACTGGACTGATTCATCATGGTGCAGTGGGACAACTAGCGGTGGCTCCAGAACTTCTGCATGCAGAAGGACACCTTTCTGGAGCTCTGCACCTGGCTCACACCTGCCCTCTGGAGACAGCACACTTGACTGCGGCCCGCCGTCCTTGTGGAGAAGTGGATTGCCATTGCTCTATGGAAGTTTGCCACCCCTGCAACAGCTACCACTCTGTCGGGAACCAATTTTGGTGTGGGGAAGTCCAACATTGAAACTGTCCTCATGCAGGTAAGGCACTCTTGGGCTTCTGGCCCTGCATGAAGGGTGGGGTGGGTGTCCCACCCAAAGGGGACTCTGAGGGAGCAGGGTTGGGGCTGTGAGGGGTGGGGTGTGGAAGCTGTCCTGCCCTCACGCAGACTTGCTGATGTGGGGGTGGCCTCATGGGGGGCACCTGGAAAGCTCATGGGGAGGGGATTGCAGGGAGCAGGGGACCCAGCCTGGGGACTAGGGGACCTCCCCCCACCTTGCCGCTCCCACCCCCCCCCTTCCCCCCGAGCCCAGGGACTCCTATAGACCCTGATGTGTGTGTTTGGTCCCCTCCCCTTGCAGGTCGTGAATGCCATCAGCACGCTTACACTGCAGAGAGTCATCCGTTTGGCAGACGTGGACACGGTCATGGGCAGATTCGCCACTCTGGGGTTCCCCAGCTGCTTTGGGGTTATCAGCGGGACCCACATCCCCATCCGTACCCCAGACCACAGTATGGCCAGTTCATCAACCGCTGCAGATATTTCTCCATCGTGCTGCAGGCTCTGGTCGGCCTCTGTTCCTCAATGTTTGTCAGGTGGTCAGGCTGGGCACATGACACATGGGTGTTCTGCAACTGTGGCCTCTTCTGGAGGATGGAGACAGGCATCTTCATCCCCGCCAGAAGCTGGTGGTTGGGGATGTGCACATGCCACTGTGTGCATCATGGGCAACACCGCCTACTCCCTCATGAAGCCCTGCACCAGGCAGCTGGACCCGAGCCAAGAGGCTTTTAGTGCCTGACTCAACCAGGCCTGGAAGCAGATTGATCGTGCCTTCTGGCCACCTGAAAGCATGCTTTCTCCTCACCCACCTGGACATGGAGGAGCACAGTGTCCCCCATTTGTGGAGGTGTGTTGTGCCCTTCACAGCCTTGTGGAGGGGAAGTGGGAGGTCTTCCCCCAGGGGTTGGGGGGTGAATGCTGCCCATGGCTATGAGCAGCCTAGTGCAGCTTCCATCCACCCAGACCCTAGGGGACAGGTTGCAGATCCAGGAGGCCTTAAGGGAGAGCTGCTCCCATGACCGCCAGGGACCCCCAGCGGGGTCTTAGGCCCGCAGCTCTATCCTGTCCCTACTACGACTCCTTCCTTGGCCCCCTCACCTCTCCCTGACCCCTCCCCAATAAAAATGGATGTGGAGGTGGTATTCAAATAAGTGTTCTTTTGAAATATGGATAAATAGTTTAAAAATAAGCGTTGTAATAAAAAGCCTGTGTACAAAGAGCAGAACCATTTGGCTATGTATGGGGTGGGCCGGGGAACATCAGCGCTGGGATGGGGAGCTTGGGTTGGGGGGTGTCAATCCATGCAGGAGGTGAGGGGCCATGACCCCGAGTGGTGATGGCCTCGGGGTCCCCTCCTGCTGTGGGTTCAGAGGGTTCCCGTCAGGGCCAGGTTGGGGCTAGGGGCAGGGAGAGGTACAGAGGTGGTGGGGCTGCAGCGGGGTCTGAGTCGGCAGGAGGGGCAGGCGTGCATAGCCATCACGCATTGTGGCAGAGATGCTGGGGAGAACAGGAGCATCTGGCCAGCAGGTGCAGCCAGATGCCAGTGCCTTGCCCATGGTTCCATGTACTGGGACAGCAGCATGAGGTCCCACTCAAGCCAGCCTGGTGAGGCTTGGAGCACACCCCATCTGTGCCCACTCCTCATGCCTTGGGTGTGTGACACAGGGCGTACTTACCAGAGGGACCCTCAAAGAGCTCCAGGAAGGACACCCTGCAGGGGCCTGAGTCCAGGACGATGATGAGGGCTCTGTAGCTGGCCTTGAGCCCGTGTCCACCTCTGGCTCTAGCGAGTGTTTGATCCCAGGATGCTCCTGGTCCTCCTTGGGCTCTGGCTGCGGGGGACAGGGGCGGAACTCTTCTGCTGTGTCCACAGGGGCAGGCGGAGGGGAGGTGTCGTTGCTCCCCAGGAGGCGATGGAGCTCCCAGTAGTAGGGGCAGGTAGTGGGTCCTTCCCCTGACATCCACTTGGCATCTCAGGCCCAGGTGTAACCCAGTGCAGTTCTTTGCCTTTTGCCTGCACCTGCTCTGTGGTGCAGGTGGGGTGGTCTGTGCCATCAGCTCTGCAGCTGAAGTTCAAGTTTTGATCTGTTCTTTTTTTCCTCTTCTTAGTCAAGGGGTCAATGGGGGAGTGTTCCTCACCCCACATGTCCAGCAAATCCTGGATCTTGGGCCTGATCCAGGAGGGAGCCTGACATTTTGTGTCCTGGGGTGGCTGATGGGTCCCTTGCTTCCTGGAAGGAGCAGGAGGGTCACCAGGGGCCTGGCTCCCTGCCATCTCGCCCTGCTGTGTTGTCAGGAGTGACTCTGAGGGTATGCAGACAGAAAGCGTGCTGCTGGGCTACTTCCATGCTCTCAACTTCCTGCCATGAGGTTTCTGGGGCTCTCTGCACTTTTAAGAGTGGCTCAGGGCAGGGAGCATTGAGCTCTGCTTGCTGTGGACAGGGTATCCCAAGGCAGGGCATTCCCCTGGTGCCATGGAGGACTTTTCGGTTGACAGAAGGCCCACTGGCTTTCTGTCAACAGATCTGTTGAGAGAGGCACTCTGCCTCATGGGAGAGCGGCAGAACGCTGTCGACAGAAGTGCTGCATTCTGGCCATTTACTGTCAACAGAATGCCTTGGGAATGTGGTCGCTCCACAGGTTCATTTGGTCAACAGAACTCAAGTGTAGACACATCCTAAAAGACTGTGTGCTAAAGACAGGGAAACGTAATTTAAGAGCAGATGAGGCAAAGTAGAAAGGAACACTGGAGTAGATTGGAAAGGAAAAGGGGAGACGTTATTCAGCTTTTCCTGTGGAAAAACTGTCTTGGCTTTGAGGTGTAAGAGAGACCTCATCTGAAGATATTTTGAAGCAATTTGTTTCCTGGGTGAAACAAGGAGACTGTGTCAAGTGTGAGCAGTGCAAAAAGGAGATACGGGGCCTAGTTGCAAAAATGGAATATCCTAAGGAAAACTGCTTTTTGGGGAAAAAATGAAGTGGGTAAAGATGTGGATATGTGTGAGGAACAGTGCATGTCAGCTGGTTAGTAATGGAAAAATTCACTTTGCTGTGCATCTTTCTTTAAGGTACTGTCTTTTAGTATAAGTGTGATAAATGAAGTAAATTTCCAAGCTTTTTGCTATTTTGGATGTTTCTAGAAAAAACAAGTTTTTCCACAGCAGTAGCTTCCTCTCCAGGAACAGAGAGGGAAAATTTTCATTGTTCGGTACTAAAAGCTAAAAAATCAACTGGAAGTTAAAAAAGCAGCAAAACTCATATTTCCTTTTCAGTCTGTAAATCAAAATGACAGTGAGAGATGGGAAGATGAGAGCTAGGTGTGGAAGTTTTAAGGACACTGTACATTTCATGTTGTGATGACTTGTCTGCTAGAGTCAATAAATGTTAAAATTTTGTAAAAGAATAGAGTTTGACAGCCGTCAGCTGGCAAATCAGGAGATTGCTGCAATTGCCAGTATGAAACATTTATGTAACATTTTAAGTTTTAGCTTAATAAAATATAAATGCTATTTTGTCTGTGTATGATTTAGTTCTTAACATTCCTAAGGTACTACTGCTGCATCTGTGGCTTCACACAGGTAAAGAGTATTATGTACTATTTTTCCTAAATTAATAAAAATCAGGTTAACTAAAATATTACACACGTTGCACAATGCTGTTCAGGTTGCAGTCTCTCTGGTCTGGCACTCTCAAGACCTCAGGGGTCCAAAGCAAGGGATTTTGCTAAATGTGGGGAGGTTAATGCCCCCCCAGTCCCTAGCTGCTCCCCCACTAGCTCTTTGACCGTGCCTCACTGCCACAGCTGGCCCCCATGACTCCAGCCCTGGCCCCCCACAGGATTACTGGCAGATGCTGGTGCTCCGGCCCCAGCTCTCTGGTCCAGGAAAATCCCTGGTCCTGCTGAATGAGATGTTGCCACGCTAGAGGGTACCAGTTTTAGGAGGTACAACCTGTACCGAGTTGTAAATTAACATATTTTAGTGTTCAGATTTGCACCATTGTTTAAGAAATATGTGAAGAAGTATCGGGTATTATTGGGAAGCTTGATTTGAGTCACTGATTTTTTCCCCCCCTTGATGATTTAAAATTAGTGATTTAAATAACTTGATTTTAAGTAATCAACACTAACTGATACAGATTGAACCTCTCAAGTCCAGCACCCTTGAGATCTCATTGGTACTGAACCACTGGAGGTCGGTATTGTCTAACAGCATTACCAACACTTCTACTGCTCACTGGGCTCTTAGAGGACATTTGAGGTAAATTACAGCCAAATAACAGCACAGAACATGAAGAGACAGGACTGGTGGCTGGAAACAAACTTTTGGGAACCATAGGAAACTCACCCATAATAAGCAGACATCCGGCTAACTAAAATCATGCTGGATTATGGATATTACTGGATGAATGTGCTGGACAAGAGAGGTTCAACCTATAGTACAAAATCCCAACTGGTGAAAAATTTCTCTAATATCATGGGCCCGATCCTCTGCTGGTGTAATTTAGCATAATTGCATTGATTTTGGAGCTATTCCAGTTTACACCAGCCAAGGATCTGCATCTGAAGTTCAAGTTTTGATGTGGTCTTTTGTTTTTCCTATCAGAATGTTGTCTTGAGTTGTCCAATGGCTGCTAGTGTGACATTCACTATTCATAGCTTGGTTTTCACTTTAGACCAATGTGATAGTGTAATTAAGAAAAATGAAGCCAAGATACAGGACACTTGCCATTTTGATGTGTAATTTTGTTAATGGAAATCTCCACTGACTGACGACAATGGGCTTTGGATCAAGCCCATAATTAAATTAAAAGGAAAAATATTTTTTCCATACATCGTCTTCCATTTAGCATTGATATTAATCTTCCAGATTTTAAGAGAATTTTTTTTGTGCAAATCTTGTAACTTTTGTGGATGTCCAGGAAAGTAAGATGAATGTGTGATGAGATTAGACTCCAATTCAGCAACTATTTTATTATTTGCTAGATCTCCCATCTTTGTCACTTGGAAAATTAACCCTGCCAAACAAAGATTTTCATTTTTTTTATACTAACATCTTCTACCTTCTCTTAAATTAAAGTATCACAGTTCTGTTATCTTTCCACCGCTTTTGTTGCATGTACCGGTTAAACCTCCCAAAACAGGAATTCTCTCATCCAGCAACATCTGTTGTCTAGAAGGATCATGAAGGTTACTGGACAAGAGACCTGGGTTGGGAGATTAGTAAGGGGAGCCCAGGCAGGAGAGCCCAGTGGGGCTTGCATCCCACAGTCAGCTTCTGCAAGGCCAGGTCTGCATCCGGTGCCCGCGGGGCTGGTACCATGCAGGCATCCTGGCTGAGGCTGCATATGCACCTGTGGGGGCCAGGACCGTGCCAGCAGCCAAGCCAGGGCTACACCAGGCACCCGTGGGTCTAGACCACACTGACATCCCTGATGATGCTGCCCCGGGGTTTGTGTTGGGGACAGCAGGCACCAGACCACCATTCATCCAGAAAGTTCTCTCATCCAACACTAATCAGGTCCTGAGGGTGCCAGATGAAGGAGGTGCAACCTGTAGTAACCAGAGCTGGCTGGAGAACATTCTTTGTCACAGTAACTTTTTGAGGCATGAATTTTTTTTCCATGTGGGATGAAAAACAAAAAATGCAATTAATGAAATTCCTTGAACATTTTTAGTAAATGAAATTACATTGATTTAGATTGTAAACCCCTTGAAGCGGGGGCTGTCTTTTAGTTCTGTGTTCATACAGTGCCTGGGTTCTTGGTCCAAGGTTAGGGCTCCTAGGTGCTATACCATACAAACAATAATTATAAGATTAAAACACCCTTTTTTGCTTTAGAAAGATCAAGTTTTTCATTCAGTTCTTTGTCTCTCCCTGTGAAGGGTATAGCAGAGCCCACACTTAACATCAGAAACCTTAAATTTATTAGTGACTATGAAAGTTTTTCAGGTCAAGAAAACCATGTATATATCAGCACAAAAGAAAATTGTCAAATTCTTTTGACACTCTGTAGTAATATCCTTAAGTGTTGGCATTAACTATAACCGGTATTCTGTGAATCCTGTATACTCTTCTGGTTCCACAGAGCTAGCTAACAGTAGAATTTGCTACAAAACTGTATGCTATAACTTATAATTTGTCAAAAACCTATCAAAAAGGGTATGTTAATTTTGAAGGATGTATATTTGTTAAAATTTTTCAGACATGAGCTTTTGAATTCAACACGAGAAGATGCACCGCTTGACAAACCAGCTGCAGGAGGTGGGCACTGTAAACTTTTAAGTTGCTTAACAGTAGTATGATGGAATGTCTTTTATTCAGAAAGAGGTATGAGTCCTATTCACTTTCAGAGGGGACATGTTAATGAGGCAGTTTGGAATATGCTAATGAAATGCTGGCATGAATATGCAGTACCTCATTAGGATAATGGCAGCTATGTGTGATTCGAAAAGTTCGCTTTCGGAACGCATGCCACCTGTGTAGACAGGGCCTTTCGAAAGGATCCCCTTACTTTGAAACCCCTTCTTTGTAAAACCAAATAAGTGAGCCGAAAACCAAATGAAGGCATTTTCAGCAAGTAAATGAAAAGCCTAGTTTTCTGGAAATATTTTGTGAATAGTTAGCAGTACTCCCAATATTTATTCCCACCCTCAAATTCACATTTCAGACCATGGTGACTCTGCCTAAGAGGAAATAAATCTGACAATTAAGATGCAGAGAGTCCTGGTCTGTATGAAACAATATTTGCTTACGTTGTAATTCCATACTACTGTTGGGCTCTTTTCAAGCCAGAAAAATTAGAACAATACTTTTCAAATTCAGAATTTGGAAAACTCATTAGGTGGGTTGAGGTGGCCTGTCAAATGGTGATCTTCATATTGAAGGTTCTGAAGGGCTTAAAAATGAAAATGCTTGGTAACACATACTGCCCCAAAATACACAAAATGGGAATAGGCAAAAAATATTGGCAAAAAAATCCATAGGCATAAATGTTCTTACAGTAAACTTGCACATATACATTATTGACCTTCTTTCTAAAGTACTTTGAGATCTGTGGATGAAAATAAGAACTAGATGATGATGATGATGTTGTTGTTATAGTTATAGTTATTATTGTATTTAGAAAATAAAACATGCAGTCTAGGACAATTAATTTATGAACCTGAATATAAACCAAACTTGTTGCATAAAACAAGTGGTAAATATAAAATGAGATGTGAGTGGCTAAGTTAGCTGTGTCACTTTTTTAACTTCAAGGGATGTGGTGCTTTTAAGAATCTTACTAAGCTAACCCACCAGATTAAATTGGCCACGTAGAAAGGCTAATTTCATGGTACAGTAAATGATTTATTTGCACAGTTGATGGCATTTTAGTGGCTACAGAGGTGAATTTATCAGTATGTGTGTTTTGTTAAGTTGATATCTTTATACAAAGTGTGTGACTAGGCTGGAGTGTGGCAAAAAATATATTAATGGTGATATTGGTTATCTTCATGGCTGTTGGCAAAGGCACCACTTTTAATTCAAAAGATAATTCATATAATTATTTGTTTTTCTCCATGAGGCGTATTCCCAATAGATATTCTTGCATTCTTTTGCCTACACTCAAAGCCCAGGTGACAAGTTATTTCTACTCAAGATAAGAGTGCAAGCATTTATCCACATTATATTCTGTGTCCGTCAGTTTCTTTTTCCCCCAAAGCTAGACTACAAAGGATTATTTTTTAAAAGAAAAATATACATAGCATTATATAAATGACAATTGGAAAATTGCTTTCCTTAGTATGGGTTTTGATGAAGTTGTTATCCTACCACATCTCCACACTTCAATGTCAGGTTTTGCTAATAAGTTGGATGTTAAGAGAATATATATGTCTAATGTAGTTTGAATCTATGGTAGTTCATATAAGCCTCCTAAACCCCAAAAATGCTCATTGTCAGCCGTGATCTGAGGCAGGGAATTAGGAATATTGGAGAGTACCTGAGTCCATGGCAGAGCATGAACGCATAGGTATAAGAATCTGCATTGATGAATCTTGTGTGTCATTCTGAGATCTTGTCAACACTTAATACTGGGTTGATGTGCCAGAGATCTAGTATGGACCTGCTAAATTGAACGCTGTGGTCAAGCCTGGTATGGCTTACAGTCACAAGGAGTAAGGAAAGTTGAAGCGAGAGTTTCTCCCGTCGACCTCCTGCTGTGGGGATGTCAGAGAAATTCTACCTAAGGTACATTGACTCCTGCTATGCTGCTCTCATATCTGGAGTTGCGTATCTTAGGTCAACTTTCTCCCCTAGTGGAGATCTGGCCTCAGTGTGGCCATATGCTAGTATTTAAAGAAAAACAAATACTAAATACCTGTGTTTGTAAACAAGGCTTGAATTAAGCATAGAAAATAAGTTTTAAGGATGTCATTCCATGTTTAACCAATTGCATGAAGCTATCGTATGTGCCCTACAAAGTATGATCACTCACTGTTTTGAACTCATTATCCACCTTTTGGAGAACCAAATTCAGGTGGTTACAGGCATAGGATGTGGTAAGCATGGAGTGCAAAACATTACTGTATCCTTGCTTTTGTGATTCCCCCACCCCCCCAGTCCAGCACTTTTTGCTGTTTTACTTTAGGGTACAGTAGGAGTAGTATGAAAATATGTGAAGTGTACTTGATATCCCTATGGTTGGGAAAATTAATATCTCTTGCTTTGTTGTATAGTGTTAGCAAATAACAGCTATGTGTCACTTGTCTTTAGAATCTTGCAGTTAATCAAAATAAGTAAGGAATGTTATCTTTGTTCTGTTGCTGTTAATTGTAGTGAAAGAAGAGTGGTATGCCCGCATTACCAAACTAAGAAAGATGGTAGATCAACTTTTCTGTAAAAAGTTTGGTGAGTACACTGCAAGTACTCCAGTTTTTAATCCATAGCTATTTGGTTTCATATTAGCTATCCTTAAGAAAGCTTCACTGGATCCTTCTGAGGCATAAGTAAATGAAACTTTTGAATGACAATTTTCCCAAATGCTTGAAATCCTGATTATTAAGCAAAAATAAACCTTATATTGCTGCGATGTTAGTTCAGAAGGGTAAGTTTGCACTAAAAGACTCTAAACTAATATATGAAATTGCCTTTTATGGCTTTGATCCCTTTTGCAGTTGGATTTTTCTCTCCAGTTGTGGTAAAGCAGCGAGCTTATTTTTTAACAGACAGTATATCCTTTCTGGCATTGTTAGGATTGATAGCTGAGCATTTCTGGTCTGTTTGAATTTAAATATTTCCTGCAATCTGCTTAGGAGCATATGCAGATCAAGAATGTAGCTCCTGAAAATGTGATACTGTATGAAAATAAGTTACAACTGCGTTGAGCCAAATCCTACTTTGACCATTTCTCCTGTCCAAGCTCATTGATATTAATCTTCAATCTGATATTGTTGGTGGGCTATGTCCTGAACATCAGATGAGATAATATGATGATTAGTCCACTAAGCTGTGTCTTCAATTTGAACTCTAATAGGTTCGGATTTTCTTTGCTAAGCTTGTGTCCAAAGCTTCTGTTTATGTGATGGCCCAGAGACTTTTTTGTTTTGATAGTATGTAGACTAGCACGGCTTTCTCTCTGTTACTATTTGTAGTATAGGTTTTGCTGAATCAAAATGTTTGACTGAACTGATCAACCACTGGATTTATTTGTTGAATTTCTATTATTCTAACAGGTGAGGCCCTAGGGAGCACTGAGCCAAAAGCTGTTCCATACCAGAAATTCGAGGCTCACCCCAATGATCTCTATGTGGAGGGTCTCCCAGAGAACATTCCATTTAGGAGTCCATCCTGGTATGGAATCCCTCGTCTGGAAAAGATTATTCAAGTGGGAAACAGAATAAAATTTGTAATCAAAAGGTAGGTGGCCATGTTGGGGCATACATTGAAAAAGTAAGAGAAAATGGCCAGGAGACTGATTGACTGATGCAAAAAGAAAGATTTGTGCTTTGTGACATCATACGTCATTCTGAGGTCTGGCACCGTGCAGTCAGGAGATATTTCATGTTGCAAAGAAAATTGGCTGTTCATGATTTAGGCCCTCATATTCCTAATTATCTGGGTAGCACCTAGCACATGTTGGCAACAATTTTAAATAATATTAAAATCAAAACAGATTCCTAAAACAAAAAATAAAATCAGACCATATAGGACACTTTATAACCTGCTCTCTAATTACAGGCCAGAACTACTGACTCTCAGTCCAACGGAAGTTACTCAGCCAAGATCAAACACACCAGGTAGGATCCATACTGTATGCAAATTCCATCTATCAATCCATGTGCAGAATAGACAAATGAAATAAATTTTTCTGGTCTCTGTGCATGAGAAAAGTGGTGACAAATACAGCAAAATCTCTTTTACCCAGCACTTCACCTACTGGCAAGCTCAATAAATGGCATTTCTAATCTGCAAACTGCCTGGTTTATAGTGCAGTTGTTGCAGGACTGGCAGAGAGCTGGAGTCTGGCTGGGGCTGTGGGGCATATTCTGAAGAGAGTTTAGGTCCACAAGGGGGCTTGGGGCAGGGAGTGGAGAGCGGGAGGGGCTGGGGTGCTGTGTGAGGGAGGAGAGGGAGTGTGCTCGCCTCCAGTGGCTCCCTGTCCTTGCTGTTGCTGGTGGAGCCACCAGGCCATGCCTTTGCTGGCTTGCTGCTTTCTCTCCCCTCCCGGAGTGCTCATTCAGCATCTCCTAGGTCATTGGTCAGGAACCATGGCCAATGGGAGCTGTGGGGGTTGGCACCTGCAGTCTCTAAAACCCTCCCTCTTAATTTACTGGCACCTTCTGTTCTTTCCCACCCCCTGCATACCAGATAAAGGGCTTTTACTGTTTGTATAAATACAGAAGAAATTCTCATAAACTAATATGTTTGTACTTGAAGAAATCTTTCATGTTTTTTTAGATTAGAAATTAACCACAAGCTTTGTAAGAGCAAAGGTGTTTCATTATAAATATATCTTCACTGACAATTAATTCTCTTCCTCACTTTTATGCACGTTTAAAAAATTTCCTTCTTACTGAGGGAGGAGTGTGGAGTTGTTGTTTGGTGTGTGAACAAAATTTGGACACTGTGTCTTTTTATTTTTTTAAGAGAACAAAACACACAACAGGCACTTCTTGAGTTTCAGACATAGAGCTTACAAACACCTGTATATACAAGCTAAAGCTCCCCTACAGCTTCAGGAGAGCAGCCAAGAGGCATAGGTGGTAGCTAGTAGCTCAAGTGCTGGCCAGAGGCCTCTGGAGGAGCAGGAGGGGTTTTGTAGCCAATTGCTGGAGAGAAGAGGCTCTTTGAAGTGGAAACTGCCACTTTTCCCCAATCACTGGCTGCCTGGCCATCACCTGCTCCTCTGGAGTTGGCTGGCTTGTGCTTGTGCTGCTCACTGCCTCCTGGTGAGTGATTAGGGGCTGGGTGTACAGCCTGTGGCAGGTTGTGGGGAGGGAATTGGCAGGGTTGCCAGAGCCAGTGCTGAGCCCATGGGGGCTGGCCGCCAGAGCTGGTGCAGAGCGCGTTGAGGGGAGAGGGCCAGGAGGCAGCCAGAGGATGCCCATAAGTCCCCTTCAGAATCTCCATTTACCTCCATATCCTTCTGTAAATAAACCTGCCTTTCCTTGAGCACCAACATTCAAGGTTATATTTAAAAAAGTGATTTATGCTGTTTTTAATTGCAAATACAGAATATTTCATCTACATTGAGTTGTGTGGGCTTTTGTGAGCTAGCCTGGGAACCTAACCACCAGTTATAACCTTGTTTCTATGGTGAAAAATGCAGTCTGAGTTCCAAACAACCAACTTACAAGTTTTTGGATCACAGCTCATATGTAAGTTGGGGACTTCCTGTATTACTTTTGCTATTAGGAATACTGGTATACGCTTCACAGGGTTTGTAAGAGATCAGTAATGTGGCCACCCTTGAAAATAATGTTGGTGAGACCCCACGCTGCAGTTCCAGCACGTGGAACAGCATGCAAGGTAGCATGTGCCACTCACACCCTGCAGGCAGCCCCCGGGCACAGGACCCAGCCTTCTGCTAGCCTCATGGGAGGCCAGATGAGCCCTGCCGATCCAGAGCCCTACTGCCTCTGTACCTCCTTCTGCTCCTGGCCCCAACCTAGCCCCGATGGGAGCCCCAACCCTCTGGTGGGTGGGGATCCCAAGGCCAAGCTGCTTCTGGCCCCCACCCCCTCCATATTTTGAGGTTCCTGCCATCCAAGTTCTGATGACCCCCTATCCCAAGCCCTGCCCCCCCACACTGTATATAGGTCGCTGGTTGTGCACTTTGCTTTATTGTACATCATTTATTACACTCTTTTTTTTGTTTTTCTTTAAGTAAACCAGTTATCTGAGCACCATCTCCTCATCCATGCTTATTGGGCAGGAGTTGGGGAGGGGGCGAAGGGAGGGATCATGCTAGGGACAGGATAGGGCTTTGGGCCCAAGGCCCATGCTGGGGGGACCCTGGGGTGGGCTATTGAGGGCGGTGGGAGAAGTTCTCCCTCAGGGCCTCCTGGATCTGCACCACATCCCGATGGGCCTGACAGATTGTAACTGTGCCTGGCTGCTCATACTGAGGCTGGTATCCGCCTCCCCATTCCCTTCCACTCTGTTGTGCAGGGCACAATACAGAGCCACAGCTTCGGGGATGTTGTGGTCCCCCACATCCAGGCATTGGAGAGGAACCTGAAGAGTGCCTTCAGGTGGCCAGAAGGCACACTCAGCCTGCATCCAGGCCAAGTTGAGGTGGGCATTAAAGAGTTCCTGGCTTGGGTCCAGCTGGCTGGTGTAAGGCTTCATGAGCCAGGCTATGAGGGGGCAGGCTGCGTCCCCCACAATGCAGAGTGGCATCTGCATGACCCTGTCTGCCAGCTTCTGGCTGGGGATGAATGTGCCCACCTCTGTCCTCCAGCACAGGCTGGAGTTGCAGAACACCCAGGCGTTGTGTGTCCAGCTGGACCATGCAACATAAATGTCAGTGAATTGTCCACAGTGGCCAACGAGGGCCTGCAGCATAATGGAATGTATCCCTTGCAATTGATATACTTGGTTGCGCTGTGGTCCAGGGCATAGATGGGGATGTGGGTCCCATCAATAGCCCTGATGCAGTTTGGGAAAACCAGGACAGCAAATCTGACCACAGCTGCATCCACGTCAGCCAGGCGAATGACCCTCCACAGCAGGATAGTGTTGATGGCTGTCAGGAGCTACAGGAGGACATCCCTGGGCCCTGGAGTGGTTCCCTGCCCCCTCCCACCCTCTCTCCCCCAGCCCCCAGTGAGGCTGCCCCAGCAGCAGGACTATGCAAGGGTGGGACAGCATGGTCCCCCGGGGATGGAGCTTTCTCCCCGACCCCGCTTCCCAGGGGTCCCCCTTTGGTGGACACACCCCCCACCTCTGTGAAGGGACTGCAGCCCAAGAATGCCTTACCTGCACGCGGAGGGTCCTGACGGTGGAGTTCCTCACACCAATCTGGTTTTCCACCGAGTGGTGTAGGTTTTGGGACTGGTGAGCTCCCAAAGGGTGACTGCAACCCACTTCTCCAGGGGGATGGTGGGCCACAGCCAGGTATCCTGTTTCTGGAGGGCAGGGGTGAGCCGGGCACAGAGATGCAGGAAGGTGGCCTTCTGCATGTGAAAGTTCTGAAGCCACTGCTGATGGTCCCACTGCCCCATTACCAGCCCCCCAGTCAGAACTGGTGCAGTACCTCCGGATTTGCCTGTGCCCCTGGGTGGTGTGTGCACATGTGATGGTCCGGCAGCTGCGGCCAGTTCCTCAAAAGTGGTGTCAGGCTTGCCGTCCATGAGAAAGAGGACAGCCATCAGGAGGTGCAGCAGGTGCTGAAGCACTTCTGGGTGGGGCCAATGCAAGACCAAGGGATGCTCTGGCACCATGGTTCTCTGCAAAAGGCTGCGTCTGCCAGAAAGCATCGAAGCCCTGCTGTAGCAGCTGTGCTGTCCCTCGTGGAGTTAGGCATGCCTCAGCATGGGCACGGAACAGATGTGGGGGGTGGGGGGGGGGCGGCCTTTAAGGGCCTGTCTAGCTGGGGCTCCCAGAAGGGAGTGCCAGCCAAGTGACCCTGTCTGACTCTGTTCCGGGTGGCTGTTTTGTTGAGAGAGCAGGCGGACAGTCTGGCTAGTCTGTCGACAGAGTGGATCGAAAGAGTGATCTGTTCTGCAGTTTGGATGCAATCTATCAGCAGAAGTTTTGTCATAAGATATCTTCCCACAAAAACTTCTGATGACAGATTGCTCTAATCTAGACATAGCCATAGTGGTGAGCATTGAAAAAGGACCTGCATTAATAGATTTCTCTAGCCTCTGTTTACCCATCTGGGTTTAGCATGTACCAAACACAGTGTTTGTTACTGAATTCATTTGGAAAATATGTTAAGATCATCAGGTCAGAAGTACGTGCAGATTGGTACCATCTAATTTAATTCTTGCTGCCAAAACCCCGGCCGGGGCTTGGGACGGGACACTGCAGCCCTGCGGCTAGAAGCCAGCTGGGGTGTGGAGCCCTGGCCAGCAGCCCCAGCCATGGGAACCCTGGCTGGGAGATGAGGGGGACCCCGCAGCTGCATGGCTTGAAGCCAGCTGGGGCCGGGAACCCTGGCTGACAGCACCAGCTGTGGGGCCCTGGCTGGATGCGGGGAGGATGATTCCCTCCCCCCACCATCCCATGGCTAGAAGCTGGGGGGCCCTGACTGGCTCTCAGCTGCCCCCCACTCCCCAGCAGGCTTAAGCTCACAGTTGAGTTCTTCTATCCTGCTGACCCTCACTGCTCCTTTGTTGGGCTCTGCCCAGCTCCCCCCCCCAGCTGTATCGCTCCCTTCCCCCACCTGCAGCTTGGCCGTTTCTGCCCCTTCAGGTTTAATTGGTTTCAGGGTGAGATTCCCCCTGCCAGCTGTTAAACCAAGTAAATAGAATTCCATTTGAACACTGCGGAGCAGGGACTGGCAGCCAACAAGGAGTCAAGTGGCAGCTCAGGAGCTGCAAATGACTCCCTAAGACCTCAGCTGGTGAGCCTCAGAAAATCTAACCGCAGCCCATAGGTTGGGAATCCCTGTTCTACAGTCTCGCATTGACCTCCCTTACTCCACACCATAGCCTGGAGTATGGGGGGTCAACGGCCAAGCCCAGAGAGATCAATTTTTGTTACAGCTGCACCAGATGCACAAAATCAAACTCCAGAAGATTGACCTGACCAGGTTGATCTTCCACTTAGTATGGACAAGCTCTGAATCTTCATGCTCTGTTGTAAAGATTTTTAATTTCATGGGCTAAAATCATTAATAATTTTGGCTATGTCAACGCCACTAAAAGTAACACTTGAGACAGAGATAGAGGTTTAGATTCGTGCTTAGACATTTTCTCAGCATTATGTATATTCTGCATATAATTTTAGTTACAACTAATAAGTACATCATGTAAATGCTTTTGTATCAGAATGTGATTGTGCATCACAGAAAGCAAGACTTATTTTTGCATTGGTAGCGTAGATGCCAGTAGTAGAAGAAATATGCTTAGTAGTACCACTTTTTTCAAATATCATTTAATCGCTCAGTAACCCAGGATGCATCTGCTTTTTTGATATTTAGTCAAAGAAGATTGGAATGTCAGAATCACAAAACTAAGGAAGCAAGTGGAAGAGATATTTAATCTGAAATTTGGTAAGTTAAACCTTAAGTAAGCCACTCTGTTTTAATACTCCTTGTGCAGAAGATGGCTTTATGATACACAATAAATTAAAAATGTAGGTGAAAAGCAGCTCTGGGAGTCTTCGAGTTTTATTCCCCACTCTGCTAATGGCTTGCTTTGTGTCCAAGGGGAAGTGATACCAGCACTCTAAGCTTCTCTGAGAACAGGATTTTTTTTGCAAATTCGGTAAGGGCTTTGAGATCCTTGGGTGAGAACATACTCAAGGACTAGACTGATAGCTGTTGTAAGAGGCTACCTAGTGAAATTCACAAAATCACTACATGTAGTGATTCCCATTTGTGGAGTGATGATGGGAAAAATGTTTTAAACTGCTCCTTTTGTCCTTTTCTGGTTCTGATTAGAGGTGTTACTGCCACCATAAGTAATAAAAATGGCAGGCTTACTCAAAAGAATTGAAATAGTCACATTTTATTTTCAGCTCAAGCACTGGGGCTTTCAGAGGCAGTGAAGGTTCCCTACCCAGTATTTGAATCGAACCCTGAGTACTTGTATGTGGAAGGCTTGCCAGAAGGAATCCCCTTCCGGAGTCCCACGTGGTTTGGAATTCCACGTCTTGAAAGAATTGTCCGGGGTAGTGGCAAAATCAAATTTATTGTTAAAAAGTAAGTTTCTCATTTGGTTTATTTCTGTCTGCTTATTGCTAAAATTATGTGAACTGTTCCTCAGGCTTTTGGGTTTTTGATGCTTCCTAATGTCCTTTATAGTTAAAGTGAACTATTTTGGCACTTTTGCTTTCTTTAATAAAAGGGCGTGTCTTCCTGATTAAATTTCATAAAATGAGGTATATACGTGTAATTGGTGTGTGTCATGCAGTGTTTATCTAGGGAAGATAGTTCAGTGTCTTGAAATATTCACACACATGCTCGACCTAAAAGCAAAGTACTTAGCCTTAGATTTTGGAACTTCTTCCTATTTGTTTATATAGACTCTTCCATACTTCATGATCTGGCAGACTATTACAATGACTTGATATAAATTTTTCTGTATTCCGATAACTACGTAAATAATTCCCTGTACTACTTTTGCATCTATAAGTTATTAGACTGCATTCAGTAACATATTTCACATCTTTAGACCAGAGCTTGTCACTTCTTATTTGCCTGCTGGATTGGCGAGCAAAGTAAACACTAAAGGTAAGTGGTTAAACATTATATACTACTCTTAACACAGAGAGCCAGATTCTGCCTCCCTTACTACTCCTAAGAGCTTAGTGCTTGAAAACCATGCAGGCCTCTGACACCTTCCCCCTTACTGCTCCACATCCAAAACAAAAAAAAGTGCTAGGCATCATGAGCAATTGTGGTACAATATGGCCCCCAATCATTTTCCCAAAAAATACAAAACCTGATTCTTTTAAACCTTTGGGAAATGTAGCAAATGTCAGACGTAAGTATCTGCTTAAATGCACAGCAATTAAGTATACTAGTAATTTATTTTATGACTGGAACAATACAAAGGTATAAACTACACAAATTACAAGATCTTATGGTCTCATAGATTTTGCTGTCCATGTCATCATCTGATGTATAAACTGGATCTTTGTATACTTAAAGTAAAAAATCAGATTTCTTAGGAAAACTGTCAAGTCATTTACAAAATAAAGGTATTTATAAATGTAAAAATGAATTAACTTTTGGATTTGAATAATACAAAGAACCAGTGTGTCTGTTACTGAAGAGTAACAGTATTGTTGATTTGTAGCGCTGAGTCCAAAGAGTTCAAAGAGAGCAAGAAGTCCTGCAAGCAATTCAAAGGTTCCAGAGATTGAGGTGACTGTTGAAGAAGGTAGGAAATCTTCCTTTAGGGAATATTGTTATTACAGTAACTTGAGAGTTCTGATGGCTGAAGACCTTTCGTACACGCAGTAATTATTTTTTAAATGTGAGTTTTGCCTTATGTTGAAAACTCAAGTTAACTTCACCATATCTTCAGTTCTGTTTTGTTTCTGATTAACATTGTAAATTATAGGAAGAATGATGGCTCTCTCAGGCTCGGTCTACACTAGCACCTGCTTTCAAAAGGGGGATGCTAATGAGACACTTCGGGATAGGCTAATGAGGTGCTGCATAATGGCGGTCGTGGCACTTTGAAAGTGCTGGTTTTGATCGCACGTGGCTTGTCTGCACGGGGTCCTTTTCAGAAGGATTCCGCACACTTTGAAATCCCCTTATTCATTGCAGCATAGCCCAAAATGTGTCATTACCATTCCCCTTTTGAAAGGGAGGTGCTAGTGTAGACCCAGCCTCAGAGTGATTTGTATCCTTCATTCCAAAGAGGGAAATCAGAACTTATTTTAAGGCCTATAATAGAGAAAGGTGAACAATAACTAAATTGGTGCTGAAGTACATTATGTTTAATTCCACAATCCTTTTCTTGTTCCACTGTTGTCTGTTTTAATTAGCATTAGCATTAGTTGCCATATTTTACCTTTTTTGTTTCTCACACATGTATGCTATATCTTGCTCTTATATATTACTATAAACAGATTGAACCTCTCTAATTCAAAACTCTCTTTGGCAACATCGGTAATCCAGCGTGATTTTTAGTTAGCCGGACGATCATTTATCGTGAGTGTGGGCAGGTTTCCCATGGTCCCATAGAGTTTGGTTATCGCCACCAGTCCTGGCTCTCCAGTGTTGTGTTTGTTATTTAACTGTAATTTACCCCTAAATATCTTCTGTGAGTACAGGAAGAAGTGGAAGTGTTGGTAATGCTGCTAAACATTATTGACTTCCTGTGGTGGACTGGCAAATTCTCTCGTCCGGCACCAGTCAGCTCCCAAAGGTGGTGGATGACAGAGGTTTAACCTGCATATATTTCTTCGTTTTTGCAGGTCCTAATAAACCACAGACAACAGATGTTCGAACTAATTCTCAAACCAATGGATCCAATATGGGCTTCAAGCCACGAGGAAGAGAGTTTTCTTTTGGTAAATATTACGGGTTTTAATCTGCCTTGATACCCTTTGTTAATTTTGTTATGTGAAAATTTATGAGATTTCATAATAATAAAGATTTTTTTTAAACAGTGGTTATCTTTGTTCTGCATGTGATGACTGAAGTCAGATGCTTTGAGTTTGCATTTAATGGGATAGGTGACAATAAAACTCAAAAGGATGGGCTATCTGCAGTTCACAGTGGTCCTGAGAGAGCAGTTGTCTCCTGATAGTTCCCTGCCTTTAGAAGACATATTTGGGCCAGAGTTGTGTATTGGGAGTTTAAGTTTCTTCCTATCGTGCCCTGCACAGGGTTGTCAACATAATTACAAAATGTAAAAGAAAAGACTTACCTTTTGCTCAGTAAATATTTAGAGTGGAGTAAGAAGGGTTAGTATTTGTGACAGTTTGGATCATAGGGGTCCTCTTGAGATTGTCACCTGTTGTGCTGGTCATGTCATAGAGCCAGCCAGCCAGCCAACCATCCCACCCTCTGAGGCACACCAGCACTTTGTCTTCCTGGGCCAGAAGCTCTGGACTCCCTAAACCAAGGCACAGAGTTTGGGTAACAGATCCCAGTAGAGCAACAGACACTGAACCAGCTCAGCTCTGGAAGGGTTCAGCTATGAGGCCACTGACCGCACTGGGGAGCGTAGTCTCAAAGAGGACCAAAACCCCAACTAAATCTATCTTATTCCATATACAAGTTTTACGCAGAGAAAGCTCACAGGGTCATCCCCTTTATCAATGATAGAGAGAGATACACAGTTGCTCTCTCCACTTTGCCTTCCATTAACTATTTATACTGGGCTTGACAATAACAAAAGTGTTTTTATTAAGTGTAAAAAGTAGGATTTAGGTGATTATAAGTGAAAACAGACAGATAAAATTAAGTTACTAAGAGAAAATAAAACAGCCAGCTAATCCTAAAACTTTGAGCTGTTACAAAACATATTCCTAACCATAGTTCTTATCTCTGATGCAATTCTTCACAGGCCAGAGTTGATCTTTTTGTGGTGTGGGTCTGCCACCTTCTTCTGTAATCTCTTAGGCTGTGTCTAGATTAGAGGGTTTTATTGACAAAACCTGGGGAGTGTCCAGATTCCTAAATGCAGTAAGTCGACAGAACGCAACATTTTGGTTGACAGTTGTACCCTGCTCTACACGAGGAAGAATACCTCTGTGAACAAAGATCTATTGACAGAAAGCAGGTCTAGACATTCCAAGGTGCCTTCTGTCAACGGAAAACGCCATCAGGATGCTTTGCAACCCTGTCTGCTCTGGTTTCGGGTGGCTGTTTTGTTGTTGGAGCACCCAGGCCGTCCGGCTGCTGTCTGTCGACAGAGCAGATTGTTTTTTCAATCTGCTTTGCGATCTGGCCACAATTGGTCAGCAGAAGTTTTGTTGCAAGATATCTTCTGACAAAAACTGTCAACAAATCCCTCTAATCTAGGCATAGCCTTCAGGTGGGATGGCAGATTCAAAGGCTAGCTGAAGACCAAAGCCTGATTGCTTTCCTTAAACAGACTTTCTCCAGGGGCAGGGGCCATTTGTTTAGTCTTGCCATCCCCACAGAAAAATACCAGTAGCAGGTGGCATGGTCACATGTCTTTCTAGGACCAACCACAAGAAAAGCAAAACCATGTACAGACTGTTATGTTGAGTACAAAGCTAATGTGTTTCTGGCATACCAACAAGGGACCACATTTACAAATTTAGAATTAGAAGCAGATCCACACTTCATACTGGTATGTTACATGATGCGTTTTGCCTAAAGTTTCTTTGAGTTATGCATATTCATAAGCCAATTTTCATAAAGCACAGGGGAGGCTGTGACCATATGGATTTTTGGATAGACATCTATCCTGTTAGTAAACTAGTACCATTAGTTATTTACATATTTGTTAAGGAAGTTGCATGTCTTTCTGGTCTTTTCCAAGTTTGATTTTGGCTCAGATTCTTATTCTGTACAGCTGTGAGGACTGTAAGGTAGAACTGTTGGTTTCATTACAGTCGACTCTTCGGCTTATTAACCGAGATCTTTTGTAAAGCTTCATGGAGAAGAGTTTGACTGAGAGTGAGAGTTAGGATTAAAGGGAATGGTTCTCAGGTCTTCTTTGTATGGTAGCCGTTTTGTCCTCCTGTCTTCTTTTTTTAACTTCTTATTAATTGATAAACAATTCCTGTAATTATATAATTAATAGACTTTTTTGCTCAATACAAATACGCAAATGTTGATCTAACTCTTCTGATTTCCTGACAGAGGCTTGGAATGCAAAAATTACTGACCTGAAACAAAAAGTTGAAAATCTTTTTAATGAAAAATGCGGTAAGCATGTTAGCTTCTTTTTAAATGTAATAGCCTTGCAAACTGTGGTAGCTATTATGTCCTACGTGGATGATTCTCTCATCCTGGACTAAAAATTTCAAACTGTCCAGTTCACCTTAACTTTTCCAGGTAAGACTGGGGATGGAAGAGTGGTGTACAGACATTGTGCACGGGTTTGGCTCCAGTAATCCACAGATACGCTGTGGGCCACTAGAGACTCATTAATTCTATATTACCACGTGCCTCCTTGTGGCTGGTTTGAAGGACCTGTGCTGTTAGGGATTCAAACGCTCTTTCAGGAAGAGATGTTTGTTTGATTTACTGCATACTTGAGATCTTCCCTTTGTGTATATGTGGAAGAAGGTATCAGAGGAGCATGAGTCGCTTTGTGCCTGCCAGCAGTGCTGGAAACCCAATTCCCTTCTTCATGATGATGATTTTTTTTTTTTGGATGGGGGGACCATAATTGACATATTCTGTTTTATTTCAGGGGAAGCTCTGGGGCTTAAAGAGCCTGTCAAGGTCCCATTTGCATTATTTGAATCCTACCCAGAGGATTTCTATGTGGAAGGACTACCTGAAGGAGTACCATTCCGTCGACCATCTACTTTTGGTATTCCAAGACTGGAGAAAATCCTGCGAAACAAATCTAAGATAAAATTTATTATAAAAAAGTAAGAGAACTATCCGTGTCAATGGTAATGAGCTGTAAAGCTCAACAAAGTTAGGTCCCGAAGTGTGCTATATTCCTCCTCTAACCACATTAGGATGTATACTGACACGTCTAGCAAACAAGGCAGTGCCAGAGGGTTTTTTACAAACTGGGGAAGGATACTTTAACAGTTTTCTATCCTGAATGCTCCTCGGGGTCAGTTTAATGAGGGGGCAGTGACATTTCTGGTGTTATTCCTGTGCTAAGGGTGCCTTTGCATTTGCTCTTTAATGAAAGTTCTAGGCTTTGTAATTTAAGTCAGTTGCAGCTGAAAGGTTACCAACACTGCAGCAAGAAGGATGTTAAATCATGCTTCTGATGGATCGCAAAAGCTTTATGTTGAAAATGGCCGTGTCTACACTAGCCCCAAACTTCGAAAAGGCCATGCAAATGGCCATTTCGATGTTTACTAATGAAGCGCTGAAATGCATATTCAGCGCTTCATTAGCATGCGGACAGCCGCGGCACTTCGAAACTGACGTGCCTCGCCGCCGTGCGGCTCGTCCCGACAGGGCTCCTTTTCAGAAGGATCCCGCCTACTTCGAAGTCCCCTTATTCCCATGAGCTTGTGGCCATTTCGAAGTTTGGGACTAGTGTAGACATCTGTGCACAAATGTGGGAACAAGGGTGTGACATGGATTTTGGCATGTTTAGGTGTTGCAACCTCCCTTGAATATTTGGGTGAAAGATGCTGTTTAAGATAGCAGTATGTTCCTACTCTTAGAGTAAAAACATTACCTATTAGTGATTTGTTGAAGGTAGACAACAAAGGTAATCACAAGTCTAGTTAACTTTAAGTGTAACAGCTTAACTAGCATTATTGTACTAACTTTACTCTCCATTTCCTGACTGCTCAGAAGGCAGACAGCTAGTGCTTCCTTTGCTGTTGGATGGGAATGATACACTGATTGTAATTTTTCTATTCTGTATAAAATGTTCAAATCTGTTCATCTACAGGCCTGACATGTTCGAGGCAGCAATTAAGGAAAGCTCTGCTAAAAGTCCCCAGAGTAAGTTTTATGATAGCTATGGAGTTTGGATGGTTCTCTTCTGCTGCTTTGAGATTATAACGCTTCATGAATTTGCCCAGTGCAAACCAGTTTCTGAAAACTTCATGATATATTCACTGGAAAGTCTTATCCAAAGAGAAATCAAGTCACAGGATTAACTGTGATGCCAATGGTACACCACTATAATTGTCCCTACTTGGAGGAGCGGTAAAGCTGTACTTGAACCTCTTTAATCTGGCAACTCAGAGAAACAGGATATGCTGGATTAAAAGTTTGCTGTGCTGAGGGTAGGAAGAGGTGCTGCAGGGTATTGGTGAGAAGGGAATGAGGTTGGGGTGCTTAGCTGGCACCCCACTCCAGGGGGGTACACATGGTCAGATTGTGGCTTGGTGGAGAAGGATAGCTCAGTGGTTTGAGCATTGGCCTGCTAAACCTAAGATTGTGAGCTTGATCCTTGTGGAAGCCATTTAGGGATCTGGGACAAATAGATTTAAAAAAAAAGAAAAAAAAAATACTATCTGGGATGGTGATAAGTCCTGCTGTGAGTGTAGGGGACTGGACTCAATGACCTTTCAAGGTCCCTTCCAGTTCTGTGAGATAGGTTTCAGGGTTGTATTCATTGGGCCTGATGCTCTTGTCAGTGGTTGAAATCCAGAGGTTACTCCATTGAAAGTGGCAGTGAAAGGTAGTATCAGTGAGAGTAGGGCCAGGAACAAAAACACATTGGACTAGATCCTCAGTTGTAAATAGAGAGTGCCATTAAAGTCAACTATAAAAGATTTTTTTTCTTATGTGGGTGAGAATTTAATATTCCACTCTTCATTCTTTTGATGAGCGTGTTTTACTAGTATTACTAGACGTTGAGTAGTCTAGTTTATTGCTTTGACCAAAACATGAAAAAAATGCACATTCTTTTTCAAAAACAAATCTCATTGGCAAACCTGTTTGGCAAAGAGAATGAGGACCTTGTAACAAAAGTGAATCCTTTTTCCTCAACTTTGGTACCTTCTAAGAAATAGCCGAAGGGCAAACTTTGAAAAGTGAAATGGCATTTTCATTAATAGCTTAAGCACTTTCAAGTCTGCATGTCATAGTGAAGGGACTTCATCATTTAGACTTGGGGTAAATCTATACTTACCAGGAGATCAATTGTGCTGCGGTTGATCTTCCAGAGTTTTGATTTTGTTGAGTGTTAAGATGCGGCAAAATCAATCTCTCTGAGCTTGGTGGTTGACCCTGGTGCTTCACACTATTATGTGGTGTATGGGATGTTGATACAAGCCTGGAGAGTCCCAGTTTGCACAGGGTAAGAAAGTCTATTTTGATACGTCAGTTCTCACTACACTAATGGCATAGCTAGATTTGCATGTTGGATATTGACTTTCTATCCTAGAGTAGATCTAACCTAAGTCCTTCTGTAAACCGAGACTTGGGCATTTCAACTTTTCCCCCACCCCACAAATCTATTTCTACCCCAGTGTTTCTTTTTTTATGTGCTGGAAAGGTGTCAGCCCATCTTCAGCCATTTTGCTCACACTTTAAATTCCTGTTTTTGTTTCAGGAAAAACCAGTTCATGCAATACATCAAATACAACAAGCACCACGACAAAGCCAGTGGTGAACACAGCTGCAGGGGTGGAAGATCTTAACATCATTCAAGTGACTATCCCAGGTATGGGGGTGCTCTGATTTTACTGCTGTTAACCTTTTGTAGTTCTCATTCCTCATGGCAGGAGCTCTGCCTAACGTTCTGTTCCCCTTCATCCTGATTTGCCCTTTGTCATGGAGCTTTTTTTTAAACTATTATGATTGTGTATTACTTAGTGAAATCTGCAGAAAAATGTATCTCTGCTCAGTTCCTGTGAGCTGGAATCCACATCTGATTCCTCCCCACATCCCATCATATGCTAAGTTAAGCATTAATTTGCAACCTTTTTGGCAGTCTTGGTTGACAGAATTAGAATTAAATGATCATGGAGTTTCTCTTCTCTTCAAGAGGTCACTTTAGCTCAGGGATAGATTACACTGGTTAGGCAGTACTGTAGACCCCCGACTTACACAGAGATTATGTTCTTGTGCAACCCTGTGTAAGTCAAATTTTGTGTTTCTTGGGGGAGCCAGGAAACTGACCAGCACAGCAGCTCTTGACTTTTTCCTGTCTCTTGTGAGCGACACAGGGCTCAGAGCCATGTTTCCAGCTCCCTGCCACTCACAGGAGACAGGAAACTGATCAGTGCTGCTGTGCTGGTCAGTTTCCCAGCTCCTGTCAGTGGCGGCAGCCAGGAGTCTAGCTGCTGTCCCTGACAGGAATGGTGAAACCTGTAAAATCAGCAGCAGTCTGATTCTTGCCGGCCCTGACAGGCAGCAGGGAAACTGCTCCTGTCAGGGATGGCAAGAGTCAGGCTGCTGCCGCTGACAGGAGTGGTTTCACAGCTCCTGTCGGGGGGGCAACCTGACTCTTGTCTGCTGCCAGTGACAGGAGCTGGGGAACTGACCAACACTGCTGCACAGGTCAGTTTCCCAGCTCGCTTGAGTGGCAGCTAGCCCAGATCCAGGCACCAGCTCCCCGCCACTCAGTTTGGTGTTAACCTGAGATTCACACAATTGTGTGTGTGTATCTCAGGGTTCTACTGTGTGGATAAGCTTGCACTGTGGCTAAATAGAGGGTTTTAGTCCCCAGTCTGACACTGCAACCACATTTATTAAATATAAATCATGATTTGTCGATAATGGGTTTATTCCATAAATAGTGTTTTAAAAGAAACTGACCTTGCCCTGCCAATATTTTGAAATATTCTCAGCCTTCCTTAGAACTGTAATTTTTTTATGGCTTGCATATTTACAAACACCTCCATTGCTGTTAAAACAAAAAAAAGTGAAAAGGCCTATTTTTATTCTCATTAGTAGGTGCCTAATAAAGCAAACATCTGTGCATGTTTTAAATAGATACTTGTGCAGTACTGCACCAATTTAAGAAGAAAATTACCTACTAAATTCTGACATTAACAATTTCTTTCAGATGATGAAAATGAAAGGTTATCAAAAGTAGAAAAGGCTCGACAGCTGAGAGAACAAGTAAATGACCTCTTCAGCAGGAAATTTGGTAACTGCTTTTATTTCTGATTTTTAAATAACTTTTGACAGTAAGCACCATTTTACATTTTGATCTTAAATAAGGATAACTTGCAGAGGTGGAAGAGTACCCAGAAAGTTACTTGAGTAAATGTTCCCTGGGTGGTGGGGTGTATACTTAATTACAAGTCACAGGTGTCCCTCTGGGAAACTACTCAAGTAAAAGTACACATGTTGCACCTTTATCGTACTCAAATACCCAGAAGTGACTGTAGCTGCACTTTTACTCAGGTAACTTTTTGGGTACTTTTTCCACCTCTGATAACTTATACTATAGAATATCCATTACAATTGACACTTTGGTACTGTGCATTTATAACCAATAAGTAACTTTAGCTTGTAATTTGGAGGCACCAGCTTCCACAGAAATTTAGTTTGAAGGCTAAATTGTTTTTTGTTTTTGACCAGAGAAATCTCCATGATTATAGATTATACATGGATGCGGGGTATTGAGGAGAGTGGGTGTGTGCACACGTAAGCAAAATAAATATATTATGTGTAAACCCAGAATCTGCTTAAAGCTGCACAGTCTTGATCAGTTCACACTTGAAAAATTCTTTCAGCTTTAATATTTTAAAGTTTTATTTACCCTTTCACTGTGTCACTATTTTTATGCTACACTCAGCTTGGCCAATGAAATCCACTTACTTTGTGTTGCTTTCATTATGAGATGGAACATTTTTCTTTCGCTATAATGTTTGAGTATTGTTTTGTCTTTCTATATTAAAAAAAATGAAAAACAACCTAATTTTTAGTCCTTTATGTAAGAAACTGTAAAACTTGGATAGTAGTGACTTTCAAGAACTATGACACTTTTCTTTTAAAAATTACCCAGTGTAATCTTTTAAATGGCAAGCGCGCTTAAAAGTTACAGCACCTAAGATTACTTTAAATACTTATTTTCACAGCATTTGATTTTCCTTATTGCGCCTAGGGTAGGGCTATACTACAGCAGAAGGCAGAATTAAGGTGTGCAATTCCAGCTATGTTAATTATGTAGCTAGAGTTGACATTCCTTAGTTTGGGCTTTTGCACCATCTCCACTACAGGAGGTCGACAGACTCAGGTGCTCCCTTCACCTTCCTTTTTTCGGAGGAGGGGCAGCAGAGAGGAGTATGGGTGCTGATGTAGGTGCCCTGTAAGTTTGATTTAATGCATACCTACTAGGTGCACTAAATTGAACTCCAGAAGATTGACTGCATTAGAGTTGATTATCCCTGTTGTAAAGACATACCCTTTGTACTTGTAAACGGAGATCTGCAGATGTGCATCACAATTCAAATCACAATGTCTCTTTATTTAGGTGAAGCAATTGGTATGAATTTTCCTGTGAAAGTCCCATACAGAAAAATCACCATAAACCCTGGCTGTGTGGTGGTAGATGGAATGCCTCCTGGTGTGGCATTTAAAGCTCCCAGTTATCTGGAAATCAGCTCCATGAGGAGGATTTTGGAATCAGCAGAGTTTATCAAATTTACTGTCATTCGGTATGTGATGTCATCTTACTGTCATTGTTTATATGATGTCCCTGTGGTTGTCCTGATGTCATGGGAATAGCCAATACACTTGGAAAAATCAGTGTTTTGGGAAATTGTACATGTAAACGTGATACAGACTGGTGGATAAACCATTCTGCTCTAGGTGGAACTATGCCAAAATACAGCAGTCCCGCTCTTTAATTTGTGCTGTGCTATGAATCTTTGGCTGAGGCTGTCTATGAGAGAGAGAGAGAGAGAGAGAGAGGATATGATAAAACTGATGTTAGAAGCATTGAGTATTGCATTTTTTCCCCCACAGCCCATTTCCAGGACTTGTGATTAACAACCGTAAGTATACAATTTTTTGTCACTTTCCGTTCTACTCATGTAGCGAGCCACAGGTCATTCTAGATTACTGTAGGATGGCAGAAAGTCCAGAGCATTAACTGCTAAATATAGATAAATTATTTTGTTAGCACTTAGTCAGGAAATGTAAACGTGCTTGGTTCATTTACAGAAGGGCCTCATGACTGACTTACAAAATCACATGAGGTCAGTGCTAGTGTCGAACTTGCAGAGTTCATCCTGCACAATCGAAGAGCTTGTCAGAAACATGATGAAGTCGGTTGCAGATGCATACAAGATTCTTCTCTCCAGTGTGGTTGTATTGCTGTAGCAGCTGACGTTCAGGAGCTATGCCATTTGAGTTCCTTCGGTAGTGTAATTCAAGTCAACATAGCTTAGATTTACTTAAGGCAGGGTCTACAACAGGCTGAGTCGAGAGGAGAAACTCTCCCATCAACCCCGTCGTTCATCTCATTCTGGTGGAGTGCCATCGAAGTCAACATCCAAGCGATCAGCAGTCAATTTAGCTGGTCTTTGCTAGATCTGCTAAATTGACCCCTAGTGGATCCATCACTGCAGCTAATGGAGGGCAAGCCCTCAGTCATCTAGCTCACCTCCACTGCCCAAATTGCCATTTGCATGGGATAAGGTGCTCAGCTGTCTCAGCTGGAAGTGCCTGTGTTCTGCCTTCAGGGTCTTCTCATTTACTTTCCCATTGGCCCGACTTTCCAGGTGTCACTTTCTGAAAGAGGGCCTTCCTTTCAGACAAGCAGTTTCTCTCTGGGGTTCCAGAGAATGTTGAGGAGAAAGGACCCACTTACAAGTAACCCTGTCCACTGCCACATTTTACTGTAGGATTTAATGCATACCTACTAGGTGCACTAAATCGAACTCCAGAAGATCGACTGCATTTTACTGTAGGAGTCAGTAATAGAACACGTCAGTGGCAATTGAGAGCCGCTAATAGATCCACCAATACCAGTACAGATGCCTGTTGTTCTCCTACCACTGGAAGGAGATTGATAATAGGATCAAGTCCTTTTTCTTTCCCATATAAATATCTGCCACCGGATCCTTAATAACTAAGGCAATCTGAGGTATCTAGGCACAGACAATGTTAATGATCTTGTCTTTTGCTTTATACCATCTTTTGAAAACTAGTTTTGTTTAGCATTATAAAGGGTGATCTTAGTGTAGGGGATTATTATGAATCTAGAGGTTCTGAGGGAAGAAATGTGGAAAACACTTGTATTGAGTAGAAAAGGATACATTGTTTGGTTATTTGGAATATAACTTGCAACAGGTTCATAGGGTTGATCACACAACAAAATATAAATGCCACTGAACTGTTTGATGGTCTTTTTAAAATCTAAACAATTGACCATATTTATTCTCTCAGAGTTGATGGAGAAAACTGAATCAGAAACAGCAGCCCAGGCACCAGCACCAGCTCCGGCACCAGTGCCAGTAGTACAAGGTGAATACAGAGGGGGCATAAATTGTTTTTAGAAGAACACTAGGAGTCGGCTTATGGGGCTGCTTAACAAATGAAATTGTTGCCTGATGAAAGGCTGTATTCTAGGCATGCAAAGGCTGAGGATGTGGACGTTCGGATATTCCCTGTGAGCGTGTGCACTCTGGTAATTAAAGAATTTAAGATCTGAGTAGGAAGAAATAATTGCTCCCTTCTTAATTTTGGGCTTTTTTGTTTATTCTGTCTTTTGGTTTTTTTTTTCATGTCACCAGTAAGGAAGAGGAATGGGAATCAGCAGAGAGAGGCACTTCTTTTGTTCATTTGTCCACTCTTCCTTCCGTCTTCCACTCAAAAGTCTGAGCATACATTTTCAGATTTTAGTTCAGTCAAGCCAATTACCCCATCACTTTCAAGGAGCAAATGTGAACAAAATATATTAGGGAGAAAGAAGAGATCTCACTGCCTTTCTTTTAACCTGTTCCTATAATCCCTGTTCATACCTTCTACAGCACAGTAACTGCTCATGACTCTAGAATGCTGTTCATATGTCTAAAAATATAGTTTTTATCATTATATCTATAGTTATAGCTATAGTTTTAATGTACCCCTTAGGTAGAAAAATATGTACTAAGTCTAGTGCAAAGGTTCTATTTAGCTATAAATCAACATCTTTTAATGGCTGTGTAAACCAGAGTGCACCTTTCTTTTTAGAAAATAATTGAAGTACAAACAGAAAATCAATGAATCCTCCTTACACTCTTGCTAATAAAAATCCTGCTTACAAACTACTTTATGGAGGTAGTTCATACCCTTTTAATCCAAATGCAAGATGACATAATTATGGCCCTGAAGCTCTTGTTTTGTTCAGGTTAAGGTGTGTATTTAGTAATCCTGGTTAATAATGCAAATTGTGTTTTCCATTCATGCACCTTTATGCATAATAAAGGTTTTTTAGTCCATTAAGACTCATACATATGTACAGACCAGTGACTCTCTCAATATTCTGAAGGAAAGGTGGTGATGGCTTTTCTAATTTAAAAGAAGAAATTAGAATTTGTTTATCTTCAGCAGGTCACAGTTGTATTTGTATAGAATAGTTAAAATAGTTGTGGTGGGAGAGATACCTCAGTGGTTTGAGCATTGGCCTGCTAAACCCGGGTTGTGAGTTCAGCCCTTGAGGGGGGGCATTTAGGGATCTGAGGCAAATAAGTTTAGGTATATCTCCATATTATTTTTTTTTAAAAAAATCATAGGCTAGAGCAGTCACCAGCTTTCCCAAGACTTCTTACAATATTTCTTATGCACATTTGTTTAGACAACATGTTTTAATTTTATTATATACTTTTTCATTTAAGAGCCAGCTGAACCAAGCCAAATAGAAGTAGCTGTAGAAGGTGAGTGACTGTTGTCAATTACAAACAATACACATTTTTGGTGACTTTTTTTTAAACATAAGAATGCCTCACTTCTAATAAAATTAATTGTTTTTTAAACAAAACACATGCCATTCTATTTTGTCTCCTTTTCTGTTTCTGCATGAAGTGTTGATTTTCATGATAATCATACAGCACTGTATGGGTGTGTCTACACTAGAGAGTTTTGTCAACAGAAGGGGCCTTCGGTTGACATAACTTGGAGCCTCTACACAGCCACAAACACAAAGCATTCTGTCAACAGAGTCTCAACAGAACTCTTTTCTGTGAACAGAGGGAGCTTCTGGTTGCCAGGCGCCCGTTTGGAGAGGTGCCATTCTGCTTTCTGTCACCAGATGGCAGTGCAGTCTGGCACTTTTGTCAACAGAGCAAGTTGAATGGAGCAGCAGTCTGTCACAGATGCCTCTAGTGTAGACGTAGCCTGTGACAGTTACTCTGCTGTAAACATCCATTACTCAGATTTTGTTTCTTAATGAAGTTTATGAATTATTCTTAAGTCATGGTTTCTTATGGGTCTGCATTTAAGTGGTGACTCATAATTTAAATGTGTGTCTGTCTTTATTCAAAGCGCTTGTTCGCACAATTCACAAGACTGAATGAGAACTGTCACCAGAGAAACAATTTCCACAGAAGTGCACCATTTTGAGTGCTGTTCTGGTATTTAATCATTTTAATGAATTATGTGTTAAAGCTACAAGAATGTTTGCTCAATATTCAGTGTCCAGTTATTGATTTTTTTTCCAGTACAATACTGTCATTGATACTAATGAAAAGTTGTTCAAAAAGATTCTTGTTTCTTTTTCTACAGATGTAGCAGAAACAGAAGACAGTTCTCAAATAAAACAGGAGCCAGACCCAACGTGGTAGACCTTACTCCAATATTAGGGTAAAACAATTTAGTATATGTCAAAATTGATAGTTGTTAGAGGATATTATTTTTACACTTCTTTATAGGGAATGCATATTTTATGGCTAAGGCACAGGTCTGGACATCAGGAAATTAGATCTTACTAGCTGTCTTTGCCTTGGCCTGAGACTTTATGCAAGCCACTTTATCTGTGGCTCACCTAGGTACTGTGCAGTTTAATTAAAGTTTGCAAGGCATTCAGATGCTAATTTGGTGACTGCCACAGTACTACTTATAAAAACAAATGAGTTATGATTACGTACCTAAGGAGGTGTAAGATTTAATTCATTAATGTTTATAAAGAGTTTTGACATGCTTGGGTGCAAAGGACTTTCTTGTTGGTATATCCTTTATAGTTGAAAATTTGTAATTAAGCGTGATATTTCTTCTTCATTTTAACTTTGTCTAAATTTGAGAAACATAATGGAATAATTTCCTGTGGTTAAAAAAAGTGATTGATACTCATTTTAAAAGTTTTGTCTCCTACTTTCTTTTAACTTCAGAAAAATCTCATTTCAACTTGAAATATTCAGGGTAAATCTTGTTTTATTTGAGCCAATCTTTTTCCATTTCTCATTCTCATAACAGGATTCTGGTGGCAGTTTAGACTGTACTGGTTACAGTGTTGTGCCAAAAACAAAAAATGCCAAGTTGTTATTTGCTCATAAGAGTTTACTTTATTTTCTTAATGGCTTATAGCAATGTTAAATATTAAGACTTAATACATCTGCACCAATTTTTCTGAGTTTGAATTTATTAATAAGCTCTGAACCAACATTTTTTTAGTTTTCATCTTTTTGATACTTTTGTAACATCTGTCAGCTTGACTCACAAAGTTGGGTTGTATTTGTCTAGAGCATTCATGTATGATCACCCTTTTTTAAACGTAAGAAAATGCCATTGACGGTATATGTTTTGAAGGGTATAATTTGAGGTTGAATATCAATAAAAGCTTTCCAGATCTGTGGTCTGTTAATCTAAGTAATATCTCAATGGTAGAAATTCCATTCTCCGAAATATTTAAGTTAGACTAGACAAAGCAATAGAAAATTCTGGGAATATTCCTTTATTTTCAGGGAGATAGTCTTTAATCTAATGGTTGTAAAAAGGCCTGTTGTAATGTCTGTTAACCAAATTCTACAGGCCTCCTTTGGTTTAAGTTCCCATTGAAGTTTGTCAGAGTTTTGCCTGTGTAAGGGCTGCAGGATTTGGCCTTTGGTTCCGTCTTGCTTGCTGCTTTGCAATAGCATTCACCTAATGGATTCAAAGGAGGATTTATATATCATGGATTTTCTGATTAAATCCCGTATGCAAGAGGCCATTCAAGCACTTACTGAAGCCCATTCTTATTCAAGAATGCATGTACTGTCAGCATTTTCATGAATCGTAGCCTAAATGAAGACTTGAAGAGGTGTACAAGAATTTCTCAAATCATGTGTAATATGATAGTAGCTGCAATGAAACTAACTTCGCCTTTGTACTTTGTTTTTATCTAGTCAGAAGCATGCAGTCTGGAGAAGAGCTAGCTGGGACTGTCCTGAGCTGTGTAATATAATTGTATAAGAGAAGTACCTTCTATACAAACCCTTTTTGTACTTTTAGATAGAAATGTCTACTTTTTCAGCAGTTCTGTGAATTGACTTAAAGCAAAGAGTAATTGTAGATTTGGAAAGGCTTGATTATATATTATGAGGATTAAATTTGAGGCAGCAAGGCTGAAAAAAATGACAGGGATTAATTCAGATCTTCAAAAAATCAACAGGAATTTAGAAGCTGTCTACATTTCCCAGTAAAGGAGAATTGTACTGTGCCTGGATGCATCTCAGCTTTTGCGATGAAGAAAGTACCTACAGTAGTTCAGTTAATTTTCTGTTTTTGGGGGGGAAAAATGAATAATTTTGGGTTCTTCCTCCTTAATGGCTGATTGGACAATAGTATCTGTATATTTGAACTAATTTTTCCTATGATATCTATCTCAATTCATATGTTTTTCATAAATAAATAAAAGATGAACTCGTTCACCTAACCGTTAGTATGCATTAATGAAATGGACTATGAAATAAGTGGTCAGCATCTCAGTATGTAGATTAGGAAAATATTTAAATTGAGCCCTTCTTAAATTTTGTTGCATTATTTCAAAGTAAAAAGTGCATGGTTTATCATGGTATCACACCACTAATGTAAGTGAAGGGTCCATGTTGTATTTCTAATGCAGACAAAACTCTTATTGACTTCTGTGAGAGTTTTACACGTCAGAACTGCCGGATAATACCCATTAATTCATTTAGAACCAGTCATGGACACTCAAGCAACCAAGCTGCTTGTTACCTAGTATGTTGAGAGTTGAGTTACCTGTAATCCTTTCTGATTGCTGCCCTCATTTTGTAAAAGATGAATGTAAGCATTTTTAAATTGAACGAACCATTAAGAGATATACAATGCTGACTGTGTGATATGCTCTATACACTAAATATGGAGTATTGTAAAATTTTCTTTTTTGGGATGACTACATTATGCAAAAATGGGTAAACCTTATTTCCAGGTTGCAGAAATAAATAAATTTCTGATGGTTTTCACTATTACCCATGCAGTATAAGTTGATGTATTTTGCAGCAAATTGTTGTAGCTGTAGTTTAAAAAAATGGGTAACATGCTGTAGCATATTTATAAATTCAGATTAAATAAAATCCATTCATGCCTTTCTGTTACAAAGCCAATTTTACAGGGTTCTTTTTATTTCATCTTTGAGGAAACTTTTTTGCAGTTTAACTTGATATAATAAAGGTATATGAGCTTGGAATTTATAAGGGAGAATATATTTTAAAGTCCCTGCTAAGGTATTTTGAGAACCAAGTGATTTCTGCAGTTCTAAAGTTACAAGATTTGCCGCAAGCATGCTTCAAGAGCTGTAGAATCTGTTTTGGTTTTTTAAATGGTGAGTTCTTGGTGTAGAACCAGCTGGTCCCAATGAAATAAATGGGAGTTCTGTCATTGTCTTTGGTGGGAGCAGAGTTAGATTCATGCTTACCCCTTTGAAAGGACCACTTTACATTTCTAATTCTTGTAGTTTCAAAGAAAATCTTCCAGATATGAATCAAATTGAGAGTGATAGAGACTCTGCCTTCCGGAGTCTGTAGATGGACTAAAAGTGTTCAGTTAATGCACCTCAACATAATTGTTTTAAAATTAGGAGAGTGTCCATTTGTGTGACAACTGTTGCTAGAGGATTGTTAGACTGGAGAGCTTGTTTTAGGACTTTGAGTCAACTCTAATTCTGCCCTAAGAAGGAAAAAAGTGATGAAGCGTTTCTGAATGTCTCAGTTGCCTCCTATGTGCCAAAAATCTAAACTGCCCTCTGTACAGCCTCTAAGCCATCCACTGTCTCTCAGCACTGCATTTATGTATTGCTAACAAGGGAATTTACCCTGCGTAGCTCAGGTCCTCGTTGTGGGGGTGTGCACTCAAAAATCAAGACTGGTGGTGCGCGTACCCAGGCTGTTCACAGCAGCAAAAGTGGCACTGCTTCAGCAGCGGCTGCACCCTGGGTTGCCTGGGCCCAAGCTGCCCAACTGGCTGCTTCTCCTGAGAGGGTGGAGGGTTTTGGGGGGGAGGGTGGGCACAGAGCTGCACGGCGTGGTCCCAGTGGTTCCTCCTGGGAAGAAAGGGGGTAGTGAGGAGGGCTCCACTGTCCAGGTCCTGCCCACATCTCCTCCCTGGCAGGGGGACAGTGCATTCCAGGAAGCAACATGAGTCCAGATACAGATGTCAGCGATAATAGAGCAGAATGACTATGAGCAAGACACTGGCCAGAATGTGGCTCACTACAACAAACTGAGCTAATTCCCAGTGCAACTAGCCTAAGGCGCCACACCCATGAATGCTCAAACCATGACAGACAACTCACAGCAGTGCTGTGTAAAAGTCTACAACACACCAATTTAGTCTTCAGCACGACTGTTAGAATTTACAGGATCACTTTGGGTGTCTTGTATAGGTGTGAGTCATATGTGCAAGAAAAATCACACTGACCAAGCAATTGAATGAATTTGTACTTTCCAGCTATTTAATATATGTTAAATAAAGCAGCAATGGGGTTAAATTGCATTAAGAGAAGTTTAGGTTGGACATTAGGAAAAATTTTCTGTCAGGGTGGTTAAGCTCTGGAATTCCCTAGGGTGATTGTAAATATCTCCAATGATGGACATGCTGAGAACAGGTTGGGTAAATATCTAAAGTGGATGATATAGACGATGCTGGGTCCTGTCATGAGTGCAGGGGACTGGACTTGATTACTTCATGAAATCTCTTCCTGTTGTAGAATTCTATGATCTAAAATCCATTATGTATACTGTTATAATAGGTCAGCATCTGACAAGCGTGGTAGCAAGTGTGGAAAATTGATCATTTTGAAAAGAGAGATGTCTCTTTTTAGGTCTATGGGGAGATCATGCTCTAAAATGTTTTTCTGCTCCTAAAAATTGGTGATTACTATTACCAGAATCCTGAACATTTTTCAAAGTGGAGAAATAGTGAACAGTCTGAGTGCCACACTTTTTAACAGTTCTGTATACATTATGGAACTTTTAAAGGTATTTGTCTTTTTCTCAGGATAGTCCTCTTCTCCTAAAGAATCTTATTACTGATAATCTAGCAATTTGAATTTCTAGATTGAGAGTTAACCTTTAAAACACTTGCATTTAATGGATTTTATATGATGTCATGCTTAGGCACTGTGGCTACGTCTACACTTAAGAAAAACTTTGAATGGCCTTGCTAATGGCCAAATCGAAGAATGCTCATGAGGCACTGAAATGAATATTCAACACCTCATTAGCATGCCACCAGCCACAACACTTCAAAAGTGCTGCATTTCACTCGTGCACGGCTCGCCTACACGGGGCCCTTTTCAAAGGGGCCTGCAAACACCAAAATCCCCTATTCCTATCAGCTGATAGGAATAAGGGGATTTTGATGACTCCCACACTCAGCTGATAGGAATAAGGGGATTTTGATGACTCCCACACTCAGCTGATAGGAATACGGGGATTTTCGCATTTGCAGGGTCCTTTCGAAAAGGACCCTGTGTAGACGAGCTGTGCGCAAGCGAAAAGCGGCACTTTTAAAGTGCTGTGGCTGATGGCATGCTAATGAGGGGCTGAATATTCATGTCAGTGCCTCATTAGTATTCTTCAGTTTGGCCATTAGCATGTACACATGGCCTAGGTGTTAGTTAATGCTTATTTTTCCCTCTGAATCATCATCTCCCTTAAACTTGCTCTACTCACGTATATATAGCTTCCTATTTTTGAAACTTAAACTAACTACTGATCGTGCTCCGGAGAAGCAAATGAAATAGTGACAGTATGTTTCATGTCGCATTATAGAAGCATCTTACCTTCGGTTAGAGCCACAAGTCTAGTTCATCTCTTGCACCATGTCAGAAGTATGGTGAAACAGGAAGTTACTCCCAGTCATACAGAGACTTTCTGTAATTGTTTTAATTTTGGCCCGCACTTAAGCAATTTATATGAGTAGCTTCCCAGCAGAAACCCGTGTTTTGGTTTGTAGTGTTCTGCACTAGTTTTTAGTACAATGAGAATGCCAGGTACTAGTAGGGTAGAAATCAATTACAGTGAAAATGAAGGAGAAAGTTAAAGTATTGCATATTTGTAAAACTGTGTGTTGCATGCTTTGGATTAAGGCCCCATCTTAAACATAACACTAAGAAACAGTTACCCACACATCTATATCATACAAGGCTAGATTACTCCAGTGTACTTCCTATAAGGATACCCTTGAAATTGAGCAGGAAATGCCAGCTGCAGTTGGTTTTGTGGCAACCAGATAATGTTTCCATTCTAGCTAGTTGTACAGAATGCAGCTACCTGCCTTCAATGGGGGCAGCCTGACATGCACCTACCTCTGCTTCAGTCTCTTGGCTCAGTATTGCAAATTCCCAGTGTTCAAAAATTATGAGCTAAACTCCATAAAATTGGCTGAAAGATCTAGGAATTACCTTAGGAGTTTGTCTTGTGTGTTTTGGAGTGTTTAGGGTTTGTGTTTCCAAGCTTTCGTCTTCACCAGAGAGGGCTGGAAGCTTTTTTTATAAATTGGAAATAGAGCTTCTGATCACTTGAGTGATTCAAGGAGTGGGGTCTGATCTGTAAACTGAGAGCATTGGCACTTCCTTATGTAAGATGACCTTCCTCATGCTACTCACCACCCTGGCAAGCTGAGACCCTCAGGGAGCTGCTTGACAAGAGCTCCCGAGGCCTTGGCTACTGGGAGTAAGAGGTTGAACCAATGCACCCGGGTAGCTGTAATGATGAGTTTATGCCAGTGCACATTTCTGTAATGCAGACAAGACCTGAGTGGCAACTCTCCCTTAGGGCATGGCTGTGTCTGTGGAAAGGACATGCTTTCCTTTTGGAATTAGCTTCCTTAACCCTTTTCTTCCATCCTCCCATATTTCTGTTTTGCACTTCGTGATGTACCAGGTAGGTTGTTCAATACATGATTCCAATGGACTCCTATCTGTTCTCATGATTTCAGTTCCCCCTTTAATCCAAAAAGGATACATTCACAACCACTGTCTCCCTGCTTTGTGATAAACCAGGCAGATTGTTTGGTGTATTCCTACAATGCAGGGCTGGGGGATGAGGGTTAAGATGATTCATGTTGATTCAAGGTGTTCTCTGTGCCCTCATTGTCTAGTTCTGCTCATCTCTGCTGCCAGGGCTGGGGCTTGGTCAGCCTGTCTTAGAACTTCATTTTGACGTGTGCTAGGGCCTAGCTGGGGAGACCTTGGTTTAGCTAACACAGCTACAGGTGATAACATGCTGGGGTGGTTACCTTCGTGTCTGTGCGTTGTTTTCTGTGCTTCACAGCACTCATGACGTTAAAAGCACCTCTAGTACAAGCAGAGGGGAGGGTGTCCCAGCATGGAAAAGGAGACAGCCGCTGGAGTGCCTTAAATTCTTGCCCTCGCTTAGAAGAGCACAGCTGCTGAGGGGTTTGCTTCCCTTCGGGGACTGGAGGCTTCCAAGGGTATATGGGCCAAGGTGTCAGGGTGTGATATCACCATGCCAGCATAGAATTGCCCCATAAATTGCGCAGTAGGGTCTAAAGGTTTGGGAATTCAATTATTCACAAGTGGTTGAGCAGCCACTTCCCCCTGAGGCCCTGGGTAGGATGGCTGGCAGCAGCCCCTTCCCATGGGATCCCAGACAGGCACCGTCAGCAGTCGCCACTTCCTGGGGCTCTGGGGCAGGCTGCAGTATTTGCAAAATTCAACATTCTCAACACAGAACCCTCACAAAGGTTCAGACCCTACTGCTATCCCCAGCAGGCTGTCTGGTAGCAAACACGAGCAAAGACTACCCCAGTAAAAACTCCCCCCACCCCCCCGGCTTTTGTCACTTTTCAGCTAGACTATATCAAGATTTGCAGCCGGCCAGTCCTCCCCGTGTTCTCCCTTAAACTGCTGCCAGATCAGGCACAATGAGCTCACCCATTGCCTGAGTGAGGGTGTAGTGAATTAAATGGCTATGGCTACTCTCACTGTCACAAGTTCCTGGGAAACGGATCATAGAGGATCATCTTCTTGTTTCCTGCAGCAGCTGTGGGCTATGTGCTCTTTGCTTCCTGCCTCAGCTTGTGGTTGGGGCGGAAAGAGGGTGGACGTGCCTCTTAACTCTTCTGCAATAGCTGAGTACCCAACAGCTCCTGTGTTGCAATCTCCCTCCACTTCCCAGGCTGCTTTGGACCCCGGTGAAAAGGCTGTGAATACCCAGGTGCTGGTCTGACTGACATATAAAGGTCTCAGGCTGCTCCCAGTCTTAGGACCCTTTTAGCTACCCGCTCCCGCTGGCACCTTTCACTGAGATCTCTACTCTGTCATTCCACTCAGCTCCCCACCTTCACCTTATTTGGGCACCAAGCCTGCTGTGGCCTTCGAATTCTTCCGCAAAGCAGAAATATTTTTTTTCAGCCTCAATTATAAAACCGTTAACTTAAATATCATCTCAGGGGTCTGGCTACAGCAGGGCTCTTGTGACTCCCATAGCTGTCCACTTAAAATTGGTCTGGACAAAGCACTGCTGTGTAGGTCACCTAGGGTTGTTCCCTGTGGCCCAAATACACACTTTCTCCCTCCCCACCCGTTAAATTATGATGATTCTGGAGTACAAGGTTCACTTGGGTTCACAACAGTGTTTTAAAAAGCTGGATAAATTCATGGAGGATAGGTTCATAAGTGGCGATCAGACAGGAGTTAGGAATTGTGTCCCTAGCCTCTGTCAGAAGCTGGGAATGGGTAACGGGAGGGATCACTGGATGATTACCTGTTCTGTTCACTCCTCTGGGACACCTGGCGTTGACCACTGTTGGAAGACAGGTTACTGGGTTGGATGGACTTTTGGTCTGGTCTAGTGTGGTTGTTCTTATGCATAGGGTCCATAACAAAGGTATTGAGAAGCTGCTGCTTACTTTGTCAGCAAGAGATGGGGCAACATATTTAAATGAGCCGTCAGAAAAATCATTAACACAAATGCCAGTAGAAAATTAAAGAATCTTCTGTAGGTGAAGAACAATCCACTGTTGCAGTTGTATAGAACCTCTGCAGCTCCCAGTGTAGCTGATGTGGTTGTGTAGGACACGAGTTAATGAAATATCACGTAAATGAAACCCCCAGATGCTTGCAGAGAGAAGAGAAAGGAAAGGGGAATTCTCACAGCAGCCAGCAGAAGTCATGGCCTGTGGCTTCAGGCATGTGAGTGCTGCATGTTCAGGGCAAGGTGTCTTGCAAGTCCCGTGACCAACCAGTGAGAGAGGACATTGGTGCTCTTCCCAAAGGGAAGGGAGGTTGTTTGCGGCGCTGGTTTGGGCTGAGGGAAGAGAGAGCCCTAGTCCATCCTAAAGATGCCAAACTCCTGCTTTCCTTCAGAGTAACCTCGCCTCCTTCCAGAGGGGAAAGCCTGAACATCCCAGCGTTGCCTCAGACAGCCTCCTGGGTGTGGTGAGAGATTGCAGTGGCAGTTTTGCTGACCCGTGGAAATGTTTCTAGATGGGCATCTGAAATCATTATGCGCCCCATGCCCTTGTGACCTCTGTAGGCCACGTAGATTTTAGAACCTGTAACATTGTTAATAAGGATCTCTGTATCTCTGTTTTCACATCCCTCCCACTTGGAAAGGTGGGCTGTGGTAGGACAGTGCCTCAGGCTATTCTTGGAGGGTGACAATGATGCTTGTTAATACTGAGGAACTGCCAATGCTAGCTGAAAATTGGGGGTTTTTTTTCCCCCCGCTCCTGCAAGCTGTTTTGAGGTCCAATATCCCGCAGTCCAGCAGGACTCAAAACAGCTGCTCTATCTCATCAACTTGAATTGTCTTCTCACACCCCTTTCCCAGGCCTGAGAACAATACCTAAGTGTGAGGATGACATGCAGGGTTATCCATGTGCTGGGGATCGGTCACACTGGGCTCAGATTGCCTGGAAGGCCCCTCTATCCAACAGAATTCTCCTGCTTTCATCAGTCCTTACTGGCACTGAGGGCCTCACAGAGCTTGGAGCTTAAAATAGGAAGAAGGGGCTTTTGAAGTCAGGGGGGTCCTTTGGAAAAGACTCTGTCTACACGGGCAGCGTATGTTCTGGAGGGGGCACTTTTGAATCATGCACAGCTGCCATTATGCTAATGATGCACTGCATATTCATGTCAGCGCCTCACTTGCATCTTCCGAACTCCCTCATTATTAACATGCCCCTTTCGAAAAGGAGGGGCCAGTGTAGACGCGGCCGAATCAGGTGTAAATCCAGCATGACTTCATTGGAGAGACCCCTGTTTGACACTTGTGTAACTGTAACTTGGGTGTTCAGCCTGCTCTGAAATCCTTTACCTTGGAGGTTTTCCCTCTTAACCAGCAAGGTCAGCTGGCAACAAACCCCGCTGCCAACTTTGTCCATATATTTATTCTGGGGGTACTATCACTGGACCTACCCACATTAGTTACAAGATCAAAGGCACATTCTCGTGCACTTCTAGCAACATTATATATGCCATTATGTGCCAACAATGCCCTGACGCTATGTATATTGGACAGACTGGGCAAAACCTTCTCCAAAGTATAAATGGACACAGGGCAGACATCAAGAAACTCAATACACATAAGCCAGTCAGTGAACTCTTCAGCGGAGTGGGCCATTCTGTTAAAAGACCTGAGAATTTGTGTCCTGGAACAAAAAGATTTTCACAATAGATTAGAGCGAGAGATTTGTGAGTTAGAGTACGTATTCAAATTTGACACATTAACGTGGTACGAACAGAGACATCAATTACCTCACGCATTATAAAGACTGCTTCCCTCCCTTTAATGCTTATATCAGACAGGACAATTAACATCCCCTCCACCCTTCACCCCCTTCCTTCAATCCCATTTGATTTGTCAGTTTTATTGCAATTTTTTTTTTGGTCCTATGTACTTAAATGTCAGTCTGTACTGGAAATTAAATTGATCTGAAGAAGTGGATCTCCCACAAAAGCTCATCACCCGATAAATCATTTTGTTCATCTTTAAGGTGCTACATTTCTTCTGCTTTGTTTTGTTAGCCTGCAAAAGGCATTTCACAGGCAGAGCGCAGTTTCCTTGAGCCCAGTAAAGCTATGGGGTACCGAGAAGCAGAACTCCATGTCTCTGACAGAACCATGCTGATTCTCAGTCTGTATTCCTGTAAGCACTACTAATTACTGGGCATAGCTCCTCCTGTTGGTGTGATGGTTTCTGAAGTGAGACCAGGATTGTTAGAAAACACCCTTTTTAGCTTTGACAGAGAGATGGCTGTGTTAGTCTGTATTCTATCAAATGGAAAAGCAGTCAAGCAGCATTTTAAAGAGTAACGAAATAATTTATTATATGATGAGCTTTTGTGGGACAGACCCACAGCTGGGATTCCTCTTTTCTACTGGGATTACCACGGTCAGGGCGTCCCCTCCTGGAGGCATCCAGGTCCTACCACATCCCCTCTCGGTTGGCTGCTTATCCTGGCTGAGGTTAATATTTTTTGTGTGTGTTACTGTGGGACTCAGCTGAGTCTCTAAAACAACTGACAAATTACCATACGCTGAGAGACATGCAGCTGCAAGCCTGGCCATGGGACAATAGGAGGTAGGTGCCAACCCATTCCCTTTTCACTCAAATTAATGCTCTCTCAAATCAGCTCCTTACTCACTTGCGTTAACTCTGGGAGAGGGGTATTCTGAGGTCCTGCATAGCCTATCATGCTTACCAGAACCTCTCTGTTATGGTAAACTTCCAATCTATTCCTGTAGACAGTAAGGGGTAAACTGTAGGACAGGGGTTGACAATCGAAAGAGCAAAAAGAGCCATTTTTTTTACTTGGTAAAAAACCACAATAATTCAAGAGCTGCAATGCATGGGAATACGAGATGGTCCTTAATAAATAATGTCAAACCATACTTCTTGTCATCCCTATTTTAAGAACAGTGAATGCACATATCCCACAATATGCTGCACGTGATGAAGCATGAACTATCCAACATTTTGAGATCACATTTCACTTGCTATTTAGATATGAGTTGCTCATTGTTTGGCTTTTAGATGCTCATCGAAATATCAGACATAACCAGGCGGGGTTTCTTTTACTTGTAATTGCAGCAGCAGGAGGCACAAAGTCTTTAAAAAGCCAATTGAGGCTCCAGAGCCGCAGGTTGTAGACCCATGCTGCAGACTTTTTGTACCTGGCAAATGTGGTCTCTCTTGCCCCTCAAAGGTTCCCTGAGTCCTGCATTTTATGCTTTTTTTTCCAACAGAGCCTAACACCAGAACCAAATCATCTGTATCAAAGGCTGTTTCACATGCCCTTGGTCATACTTTGCTTTATATACAGTTTGGCTTTTTTCAGGAGTTTGCTGTGCCAGCTCGACAATGGATTTTAGCTCTCTCCTGCTTTTGAATACAAATTCCATCACTGATTTCCTTTCTCAGGCAATGTTACCTTCCCATGAATCTGACCAAGTTTAGGGGATCCTTCCATGCAGGATGTTAAAATGAGGGGAGCCCTGTTGATTCCTGCGTACTTTTCTGTAAGCAACCACTAGTTAAAGTGGCAGCACATTGCAGTTCCATTGCTTTCCTGTCTGTGTATGCTATCGGTATGAATGTAGGTAGCATCCGTCTCTATCTTCCAGCCAACCTTGGTGTTTCTGCTGACAATGGGGCAGACCTTCTTTCTTTTACCCAACACCTGTTCCACAATTCAGACTACGTGGGACCTAGTAGCGGCTCTCAATATGTATGTTTCTCCATTTCTGGACAGCTTTGGGAACGGGCCCGTAATGACCACGGCAGCCCTGTGGAATGCTGCTCCATTTTGGGGCAATGGTTACAGTAGGATTTGCAGAGACCTACCCCATCTTTCCAACCTTGGTTCAAGTCCCAAGCCTGACAATATTCCTTTATGCCTAGGTTTATAATGGGCCAGTAAAAACTTCTCTGAAGCCTTTCAGTGTCCTCTCTATTGCCGGATAGCTAATGCAGGGCGGCCATGGGCTACCCATAGTAACACTGCTCCATGATTTGGTAATGTTGGTAGGGCTCCCCAGGGCCCTTGTTCTTTCCCTCTGAGACTTCCCTAAATATCCTGCCCTCTTCCCCATTGTCCTCTGCAGTGGGGCTGCAGCACGCTGCTTCCCTAGAGCTCTCTAGGGAAGTATCGGTGCCTGACCTGAACAAAGGCTCTTTGCAGGGCTGCTGCAAAGAAGGAAGCTGGTGCCCCCTCCCTGAGAATGTGTCCCTGCCCAGAAAAGGACTTACCCTGTCCCCTCCGTCTCTCTTCCTATGGTAGGCCAGGCAAAGTGCTTCTGTGGAACATACTTTTCCGTGGCACTTATTTAATCTCCTTTCCAGACAAAGAGTCTGCAGGGAGACCTGCCCAATTTCCCATGGTTGGTTCATAAATCACCCCTCCCACTCCAGTGCTACCTACGCTCAGGGTGCTGTGACCTCACAAGCTCTCATTAAGAGGAGTCTGATATTTTCCTCTGGGAGCACATCAGACTTCTCACCATCTCCCTTTTAGCCTGTGCAATCTGCACAGCCATGTCTCTGCATAAACAGTGTACCCCGTGAACAACCTGGGCAGCTTCAGTGAACATCTTGTCCACCTTCATAAAGTTTACTAGTTCCCCCATGCCCCGAACCACTGTGTCCTGAATTCACCATCACTGTGTTAACCTGGGCAAGATGGGACTTGAGCTTGAGGCAAGAACTCCTCTTGTGCTCAGTAGAGCCATGCTCAATGCATTTCCTTAGGCCTGTGTCCTGGGCCAGAGGTTTTACAGAATCGTAAATCACTAGAACTGGAAAGGATCTTCAGAGGTCACCAAGTCCAGTCCCCTACCCTCACGGCAGGACCAAGCACCATCTAGCCCTGATATATGTCTGTCTAACCTGCTCTTAAATATCGCCAATGATGGAGATTCCACAACCTCCCTAGGCAATTTATTCCGCTGTTTGACTATCCTGACAGTTAGGAAGTTTTTCCTAATATCCAACCTAAACCTCCCTTGGTGCATTTTTTAAGCCCATTGCTTCTTGTCCTATTCTCAGTGGCCAGGGAGAACAATTTTTCTCCCTCCTCCTTGTGACCCTCTTTTAGGTACTTGAAAAATGCTATCATGGCCTCTCTAAGTCTTCTCTTTTCTAAACTAAACAAGCCCAGTTCTTTCAGTCTTCCCTCATAGCTCATGTTCTCTAGAACTTTAATAATCCTTGTTGCTCTTCTCTGGACCTTCTCCAGATCTTTCTTGAAATGTAGTGGCCAGAACTGGACACAATACTCCAACAGAGTTTGTAACAGGCTTACTTGACACTTAGCTGTTTGAGGTATATTTGTCCTCACTTAGCTCCCTTCTTCCTCTAGCAGACAAATCTGGGCCTCTTCTTCCGTCGGGGAATTTCTTTCAATCCCCAATACAAATTGGCAGCCCATCCGCACTAGGGTATGTCTATATTAACCAGAAGATCAATCCAGTGAGGATCGACCTTCTGGGGTTTGATTTCACATGCCTAGTGGGGATGCACACAATTGAACTACCAGTGGTCGGCAGTTGACCCTTGTGCTCCTCGCTATTGCTATCATGATATTGCAAGGAGTAAGGGAGGTTGATGGTAGAGTTTCTCCCGTTGACCTCCCTCAGTGAGGACAGCCAGCTAAGTCAATCATAGATAGGTCAATTACAGCTATGCAATTGCTGTAGCTGGAATTGCTTATCTACAATCGACTTTAAGGTCTAGCATATACCTGGCCTACGACAGGATGCTTTAAAGGAATGTCCCTGGGCAAATAAATCAACCAGTTTCCCCTCCTGCCCCTTTGCTCTTTGCCCACATTTTTCCTAGGAGGACATGGTTTAGGCCTACACTTCTCATGACTGACGTTATCACACTCTGCTGGGTCCCTGCGCTTTACATGGTCTGATTCTGGAGTAATATGGAACCCCAGCAGCACAGCTCGCTTTTAGTTAGTGTCACTCATTGCTGCTGCTGCTTCCTCTTCAGCGCCATTGCCACGGACGACCTGGAGATTACTGAAATTGTGGGCACCAGTGTAGACTTGTATTGGACCTGACTGATAGTAAGCATCTATAGAGGCTTCAGTCTTGACAAGATGGGCACAGCCTGTCCCAGTTGGGTGATTGCTGGGTGAGGGAGCAGATTACTGACAGGTTGGGGGATACCTTTCTGATGCGCCAGTGCGCTAGCTGTATTCTGCCTCCACCAGCCGCTTGTATGCTCATTCCGCCACTGTCCTCACCTCCATTTGTCACTAGTAGGCTGCTCCTCCACTCTTACATTCTGAGCTCTCCCAGCTGGAGGTCACATGCCTTGTTGTTTCCTACACAGTTGCCATCTGGCTAGCTCTGCTGGAGTGGTCATCTCCCGCAATGTTTCACAGCCATGGTCCAGCTCCCTGTTCTACAAAGAGACACAACTACCTGAGGGTTTCAGATCCTCTGACTTCCCCTCATAGAGAAACTGTATTTCACACACAAGCTTCCCCAGTGCTCATTGTCCATTGTGTCCAAGCACTCTAACAGGTTCATGTCCCCCTTTCCCTGCTCTGGTTCCCCTGCCCAATATCACAGCTGATTTTCCACCCTAGCACTTCAAGTGCAGGTACTGGAGGCTGACTACACAAATAAATCACTGCTAGACCCAGTCTCTGCAATTCACAGTCAGAAAAATTTTCCTAATCTCAGTTTTCCCTGAAATCGGTTTGTAGCTGCCACACCAAATGTACAAAATCCACTTTCCAGGAAATAAATCGTTTGGAATCCCTTCCCAGAGGGCAATCCCTAACCTTCTTTTCCCAAGAGTTGGAAACAAATAACAAGAGCTCCCCACAAAACAGTGCAGGGATCTGTGAGCTTTCTAGTAATGGCTGCAGCCAAGCATGTAGTTTTAAGCCCCTGAAGGACACAGCATCAACCAGTACTTGCCAAGAAAGAAAGAAAAAAACCACACTTTTATTATTAACACAAGACTATTTTTGCAAACACTGTAGATGGCTTAGTGTTAAAAAATCAAACAAATATGAATTAAAGCAAAAAAAAAAAAAAAAAACCAAACAGATTTTTGTTTGTTTGTAAGCAGTGAGGTGGCAAAGTTTGCAGATGATACCAAGCTGTTCAGGATAGTCAAAACCAAAGTAGATTGTGAAGAACTTCAAAAAGATCTCAGCAAACTGAGTGATTGGGCAGCAAAATGGCAAATGAAATTTAATGTGGGGAAGTGTAAGGTAATGCACGTTGGGGAAAAAAAATAACCCCAATTATACATATAATGTGATGGGGGCAAATTTAGATACAACAGATCAGGAAAGGGATCTTGGAATTATAGTGGATAGTTCTCTGAAAACATCCACGCAGTGTGCAGCGGCAGTCAGTAAAGCAAATAGGATGTTAGGAATTATTAAAAAAGGGATAGGAAATAAGACGAAGACTATCACACTTCCCCTATATAAAACTATGGTACGCCCACATCTTGAGTACTGCATGCAGATGTGGTCTCCTCACCTCAAAAAAGATATACTGGCGTTAGAAAAAGTTCAGAAAAGGGCAACTAAAATGATTAAGGGTTTGGAAAGGGTCCCATATGAGGAGAGGCTAGAGAGACTGGGACTTTTCAGTCTAGAAAAGAGGCGATTGAGGGGCGATAATGATAGAGGTATATAAAATCATGAACGGTGTGGAGAAATTGAATATTATTTACTTGTTCCCATAATATAAGAACTAGAGGACACCAAATGAAATTAATGGGTAGTAGGTTCAAAACTAATAAAAGAAAATTTTTCTTCACACAGCGCACAGTCAACCTGTGGAACTCCTTGCCGGAGGAGGCTGTGAAGGCCAGCACTCTAACAGAGTTTAAAACAGAGCTTGATAAATTTTTGGAGGTTAGGTCCATAAATGGCTGTTAGTCAAGGATAAAGTATGGTGCCCCCAGTCTTTAGTCAAAGGCTGGAGACAGATGGCAGGAGACAAATCACTTGATCGTTGTCTTCGGTTCACCTCCTCTGGGGCACCTGGCACTGGTCAGTGCCGGCAAACAGGATACTGGGCTGGATGGACCTTTGGTCTGACCCAGTATGGCCGTTCGTATGTTCTTATGTTCCCTGGGTCAGATTCTTGGTTACAGGAAAGAACAAAAGGAACAAATAACCAGCTCAGGAATAATTTCAGAACCTCTGAATCTTATGGTTCATTGCCACTTTCCCCCAAACCCTCTCCCTCAGAGGCAGGTTAGATTAACCCTTTCCTAGTTCTCTGGGTATGTTTAGGCTGTGCCTTGCAGCTCCCATTCATAACACCCTGAAATAAAGGAAAGAAAAAAAAATTATATCTTTTTCTGCACATTGATTCTATTAGGGTTTGTTACTGCAAATGTTTGGTGTGTTGGCTGATGTTAGCTGCAAGTCCTGCAATGACTGTGCCACCAAGATGTTTTGGGGTTCATCCAGACCACCAAGGGGTTCTGCCTTGATACTTTTGCCTTGTGTCTTAATATCATGCTGTGACTGATCAAAACGCTGACTTCCATAGCCAACGATCTCACCCTGGTTTCCTGGTTACCACAAGTAATCCCACTGGTCCTGTTGTCTTCTCTCCCTCCACCCCGATCTGTCTCTCTGAGTGAGTAACTACCAGACGCTGGGACTTCTCCCTTCTGGTTCAGCACCTCTTATCAGTCCCTGTGGGGCTGTTTGTGCTGCTCTCCCGTCCCCTGATTGCACAACAGAGCTGCTTATGGGGAGAAGAGACAAAAAGTTTATGTAATAAAAGATAAAATTCAAAGCTGAAATAGTGCTGAAAAGCAAACCCAAGTTATACAGAAAAAAACCCCCCACAAAGATGCAACCTCAGGCTTTATGCTGCTCAATTAGCTCAGTTCCCTTTTCCAATGCACTTCAATCTCCCTAATCTGGGTGTCTGTAACCGGGGAACGCTCATGGTTCAGACACCTGCTTGGCCCTCCCAGACCCTGCAACTCCACCCCAGCCTGCTCCTGCACCCCCCGCCCTCCCAGACCCCACGCCTCCTCTTCCACCCTGCTCCTGCTCCCTCCCTCCCAGACCCTGCAGCCCTACCCCAGCCTGCTCCTGCCCTCTACCTCTCTCCCAGAGCCTGCCTCTCTACCTCCGGCACGGCGATGCTGCATTGCACCCTGATTCCAATGGCAACCTTCTGCACATAGCCACCTCCCTACATGCATAACCCAAACCTGCACACAGATCTCCTAAGGACCATCATGTGCTCTCCCAAAAGCCCTCACTTGACATCTCTTTCCACAGAGTAACTCTGTACACTGCCTGTTCATTCTGTTGTTTATTTGAGGTTTGGGTCCCTCATTCCCCTCTTGTGGTGTCTGGACCCCGAGTCTCCCAGCATCTCCACCCTTCTCCCCAGGGCACCTGCAGGCTTTGGATGATGAGAAAGAAGGCAAGAGTGGAGCCCGGAGGGATTTAGTTCCTGGTCCTGAGATTGGAAGCAGGAAGCAGGCCATAATAAAACCAACAACTGGTGAAGTAATTAAGGGTGATGAACTCAGCGCAACTTCCCCTTTTCAGCGTGGCTACAATAAGTAGTCAGCTGCACAAGCAGAGACGGGCAAGAAGGCAGCAGCGAGCGTGCAGACAAACTGCTAGAAGCTGCTTCCTACCAACAGCCGAACTGCCATCTTCTAGAGCCAGTACCAGGGGCCGGCCTCAACCATGGGCGACACATACATCAGACACATTGAGCTACTGGGCTTTGAGAAAAGATTTTTTCCAAGCCAACATTATGTAAGTACTCGGCGACTACGTGGCAGAGCAGTGAACTGAAGGTGGGCGGGGGCGTTGCTTTAGAAGTAGTTCCCCTTGGCTTACTTTCACCTTCAATTTTAAATAAAACCTTGAAAGAGAAATTGGAAAAATAGTGATTTCGGGGAACGCTGCTGCTCTTCTGAGCTGACAGCAGGTGGATTGTAGGTCCTGAGGGTGCTGGATGAGAGAGGTTCAACCGGTATTGCCGCTTCTCAACCGCCCTTCTGCTGAACTGCCAAAGAGTTATATTTTTTCCTAAGCAGGGGTTCTTCTAGGAAAGAGATATGAAAGAAAATAGGATATAAGCCTCATGGATCAGTGTGGAGTGTGGGCCATTCCATTAAAGGGGGCATCATGAAAGAAAAAATGTTGGTGGTTTGCATGGAGTGGTGGGGTCTGCTTGGCACCTCCCAAAACAGATTCTGTTTTCTGAGTTAGAGAGAGGACAGAGGAGCGTTGGGGGACAGCAGAAGTGATATAAGGATGTGCTGAAGGCACTTGTGAAAAAGTGCTGCGTCAATGTTGACACTAGTGAGAACCTTGTCCAAGACCACCGCAAGTGGAGAACGGTAATCCACGAGGGGTGGCACAATTTGAGAGGCCCCACTGCAGTGCAAACAAGAGGTGGAGAAGAAGAAAAGAGCGGCAAAAATTGCCCCTCTCGCCTCCAACAGCTACCAACGCCTGCCCCTTCTGTGATAAGACCTGCGGCTCCAGAATGGGACTGATCATCCATCAATGGAGTCACAAGTAGGAGGGTGATATGAAGACATCCTACTCATTATTGAGTGACCATCAAGAGAGAGCTAGAACATACTGACCCACGTATGCTTGCTGAGTTTTCTGTAAATAACGAATAATGGGGATCTTCAACAGACATTGGTTTCAAAATAGATAGTAGACAGACATACCGAGGTTGTGAGTGTGTGTGTGTCTGCTCGGCGAGGGTTACCATATTTGAACGTTCAAAGAAGAGGGTATCCCTGAGAGGGAGTGTATCCGCATCGGCATCTACCAACTCATGTTGTAGTAATGCGTTATAGTATATATAGTGAGTTGGTAGATACACCTATACTCCCTCACAGGGGTGTCCTGTTTTTTCAAAGTTCAAATGTGGTAAACCTACTATTTGGCATCTCTTGGACAATGGCTCATAGACAGTGATTGTCCTTCCATGCAGGTAAGAGCTGGTGTCCCCCAGAAAAAAATGCAGACTGTGATCTCTGTGTGTTGTTCATTAGGTTTACATGTTCCTCGTGAAATGGCAGGATCTGACCGAAAAACTTGTCTATCGAAAATTTACCGAGATATATGAATTTCACGTGAGTCAACCCTTCATTTGTTTTTGATTTCAGCTGAGTCTTGCTTGTGGGGTTGGGAGGACTGGAGGGGTTTACAAGGCAAAAACTGAGGCCATATTTTGTCTAGCTGGACATTTTAATGCTCACTGCCTGATTTGTTAGCACAATCAACCAGCTACCTGCCTAGATGTTATAAAATGGGCTTGCAAAATTGACATGTCTGTTGGATGAATAGCCAGAGGCCAAGGTAAGGCATTTGGAAAACCAGGCCTTGAGTCTTTTCTACCAATGTTCTCCATCTAAGAGCCAGGTGCAAGTTGGCCTGGCTGTGCGGCCTGGTCTGTGTGCCTTATAGCCCTTTCTCTTCTCATGATAGAAAGCCTTAAAGGAAATGTTTCCCATCGAATCTGGGGACATCAACATTGAGAACAGGATCATCCCTCACCTACCAGGTAAGCAAAGCTATAAAGCCACCCACCTTTCAAAGCCAGAGGCTGGACTGACAAGTAATATGGCTGCATATACACCAACATCGGCAATGCGTGGTGGGGTACAGAGGTGGCCACATGCCTCCCCCAGTGTCACACCCCTCCCATGCATTCACCTTCAATGCTGCACCCTGCCGGTTCCAATGTGAGCAGGGCCTCCTCCAGAGTTACACAGCCTGAGAGCAGCGAGGCATGGGCGGGAAAGAGGTGGGAGGTGGAGGGGCCCGGGCACCCTCTGTAAGCTCAGCGTCGGCCGCCTCTGCATACAGACACCATAGTCTTCAGTGGGGGTGGAACCCGAAACCCTTGGAAGTAGAGAGTATTTCCATTATGCACAAGTATAGATTGAACCTCCCTCGTCTGGCACACCTGACTGGTGCCAGATGAGAGGATTTGCCAGACCACAAGAAGACAGTATTTTCTAGCACATTACAACACTTCCACTGCTTACTGGGCTCTTAGAAGACATTTAGGGCTAAATTACAGCAAAACAACAGCACAGAACACAGAGAGCCAGGACTGGTGACTGGAAACAAACTTTGTGGGACCACAGGAAACTTGGCCCATGATCAGTGGTCATCTGGCTAACTCAAATCATGCTGGATTATGGGTGTTGCCAGATGAGAGAGGTCCAGACTAGAAAGGTTCAACCTGCAGCAGAGTGTTCCCGTACCACTCTCTGCTTGAGGGACACATGACCAAATGGATGCCCACCCACCACAGACTGCTTGGTCATTTCCTGCTTATTGTGTATTCCCTCAAGTGTAAGTGAGGAAAAGCAGGAGACAGCTGTGAAATATGCTGTTGCTTTTAGAAAAAATGAGAGGTCCTGTGGTATCTTGCAGCCTAACCAATTTATTTGGGCATCAGCTTTTGTGAGTCTTTACCACTTCCTCAGATTCATGCTTGTAGACGGAGTAAGTTTAGCAGACTTGGTAAGCACTGTTAAGTGAACTCATGCTTTTTTTGTTTTTTAAACTGTAATTCTTAAATTATTGTAAATAAAATTGTTTTGGATCATAAATCAGAACCACGTATACTTCAAATACTGGCAGTTGGAGGCAATGTTCCCTATAATCTTTTCCAGCCCTATGTGGGTATTTTCCATCAATGTGTGGAATAAATTTTATGTGCACTGAGGCATGCTCACATGTGCACCACCCATAGAAAAACAAAGCCTAGGTGGGTGCTGTGTTAGTCAGTGAGGCACCATTTGAACTCTTCCTGGGTGGCCACAAAAATGCACAGCTTACAGGAAACACTGGGTGCAGAGAAAGTGGCATTAACTGCCCATGAAGTTGTATATGAAAGTGACTCATTTTTCAGCCCCTGTCACTTGTCTCTTGCAGTGTGGTAATGAGATGAGCCACAGCTGTAAAGACACATGGCTGCCTCAGGGCCAATCTTGTCAGGCAGAAAGCTTTCCAGTTCCCATGGCTACTTACTAATGCATTTGGGGGCTGGGAGAGCTGGGTTCCATTTCCGGTCTTCAGCATGTCACTGTGCCTCTCTCCCTCAGTTTTCCCCACTGTAAAATGGAGACAATGCTGCCTATCTCCCTCACTGAGTGATCATGAGGATTAATTCATCTATGTTTGAGGCAACACATGCCTAGAAATAGCCGTTAATAATATTGCTGAGGAGTTAGCTGAGTGAATGAGTGGAGCAGGATTTAGAACTCAGTCAAGGCTTGCATTGAAATCAAGGAGTATTTGCCCATGACTTTACTGGGGACTGGATTTGGCACTAGTCCCTATCACTGATCTGGGTAACCTTTTGTGTAAATGCAAATCTGCTACTTGCTATTGGCTGAGGAATGCCCCGAGAGGCCCGCTGTGCTTTCCACCATCCTCGGGGAATTTACCTCTGTAGTTTCTCTGCAATGACTTCACTTTCCTGAAACTAGTTACCATAATAGCTGGGATGGACGGGGTCACGTTTCTCTGTCAGCATTTGTTGCTCTATTTTAATGATAGAAAAGACAGGAGGAACACCCAGCCCAACATCTGTTCAGCTGGATTCAGCAGAGAAAGGCACCGACAGGAAAGGGAAAGATGAAGTGTTCTGTTCATGTGCCTCTTCTTCTGGGGTGTGAAATGCCTTGACTCCATTGCATGTGTGCTGGTGCAGTCAGATGGCTGTGGCTGTGTGTTGGTTTTGCTGAAAGAGGCCAGAAACGGCAGCTGTATATTTGAGGAAGTTGCAAGACCCACCGGCTTAGCCTATAGAGCTTATTCCCAGCAACAGCGATATGAAACTCGGGTCTTGCTGAAGCAGGACAAAAACCGCCATTAACAGAGCCACCTCAGCTGAAGTGCTGGCCATTGCTCGACATGTCCTCTGTAAGCAACAGTCTTAATTTTTTTTCCCCATCCGTGGGTGGAATAAATTTTGTTACGTGCACTTCAGCACATGCAGATGTCCACCAGCAATAGAAACACCTGCTGCCAGCTGTGGGCGCTGTGCTAATCAGCTGGGCAACACCTGACTCTCTGTTGGGCTCTCAGCTTACAGGCAACCCTTCCGGTAGGCAAAGTAAATAGCAGGCTGCTATACTCAATTGTAAAATTCAGAGGACTCACTGGAGAGATTATCGCCACAGCCTGTGATGTGCCGTGTGTTGTACCCGACACGAGCAAAAATAAGCCTGTCCCTGAGGCTGGAGGTGTGTTGTCTGGGCAAGGAGTGGCAGAAAGTTACTAGAACAGCTGACAGCCATGGGAGTGGCTGGTTGCTGAGGGCATCTGAAAATCTGACCCTTCATGGTGGCGCCCACGTGGACGCGTGACCTATGAAGTGAGGGAGGGAAACACCGGCTCTGGCTAGGGGGTAAGATATGTTCATAGGCAGGAACCCCGCAGGGTAAAAGGGAATTTTCCTGGCTTCCACCACACAAGTAAACCATAGGTTCCCTTAACAGATGGCCAGGCAGGTACTGAGGTAACGGACACCTTCAAAAGACCTGTACAGCAGGGCCAACTGCCACCACGGACCCTGGGACAAGCTGGGAGGGGGGCCTGGCTCCACGATCTCAAAAGGGGCAGGGCCAAGGGCAGAGGAGATGGGGCCTAGGGCAGTCAGCCCTTAACGCTGCAGGGATTGCGGTGCCGGTTGCCTTTCCCTCAGAGCTGTCCAGCATGGTGCAGCAGTAGCACTTCAAAGAGGCCTGGAGGCAGAGGTGGTAGTGGAGGCTGGAGCTCTGGTCTCTTTGAAAGGCCGAGCCCTGGCACAACTGCCCCCTTGGACCTTCATCGCCTCCATTGGACCTGTATCAAGACAGGCATTCATTTCTCAATAAAAAGTGAATCTAAATGCAAACTGCTCCTCTCTGCAGCCGTGCTGAGATTCAGCACTCTCTGCCTGCCACCTGAACACAGTTACCAACTGTGTATATATAGAGTTCATTTGCCTAAATGCACATGGGCATGCTCTAGAGAGAGCTCCCAGGAGGACAGATTGGAGGGAACTGAAAGAAGCCCCTTTGTTAGAGGATGAAGTTAATGGTTGCACTGGGTTGTCACTTATGCATTCACCCATGTTCTTCAGTGCCATCAAGACAATGCGTCCATCATTTTGTTATCTAATGCCAACTGAGCTGGGTGAGGTGACAGTAAAAAAAATGCCGAAGGATTGCTTGTTTTATGTTAGCGCCACAGCTTATTCTCTCAAGCTTCTGCCAACAGCTTAGCCCAGTCCTCCTGGCTGTCGCTCTACTGCAGCTTTAAAGAATTAACACACATCCTCATATCTCCTTCCCTCCCCACGCCTGCTACCAGTCCCCCTGCTATCCCCTGCCCTGCCGTGTGAACCGTCTGTAAGCAACATACAACTGAGCAAATTATAACCAGTGGGCCCTGTAAGCTGGGTGCTTGTGCAGCTGCTCAGGAAAAATTCCGGTGCCACCCAGCTGACAGGCAGAGTGCCCACAGCCAGGCTAGTGTGTATTGGTGGTGTACATCCACACACACACCTCTCGGCACACGCAACAAAATGTGTTCAGCTGACAGATGGAAAAAATCTGCATGCAGGTGGAAAAGACTCAGGTTGATCTCCTGGCATCACATAGCCACTCCCTGTCATCGTGTGGTTTGAGAAGGTTTTTTTTTTCTTCCCCTCCCCACGGGGTTGAATGGAATTATTAAACCCCAGAGCTGTAGGCTTCTGTTCAGTAGGTGTTCGGAGGCGCCCTACAATTCGATGGCGAGTGGATTGGAGAGGAAGGGTGGCTCTAGCTGGGGTGCTCAGGTTCACTGCCTTTCTCTGCTACACACTGCCTGGGTGAGCTTAGTGTTACTGAGGCCTGGTCCATACTGCAAAGGTGCATCGGTTTAGGTACATCTCTCGCAGGGGGGCGAAAAGTCCGCAAGCCTAGAGGTACAGCGCTAATGACCAGTGTGTATGATCCTAGTCAATGGAAGAAAATTTACATTGATCTAGCTTCTGCCTCTCAGGAGGTGAATTACCTAGGCCAGGGGTCGGCAACCTGCAGCTCCAGAGCCACATACAGCTCTTTGAGGAGTCATTTGCAGCTCCAGACACTGACTTCTCTGTGGCTCCAGACACTGTGCAATGACCCCACCCTGTGCGCCCCTGGGGCGGGGCGGGGGGGGGGAAATTGCAAAATTTTAGCAGGGCGGCAGAGCATGATTGGCCTCCCTCCATCTAGCTCCCACCATACAGCACAGTTTGAACCCTCGGCCTCCCCATAGCTTGGGAGGGGGCTAACCTGGCAGCAGTGTGACAGCTCTGGGGGCGGAGAACTCTCCATGGAGTCAGGGCAGGGTAAGTCTGGGGAAGGGGGAGTGAAGACACTTGGTAGGGTCTCTGGATGCCGGGACCAGTTGCTGTGGTGCGTAGCAGAGCTGGAAGGGGGTGGGACAGGTGGAGCCCAGGGCAGTGAAGGTGTGGCTGGTTACCCCTGTTCAGAGCAGGGCTGAGTGATGGTCATTACAGTGCTAACAATGGGGGGGTGCCCTGCCCCAGGGGTGGGGGAGCAAAGGATCTGAGCCAGGGTGAGCAACTAGGCAGAGAAGTTTAACGGAAGTTTGTTCCTCAGGCTGGTGAGGCCTGTGTGTTCTTTCACTTTTTGGCTTTGGCAAGCCCTGGCACAGGTTAAGCATTGGTCGTTGTCAATATTCTCTCGCCTCTTTTCCGGCGGTGAGCAGATTTTTTTTTCCATCCAGGTGCAGAATAAACTTTTTTTCTGTGCACTGAAGCATGTGCAAACCCAAGCCCCCCGCAGCGACGCAAATCCAGCTGTGGGCGCTCTGCTAATCAGCTGGGCAGCAGTTAACTCTCTCTTGAGCAGCTGCATAAACACACAGCAAACAACAAGGGTGTGCAAAGAGGGGGAAGGTGTGTCCCTCCTCAGGGGGCATGAAATTTCATAGCAGGGGCACAGTGCAATCAGCCTCTCACCTGCGGCCTCTACTGGCTCCCCTCCTCGCCCCTGCCATTGCCCAGGGAGCATGGCGCATCACTGATGGGAGACTGCCGCTCGCTTCTGGGGCATTGGACAAAAAGTGGGGCCCAGCATAAAAAGTTTGCTCACTCCTGCTGTGCTGTATGCATGCGAATTGACTGCCTTGGGCACACCAATTAACTTCTGGTTCTCATTGCCACTAGATGGGACCGATCTTGGAGCTTACTAGGACTCAGGAAAGGGTTATGCATTTACATGGATCACATTGCAAATCTTTGTGTGTGCACTGTTCATTCTTAAAAAGTACAGTTTGACATTATTTATTACAACCATCTCGTATTCACATGCATTGCAGCTCTTGAAGTATTGATTTTGTCACTGAATTTGAAAAAAAAGGCTCTTCTCACTATTTTGGTTGCAGACCCCTGTCCAAGGCCAAAGGAGACCCCTTCCATCAGTGTCAGCAGTGTGTAGACTGTAGCTATGCTAATGTAACATTTTAAGAGCAGACCTGCTCTTAGGGCAGGTCTACACTAGGCAGGTAAGTCAGAATTGCGTCTCTACAATTGACTTACCTGTCTAGCGTAGACCTGCACTCAGAGTTGGTCTGCTCTTAAAATGCTAAGACAGCAATTGCATAGCTAGAATAGAGTTATCTGCAATCGACTTACCTGGCTGCCTTCAGAGAGAGAGTTCGAGGGGAAAGTTTCTCCTGGCGACCTCCCTTACTCCTCATGATATCGAGGCGTGCAGGGGTCGACCGCCAACCCCCCGATAGTTTGATTTCACGTCTCTGCCAGGTGTGTGAAATTGAACACTGGAAGATCAACCCTGACTGAGTCAATCTTCTGTGTAGTCTAGACATGCCCTTAGCCTCTCTGGCTCTCAGCTCCCTGCCTGCAAATGGTGCTGATAGGACAAGTAACAGCTGCCCAGGGAAGTTGTTTGGAATTGAGGAGTAGGGTGGTCCGGTGGTTAGGTAAACAGCCACTGCCCTTTCCCCATGACAGTACCCCTTTCAGGAGCCAGATTTGTCTTGTGTATGCCAAATTCAGACATAAAACCACAAAAGTGTCCCCGCCCGCTCTTGCTGAGAATGGTAAATGAATCCATTGGAATATAAACATTGTCAGTACATTTCACTATACAGATGGGTATAAACAAATCACTGTATGACATTTTCGTCTTGTACTGACTTTGCTAGTGTTTTCCAGGTAGCCTGCTGTGAAATGAGGCAACTACCTAGAGGAGCTGACATGCCCCTGAAAAATCCCTGCGTACCCCCAGGGGCACACGAAACACTGAGCACTACTGGGTGACCATTGCAGTGCTTCCCTCCAAATGCTCCTACACCCAGGGATCGCAGCTGCGCCGGCAGGAGAAAGCCCGTGGAGGGGTTGGGGTTGGTGTAACTGTGCTGCTAGGGTCGCGTTCGGTATTTTCCCGGCTCTGGGAGTTAGGAAGCTTCAGCCTGTGTCCTGATGGTTAGCAAGACGCTCTCCTGGCCTCAGATACGTGAAGCAGGAGCACTTAGGAGAAAGGCCGGGAGTATTGGTCTAATCAGGTGCCCCATAAGAAGCTGAGGTGGGCTTACTCTGCTGACAGCTGCTGGGTAGAGCTGCCCCATCCATAGGACAAGGTGGAACAGCCACCCCAGGCTCAGTGCTTTTGGGGGCCCTGCGTTGGCTGCCCCATCTGTCCTATGGCCTGGAGGGGATGGTTGCCTGGGGCAGAGCTCCAGGGCCAGAAGGGCGCAGTGGAGCAACGCCTGGTGAGTGTGGGAGGATGCCGAGGGGGAGCCAGTCCCCTGCAGGTGCCTCTGCTGTCCATCTTCTGCCACAGGTGATCCCTGGCCAGGTTGGTGGAGGAGTGGGTCAGGGTGGAGGCAGAGTGGGCAAGGGCCACAGCCAGTGGCATGGGTGGGGGGGCTGCCCAGGGCCCCGCACCTGGGACATTGGAGAGGGCATGCCCTAGGCTGGCCCTGCTGCAGGGATTACATTACAGCTCCACATCCCTAATACAGGGTCCTTCCCTTGTGATCAGTACGGTGCTTTCCCTGCTGGGGCTCCGAATAGTCCTGCTTCCACCCACTGCCAAGCTTCTGCTCAGACCGGGCTCTGCAGCTGCCCGCACTGCGCTTCTGCTGCCGGCTTGCCACAATGAGGAGCTCTCTGCTTCAGCTGCAGAATTTCTTTCGAATGGGGGTCCATGTTTGTAGTGTGTCTTTCAAGCTGTTTGCAAATGGCACGTTTTCCCACTGCACTGTGGGGATGTAGCCACACGTACCACCCGAGGTGCGGAAAGTACCCAAGAGTTACTTGTGTAAAGGTACAGCTGCTTTGCCTGGGGGTGGGCGGAAGGTACTTAAGCACAAGTCATGAGCGTCCTTCTGGAAAGCTACTTGAGTAAAACTACACATGCGCATGTGCGAGGGCACGTCACATCTTGATTGAACTATAGTATCCAGAAGTGAACAGGGCTGCACTTCTACTCAAGTAACTCTTTGGGTACTTTTCCACCTCTGCTGATCACACCCATTTGGTGTCAGCAATAACCACCGCTTTTGAAAACATTCTCTGTCACATCTGCAAACTCCAAGAGATGCTGCCAAACTCCTTTACCTTCTGAGGCAGTGAGGAGGCACCTGAATAACCCTCATGATCAACTAGAACCTTTTGAGTCCTGCTCACTTCTTTTTCAGGTTGATGTTTGGTATCGAGGTGCAGCGACTCGGGGTATGGGGAACAGCCTGGGCAGCTGTACCAAATGTGCTGACCCCCAAAAATGAGTCTCTTTTTTCTAGCACCCAAATGGTTTGATGGCCAGAAGTCTACGCAGAACAGGCAAGGCACGCTGGTTGAATACTGCTATGTCCTGGTGAATCTGCCGCGCAAGATTTCCCGCTGCCCACATGTTCTGAACTTCTTCAAAGTCAGGTCTGATGACTTGAACCCACCTACGGACAGCCAGTGAGTGCAGCCACTTTCACAAGAACCCAGAGAGGCTTAACCTCTTAAAAATCCAGTCTGGGTGTTTTTCTACAAGATCTGCTCTAGTTCAAACAGGAATTAAGGCAGGGAAACCTGTGGCCTATGCTAGCCAGTGCACCAGTTTTGATCAGTGTGTCTTAAACTTTTTGAGCCCCCCCAACAATATTTTTATGCAAATCACCTATGAACATTTTCTTCAAGAAAAAATTCTTGTTAGACAAAAAAAACCCCATGCCCCACAAAACAAAAGAGCCCAAACAAAACGAGAAAACCAACCAACCAACCAAAAAAACAAAACCTGAAACAAAAACATATACAACAAAAACAAAATGAAGACATTTAGTCAGGTATCATAGCAGTAAAGAACTAACATTGTATCTGGTTTTAATAACAAAAAATCATGTATCCCATCAGTGTATGGTAGCAAAAAAGTGTAAGGTGTTTGCGACCAAACACCAGTGTTTCGGGGAACATAGTTTAAGACACGCTGGGCTAAATAATCGCAATAGTCCCTTCTGGCTTTATTGTCTACAGCTCTAACTCAAATAGACATTCGATTTGTAACCTTTGCATGTCTTATGTTTGTCATTACTCAAATGAGAAAGGGAGGGGCCTCATCTGCTCAGTTCCATACAGCTGAGCTGACTAACATGAGCAGATGTCTTCCATTAATATAACATGAGACTAACATAGTGCCAGAGAGGTGGCTGTGCTAGTCTGTACTCCAACAAAACAAAGCAGCAGAAATGTAGCACTTCAAAGACTAACAAAACGATTTATTTGGTGTTGAGCTTTCATGGGACAGACCCACTTCTTCAGATCCAGATGAAGTCCTTTCCTTTGCCCACAAAAGCTTATGCTCCAAAATATCTGTAAGTCTATAAGGTGCCACAGGACTTCTTGTTGTCTTTGAAGATACAGACTGACATGGCTACCTCTCTGATACATGTTAGTGCAGTTGTTTCCCAAACTTAAAACATTCACGTACCCCTTTCGGGACTTTGGCCCTATCGGCGTACCCCTCTCCCAGTGCCGTCCCAGTGCTTATCTCCTGATTTTTAGCAGTCTGTTTTCTACCGTGTACCCCTTGAACAGTTATTGTGTGCCACCGGTGGTACACAGATCACACTTGGGGAAAAACTGTGCTAGAGCAGATAAAAATGTGATACCATAATGATACCTAACCAGAACACAAGCAGCAGCTGTAGCTAAGGTTGCTTGCCCATTTCCATGCTAAGCCCCTGTTTTCAGTCACTCAGTCTTCCTGAAAATGTGACCCGTCAGGTTGAAGTAGTTCAGGCCTGGCCTCCACCTAAATATGAGGTTATTTTAATTGTTGTATAGCATATAACTTGGGTAGTATCTCTTTAAATGAGCCCTCTAATGGGCTTCACTGTCTTCTATGGATATGTCTACACTGGAGGTGCAGGAATAATGGTCAAGATGGTCAGGAATGTGACATCCTGCTCGGGACATCCCTAAACCTCTGCTAGAAGCCAGGAGGGGAAGTGGGTGGAACTTTTCAAACTCCCCTGGTCTGTAGACTCTTCCTGATGCTCTGGTACCAGCCACCATCAGAGCTTGGGTCCTGGGCTAGAATGACCCATTTATGTGGCTGTTCTTACGTTCTTTGCATGGCAGGAAGGGAGCCCTGTTGCTATTGGGAAGGGGGAGAAACCCGAGTCACCATCCACAGGGATTCAACTGACATCACTCTTGTTTATCTAGCATCAAGAAACCAGAAACATATTTAGTGCCAAAGGACGCCAAGAAAAATGCTGCAGGTAAGAAGCAGCTGTGGTTATTCTGACACTGATGTGCAACTGTCCTAGCCCCAGTGAGGACGAGGTTCTTTCAGTACTGGGGAAATTAGGGACAAAATGAGAATAATCTCCAGTGTTCAGCGCAAGGCACCAGTTTGCAAGAGTCCTGACAGAGGGATTTTTGCCCTCAGTCCAGTAGGGCTGGACCATGTAGGGTCAGTAGGCCAGTAGGCCTCAGTTATGAAGACCAGGAGACCAGCAGGGCTCAACCATGAAGCAGGAGCAGGCCTGGGCCTACCAACTGATTGGGGTGGGTAGAGGGGCGGGGGAAATTGCCCCACATCCTGGCAATTTAAAGAGGCTCAGGGCATCAGCCACTGTTCTTATGAGAGTGCCATGTCAGCCTGAAAGGATGGCAGCCCCAAAGCAGGTCTAATACAGACGCACTGTGACAGTAAGAGCCAGACTCATGTAGCCTCCCGGCCATGTTCTTATAACCCACAGACCTATGGGTGTGCTTCACTGTCACAGGTAGTGGCACTTAGAGAGAAAGAGGGAGTCTCCTCTACAGCTTGAGCTGAGAGCCAGCTGGCTTTCTGCTCCAACTGTAGAGGTTCAGGCACTCGTCTCCAGAGATCCCAGGTCTGAGTCTGTTTTTCAGCACTTACATTCTCACCCAGCACTGGCTAGCGGCAGGTGCTGGAGATTGCATGCCAGCTGCACGGCAGGCTCTGCTTCAGCACAGCGTGTGTGCACAGTAAGGGAGGATTCAAACACATTGCTGAAATTGTTGGCAGACCTGGGGCCTTATGCAGCAGCAGTGGTATCTCACCATAGAAATAGACAGCAACCAAGTTCCTCTCTTTGTGCTCAGGGTACGCTTTAGAATACGGCCCTGCCGCCTTCCCTTGCTTTACATGTCATATGTCTTCATGCCAGACGCTTGCCATGCATGACTGGAGCCTGGGTCTCCTTGAGAGTCAAACTCATCCTCCTTTCCTTGCAAGATTTCAAATCTTCATCCGGGGTCTGCTTGGTCCTTGGCCCTTCTGCAAACACCATCTCCCACACAGTGCCCTGCTGGCAATGGCAGATTTGCAGGCCCGTGGGTGTTATATGGGTTCACCTTACTTGCTAGACTAACAGATTTATTGGAGCATAAGCTTTTGTGGGCAAAGACCCACTTCATCAGATACATGCATGAAAGCTTATGCTCCAATAAATCTGTTAGCCTATAAGGTTCCACAGGCCTTCTTATTGTTTTTGCAGCTACAGACTAACACGACTACCCCTCTGATACTTACCTGCTATTCTATAGCTACTGCTGGGGGTGGGATGTTTCCAGTCAGCGGGAGAACTGAAATGCTTGTATACAACCATATAGCAGAACCAGACTGCCCGGAGCAGCTAATGTTTATGGAGGGTTTGTGCAGTAGTGATGGCTGCCTATGATGGACAGACATTTTCTGGGACATAGACTGAGAGCAGCAGCTGTGTTAGTCTGTAGCTTCACAAAAACAAGCAGTCCTGTAGTAACTTAAAGACCAGCAAAACAAAAAGCAGTCAAGTAGCACTTTAAAGACTAGCAAAATAGTTTATTAGGTGAGCTTTTGTGGGACAGACCCACTTCTTCAGACCACAGCCAGACCAGAACAGACTCAATATTTAAGGCACAGACAATCAAAAACAGTAAGCAAGGAGGACAAATCAGAAAAAGATAATCAAGGTGAGCAAATCAGAGAGTGGAGGGGTGGGGGGGAAGGTCAAGAATTAGATTGAGCCAAGTATGTAGACGAGCCCCTATAGGCTACGTCTACACGTGAAGCCAACATCGAAATAGGCTATTTCGATGAATAACATCTACACGTCCTCCAGGGCTGGCAACGTCGATGTTCAACTTCGACGTTGCGCGGCACCACATCGAAATAGGCACTGCGAGGGTACGTCTACACGCCAAAGTAGCACACATCGAAATAAGGGTGCCAGGCACAGCTGCAGACAGGGTCACAGGGTGGACTCAACAGCAAGCCGCTCCCTTAAAGGGCCCCTCCCAGACACAGTTGCACTAAACAACACAAGATACACAGAGCCGACAACTGGTTGAAGACCCTGTGCATGCAGCATGGATCCCCAGCTGCCGCAGCAGCAGCCAGAAGCCCTGGGCTAAGGGCTGCTGCCCACGGTGACCATAGAGTCCCACAGGGGCTGGAGAGAAAGCATCTCTCAACCCCCCAGCTGATGGCCGCCATGGAGGACCCGGCAATTTCGACGTTGCGGGACGCGGATCGTCTACACGGTCCCTACTTCGACGTTGAACGTTGAAGTAGGGCGCTATTCCGATCCCCTCATGAGGTTAGCGACTTCGACGTCTCGCCGCCTAATGTCAAAGTTAACTTCGAAATAGCGCCCGACGCGTGTAGCCGCGACGGGAGGTATTTCGAAGTTAGTGCCGCTACTTCGAAGTAGCGTGCACGTGTAGACACAGCTATAGTGACTCAGAAAGTTCCCATCACGATTTAAACCATGTGTTAACGTGCCGAATTTGAATATAAAAGCCAACTTGGCTGTTTCCTTTTCCAGAACGGTGCGATAATTCTTCTTCAGTAACACATGTACCTTTAGGTCATTGACAGAATGCCCCATTCCATTAAAATGTTGACTAACTGGTTTGTGGATCTGGAGTGTTTTGATGTCTGTTTTGTGCCCATTGACCCCTTTTCTAAGGGAGTTAGAAGTCTGTCCAATATACAAAGCATCTGGGCATTGTTGACACATGATGGCATATATGATGTTAGTAGAGGAGCATGAGAAAGTGCCCGTGATTCTGTGAGTAACCTGGTTAGGTCCAGTGATGGTATTTCCAGAGAAGATATGTGGACAAAGCTGGCAGCGGGCTTTGTTGCAGGGAAAGGTTACAGGACTGGTATTCCTGGAGTATAGACTGTGGCTGTTAGTGAGGATCCTCATGAGGTTGGGAGGTTGTCTGTAGGAGAGAACAGGCATGTCACCCAGGGCCTCCTGGAGTGTGGCATCCTGATTAAGGATAGGTTGTAGGTCTTTAATAATTCATTGCAGTGGTCTGAGTTGGGGGCTGTGGGTGATGACCAGTGGTGTTCTGTTCTTGGCTTTTTTGGGCCGATCTTGGAGTAGCTGGTCTCTGGGTATTCGTCTGGCCCTGTCGATTTGTTTTTTCACTTCTCCTGGTGGGTAATTCAGGTTTATGAATATTTGGTAAAGTTCTTGTCGTTTTTGGTCTCTGTCAGTTGGATCAGAGCAAATGCGATTGTACCTAAGAGCTTGACTGTAAACAACGGATCTAGTCACGTGTGCAGGATGGAAACTAGAAGGGTGTAGACAAGTATAGCGATCAGTACGTTTTCGGTACAGTGTGGTACTGATCAGGCCATCCTTGATTCGTACTGTAGTGTCCAGGAAATGTATCTCTTGCATGTTGTAATCGAGGCATAAGTTGATGGTGTGGTTAAAGACCAACAATTTAATTTATTAGGTAATGAAGTTGGTCTTACCCACAAACGCCCATTACCTAATAAAATTGTTATTCTTTAAGGTGATACAGGACTGCTTGTTGTCTGGGACTCTCATGCAATGTGCTAAATATTACTGCTTACAGATGGACATGTTGCTATGAATATAAGAATATGGGGTCCTCAAACAGTAGTGGTCATCTTGCTAGTGCAGTTACAATTCTTGCTGCTGTTTTTCCTGATCCTTGTTAAAAAGGCTCCCAGGAACACTGCTGTCCAGGGTGATGGGAACACCAGAACCACTGCCCCTTAGGGAGTGTGAAACTTCTAGACTTTCCACTGAGATTCTGTGGTGTTTTCCCCAACGTGTCCTGGGGTGATCCTAGAACCGTGGTGCTTCGCTGCAGGATGGAAAGCAATGAAAGGAGTGCATGAAATCCTGTCCCTGCTGTTCTCTTGCAGACATCACTAGCCCCATCATCTTGCAGACCTACCGCGCGATTGCTGACTACGAGAAGAACTCCAGCTCCGAGATGGCTCTGAAAACGGGGGACATGGTGGATGTTGTGGAGAAGAGTGAAAGCGGTAAAGGCCCTTGCTCGGGAGGGCTGTGCCCCTGCTGCAAAGCTCAGAGCTGACCTGATGCACCTTGTTGCTGCAGCCCATGTAGCGACAGACCCTGTCTCTGGTTCTTTAGAGCCCCCTTCCCAGAAGTAGCTTCTGGGGGTGGCTTGGGTGAGTGGGTTTAAATGGCAGCAAGGGGAGAACATTAGAAAAAAATCCCTAACTCTCAGAGCGGCTAATTACTGGAATAAATTGCCTGGGGTGGCTGGAGAATCCCCATCCGTGGAGACAGTTAAGAGCAGTTCAGATAAACGTCAGTCAGGGATGATCTAGCTCCGTGCCCCTCAGCCGGTGTGATACGGCTGCAAAGCATCACTTAGTGCGCCTCAGAGCCATGCGCCGGCAGTGCGCCCTAGCACTTGGTGGGAGAAGCATGCGGCGGCGGCGGCGGCTCTCATGAGTCACTGGCATCGTGTTAGAGCAGTGGGGGGGCCGGGGAGCCTGGTTCTGGAGGAGGGGAGGGGGATTGGTTTAGAGAGGGGGACTGGAGGTCCCTAGCTCTGGGGGAGGGGGAGGCAATTGGATTATATATATCGAGTGTGCTGTGAAATGATACCGAGTGCTGAAGAGTGACGCACAGTGACAAAGGTTGCTGAGCGCTGGTCGAGCTGGTGCTTGGTCCTGCCATGAGGGCAGGGGACTGCACTTGACCCCCTGAGGTCCCTTCCAGTGCTAGTGTTCCACCATTTTACCTCTGCACCCCTCAGGGAGGCCTCTGGGCTGGAGGTACGTTCCAGGGAAGCCTTCTGGGTGCATTGTGATGGAAGGAAGGGGGGCTGAGGAGGCTGCCACACTCCAGCTTGAAGGGGTTTCCATTACACACAGTGAGCCCCGGCTTTGCATGAATTCGACATACACATGAATCACATTAACGCGAATGTTGAAATCCCGGGCTCCAGCCACCCACTTCCCCCAGCTGGGGGAAACCAGGGGGAAGCCACAGGGCTGCTCCTTTCAGCGCTCTGCTGCTGGCTTCAGCGCTTGCAGCCAGAGGCGGAGCGCTGAAAGGAGCAGCCGTGCGGCTTCCCCCAGCTGCGGGAAGCCTGGGGGATGCCCCTGCTGGGAGCGGGGGAGCCACTCAGCCCCAGGGAGCCAGGAGCCGGGCGCAGCAGCACCTGGTCAGTCTCTTGGTTCGTGCAAGCAGCAGGGAGCTGGGAAACCAGGTGCTGCTGCACCTGCCTCCCTGCTCCCTGGGGCTGAGGGGCTGTCCCCCCACTAGCCTCCCTCCTCCTCCGAGCCCCCGGGAAGCTGGGAGCCAGGCACCGTAGCACCTGCTCAGTTTCCTGGTTGTCAAGCAGGGAGCTGGGAAACAGACCAGGTCTTGCTGTGCCTGGCTTCCAGGGCCTGGAGGATGAGGGAGAGAGGAGGAGAGGGAGGGAGAACCCCTCGGTCCCCAGGGATCTGGGAGCCAGGTGCTGCTGCGTCTGGCTGCAGGTTCCCAGGGGCTGGGAGGAGGAGGGAAGCCCCCGACTTATGCGAAGTTTGAGTTACGTGGGGGCTGCGAGGAAAGCGACCTCCCCGCGTAACTCAGGGTTTCGCTGTCCGGGATTTACAGTTTGGGTCAATGTCTCTTGGGCCCTCATCACAGGCAATGTTTCAGTCTCCTTGCCACCCTGTATTGGTGCAAGCACGGCAGCGCGGGTGGTCACAGCAAGGGGAGGGATTCCTGCCAAGGTGTCTGTAAATCGGAGCCCCTGCCTCCTACGCCCCCTCTAAGCTGTGTGCATGGGCTGCGTGGAGCTGCCGAACAAGCCCGGCACAGGGCGGGAGTGGAGAGTGTGACACCTCTGACCATCAGCCTCAGCATGAAGCTGTCCCTCCCCCAACTGTGGCTGCTCTGTGTTGGAGTCGGGGAGGGGCCTCGCTGAGCCCCCCACCCAGCTGCAGCTGCTCTTTGCTGGCGCCAGAGCTGCTGCTGCTGGGGGACAGGTGTCCTTTTCCTGACCAACACCCAGCCTAGCCTCAGCCTTCCCCGGTTGGGGGACAAGTGCCCATCCCCTGGCTGGGCCTGCTGGAGCTCCAGCAGCTATGGAGAAGCACCTCTCACCTGGCCTCAGTGGTCCTCTTTCCCCAGGGCTGCCTGTGCACCAGACCCCTCATTCCCAGCCACACTCCCAGCCAGAATCCTCGCACCCCAACCATCTATCCCAGCCCTGAGCCCCTACTCTCCAGCCCCATCCCGGACCCCACACCACCAGCTGAAGCCCTCACAGCCTTGCACACCACCCCTCTGCCCCAGACCCCAGCCCCCTCCCACATGCAGAACCCCTTGGCCATGCCACGCTGTGATATAACCTTTGTTATGTGTCCCATGTGTCCAGCCCCACACATCACCCCACACTGCTGCGCATAAGAAAACGTATTCTGCTCGGGAGTGAGGAAAATTGGAGGGACCACTGGCTGCTTCCCACCCACCCCTGAGGTGTGGTTAAGCTAATGAAAACCTGTGCAGTGCTTTAGACCCACAACATACTATACATGTGACTGAGAAGCTCTCTGGGTTAGGGACCATCTCTGTTCTATGGCTGTGCAATGTAGAGCATAGTGGGGATCTGGGCCACGGCTGGGGGGGTCCTGGGTGCTACCGCAGCACAAAGAGATGACAATAAGGTAGTCATGAAGTGAGAATCTGCCTATCAAAATGTTTTAATTCCGTGCCCTAAGCGTGGAAGCTGAGAGAACTTATATGTACACACAGAGACAGCAAGAATTCTGTGACCACCGCTCCCAGGTGATGATAATAGGGAGAATCGCAGAATGTGCAGCCACATGATTTCTCCTAGTGAGACTTTGATGCAATCCTAGGAAGCTCTTGAGCTTCCCTTGTGACTGGTGGGGTGGGATTGGTGCTCAGCGAGGAAATAACATTCTAACTTTAGGAACAGCAGGGTTACAAAACAAAACTCCACTTCCCCTCTCCTGTCGCCATGGTGATTGACACAAGGAACGACTTCTAAACAGTGACATACAGCATCTAGTCAGGCAAACACTGACTGCTTCCCGTCCTGCACTCTCAGGGCTCTGTGACACATTCACAGGCACCTGCATGACTTAGTTGTACGTACGCAGTAGCCTCTTTACTCCGATGTTTCTTACCATAAATAGCCCTTCTCAGAGGTCCAATGGGCACTTAAAAGATGCAGGGTTTGAGTTTTGTGAGGTTGCCTTCGATGTTTTCTAGAATATTTTGGAACAGCTGCTTTGGTAGACGTCCCAGTGCTGAGAAGGCTGTAGGTAGATGATGAAATCTGCTGGGCTTGGAAGCCACAGACAGTTCCAGCTGTGCTGCTGCCACTTCACTGGTAGGAGAAGCATAACCGTAACCCCTGAAAATCAGTATCAAGAGAGGTTGTCTTGCAGTGCTGTGACTTGGTTATTCTACAGTTAAGGAACAAGGTCAGGAGATCTGGGTTCTATTCTCAACCCCACTGGTGACTCTGTGTGACCTCAAAGAACTCCCTTAAAGTCTCTATTTCCTTCTGTCCTGTGGGTTTAATGACACCTCCCCTAACTCCCAGGCCTGAGGTGAGGGTTTATTTACGGAGCATTGCGAGATGCACCTTGCAGCGTACTCAGCATTACAATGAATGGTATTGACCGCTGTGCTGTTGGCTGCTGGTTTTGTTACAGGCTGGTGGTTCTGTCAGTTAAAAAATAAACGTGGCTGGGTCCCAGCCGCTTACGTGGAGCCAATGGATGGTCCAGATGAATCTGAAGAGCAGGAGCCTAACTATGCAGGTAAAAAAACCAAACCCACACCACCAGATCTACATTGGATGTCTACTCCATGGTCTTGTGCAGAATTTCAGAGTAACCCCCGAAGAAACGGAACTGAGAAGATCCATCTCCAATTTTACAGTATGTCAGTATGAGCTGGGTGTGGACGATAAGAACATAGCAGTTCTACAAGAATTCCCATGTGGTGTCACCATCACCAGAATGCTCATGGTGTAGGTACCTCACGAGTGATCTCAGGAGCTCTCAGTGACCTGGGACTCCACAGAAGATGAGGCTCAACTTCTAGGAATTGTTGCATGTTCTGTTCTGTATTTTTGCCAGTGGCTACTAGGACATGGTTGCACGTATATTATACTAATGAATTAGCACATAAACAGGATGTGGTTTGGAGCCTCCAGAAAGGAGGAGGCCAGAGAGGGTCAGTAATGCTGGGGATTTGGTGCTTTTTAGTCCCCAGACTGACTAATACAGGCAGAATTTCTCCTAGTCCTTGCCTGGAATCAGGATCCATAGAAGGGCTTTTTTCCATTGAAAGTTGTAATCTTTTTTTTTTTAAATTAACCCTCAGTGTTCACATCCACAAAGGCACAGCTCACACAACAGGAGGCAAGTTACCCTTGGCTCATACTTCTTTGCACTAATCTCACATTTTGCTGACTTTTGAAAGCTGGTAACAGCTTGAACCAACAGAGCATTTCCTCATTCCTCATTGTGTCCTTGGAGCCTTGAATTACTCGGCTACGATTTAGCATTGCTAAATGCCTCTTGGTGCATCTGTTGACTGCATCTAGGTGAGCTGGAGGTCTTGTCATATTGGCTAAAAACAAGAGAGGTGCCCAGATGCAACCCCAGCTCTTGAACCTCCTTAGACTTTGGGGAAGTCTTGCTCTGAATCCAAACCATGCAGTGTGGGTCTTGTCCGTTGTTTGGGCATTATCGCTGTCATTCCAGAGCCCTGATCCGGGTCACTGAAGAGCTCTTCCTTGCTCGTTAGAACCCAATAGACCCTCTAAGCCTTCTCTGTTTCTTTTGTGCTCAGGGGAGCTCTATATTGTCAGAAAGGGCTACACAGCTGTCGAGGACGATGAGATGACACTGAAAGAAGGCGACACGATAGAGGTTATCCATAAGCTCCTTGATGGCTGGTGGGTTGTCAGGTAAGAGAAATCCAGATCACATCCTGGGGTAAATGGGAGTTGGCTCTTTGGGCCACTAGGGGAGAGGGATAGAGCTGAACCTGGACCTGTCAATCTAGTTACCGGGTGAACTGCAGAGTGGTTATTATAGATCAGGCCAGTAGCATCACCTGTTATTAAGGTGGCTAACAGTTCCCAGTATGTGACCCTGTTTTCAGTTGTTCATAACTTTGCCAGACTTAAAACATTTGGGCCGTGTCTACACTAGCCCCAAACTTTGAAATGGCCATTTGCATGCAAATGGCCATTTCGAAGTTTACTAATGAATCGCTGAAATACATATTCAGCGCCTCATTAGCATGCGGGCAGCCGTGGCACTTCGAAATTGACGCGGCTCGTCCAGACGGGGCTCCTTTTCGAAAGGACCCCACCTACTTCGAAGTCCCCTTATTCCTATGAGCAGATGGGAATAAGGTGACTTCGAAGTAGGCGGGGTCCTTTCGAAAAGGAGCCCCGTCTGGACAAGCTGCGCGGCGGCAAGCTGTGTCAGTTTCAGAGTGCCGCGGCCGCCCACATGTTAATGAGACGCTGAATATGTATTTCAGCGCTTCATTAGTAAACTTCAAAATGGCCATTTGAATGGCCACTTCAAAGTTTTTGGCTAGTGTAGACATAGCCTTGGGCTGAAATATGCCATGCCTGGTGTCTGCCTCAGATGGACTGATTTTTTCAGGGGTGAAGAGGGAATGGGAACTTCACACCAAAAATTCAGCTGTTGCCAAGCATGATGCTGGGAAATAATACATTGACTTCCTCCCTGCCTTCTTTATCAAACTGTTTAAACGACTTTTTCTTTGAAGACGTTTAATGCCTTTATCCTTGGGAGCAAGCCCTTGAGAAATACGTTGCCTTTGTGTCAGGGATGTGCCTTTTCCTATCCCAGGCACTCTCTGGGCCAGGTTATAAGCCTTTCCAAACCTACAGTTGGCCCTTGCTCAGTAGAGACTTGCTCCTGCACAGCTTAAAATCCTGGGAGAGTCTGTTCCCATTGAGTCTCTTTCAGCCTCCTCTCAACGGGACTTTCCTTGAATCTGCAGCTCTGCTGTGGGTTGTGCTAGGGCCAAGCACAGGAAAGGGAGGTAGGGAGGTTGTTTTTCAGGTATGCTCAGTAATCCAAGTAGCGTACAGGAGGAAACTGCCTGAGCTGACTGCGGAGGAGAAAAGAGCCTGTGGGGTGGGAATGAAGAAGTGTGAAGGTCTAGCTCCTCAGGCAGTGCACATCACAACTACGGCTGGTGAGGAGCTAAGGGACAAGGGGAACTGCTGGGTGAGGAGGATGGGACTGTGTGGGAGGTGGACAATAAGCTCTGACCAAAAGGCAGAATTCAGGAGGGACACTGAGCCTATCTGGGCAATGACCCAGCAGCATGAGGTGGGAGACTGGGAGTAAGAGCCAGAGGGGAGAAAAGCCTACAGGAAAATCAGTAATTCTGTCTTCAGAGCAGGGCTTGACGAGTGTGCAGTAAACACGGCCTGATGGTTAGAACAACAAGGAGAAAACACAGTACCAAAAGGCTGCTCGTTCTGGGAGCACTATGCACCCACTGAATGAGACAAGAGGGGACCGGTGGGGAAAACAGGATGTGAGCACATCAACATAGTCTGTATTCGTTGGCATTTGCGAGTCAAGGGAGTCAAATTAAGGCTGCGCAGGCCAACCTCATCCTGGCAGTTCTTAACATTGGAGTGGTTGGCTTTGCAAGCTGAAGAATGTTCTCCTAAGACCTGTCATGTGTGTGTGTGTGTGTGTGTAATTATTTGTGGTATGCCATAGTATTAAAGGTACATTGAAAAGGATTCTAACCAACTGATTGACTGACATTTAGGGCATTGCCTCCTATGTGCCTTTTGCAAGTGTATCACCCAATCCAGAGAGATGTCGTGTGTGTCTGATCAGAGGCCTGTGAATCAGGACCTGCTGAAATTCCCGAATACTGGTTAAACCTCTCTAGTCTGGCACTCTCTGGTCCAGCAACATCATGCCCTAGTTAGTCAGATGACCACTTACCGTGGGTGTGGGCAAGTTTCCTGTGGTCTCACAAAGTTTCTTTACAGCCACCAGTGCTGGCTGTGAGTGTTCTGTGCTGTTATTTAGCTGTAATTCAAGCCTAAATGTTTTTGAAGAGCCCAGCGAGCCGTGGAAGTGTTGATAACGCTGCTGGACAATACTGACCTCCCACAGTTTGGCAAATTCTCTGGTTCAGCACCAGTCAGGTTGTGGGGGCTCTGGACTAGAAAGGTTCAATGTATACCCACTATGATCTAGGGCAAGGCATCTAACTGCTCTGCCTTGGTTCCTTGGTTGTGAAATGGAAAGGGTAAAAGCCACGTCACAGGCATGTTGTGAGGATTATTAATTAGCTCATCATTACAAACAATGAGCATGGAAAGTACCATACAAGTGCCAAGTATTGAAACTCTCTACTATAGGCAGTAGAGGGGGTGGGGTATCTGCTTGCTATAGCAGTCTTGGTGCAGGGCATTTTCTGCTATGGTTAATCAGCTGCTTTGCCCCTCAGTGGTTGTCCAGGAGAGTTTTGCACCTTACTTGGGGCTGCTGAAATAAAACAGATGCTGTAGAACACCACACTGAGCTATGTTTTAAGGGTTTAATGCAACTCCCTTTGAAATTAACGGCCTTTAGATCAGGCCTTCAAAGATATGAGTGATTTTTCAGTGTTGTGACCATTCTCTAGAAGTGACAAACTCTCCAGAGTATCTGCAAGCCAGTTGTGAGATGGAGAAGAGGGGCAGGTGGCTCTGCCAGCTGTTGACACCTCTAGGCCACCCTCCAGAACTGCTAAGCTGCCAGGAGACTAGATTGATAGTTTCTGAGGCCAGAAAGGACCACTCTAGTCTGACTTCATAGAATGCAATGATAAGTCAGACTAGACTGGTCTAGGACAAGGGCCAGACAACTTCCTCCAAGGCATTCCTTGAGCAGGTCTGTTAGAAACACATTTTGTCTCAATTTAAAAATGGCATGGTGGTGGAGAATTCTCCATGATCCTTGGTGAGTTGTTCTCCTGATTTGGGTAGACATGTTGTGCTGACAAAGGAGCTGGGCCTTACCCACAAAAGCTCATTACCTATTCAATAAAATTGTTAAGTCTTTAAGGGTGTACAGGACTGCTTGTTATTTTTGTGAAGCTACAGACTAACACGGCTCCCCCTCTGAGACTAAAGGAGCTGTATGTGTAAGACATGTTGGTTTGTGCCCCAGGAAGGAAGACGTCACTGGGTACTACCCCTCCATGTATCTGCAGAAAGATGGGGAAGAGAACATGCATGTGAAGAATGAGCTGAGAAACAGAGGCGCCCCTCCTCGAAGGTACAGTGGGCAGACAGGGTCGGATTGCTCCATGGTCTGGGACAGCCTGGTCAAATGAACCAGGCTGTGGTTGGGAATACTAATTGTTTGACCTAAAAATGAGGAACTGCCTAAGTGCTACGTGAGTGGGGTGGGGGAGGGAAGAGAGTTGCTAAACAGCTTCTTCCTTCCTTGAAAAGAAAGATAGAGGAACCAATCTTTCAAGATACCTGCTGATAATTGCCATGGACATTACTGGGAGAAGAAGGTGCTGAACTCATTTCAGCACAGACCTACGCAGACTTCACTTGAGTCTCTCTCTCTCTCTCTCTCTCTGTCTCCCTCCTGGGGTTTATTTCTAGGTGTCCTTCTGTCCTTGTTTAATTTTCACATGGGATTCTGTTTACAACCTGGGGTCACTGAGCCTTTGACAAGTGAGCAGAGACGTGACTAAGTGGCGCTGCCAAACTAGCTGATCTTCTGGGTGGAGCTGAGTTAATGGAAGGGATTTTATTCTGAGTCAATAGTAAAGAGGCAATACTGACTCTCTGGTGGAGATGCAGTGACAACGGCTGGAAAGTGCGGAGTTGAAGTGTCCCTTTCGCTTCTTGCGTACTCTCCCAAATCCAGCTTATGATCTGATCCTGAGCTGTTGTGGATTGGCCGAGCCCCATGTAGATGTGGTGATTTACTCCAGCGCTCAGCAACTTTTATCACCTTGTGGCACACTTCAGCACTCATTGTAATTTCACGGCACACCCAATACATATAACCCAATCCACCTCCTCCTCCCCCAGAGCCAGGCACCCCCACCCCCCACTGCTCTAACTCAATGCCCTCCCCCTCCACCAGAGCCAGGCCCCCACTGCCCCACCTCACTTTAACTCAATGCTGCCACCCCAGCGCCACTGCTGCCACCATGCCCTCTTCTCACAGAGTGGTGGGGGCGCACGTGCAGAGCAGCGAACGGCACTCCCGGCTCTGCACGCCGGTTGTGAGGCACTGATTTACACCATCCAAGAAGTGAGACCTTCACACTTCAACTGCAATGCACACGGCAGTACGTACCACATCACTTGGGGCATGCCCTGGTCACTGCACAGAAAGAGAGAGACTCAGAAGGTGTTAGCACGGAGAGATGAACCACAGAAAGCAACAAGTTTGGGTGCCTACCCAGAGTGGACCCAAAGGCTCTGCTCTTCACTTGCATTAGCCACACAGAGTGGCCCGTGTAAGGTACTCATACATCCCAGTGGGAAGCAAATTGCTTCTCCTTAGGGCAGCTCTGAAAAGGGTGTGTGTAACTCACGTCTGGAAATGTTAGGAGTGACTGGGAAGTGCGGTAACGGAGGGTGATGCCTCTGATGCTTAGGTAAAGAGTGTGAAACAGTAGCTGTGCTGCACAGGAGGTACCATCTGCTCGTAGCTGTTTGACACACCCGTTGTGAAAATGAGCTGGTCTTTGTTGAGATCCCAGAAGAGAGGCAAATTCCTGTTCAGAACTCCCCATGGCAGTGTGGCTGGCTTCTCCCAGTGCAGAACAGGGTGCTTTGTGTTCGGTCTATTTTTGCTTTGTACAGCATTTCTCTTGTGTGCGGGAGGCATTGCCCAGGAAACCACATGTTGACCCTGTACTTACAGATACAGTCATGTGGCCTGTTTATAGGGCAGGTCCTGATTCCACTGAAATCTAGGGGCATTTGTGTACTTGTGCACACAAACATGGACACACATGCACACTTGTGCACACTCTCAGGGACACACACTCTTGCACACATGCATAAACTCACACGTGTCCACTTACACATGTGCATGAACACACACACACACACATACAAAATGTGAAATGTTACAAAAGCAAGGAATGTCCTACCTTGGCAGTAGAGTGGCAATAGACCAGAAACCAGGGATATAAATAGGCATATGTAGGGAGGATATAAATAGGCATATGTAAGGGATATAAATAGGCATATGTGTGGCCCAGTGGATGGGGCTTAGAATTGGGAGATACCTGCTTTGTCAGGGGTCTCAAACTCAGGGCCCATAGGCCATCTATAGTCGACCTGCACCAGGTCTGCCCCTCCCTTCCCCCAGAAATCCCTGAGGCCACATCCCTCAGGGGAAGGGATGCAATGGTGGGGAGAGGGTGAGGTGGTGGCAGGAAGGGGTGGAGCTTGGGCATGGTCATGGATACCTCTCCCAGGCCATCAGGACACGTGAGCCAGATTGGGAGAATGTTCCAGTCGTAGATGGCCCACAGGCCCTGAGTTTGAGACTTTTATGCTACATGGGCTGGGGAAAGTAACTGATGCTCACCTTCCTCTGCAATGTACTTTGAGATGGATGGAAGAACTGAGTGAGCACTGCTGTTTGTTTCCTGTGAAGCTAGGGCATAATTACACGTATTTATTCTTGTTTAAAGCATTCATTCATAGCCACGAGCTGCTGCCTGACAGATTTTACAAAACAAATCACATAAGCTGCTCACTGCCACTGACATTATCTCAGGGTCATTTTTCCTGGGATAATCAAAAGCCATTTTAGGCTAAGACCAATGAGAATGCTCTCCCTAGGATGAGGCTCTGCCAGCCCTACAAGAGGAGAGAGTCCAGCCGTGGGGACCTGAAGGTAAGAAAGCACGGAGACTTAAAATGGCAAAGGTTGAAAGATTTGCTTTTTCTGTATGCAGGTCGTCCATCCGAAATTTCAAGAGCATCCACAACCAAAGCCGGAAGCACATCAGCCAGGAGACGTATAGGCGGAACAGCATGAAGTACGTTAAGAGGAAGACCAAGACCAATCTCCTGAATAAGTCCAACGTGATCAGTAAGTTCCAATCTCATGGGACTACTAGACCCTGTATGGCTGGGGGTGAGGACGGTTGTACTCAAGGGCTACGTCTACACGTGCACCCAACTTCGAAATAGCTTATTTCGATGTTGCGACATTGAAATAGGCTATTTCGATGAATAACGTCTACACGTCCTCCAGGGCTGGCAACGTCGATGTTCAACTTCGACGTTGCTCAGCCCAACATCGAAATAGGCACAGCGAGGGAACGTCTACACGCCAAAGTAGCACACATCAAAATAAGGGAGCCAGGCACAGCTGCAGACAGGGTCACGGGGCGGACTCAACAGCAAGTCGCTCCCTTAAAGGGCCCCTCCCAGACACACTTTCATTAAACAGTGCAAGATACACAGAGCCAACAACTAGTTGCAGACCCTGTATATGCAGCACGGACCCCCAGCTGCAGCAGCAGCAGCCAGAAGCCCTGGGCTAAGGGCTGCTGCCCACGGTGACCACAGAGCCCCGCAAGGGCTGGAGAGAGAGTATCTCTCAACCCCCCAGCTGATGGCCGCCATGGAGGACCCCGCTATTTCGATGTTGCGGGACGCGGATCGTCTACACGTCCCTACTTCGATGTTGAACGTCGAAGTAGGGCGCTATTCCCATCCCCTCATGGGGTTAGCGACTTCGACGTCTCGCCGCCTAACGTCGATTTCAACTTCGAAATAGCGCCCAACACGTGTAGACGTGACGGGCGCTATTTCGAAGTTACTGCCGCTACTTCGAAGTAGCGTGCACGTGTAGACGCAGCTAAGGAGACCCTTATGGGCATTAGGCCTCAGAAGTGGTGGACATCACTATGCTTCCTAGTCTACCCACCCCGTCCTTAGGTTTTATGGGGCCCTACAAAGTACTATTAATAGGACGATCATCTCTCCCTGTCCGAAATATGGCTCCTCCAAGCCCCGGGGGAGCCAGGAAGGAGGCAGCAGCTGCTGTCACTCCCCGGGAGTGCCATGGAAGTGGCAGCTGCTGGCAATCCCCCTGCAGCCCTGGGGAAGTGGCACCAACCAGCCCTCCCCCAGAGCCCCAGGGAAGCCACAGCTGCCAGCCTCCCTGGGAGCCCTGCCGAAGTGGCAGCCCCCAGCCCTGGGGAAGCAGCAGCTGCTCACACTTTCCTGAGGCTGGGCAGGGACGGCCTAATACAGGATAATTCATCCCTTTTAAAAAATAAGTTGGGACACTTTTTTGGAATCCCAAATACAAGACCATCCCACCCAATATGGGATGGATGGTCAACCTAACTATTAATCTGGTGCCCTAAGCCTAACGGTGCATGGGAGGGTGAGTGGGATGACAATTCTGTAGAGATGTGATGTTATAATCTTAACCAATACACTAATGTAGTATTTTAAAACAAATTTTAAGCTAAGGTCCTGTAAACTAGCACAGTAGCTATATAAAGTAGCACACTAGCCATAGACTAAGAGGTAGCTTGTTTAGTCTATATTAGTCCTTAAGGTGCTACAGGACTGCTTTTTTGTTTTGTACAGTACATTCAGAAACTCATAATATATATCTGGGGTTGGCTAATGCCTGTTAAGTGGCTTCATTATCACTTGAATGGCTCTTTCGCAGGTTTCACTAATAGGTCTGGCAGACTTTTTCACTTTGGAGTTAACTAGATCAGTGATTCACAACCTTGCACTAGTGCAGACTCCCAATCACCCTCCAAACTGTTTTACTTACTTACTACTACTTAACCCTTGTACTTTACATGGAGCACAGGTCATCTACAAATCTCCTCCACTTCACTCTGTCTTGGGACAAAACTTCTAGCTGGCTCCAGGTGTACCTCTGTTGTTGTCCTTCAATCTCAGTGTACCTTCTCCATGTTGTTCAAGGTCTTCCTCTTTTGCGTTTTCCTTGCGGGTTCCATGTGAGAGCTTGATGGATGATGGTTTTCTGAGAGTGTGGCTTAGCCATCCCCACTTTCTCCTCTTGATTTGAACCTCAAGTGGTTCTTGATCTGCTCAGTTCCAAAGCTCCTCATTGGTGACAAAGTTTTGTCATTTGATGTGAAGGATGTACCTCAGGCAACTGTTTATGAATGTCTGTAGCTTGTGATTTGAAGCCTTTTTAGTACATCAGGTCTTGCATGCATACAAGAGCACACTCTTCACATTTGTGTTGAAGATCTACAGTTTCATCTTCACACATATTGTTTGTGAACTTCATATGGGACAGAGAGTCTTGAATGCAGCTGTTGCTTTCCCTGTCCTGGCACTGATAACCTTATCTGTTTCTCCATCTATGCCTGAATACTCCCCAAGTAGGTAAACTGCTCCACATCTTCCAGGTCACCCCCTCCCAGCGGATGGTGGTGGTGTTGGACTCGTGGATTCTCACTGTCTTGGTCTTTCCCTTGTTAATGCTCAGTCTGGTCACAGAAGCAGTTTTGTCTAGTGTTGTGACCTTTTCTTTCATGCTTTCATGTTGGTGTGAAAGGAGGATGACATCATCAGCAAAATCAATGCCTTCTAGCTGTTTGAAAAATGTCCGTTGAATGCCTTGTTGATGGCCACCTGTTGTCCTGTTCATACTCCAGTCCATTTTGATCAAGAACAGGAAAGGTGACAATAGGCACCCTTGCTGCACTCCTGAGAGTATACTGAAGGATCTTGTCAAGACACAATTGTGAACAATGTGTCGTGCTGAGGGTTCGTACGTAGAAAGAATCAAATTAATAATTTTGAATGCGCTGCCAGGGTGTTGCAGCAGTATCCACAAAGTGTCTATCAATGCTGTCAAAGGCTTTTTTAAAGTCTGTGAAGGTTATGTACATGGAGGAGTTCCACTCAAGTGTCTGTTCTAGGACCACTCTGAGAGTTGCTATTTGGTCAGTACAGGATCTCTCGCTTCAGAAGATGGCCTGTTCCTCCCTGAGCCATCTACTGATTTCTGTCTTCATTCTCTCCAAGAGAATCCTATTGAACAATTTTCCTGGAATAGACCTCAAACCATTCACAGACCCCCAATCACCTGCCCCCAAACTGTTCATGGACTTCAATCAAAGCCAATTCTTCCTGCTATGTACACTTTAGTCAATGAAAAAAAAAGGAAACTACAACATAGTTTTTCAGACAGCACTTAATAATATTACTGGAAGATATTTAATTTAAAAATAATAATTGACTGTCTCTTTGTCATTTATTTAAAACTTAATTTCTATGATCATTTTTATTTATCTTTTTACTTTTTCATGGACCTCTTGTAATACCCTTGCAGACCCCTGGGGTTCATGGACCACAGGTTGGGAACCACTGAACTAGATCCTTTCCAAAGGAAGCAGAGCCACAGAACAGGGATAGGACGAGACAGTTGGGTGGACATTAACACTCAGTGATGCCCAAGATTTTTAATGTCCTACACAGCTGCGTATTCTGCATATGGGTAATGATGGCCCTGTGCCCACTGCATGGCAAGTCCTTGTACCTTGCTGAAGTTGCTCAGGGGTGTTTGTGGCAGTGGGGGAGGCCATACGCTGGAGCTAATGAAGGCCACTTGCTCTAATTCTGAGCTGCAGACAGCACTTCTACTGCAGTGTCAGGCAGCTGGGTCAATCACGATGGTAAGAAATGGCCAAGAGTCAGCTTTTCAAGTTGCCGAGGATGTGCACCTTCCCTTGCCTTCACCCATGGCTCGGTGTGCTGAGCACAGACAAGAATCAGGATACAACGCAGTTGGGTTTATTCTACTTAGCACAGTGCAGGCTGAGGGAGAGCGGTTAGAGAAACTGTTGTGAAACGGGCTGATAAGGCTGATGGTGGTTAGTTGCTCATAATTCTGACAAAGCTATCTTCTACAAGCAGCAGATAGGGAAGCGGGTTTCATACGAAGAGTTAGACATACATGAAAAAGTGAAAGGGAAGGGAAGAGTGCAGCTGGAATGAGGTCAAGAGATGAGTAGGTTTGTTTCTGGAGAAGCAGGGCACTGAGGGTAAGAAAAACCATGGAAGGGGAATCAAGGCAGGCCCTATAATTCCAGGTATGAACCTCCAAAGGGCTGAAAAGAGTTATTTCTGATTTCTGAAATGTCTTAAATGTCTACAGATAATGGGAGGTGATGTACTGCAAGCCAAGTGATGCATTTCTGGTGAATGGGAAGCTGTACAATGGTGCTGGAGCAACACAGCTGGTTACAAAGCAAACTGAGTTAGCCAGATATAGGCCCACACCAAACCTCTGGATCCAGGCTTCACCAGCCTAGAGTTTAAGGCTAGAATGGATCACCAGATCATCCCATCTGTCCTGTTACAGGCCACATGCACTCAGTACACAACAGCGGAAATTAAACCAAAGTGTTACAGCCTTCAAGGGACAAGACTATCTATGTGCCACAGAAAAAGAACAGGAGGGATCCAGGTGCACCAGTGCCTGTGCCCCTGGCAGTGAAAAGGGAATGATTGTGATATACCCAAATGCATGCCACAAGCAATCCATACCCACATGGCAGAGGCAGGTGAACTCCCCCGAAGGTCGCTGCCAATCTGATCTGGGGAAAATTACTTCCCAAACTCCCATCCAGGGACCAGCTAAATCAGGAGTCAGCAACCCCCAGCACAGGTGCCGAGAGAGGTGCATGAGCTGATTTTCTTCGGCACAAGAGATAACAGCTCAGTGCAACCTCTCCTCCCCTGTTCAGCCTCTGGATTAGCAAAAGACCAGCTAATCCTACCAGCCACCACCTAAACATTAAAGCTCTGCATCTTTATTTATGAAGCTTTAAGCAAGTGCCCATTACTGTTGGGCAAAACGCACAAGCATGAATGTGACTGTAAGCACTTGCTTAGTGTCCACCAAACTTGATAGCAGATACTTAAAGTTAAGTATAGCAAGCAGTTTTGTAGCACCTTACAGACTAACAAATTTTATTAGGTCATGAGCTTTTGAGGGTAAACCTCAGTTCCTCAGATGAATGGAGTAGAAAAATAAAATCCAGAGTTTATATAGTGCCGGGGGATGGGGTTGGGGGGAAGAGGGGTAGTAAAAAAGGTTACCTGTCACTAGTAGGAACAGTTAATGAAGTAAATTACAGTTGATTGAGCACTTATACTGGGATCAAAATTCAATGGGCGTACGCTACCTAAATCACTTGGCCCCTTCTGACAGTCCCAGTCAATTACACACAGATAATTGAAGTGGGCCTGACATGGAACTTTCACACATTTTTATGTCTTGTTTGTAGGAGAGAAAACTGAAATAGAAGAAAACAAATCGAAGGCCCAGCCTGCCATTCCGCCGCGCCCTAGTAAGGACCTGATCATGAATCGCTGTACTGAGAGCACAAAGAGCAAGATCAAATGATTCCACTGGACTAAAACTAAAGCTGATGCTTCTTCTCTGCCAGGACTCTGTAGCCAGACTGGATAGTCCTGGTGAATTTTGGCATGTCTAAAAGTGCAGCTGTCCTCATGGAGGTTCTCAGAGCTCTAGGCGAACACACTTCAGTTAAGGTCCCTGCAATTGATCTCAACAAATCTAAATCATTCTACACTTGATGGGCCAACTCTACTCCCCATTTATACTTGTGCAACCTGTGAGTATGAGGTTGTACTAGTTCGCTTGAGCAGAGAATTTGGCAAGATAGTCTCAGTAATCAATCGCACTTCTTGTAAAGTTTACCATGAATTGCTACACATCATACAGTTGATAGAGGCACTCTGGATGTTGAGTAACTTTAAGGGTAGATGAAGGTGCTCAACATTTCATTGCAGCCAGCCATAAGAAAGATTCTTAATTGACTCTTTTTCCACCATTTGTACTCTGAACCTTGATGATATGGTCTGCACTCACTAGCTTGCTTTGTAATATAGCTGTTTTTGGTGACTCATTGGAAGAGAAAGACATGTAAAGTTAATACATAGATCTCTTTTAATCCTGTCCTAGCTAAATATGTCTATGGTTTGCAAATGCATTTTATATGGGTAATATTTTCATATTGGCTAAATGATTAATAAACTTATCAGAGAAAAGAGTTGCTGAATTGCAGCCTGTCTCCTTCAGCCAAGAAACGCTACATGTTCAACAAAAGTTGCATTGCCTGTTGCAAGAGTTGCTGAAGAAAGGAAATCCTGAAAGACCTTCCTCAACTGGCAGTGACTGTTGCACTGTGTGTTTATTGAGGGCTTCTTGCAAAAGATATTATCTAAGAGGAAATTGACTCTGATGGTCAACAATAGCAGCCATCAGAACAAAAAGCAGTCAGTCAAGTAGCACTTTAAAGACTAGCAAAATGGTTTATTAGGTGAGCTTTCGTGGGACAGACCCACTTCTTCAGACCACAGCCAGACCAGAACAGACTCAATATTAAAGGCACAGAGAACCAAAAACAGTGAGCAAGGAGGACAGATCAGAAAAAGATAATCAAGGTGAGCAAATCGGAGAGTGGAGGGGTGGGGGGGAAGATCAAGAATTAGATTGAGTTAAGTTTGCAGACGAGCCCCTATAGTGGCTCAGAAAGTTCACATCCCGATTTAAACCATGTGTTAACTGACATTTATATTCAAATTCGGCACATTAACACATGGTTTAAATCGGGATGTGAACTTTCTGAGTCACTATAGGGGCTCGTCTGCAAACTTAACTCAATCTAATTCTTGACCTTCCCCACCACCCCTCCACTCTCCGATTTGCTCCCCTTGATTATCTTTTTCTGATCTGTCCTCCTTGCTTACTGTTTTTGGTTCTCTGTGTCTTAAATATTGAGTCTGTTCTGGTCTGGATATGGTCTGAAGAAGAGGGTCTGTCCCACGAAAGCTCACCTAATAAACCATTTTGCTAGTCTTTAATGTGCTACTTGACTGCTTTTTGTTTTGATAGTGTGTAGACTAGCACGGCTTCCTCTCTGTTACCAATAGCAGTCCATGGTTGCAATTGTGACATAACTTTTGCAAAGTGCCCAAAGGCTGCTAAGGTCTAACAAAATTTGACTCACTTCTGCCTTCTGGTGGGAATAGAAAGATATAGAGAATTTTTATTATTTGTGTCTTATGTTTAAAAACAGAGTGTGAGCCCCCTGGAAATCACCAGATTGCCTTAAAATTCATGAGATTTTTATTATGCAAAGCTGGGATTCTTTAAGTTTGCCACCTTCTTTCTACGGCATTGACTTTTCAAGCTTTTGTTTGCAGCCCTGAAGGCAAGAAACTTATTCTGCTTTTTTAAAAGGAAATCAGAGATTCTCATGCAAGCATATGATTGCAGGAGCTGCAGCTTTGAGGAAAAATACCACAGGTTGTGAGACTTGTGACAAACTGGTGAGCATTGGCAAAACTGCATACTAGCACCTCCAGTGGAGGATGGGGAAGCTAATGGGTCAGATGTGTTTTATGCATATAACAGAAAGGCAGCACCTGCCCTGTTGAGGTTACAGTGTAAGTATGTACATCCTTCCCAGGTGGTGCCTGAGAGTGAGTCAGTGGGATCTTTCCAAGTATTTTCCGTATGTATTCAGTGGTTTTTCTTCTACATTAAAGCATTTTTGAGGTTTTACCTTCATTGGTTCCTCTCCACTTCGATTCCCCTTAGCCGCACCTACACGTGCACGCTACTTCGAAGTAGCGGTGCAAACTTTGAAATAGCGCCTGTCACGGGTACATGTGTTGGGCACTATTTTGAAGTTAACTTCGACGTTAGGCGGCAAGACGTCGAAGTCGCTAACCCCATGAGGGGATGGGAATAGTGCCCTACTTCGACGTTGAACGTCGAAGTAGGGAATGTGTAGACGATCCGTGTCCCGCAACATCGAAATAGCGGGGTCCTCCATGGCAGCCATCAGCTGAGGGGTTGAGAGACGCTCTGTCTCCAGCCCCTGCGGGGCTCTCTGGTCACCGTGTGCAGCAGCCCTTAGCCCAGGGCTTCTGGCTGCTGCTGCTGCAGCTGGGGATCCATGCTGCATGCACAGGGTCTGCAACTAGTTGTCGGCTCTGTGTATCTTGTGCTGTTTAGTGCAAGTGTGTCTGGGAGGGGCCCTTTAAGGGAGCAGCTTGCTGTTGAGTCTGCCCTGTGACCCTGTCTGCAGCTGTTCCTGGCACCCTTATTTCAATGTGTGCTACTTTGGCGTATAGATGTTCCCTCGCAGCGCCTCTTTCAATGTGGTGCTGCCCAACGTCGACGTTGAACGTCGACGTTGCCAGCCCTGGAGGACGTGTAGACACTATTCATCGAAATAGCTTATTTCGATGTCGCTAAGCTATTTCGATGTAGCGTGCACGTGTAGACGTAGCCCTTCTGAGCTGCTGTGGCATCAGAGGCCAGGAGAGAGATGGGCCAGAATGGGACAAGGGAAAAGCTCAGGGGAGTGGCTCTGTTTGGGGACCAGAGCAGCAATGGATGCAGACACGTCACAGCCCATGTGTGTTATCATTAAGTGAAGAGGTGCAGGACAGAGGGGTAGAAAATGGGACATGAGTTGCAGTGTGAGACAGAGGCTGGTCTCTTCAGGGGGCACAGGTTGCAGCTGGTAACAGCTGTCCATTCCTGATGCAGTAGGCCTGGCTCCCACCAGGGTAGGCGCTGCCAGCTGGGGCTATGTCACAGTGCCACAGAAAAAGAGCAAGTCAGTGGGATCTGTCCAAGTATTTTCAGTCTGTACTCAGTGTTTTTCTTGTACATTAAAGCATTTTTGAGGTTACCTCTAATCACTTCTATCCAGGTGCAGAATAATTTTTATGTGCACCAAGGAATGTGCAAATAAATGTGCACCACCAAGAGACATACAAACCTCACTGTAGGTGCTCTGCTTGTCAGCTGGGCAGCATCTGAACTTCTGCTGCACACCCTACACGGACCACTAGCCAGCACCACCACAGCCTGGAACCAGGGCGTGGCGGGATCAGGTCCCCGCACCAAGCATTTTGGCGCTGTAGGCCCCACCCTAATGTAGGCATCGCCCCTTTAAATGACAGACCTCGCGAGATGCAGCAATGCTCGAACGGGCCGCCGAGCGTGACTCGGCTGTCACAGGCACCACCCACTCTGGGTCACGTGACCCTCACGTGGCTTCGCGCACAGACGTCGAAAGTGTCTCACCCTGTGGCCGCGGGAGGCCTGAGGTGAAAGGTCGCCAAGATGGCGGCTCCCGTGGTCAGGCGCTGTGGCTATCGGGCCGCGACGGACCTTGCCGGCCTTGGAGGTAGCGGGCCAGGCTCTGCTGGCACCGTGGTGGAGAGCCGGGGCTGGCAGAGGCGCCTGGGCTCCCAGCGGGAGCTGCCGAGGCGGGGAAATCACGGCGGGCTGGGGGGCTCCCATGCGCAGCTATCGGTATTGGGCCCCCGGGGGAGGTCACGGGGGTTCCTGGTGGCCCAGAAAGGGCTGCACTTGCTGCCGCCCCAGAGGCAATTATTGGGGCCCTTGGTAATTTCACAGGGGCTGCCACCCTGTCGGGGGCTGTATGTGCTGAGCCCCCAGGGGAGGGGAGGGGGATCCCGCGTAGGTCAGAGGGAGCAGCGGAGGTTAGAGGGGGCCCTGGTGACGTTGCAGGGGCTATCCCAGCTGGAGCTGCCGCTGCAGGGTCTCTCCAGGGGCTTTGCCAAAGCAGCCAGGCCCAGGAGCACCAGGGAACTGAGAGAAGCTGACGACTCTGCCCCAGTTTTTCAGTATGTGGGGGAGCGGGCCACGCGGAAGGAGCGGGTGTTTGTCTGGGGTTTCTGTCATGCGGGGGCGCTGGGGATCCCCAGCTTTGTTAAGCCCGACGCAGGCTGGAAAAAGCCACGGAGGATACAGCCAACACCCTACCGTCTGGAAACAGCTGAGAAGGTGAGTGGAAAGAGCTGGGAGATGGGTCTATGTCCACAGGTTCTGATCCTGTCTTTCCCTGTGGTCAGAGGTGTTTGGTTCTGCTCGTTAGAGAGAAAGGGATCAGTTGCAAAATTAGCCCCTATACTTTCCCAAAGCTTTAGCGTAATAGCTTTGCTTTGGCCTTTCTCTGGTTTTTTTTCTGCCTCCTGGGGGCTTTATTTTAAAAGATACAGGTTGAATCCCTCTAGTCTGGTGTGCTCGTGTCCTGCAACATCTATAATCTGGCATGATTTTAGTTAGCCGGGTGACAGTTTATCATGGGTGTGGCCAGGCTTCTTGTGGTCCCATAAAGTTTCTTTACAGCCGCCAGTCCTGGTTTTCCATGTTCTGTGCTGTTGTTTAGCTGTAATTTACCCCTAAAGGTGTTCTAACAGCTCACAAAGTGGCAGAAGCATTGGTAATAGTGACCTCCTGTGGTCTGGCAAATTGTCTGGCTCTGCACTGGTCATGTCCCAAAGGTGTCAGACTAGAGAGATTCAACCAGTGTTTAATTTTTTTTCTCTAGCAATGAGTATTTTTTCTGTGTTTTAATGAGACACTTAATCTCTAATGATTTCAAACGACTGACAAATGCTAACTCAGGTGTAACAGGACTGTCACTCACTATGAGTGAAAGCAATAACAAGGTATGAGATTTTAAATGTTATTTTGAAAAATGTAAGGTAAAATTCATTAAAAGGTAATTTTAAAAACTTCCTTAAAATGCTAAAATCAGTGGATATGTATCAATGAATAAGATTTAGTAGTCTGTGTTCTAAAATATGAAGCTTTTGGGAATTAATTTAACAGCTTTACCTTGATTCCATTGCTGTCATTGTAACTGAGTCTGTAGTTAAAAAAAGTTGGTATCTTGATTAATTATAGTTCGTTATTGTTTGAATATTGTTCTGGACCTGTGTGTGCACACAGGATGGTACTTGCCCCATGGACCTTGTACATTGTCTAGAGCAGGGATGGGGAGCCTTATTTGGATTGGGGGGGGTCACTTACTTACAGAAAAATCAGTTGGTTCGGGAGTCGCACAAGTGAGAGGTGCCAAAAAGAAAATCTCACTGCTCTCTCTCACATGGCCCTTGACTGAGGGCTTGTGTGTAATTGCAGGAAGACTGACGTGGTGAGGGCAATCTTTCAGAGTTCAATTTCTCACATCTGGTAAAGAAGGCGAAATTGATCTCTCTGGGGTCTGCAGTCAACTCCCTCTACTCCTGCTCTCCTGAGGCATAAGGGAGGTCAACGGGACAAAGGCTCCTGTTGACCTCTCTCAGTGAGAACACACCTTACAGTTGACTGCAGATACATCAATTATAGCCAAGCAGTTGCCATAGCGAGAACTGTGTAAGGTCCAGTGTACACCAAGCCTTGGACACCACCATTAGGTCAAGACCTTAGGTTCACCGCCCCTAATTTACAATGAAAGCATGGCATATAATATAATTTCAAAGACATAACAAATGGGGGGGAAATTGCAGTGCTAGGGAATTCACTGTCTTCCTTAATTACTGTTCAGAAGAAAAGTATCCCCAGAGACAGTTGCCTTTTTTGTACATTTGCAGTTTGAGGAAATTAAAAACCCCTCTGCAATTCATTTGTTTACTTTGGCCTAATGCTTGGTCGCTTTCACTATATCCAAGATGAACTGAAATTTAGGTAAATATTTTTATGTAAATTATGTTTGGGTATTATTTTTTTTCTTAAAAATACCCAACAATTTACTAATTTTCAAAATAACCTGTTCATTTCTTCTATTCAGATTGTATTTAAGTGGAAAAGATTTGCTCTTCTGTGTTCTGCTTCTTGTTCTCCTAACTCACAAAACCATCACACATTTTTGCACGGCTAACATGCTCCATCAAGTCTTCCAGGACTGGAATGCAGGGGTTGCTGTATTTGTGAATTTAGATGTATTGCTTGAGCTCTGCAGTCTATTGAGATGAACAGCTTTTTTGGTCTTAAATCTCGCCAGGGCTGTCCAGTGTCTGGCACTAGTCACTGCTCCCTGGATTGTTAAACATGCACCTGAGTACTGTGTCTATGCAGTACTGTTACAGAAACATAAGAAAAGAACAGTTCAGTTTAGTGTTACGTTTCACCCTGGACTTTATTCAGGAAAGAAGCAAGTAGAATTGGGACAGCAGTTCACAGTTTCTGTCTGTAGTCTGCATTACTTTGGAATTGTCTCATACAGGTACAGACATGGGAAATTTTGCTATGTCATTATCGGTGCTGCTTAGATCATGAGTAACCTATCGCTGTCACAGTGGCAGAAATACAGTGGTGCGGCAGTGCCACAGTAAAATTGTAGTGTAGATAGAAGGGTTTTCCACTCATCAGTGCAGTTAATCCATCTCTTGAGAAGATAAAAGCTAAAGTGATGGAAGAATGCTCTTGTTGATCTAGCTGTGTCTACACCAGGGGTATACAAAATATGGACCATGGGCAAGCCCACTAAATCCAGCCTGCCACTGTCCTGTGGCCCAGGGGGACCCTTGGGCAGGCTCTCTGCCTACTGTGTCCCAGCACACCTGTGAAAGTGGCTGGCTGCAGGGGCCATGTACGTCTCTCTGCACTGTGTGCCCCAGGGGGAAGTCACTTTCCACATTGTCAACACCCCCAGCAAAATCTTACAAATCCTATTGGCCAGTTCCCAGACAATGGGAGCCTCCTGGGCCATGCTTGCAGCGTGGGCAGGGCACACAACCCCCTCCCCAGCTGAAGGAGTGCACTGTGTGCAGAGATGTACATGGTCCCTGCAGCCCGCTGCTATGCACAGCATGCAGGAGTGTAGGAGGAAGGGAGTCTGCTTGAGGGTCTTGCGAGAGTACTGGCTAGGAGCCGCCTAAGGTAAGCACCTCCCATTTAGTCTGCACCTGGCAACGCACCCCATTTTGAATCTGACCTCTCCTACAGCTTTGTTGCCAACCAAACCCTCTGAACTCTTGCTCCTACACCCATATCCCCTCGCAGACCCTGCAACTCAATCCCTTCTTCCAGGTCACAGCCCCCTGCTGCCCTGGATCTTAACCCAAACACCTGTCCTCCTGGTCCTGCACTCCTGCCCTGGTCACAATATCCTCCCAAGCACCTCCACCCCTTCCAAAACTCCTTCGCCAGATCGGAATACTGTCTTGCACTCATACCCCTCTTCCAGACACTGCATCCCCTCCTGGATCCCAATCCCCTGCCTGAAGTCAAAACCCTTTCCTTCACCCAAACTCCCTCCCAGGCCCGACAGCCCATCCTGCTCCCCACTAAACTATCCCCAAGTTCCCTTCTAAACCCAACCTCCAACCCAAACCCCCACATCTCCTCCATTAGTATGGAAGTGTGGCCCTTGACCAATTTCCAAATTCTGGGCATGATCCCTACTCCCATCAAAAATTATTGCACACCCTAGTCTATACAGTGAATTAAGTCACCCTAACTACAGTGATCACAGTGTGACATTTCGTGGCCCAGTGTGGCATAGCTAGGGTGATCTGATGTTTAAGTTTTGATCAGGCCTGTTGTTTTTTTAAAAATATGTAGTGCTTTTTGAACTGGTTGCTAAAAAGTACAACTTTTTAGAATCTTGTGTAGAGTTGTTTGCACTTTATTTTTAAATCATAAGAGCATAAGGCATATTGATGACCTGCTTGTAAGGGTTGCAGCCAGACTCTTCTGCCATGAATTGGGGGCAGTGGTTTAAATAAACATGATTCTGAGTTGTTAAAATCAAATAAGCTTCAAATTCTCAAAACAGATTTATAACTCAGTTTTTTGCCTTTCTTAGATATCCTCTGCAGCCTGTGGCTATGGCTTCACACTAATATCCTCAAAAACCACTGACATTACCAAAGTCTGGGGCATGGGGCTGAACAAGGATTCTCAGCTTGGCTTTCAGAGGAGCAGAAAGAATCCAAGTAAGTATCTCAGCTCTTGTAGGGATTTGAGAGGTAATAAATACGCTATTGGAAAACATTAGAGATGTTTCTAGAAGCCTAAATCCCAAGGGACTTGGCTAGACTGTGAAGACAGACTGTCCTAGGCATTTCATAAGGGCAGAGAGCCAGTATGGGTAAGGATGGATAAGAGACTCTGGTAGAGGCTGAGAAGATTTCTGAGAATTCTGTCCATCGAGTGATTTTATAAATGTACTTACTATTTGTAGTGTACTAGCTTAGACTCATTTTGGGCATTAAGGGTGTGTCTAGACAGCAAAGTTATTTTGAAATAATGTCCGCTGTTCCAAAATAACTTTGATCATCTGCACAGCAATATCCTTATTTGGGGGATGCCAAGGAGCTGCGCTTGGCTCACTGTGAGAGCCAGGTAACTGACCATCCCTGGTCAGTGCTGGTCAATTCCCTGTCTCCTGTGAGCCCTGGGGAGCTGGAGCCTGGCTCCCAGCTCCTCACCACTCAAGGGAGATGGATTCCTCAAGTTACACAGAAATTCAACTTGCATGGAGGTTGGCAAGAATGCAACTTCCGTGTAAGTCGGGCGTCTACTGTAATCTTTTTTGAAGGTTTGCTGATTATATTTGCATGTACTATTTAAGATATCAGTATACATGGATTTATATAGAGGTAATATGATATATTGTATCATCTTATCTATTCCTTTCTTAATAATGCCCAACATTCTGTTCATTTTTTTGACTACTGCTGCTTGAGTGGATGTTTTAGGCACTGTCCAATATGAGTACAAATTCCTTCTTGAGTGGTAATAGCTAATTTAGATCCCCTTCTTTTATATGAATAGTTGAGATTGTTTTTCAGTGCTCATTATTTTGTGTTTATGAAAATTGAATTTCATCTGTGATTTTTGTTGTCTAGTCAACCAGTTTGGTGACTACAGTTCCAGTATTCACTAAACAATAGTAGCATTGCTCTGGTAGCAGGTTTGTCTAGACCATGCATTTTGCCAGCAAAGTTATGCTGACATGGGCGCGCATATATAAAACCAGGACACAATCACCAGATAGGTTCTCACTTTGATTTCACCAATCACTTGACAAATATAAACTCCTTAGGTCGTATAACGGCCTTAACATGGAGTCACAGACAATCCCCATGGTACTCTGATCTGTCTTGCCACCCACATGAACGTGTCTTGGTGATTGAAGGTCTCTTAAAGCCAGGGACACAGCAATATTCAGGTTACTCCTAGTCCCAAAAGATCAGTTGCTTTTCCCAGTCACCTCAATGGTGAATCTCCCACTAATGACAACACTTGTAGCCATGCCTATATAAACTGTTAAGATGTATTAAATAGGAAATAAATTCTTTATAATGTTAAAGCAGGTGAGCACAATCATTTGTAAGTGTAATAGTCAACATATCCAAAGGTAGTTGATATGTCTACAATAAACAAGGTCTGTATGTCCTTAAGACCTAACCCAGGCTAAACAGTTTGGTTCTTTTGCTTATGCCTAGGACACTTGTCCTCCCATGCTAGTCAAAGCAATATAGAGATACCTAGTTTGTTTTGGTTTGGGGTGTTCATCCCCTCCTGCCACGTGCTCTGAGATGCAAACGCAGCTGGCTGGTAGAGTTCACTTGCATGCATGATCTTCATGGTGGGAAAGCAGAACAGTCTTTTGTGTTCTTTAGCATCCCACAGTAGTCTAGTGTTAATAGACCTTTCCTATTGGGAAAGATGTAACATCTTGTGTTGCGGATCAGCATGTCATACTAATTAATGTTTTTCTTCTGTTTGGTGACTTACATGTAGTCACAAGTTGAGTACAACTGCTGAAATATTACCATACAAGATGGGGTAAAGATGTAAGTTAGCTTAATGCGTGCTGCAACTGACAACCATTCTATAAGCTTAAACTCTAAACACATTCTTATAATACCACAGGTTGAACCGCTCTAATCTGGAGCACTCTTGTCGGGCAAACTCCATGATACAGCATGATTTTAGTTAGCTGGACGATGACCACTGATCATGGGTGTGGGCAAGTTTCCCATGGTCCCATAAAGTTTGTTTGCAGCCACCAGTCTTGGCTCTCAGTGTTCTGTGCTGTTGTTTAGCTGTAATATATCCCTAAATGTCTTCTAAAAGCCCAGTAAGCAGTGGAAGTGTTGGTAATGTACTAGAAAATATTGACCTCTCGTCCAGCACTGGTAAGGTCCTGAGGGCACTGAACAAGAGAGGTTCAATGTGCAATACCACAGGTGAGTCAGCCTTATTTCAGACACATTGACTTCAGCATTTAATTGAGACATGGGGATTTCCGCACGATCTGGCACCTGCAACCTGCACCAGCATCATGACATTGAATATGGAATGTGATTTTTTTTTTTTTTTTTTTTTTTTTTTTTTTTTTTGGTGTTCTTTTACAAATTTCTGGCTAATCTGCCTAGCTTTGTAGTGTTGTTTAAGTCTCAGAAGTCCTCCATGATGTCAGTAACAGTCTGGTGTGCAGATGTGGCTGCATTAGAGACCAACTGAATGGCTGTCCTTTCCCTGTGAAACCTGCCTCCCTGTAGGAAGTCCCCTGTATTGCATTTTCTGTTGTTGGCAAGTTTCTGCCAGTCACTACAAGCTAGATTGATACAGTAAAAGCCATGTTAATCTGCACGTTCTGTTAACCAGCTGCAGCAGTGCTGGCTGCTGTGGGGCTGTCTCGAATATCTGGTCAGTTTTATTGTCCAGGATGCCAGATGATAAAAAGCTTCTACTTTACATGACAAAAAGGGTATCTTGGTGCATGAGAACTTGTTCAATCAGTGGGATGACTTGTGGCATAAGGTAGTTCTCACTGTGTGTAGCAATATTGCAGTCTGATCTGAAGGGAGCCATTTTCCCTGCAGACATTTGTAATATCTTTTAATCTCGTTAACCTTTTGTCTAGAACTAATTATATTCTTTCCTTGTTGGCCTTAACTGATTGTACATTCTCTTGAGTCATCAGATCTTCTTTCAGTTTGAGTACAATATTTTTTTAAAATAATCCTTAGCTCTTTGATCCATTGTGAAGCCACATTTTCTGCTGCTTGTTCCTGGCATTCCGTTTTCTGAGAAGAATTTTAATTTTGTGGGCTGTAAGTATGGTGTCATGAGGTTCCATGTTGACTTTGAGTAATTCCTTCCATTGTACCTGAATCACACAGCCCCCAGTTCAGCAGAGTAGTTAAGCATGTGTTTAACTTCAAGCTCATCAGTAATCCATCCAACATGTGTAATTGCTCTACAGAATTGAAATTTCCTAATTCCCTGAATTTGGTCACTTGAAATCTAATGCCACTCAACTTCTACATTCTGTGAATTACTTGCTATGCAGAAACCAGTGCCTGTTGTTTTCAAGCCTTCCCTGTTCGCACTTAGTGTGGGAGAGATTCACAGTACCAGTTGATTCTGTTTAGGATCTTTGCTTTCTGGATCATAAATTGGCTTTTAGATAACACAAGAACCTGTTTGGCAATGTGCATTTATTAATATTTGCCAGCAAATGCACACTAAATTCATTTTATAGAAGTTATTAATTTCTGATGTGCTTGTTCCTTCTTAAAGCTAAAGGCTATGAGTATGTCTTGGAACCATCTCCCATTCCATTACCACTGGACGCTCCTCAGAAGACTCGGATCTTGCAGGTGTCTTGTGGGAGAGCTCATTCCCTGATCCTGACAGACAATGAAGGAGGTACAATATCACTAATAGTGGTGGCAAGGGACAACAGTAAGATTGTTCAAGACTTATTTTTCTTTCCTTAGAAGCTGAAGCCAAACCTCACTGTGTAAGTATTGCACTTAAACAGTATTGTTCAGTGGAGGTAAAGCTCCAAGCTTAAATCTTTCGCATTGTGCATTCCATCTCGAACAAGCTGTAGATGGTTTTGTGCTGCATGTATTGGAAAATAAAGTTTGTCTAGCTCTGAGGCTTATTGAGTGTAGGGTATTTGTTTTTCCCAGCTGGATGTATCTATATGGAAGAGCCCCTATGTTGACTGGCTCTCAACTGCCTCAAAAATTCTTTAGTACACCAATTTCAGCACAATATTTAGCATCCCAGTGCAGTTGTTGCTCACTGGGAGCGTTGATTGCTTGGTTTAGTGCGTCTGTGGAAATGCTGGTCTTATTTCTAAGTCTCCTTGGCAACAGTGGAATGAGAGAGTCAATTATGGAGGAAGGGTCAATAGCCTCCAGGTACTAAAACAGATCGTATGAACATTATTACCTAGGCACTGTTGCCTGAAATGTCTTGAATCTCTCATATTTTGGTGAACCCCTATGAGAAGGTTTAGGATCATCTTGTGAATGCTTGAGAACTAAGCATTTTGGGTGTATGTTTGGCTTACACTGGCTGTGTTGCAGTTAGGAGTCAACATCTGTGAGAGAAGAAAAAAATGCATGATACTAGCTCAAATGATTGAATGGCCATCACATGCATGCAATTATTGTTTTTCTAGTGTTTAGCATGGGCAACAATTCCTATGGGCAGTGTGGCCGAAAAGTTACAAAAGGTGAAATATACAGGTGAGATGAAATTCATACCCTTCATTTTTGCATAATAGAATTTTTCCTATAATTTTCATTTGGTGCTGGGGGAAACATGACGTAAAAGGACACTGCTCAAAATAAATGGGTCCAAAAACTAACTGTTCGTACCTGGGAAATATAACCCTTCACTGGTACTGTGTGTTAAAAAAAAACAAACAAACAAACAAAAAAAAAAAAAACCTCCAAGGTACTAATCACTGTGGGGTAACCACGTTTGTGAGATATAAAAAAAGGCATAAGCAACTGACTTTATATTTCACAGGCATTAGCAAGAAAATAGGAAATTACTTGAATTGTGCAAGACCATTGTGATCTGCAGTCAGTTTTCACCCTTTAGCTTCCCAGATGGTCATGATGCAGAGGTGTGTCATTCTGTATACGTAATCAAAGTGGTAGAAACATCACTTGATCCTGAAGAATGTCCTTTTATGGCACAGCCTGACACTGCAGCTGGTGAAGGAGCAATAGGCACTTATGTGGAGCTCTAAAGCTGTGAAACATGCCATGCAGACAATAATTCTCCAAATACCCTATGAGGAGGAGGCAGTGTTGTTGTCCCATTGTATGTAGACAGGGAGACAGAGCTAATTACCCATGATCATAGATGCCAGGGGAGAGCATGGACTGGAACTCAGCAGCCGCTGGCTCCTAGTGCTGTGTTTAGTCCATAAGATCACAAGGTCTCCATGAATATTTGGAAGTAATAATCAGTGTTATAGCTTGTTCTTCTCTGATGCCTTCACACTGAACGCTGGTCATTTCCCAGCATTAGATGTTAAACATACTTCACTGGTATTTAGAAATTCTGTACTTCAGCTGTGACACAATCAGCTTGCTTTTCCTGGCTTTTCAAATGAGATGATCATTTGCTACTTTTACAGAGGTGTTTTCTTTTCTCCTTTACTTTCATATCCCTTCAGAGGAGGATTCCAGCACAGCTTTTCTCCATCCCTCCTAATGTAGTGCCAGGTGATGCATTTCAAGAGCAAAAGACTACTGCTAAATTAATTTGGAGAGGTAGTGTAATCTAGGGACCGGAATCAAGAGCTGCTAAGAGAAACGTCCCATCTCTACCAAGTAAAACTCCTGGGGTTTTAGACCATTCGCCTTGATTTATAAAAAGGGCAAATAATTTCTCTCCCTTCTGAAGGCTGTTCAGAAAGTGAAAATTGTTCTAGAGTGTTAAGTGTTCTGAGTACATGTGAAGATGGTTTACCTCCCCCCCCCGCCTTTTTTTTTTTTTTTTTTTTTTTTGGGCAAAGAGCACAAGCATGCTTCTGGAAGTTTCACTTGCAAACTCTTAAACTCTTCTTTGTTTTATTTCTTCTCTTTCCAATCTCTGCCGGTGATGTAGTGAAAGCCATCTAATTCACCGGTTGCAAGAGTTTGAAGGCAGGGTTGTGCAGGTAAGAGGCCTTTTCTCAATCTATAGCCTGTCTGAGGATAGGGGGTGTTCACCTGATGTCTTACAAAATGGGGAGAGGCCCTACTGCTTGATTCCTTGTGTCTTGAGCAATTGCCCCTTACCATATACCACTGTCCCACTTTTGTGATTGACTTTGCTGGGTCAGAATTCCTGGGAGTACCAGGAAACATGCCTTGGTTGATTGGCATCCTCTGCTGTTGAATTTTAAGAGTATTATCTATTGTGAGAGGGCTATCCCTGACCATTTCTACATCATCTCTGCCTTCTCTTCTGTGTCTGAAATGTCTCCTTTTACCACTATCAATTTGCCGCTGTTGGGCTCTGAGCCCTTTTATTTTTGAAGTCCCAGGTGCTATCCAGTGCCTTAACCATGAGGCCATGCTCCCTGTAAATTGCCAAATAGATTCCACATAAAGTCAGATATCTAGATGAGAATTTCTTGAACTGGGTAAGGGCTAATTAGCTCACGTGATTGCCCTGCTCTTTTATGCAACAGCAGTAATTGCATACACAGAGTGGTCAGTTAATCTGCATAGCTGGGGTGACTTGCATGCCATTTTACTTGGACTGAATGTGTGCATTTTTTGGGATTTTAAGGACCACATTTTCCCAAGTGGTGCCCTAGGAAGCGGTGGGATTCAGATCAGTGGGATTGGAGAAGATCCCATTCTATTTGGTCAGTTTTTTCAAAAGTGTGTTAAATTTAACAGCCTAAATCCACATTTAGGCTTTAAAAATCATAAGTAAGATTTTCACATGTGCTAAGCACCTAGCAATCCCTGTTATACTGGAACACCGAATAGCTGACGCACTGTTCTTGAAAATATATCCGGTGATTTAGGAGTGACTTTAGATTTCATCTTCGGAAATTTTGGCCCTATAGCTCATACCAGTCTCACGATAGGCATGGGTATTGAGATTGATGAAAACAATATCAGTTCAAGAACTTATGTGGGAAGGCAAAGGGTTGTTTCAGGTTGCTGTAGCTCTTAAGACAGAATCAAATTGCATGGTGCAGCTGAGGTTATAATGAGCCAGAAAATATCGTTATGGGAAGGGAAGTTTTTTTAGCAGTTGTGAGAGTTCTTTTCTCTCATTCACTGAGGCCATTTTATGGCATTGAGCTATCGCATGCTTGGGCCGCTGTGTTCACTGTAGTGGCTAAAATTCCACAACAAGTTAGCTTTCCCCTTTGGGGAGTGCTCACTACAGACAAAGACAAAATTCTGTCTGCGTTGTAGTGATTTTAATCTGCTCTCTCATCCATGGAACTGTTTGTGTTTGCTCTGTGCAGAAGGCCAAAATCTTGGCACGTTCTGCCCAAAGAGAGCATGCATGCTAAGCACTAGAGGTTCACGTAAGTCCACACATGGTGTGTCAGTGCCTTAATTCTCAGTGTGATCTGACCTAGCTTTCCACTTGCATGTAGGTTGTCTGTGGGCAGGATCACAGTCTGTTCAGGACTGAGAAAGGCGAGGTTTACTGCTGTGGCTGGGGAGCTGATGGACAAACAGGTAAGCATTTCACATAAATGGAAACTTAATTCAAGCTGCTGTATAGCAAATACTGGTAGAAGCTTTGAACAGTGTTGGCATTAGTCAAAACCAGATATTTAATAGCGGAAGCAAGTGGAGATAAGGTGTATTGCAACTCACCTGTGTTAAAATAAAATATGGTTTTGCCTTGCCAGCCAAACCTTTCTGAGAATATTTCAACCCAGTGCATAAGTATGGGATTGCTGAGGGTAGTGATTGAAATAGTCAAAGCAGTCCCATCTCAGTGTATTGGCAAGACTTACTTGAAATATAATATGCTTTCCTGTCCTCATAAGCAAGATTAAAAACATGTTGTGTATAGTATTATCCATATATGCTCACTTCTTTTTGTGAATGAGAAAATCCTAGTCTTTTATTTGATGGGGAGAGGGGAATGGAGCAGCTAGAGAGATTGGGCTAAGACTGAGTATCCCCAGTGTTGCCAAGTTTTAGACCCTGTTTGACCTTAAGATTCCCCCCATGCCCATAGTGAGACACAAGACACAGCAGTGGGGATGGACTCAGTGTGCAGGGTGAGTTTCCCTACCAGATCATGGTCTGAGTTGCTTAGAGTCCTTTCCCAGTTTGTGGCACATAAGAAATTCCCCAAATAAACAACGAAGCAAACAAAAAGGTCTTTTCTCCTCTCCTTTCCCTAAGAGGTAGGATCAGCCTCTCCCTTTGGTCACCCTCCACTTTGAACCACATCCAGGCAGTCTCAGGCTATCAAGGTCTGCGGCTGTCATCTTTGATGCTGATCTGCCCCTAGATTCAGCATTCCAAATACAGCAGTCTGAACCCCTGGTCACCACCCCTTCTTGAGACAGGCTTTTCCCAGGTTGCTTTCCTCTAGGCATAGCAAGTCTCTGTTCACAGCCTCCCCAACTATGTTTCTGAAGGGACAGGAAACTGAACTGGTTTTAGAGACGCTGTCTTAGCCTGGGTTTCTGCTGGGCTTGGAACAGCATGTGCTAACACAGTTGCCTGCACAGGCAAGCTAAAACCGTGTTCAAACACATGGGGTCACGATATGTTTCACAGCTGTGTTTAAACAAGGTTGTTCAGGTAGTGTAGAGTGGGTCTTAGCCAGCTTCTGCAGAACAGAACTAGACTTCTGTCAAATGAAAGTTTTTCATTTGTATGGGTCTTTTCATAAGTGTATGTGCAGTCAGAAGTGATGTGTGAGCGCCTATTCACAGCAGGGGCTCTAAAGGGATATGTGCCAGCATGTGCATTAGCTGAGGAGCCTAATGAAGTAAATGAGTGCAATGAAGACAACCTGTCCACCAGGCACGAGTGTTTCCTGTAAGCTCAGTGGTTGGGTGGCCACCCAGGAGAGATTCAGGTGCTGTCCAGCTGATTAGCAGAGTGCCTACAGCCCCCCCCCTCAATTGGTAGCATGTGTTTCTGTCAGTCATGCACATCTGTACATGATTGAAAACTTAGAACACTGACAGTCACAGCAAGCCCCAGGGTTTATCATGTTGAGTCATTTTATTTTTGGCCCAATTCCCAATCTGTTTCCTGGATTGTTCACATCCATGCGATGGAGAATTTTGTATGTTTAAGTGATTTTAAACCTAGAGTACATGTATGCTTACCAGAAGATGGACCCAGTCATGGTCGATCTGGGTTTCAATTTAGCACACCCCGTGACGACATGCTAAATCAAACCATCAGGGCACGACAGTTGAACCTGGGTGCTCCTCATTCTTGTGAGGAATAAGGGAGATTGATGTGAGTTTCTCCCATCAACCTCCGTGTGGATGGTCTGATAACTTGTTCTCAGATAAGTCGCTTGCAGCTACACAATTATTTTAGCTGGAATTGCATATCTAAGATCATATTTTGGTTTAGTGTAGACCTGCCCCAGTTAACTAATTAAACAAGCCATAAGGATTAGCCAAGCTGAATCTTTTTGCTTGCATCATCCAACACAGTATCATTTTCTTTCACTGCTTACACTTGACAAGTTTTTCTTTTTACCCAGGGAACAAATTTCTTCAAAATATTCCTGGCTAGAGTCTCTCTCTTGCTCAGAAGCTGAGGGTTTTACTGTGGCCGAAATTGGGGGAGCATAGAAAGCTGTGTGTGCGTGCTGCATAATGTCTTTTCTTTTTCTTTCCAGTCCACTCCACTGTTCCTATTTATGCTACCTTTGTCCTTTCCTATATATTTGTATGTGTTTTAAAGAAAATGTTCTAATTAACTCCTCTGCCATGCTTGGCCAAGGTCCACCACCGCATAAGCACAGAATAAAAACGATCCTATCCAACTTGTCTGTCTTAGCAAACTAAACAGCAACGTGCTGAGAAGCAGAAATTGAAAGCTCAAAACTTTCAAGAAACCAGAACTAGAGGTTGAACCTCTCTAATCTGGAAGCTTCTCATCCAGTAACATCCATAATCTGGCGTGATTTTCGTTAACTGGATGACTACTTATCAGGAGTGTGGCTAAGTTGCCTGCAGTCGTAAAGTTTAATAGCCATCAGTGCCAGCTCTTGGTGTTCTGTGCTATTATTTACTCGTAATTTACTCATAAATGTTGTCTTAGAGCCCAGTAAGCAGTGGAGGTGTTTGTACTGCTGCTAGACAACACTGACCTCTCATGGTCCAGCTAATTCTATTGTCTCGCACCAGTCTGATCTCAAGGGTGCTGGATTAGAAAGGTTCAACCTGTAGTAGTTCGGCTGAACAGACTTAGAACCATTAATTTATTTTGATGAGACTGTAATAGTTTGTGATGTGTGTGATGATGTAACTGTTATTTTTAAACAAGAGCTTTAGTATTTTATTGATTTTTAAAAATAAAATCTGATTTTTTTTTCCCCCTTCTAAAATCCACTCTGCAGGATAGTTGGGGTAGCTCCCACTGGCATTCGTTGCCAATACGTGTTTTTGGGCGATCATGTTATGCTTATAAGAAGCACATGGAATCTTTTTCAAGGAAATGAGGCAATATGTCGCATTTATTAAGAATACAATGTAGGCATTAAAATCTGATCTGCATGCGCTTCTTTTCACAAACGTGGAGCACTAACTTTCAAAAGCAAGACTTCCTGCAGAGCAAAGGTTTCTTACAGAACGAATGAAGCTGAACCTTTCTAAAACAATTTCTTCTCACCACTTGGAAAAACTTTCTTCTTCCTAATTCAAAATAAGACTTATTACTATTGATAATAATTATCATTTAAAACAATTTTCTGTTTCCCTTCTGATCCTACCGTCAACCTCGACTCAAATCATTGTAGGCAAGGTTAGAAACTAACTTGTTTGCTCAACCTCAACAAGAGTATGTGGCTGGGATGGTTCGCAACAGTCCAATCATAATAAAAATGTCATTGGAAGTACCATGTGTAAAGTGTGATGGGCCTCTCTTTAAATAGCTGTGTTAGCACCAAACCCAGAGATGTGTTGAGCACCTGCAGCTCCCATTGAAAATGCAGATTCCCAGCCCCACTTTCACAGATTAAGGACAGAAGGGATTATTGTGTTCGTCTGTTTCTGACCTCCTGCAGAACACAGGCCGTAGGGTTTTCCCGAGTTACCAGTTGGGTCAGTCTCTTGAAATTAAGCATTTTAGTGTACAGTTATCCTGCCTTAAAATACTATACTATTTCAGGCCAGTGTATCGTTTCCACAGAGCCAGACCATGGTGGCAGACTGATCTTTGCCATATACATAGTAGTTTCTTTGAGTGATTTCACTGAAGTGCTAGATCACAGGATCTGAGATGAGGGCTTATGTCTAATATGAAGAAGCACAGTGGTTCATTACAGCATGTCTCTCTCTTCTTGTCAGGTCTTGGTCACTACGATATCACCAGCATGCCCTCCAAAGTGGGTGGAGACATTGCTGGGGTAAATGTCGTTCACGTAGCCTCCTATGGGGACAGCTGTCTGGCTATATCTGATGAAGGAGACCTCTTTGGATGGGGAAACTCTGAATACATGCAGCTGGCTTCCATCACGGAGACAACCCAGGTTAGATCAGATATTCCAGTGTAATGAATACGGCTTTAAATGAATTTCTGTCTGCTACTCGTTTGCTAGCCATTAGGTCCTATATCAATAAGAATGGAGAGTCTGCATCAGGGTTCAGCAACCTGCAGTACCGGTGCCAAGAGTGGCACGTGTGCCAGTTTCATTGGCATGCGAGGCGGGAGCTCAGCCTTGCCCCTTCTGCTCCCCATGCAGCTGGGAGGTTGCTCAAAGCATGTGGATTAAAAAAGGACCAGATCATGCTACCAATTACCATGTAACGGGTAGAACTCTGCATCTTAATTTATTAATGAAGCTATTGCAAGTAGGACTCATGGTCACTTTATAAAGTGTCACCAGCATTGGGACAGTACGTAGTCAAAAGGTCAAATTTGAGCACTCCACCTTGGGAAGGTTGGTGACTCCTAGTCTACATGCTTCACCGTAACTGTTCTTTACATGAGGCTATAAAACAAATTACCCTGCTTCAGGTGCCAGAAACCTAATAGGCAGTCAGTGCTATTAGCCAGGATGGGTAGGAATGGTGTCCCTATTCTCTGTTTGTCAGAGGCTGGGAACGGGCAGCAAGGGATGGATCACTTGATTGTTACTTGTTCTGCTCATATCCTGTGGAGCACCTGGCATTGGCCACTGTTGGAAAATGGTATACTGGGCTAGATGGACCTTTGGTCTGACCCTATATGGACGTTCTTATGAGTAACAAGTGGCAGATTGTCCTACTCCAAGGAGCCAACTTAATTTAGTTAAAATAGTATTTTTAAGTATCTGTCTGTCAAATTAGTTAGGTCTCACTAGCCTTGAGTTTTCTGCAAAGCCCTGCTTTTGCTTTGTCATGAACGGAAAGTTGATTAAAAACTGCATTGAACTTGAAGGCTATCTGTACGTAATTTCAACAGGATTTGGGCTTCAAATTCGCTCAGGCAAATCTGCAGCTCCCAGCCACAAAGGGTAGAAAGACAGTCCCTGTAACTGCATTGCCCATAGGCCAACATATCCGGGTATGGTTGTGTAGGCCCAACTCATTGGCTATATTTTGGATTTGCACTGGGCCAGAGACTACTCTTAGTCACTCCATTTGAGTTGTCTTGGCAAGAGGCAGAATTCCTGGATTCATTTTATTTTTGCCACTGAATCTCACTTTTGTGTGCTACAGTCAAATTCCCTCCACGTGTAAAACCAGATTGAGACTCAAACTCATAAGGGTTATGGGGAGGTTGATTTGGATCATTCTTGTAAACACTTTGAAATCTGCAGGTAGAGAAATTTAAACTGTCCAACTTACATCTTTTTTTGTTTTAGTCTGACTTCAGGGCTGCTGGTTTCTTAACTGAGCTTAGGATCCTTTTTTAACTATACTTAAAGCATTTTAAATTATAGCTGCCAAAACCCATTACGCATAAGATAAATTAAGCCTTATTTTCATATGTATAACACTTGAAGTCCTTTCCAACATTCCATCATTAATTTTAAGGCAGGAAATAATAGCATCAGTCAACTTCTAATTCAGTACAAAGTCATCTCTTAAAATAGCCACAGCTGATAACGTCATAGCTTAATTTTGACACTGTTTTGCTGATGAATTGGCCTTTACTGCCTGCCATACAGAAGGAATTCTCCTCTGTCAGATCATAAACAATCTCTGCAGGGCGCCAGAAGCTCACAAAGATTTTTCATTAGACCATGACTCACTGGACCATGAAGGCTCATGGTGAATGCTTTATAAATCTCTTTTAAGTGGAGTAGGTAATTTGTAGTGTGGATAGTTGTGCTGTCAGTAGTAGTTCTTCAAAATATTACATGTGCAAATAATGCCTTGCCTTTTAATTAATCTTTTTATTAAGGTTTGCATCTACAGCAGGGACCAGAGCTGGGTGAATACTGCAAAAAATAAAGTCCAGACATTCCATTGCTTTTGCAGTTGAGCTTGTGCCTGTCATCTTTTGGTCCTCCTGTACATTGCCTAGCTGCAGTTGGCTTTCACAGAGAGGAAGTTTTGCAGAAATATCAGCCTCAAATGTGAGAAATGGTCTGAAGTTGTAGAGGTGTAGGTTAGATATTAGGAAAAACTCTTTCACCAGGAGGGTAGTGAAGCACTGGAATGCATTACTGAGGCAGGTGGTGGAATCTCCATCCCTAAAGGTTTTTAAGTCCTGGCTTGACATGGTACTGGCTGAGATGGTTTAGTTGGGGCTGATCCTGCTTGGGGCAGGGGGCTGGACTAGATGACCTCCTGAGGTCCCTTCGAGCCCCAGAATTCTGGTTCTCTGTGAGAAGTGCATTTTTTTGGTATCGAGTCCAGAGGCAGAAATACTTGGTGACTTGTGAGGCAGCATAGCTTAGTACATAGAGTACTGGACTGGGACTCAAGATACCTGGGTTCAGTTCCTGGTTCTGCTACTCACCTGCTGGGTGACCTTGGGCAAATCATATTGCAGCTCAGTTCCTCAGTTTCCCCATCTGAAAATAGGCATGTAACATCTCCTTTGATATGTGTTGATAAAGGGTACTGTGTTATGCAGTGACCAAATACTTCTGTTTTGTTTTTTGCTTTTGTTTTAAAAATCTGTTTCAAATTTATCTATCTGCTTCCAGATGCTTCTTCCTCATATAATTTGACAAATTTTAGCCTCACTCAAGGGATAAAGGCTCACTGCTGTATGTTTGAGAGTCCCAGAAGTGCATGAAAGGCATGTGTTCCTCCCTTCTGGCTCTGACTTATATTTTTCTATAACATAGATGTCTACGGATATCTTGCAGGGTCATTTTACAAATGTAAATTTCTTCTCAGAGCAACAATTTATGGTAAATAGATTGGCAATGCTGACTCAACTTTGAATGTTGCACTGTAGTAATTAAGCAAATGTTTGCCTTTGTCTCACTGGAGAGGTCATATTCTAATAGTTGGTTAATATTCAGCTGTCTTAGAAGAAAACTTAAGTGCAGACCATCAGATAATGCCATTTTGGTGAACTTTTTAGTTTAGTTCCCTTTGCTGATCCTGATGTGTCCCCAGTTTAGAGCTAATTGTCTGGTTTGGAAGGATGGTTGAGATAATTAATAGGTTAAAGAGTGTGTTCCAGTATTCCAGTATGTTTCCCAGAGAAGATACCAAGAACGATTGGAACTGTGGTTATGTCTCGTGGTCACCAAAGATGTGTAATGAGTATTCTGCCTATTTAGCAGTTACACCAAGTCTGTGTAAGGAGTATTCTACCTATTTAGCAGTTACCTTCTTTGTCGCATCTAGTTCTTAAGATCTGGGATGAATGGACTCATAGGAATGCACCATGTACAGTTCTTCAATTTGTGGTGCAGTGTGAATTACTTCATTTTTTTCCACTTTCCCCAATCGGTTGTCATCATCTTAAATAAATAATTACATAAATAAATACAACTATAATATCATTGGCATCACAGAAACTTGGTGGGATAATACACAAGATTGGAATGTTGGTATTGAAGGCTACAGCCTGGTTAGGAAAGATAGACAGGGGAAAAAAGGGGGGAGGTGTTGCCTTATATATAAAAAATGTACACACTTGGACTGAGGTGGAGATGGACATAGGAGATGGACGTGTTGAGAGTCTGTGGGTTAGTTTAAGAGGGGTAAAAAACAAGGGTGATGTCCTGTTAGGAGTCTACTACAGGCCACCTAACCAGGTGGAAGAGGTGGATGATGGTTTTTTTAGACAACTAACAAAATCATCCAGAGCCCAGGATTTGGTGGTGATGGGGGACTTTAACTATCCAGAGATATGCTGGGACACTAATACAGCGGGGCACAGACTATCCAATAAGTTCTTAGACTGTATTGGAGACAATTTTTTATTCCAAAAAGTTGAAAAAGCCACCAGGGGAGAAACTGTTCTGGATTTGATTTTAACAAATAAGGAGGACTTGGTCCAGAATTTGAATGTGGGAGGCTGCTTGGGTGAAAGTGATCATGAAATCATAGAATTCACAATTCTAAGGACTGGTAGGAGGGAAAACAGCAAAATAGAGATGATGGATTTCAGGAAGGCAGATTTTGGTAAACTCAGAGAGCTGGTAGGTAAGATCCCATGGGAGGAAAAACTGAGGGGAAAAACAACTGAGGAGAGTTGGCAGTTTTTCAGAGAGACATTATTAAGGGCCCAAAAACAAGCTATTCCCCTATGTAGGAAAGATAGTGAATATGGGCAAAGACCGCCTTGGCTTAACAAGGAGATCCTGCATGATCTCAAACTAAAAAAGGAATTCCATAAAAAATGGAAACTAGGACAAATTACAAAGAATGAACATAGGCAAATAACACAGGAATTCAGGAGTAAAATTAGAAAGGCTAAGGCACAAAATGAGCTCCAACTAGCTACAGGCATAAAGGGTAACAAGAAGGCCTTTTACAAATATATTAGAAACAAGAGGAAGACCAAGGACAGGGTAGGGCCATTGCTCAGTGAGGAGGGAGAAACAGTAATGGGGAACTTGGAAATGGCAGAGATGGTTAATGACTTCTTTGTTTCGGTCTTCACAGAGAAGTCTGAAGGAATGCCTGACATAGTGAATGCTGGTGGAAAAGGGGTAGAGTTAGTTTTTGAAATAAAAAAAGAACAAGTTAAAAACCATTTGGAAAAATTAGATGTCTGCAAGTCACCAGGGCCTGATGCAATGCATCCTAGAATCCTCAAGGAGCTGATAGAAGAGGTAGCTGAGCCGTTAGCTCTCATTTTTGGAAAGTCATGGGAGACAGGAGAGATTCCAGAAGACTGGAAGAGGGCAAATATAGTGCCCATCTACAAAAAGGGGAACAAGAACAACCCAGGAAATTACAGGCCAGTCAGCTTAACTTCTGTGCCAGGAAAGGTAATGGAGCAGGTAGTTAAGGAAGTCATCTGCAAGCACTTGGAAGGTAGTAAAGTGATAGGGAACAGCCAGCATGGTTTTGTATAAAACAAATCATGTCAAACCAACCTGATAGCCTTTTTTGACACGATAACGAGACTCGTAGATAAGGGAGAAGCAGTGGATGTGGTATACCTAGACTTTAGTAAAGCATTTGATACGGTCTCGCATAATATTCTTATTGACAAACTAGGCAAGTCCAACTTAAATGGGGCTGCAATAAGGTGGGTGCATAACTGGCTGGCTAATCGTACCCAGAGAGTAGTTGTTAATGGTGCTCAATCCTGCTGGAAAAGCATAACAAGTGGGGTTCCGCAGGGGTCTGTTTTGGGACCAGTTCTGTTCAATATCTTCATTAATGATTTGGATATTGGCATAGAAAGTACTCTTATTAAGTTTGCAGATGATACCAAGCTGGGAGGGGTTGCAACTACCTTGGAGGATAGGGTCATAATTCAGAATGATCTAGATAAATTGGAGAAATGGTCTGAAGTAAACAGGATGAAGTTTAATAAAGATAAATGTAAGGTGTTGCACTTAGGAAGGAATAATCTGTTTCACACATACAGAATGGGAAAAGACTGTCTAGGAAGGAGTACAGCAGAAAGGGACCTAGGGGTTCTAGTAGATCACAAGTTAAATATGAGTCAACAGTGTGATGCTGTTGCAAAAAAAGCAAACATGATTCTGGGATGCATTAGCAGGTGTGTTGTGAACAAGACATGAGAAATCATTCTTCCGCTCTACTCTGCACTGGTTAGGCCTCAGCTGGAATATTGTGTCCAGTTCTGGGCACCCCAATTCAAGAAAGATGTGGAGAAATTAGAGAAGGTCCGGTGGAGAGCACCTAGAATGATAAAAGGTCTGGAGAACATGACTTATGAAGAAAGGCTGAAAGAATTGGGCTTGTTTAGCTTGGAAAAGAGAAGATTGAGGGGGGACATGATAGCGGTTTTCAGGTATCTTAAAGGGTGTCATAAGGAGGAGGGAGAAAACTTGTTCTTCTTGGCCTCTGAGGAGAGAACAAGAGGCAATGGACTTAAGCTGCAGCAAGGGAAGTTTAGGTTGGACATTAGGAGAAAGTTCCTAACTGTCAGGGTGGTCAAGTACTGGAATAAGTTGCCAAGGGAGGTCGTGGAATCTCCCTCGCTGGAGATATTTAAGAACAGATTAGATAGATGTCTATCAGGGATGGTGTAGATAGTGGTCGGTCCTGCCGTCGGGGCAGGGGACTGGACTCGATGGCCTCTCGAGGCCCATTCCGGTCCTAGTGTTCTCTGATTCTAAGATCTTCATTTAACTAATCTTAGTTCATTTTCCTGCGGTGGGATGACCTACAACACCATGATCTGAGTCCAGCAAATGGAGGTGGTGTCTGTAGTTTATATAACCACTTCTACAATTCTGTAGATACAGGGGAGAAAGGTCACTTGTACAACAATAGATGTTCTCTCTGCCTTGTTTACATTCTTTGACCTAAGATAAACTTTGAAAAACAAGTAAAAATGTCAGCGTATGTCCAAGTTCTAATGACAGCGTGGACATTCTCCCAGGTGAGAATTGTTTGTTTTTTCTCAATAGGTGAATGTTCCAAGGCACTTACCATTCAAGATTGGGAAGATAAAGGATGCCGCATGTGGAGGAACAGGCAATGCTGTTGTAAATGGTAAGTTCATTTTTGCTGTTGCATGGTGCCAGTTGGATGAAATAATTGTCGGAGTTAGAGACAGGCTGTTATACTATTGTTTTGACTTTTATAGATGACAGAGAGATAGCCGTGTTAGTCTGTATTCTATTAGAACAAGAAAGCAGTCATGTAGCACTTTAAAAACTAACAAATATTTTGTTAGTCTTTAAAGTGCTACATGACTGCTTTTTTGTTTTGACTTTTATAGATGTCTGACATGAGTCACACATGAACCCTTTACAGGCTGTTATTTTAAGAAGGCTTCAGTAGATCGTTAGTAATGAAATACTTAGCCCTGGAAGAAGTTCCTGAAAGTCAGGGCTGAGGCATGTTGGCAAAGGGAGCATGCAATGCTGTTGCCTTTTCTGTGTCTGTATAATTTAATTCTATCCATCTGGCAGTTCTCACAACTGTTGCACTTGAATTCTTTCTGAAGTCTCATGCTAGAAGGAGTTGGCTAGAGCAAGGCTTGGTCACAAATCCAAGAGGGTAAGAATGCTGAGATTTAAAAAAAAAAAGTCTGTTTATACTTTGGGTATTGCAGGCCTGTTAAGTTCACAGACAAACTAAAAACACTCAGCTTTAATAATACAAAGGCAGAACTACATTTGGGAAACATGATCCCAGGGAAAGTGGCTTTGACGGCAAAGTTAGAGAAAATTTAAATGTGGGAAGGAGCCAAATGGAAACACATTGTTTTGCCAACCCTAAAGAAAATAGCCATTTGGGTTTAATTAGCTATCTGAGGCTGTATTAATTTCATAAGAGTGACTGTACTCACAGAATTTGTTTTTATTGTAATGCAGAAGAAGGAAATGTGTTTGTCTGGGGATATGGAATTCTTGGGAAGGGACCAAACCTGATGGAAACAGCAACTCCAGAAATGATCCCACCCACGCTCTTTGGTTTGTCAGACTTCAGTCCAGATATCCAGGTTTCTTGCATTCGCTGTGGACTCAGCCAGTTTGCTGCTCTTAACAGTAAGTTTCAAGGCCATGGGTCAGCAGTGAAGCTGTTTTGTTTCTTCAGTTTGTTCTTCTTTTAAAATCTTACCGAGGAGATTGTTTGTTTCCAAAACACTCCTTAAACGTGAATCTCAAATTACCATGCTGAAACAACACAAGGGTTTTGATCATGCTTTCAGTCAGACCACATCAATGACAGGTGGCAGCCTGGGCTGTGTAGGCATTGTTGTGAGAAATTCTTAGTCTGAGTTCAGTCAAACGGACCTTTCCCCCTTCCCTCTGCTTTTTAAATTCCAAGCAGCTCAGGTTTGTATCTAGTACCACCATGAGGCAAAATGTACTTTGTAATCAAGAGACTGCAACAGTTACTGGCTAGAGAGAGTGCAAAACAGTTGTCTTAAATCTTTCAAAATTTAAAATTTAGCTTAACTGTTTTAAGATGAGACCATATGTCTCAGTTTTCAGATTGCAGCAAATATAGTTGAACTAACTAACTTAGCGTCTGAAGCAGAAAAACCACAGCATTACAGTGCAAATATGGATATGACATTCCCATTTGCTCTAATGGTGCTGCTATCATAAATGAAGCTTGTGTGTGAAGAAAATACTGAAGATCTTAAATCACAAGGGTAATAAAAGATCCCTATCTGAGGGTAGCTGCTACAGACCAAGAATTTAAAGCTTACTTCAGTGACAGTTCTCCAATAAGTGTAATAACTTGGTATTAGGGTGAGTATAGTATTTTGGATTTGAGCTGCATGCAGATGAGAGGATTAGAGAACATTTATCTCATCTGCTTCAAACAACACTGATAAGGAGTGTGTACTGTATGGCCCTACAGTGTATGTCATTGTACCAAGGTGGATAATATTTCCAAGGCACATAAGCCATGTCAGAAAATGGGACTTAAGACCTTATTCGCATTGAAAATCAAATGGATTTAGGAGCCTTAGTGCTTCTTTAAGCAAAGTTGAGTAGTGAGCTTCCTGTCTGATGCAGGAATAGCTGTAAGCTATATGCTACTAGATTCTTCCCCTAAAACTCTGAGTCAAAAAAAAAAAAATCACATCCCTTCTGAAAACTAGCTGGGCCTTCTCTACCCAGAGTTCTTTCACTGGTATTCATCATTTTTGAAATTGGAACTCAGGCCTCTAAGGCGCTCCTGAAAATTTTACCTAGATATCTCCAAATGTACTGACTACAGTTTTGCTCTACATTTTATTGGAAGTTGCCAGCTATAAGGTACAGAGATTGACTTTACTCTGGATTTCACTGTCTTCGCATACCTGGCTTGTTGTGGCTCTTGCTCTGATGCATGAAACATTTTGATGGTCACATGGCTGGCTGTCCTCACAGCTCCTGTTTTGATTCTGAGAGCTGTGCATGCTGATGGTGAGCCTGACTTGAAAATGGGAACCTGAAGTTTCCACTGACTTTAGAATTTTCTAGTGGACTCTGCGTTGATGTTCTTTCAAACAAAATCCTGCACTTTGAGCTGTTGAGTGGGGGAGAGAAGAGTCAGACAGAAAACTTGGTCTGTCTCTTTTCCCTAAGTTCTACCCAGTGAAGACAATATTACTCTATCAAGTGTTCTCTTAACTAACCTTACAGAACCTGTTTTTCCCATCCTGGATTTTTAACTCTATCTTTGGTTATAAACTAGAAGGCTGTACCTTCATAAGCACATCATCTGCAACCCCTTTCATCATAAGTACAATTCTTTTCATGGGTAAACACCTCTTTAAAGGCAACCTGACCTGGGCTTTTTGCTTGTTGCAGACAGAGGAGAACTGTTTGTGTGGGGCAAGAATATAAGGGGGAGCTTGGGGATTGGAAGAATGGAAGACCAGTATTTCCCATGGAGGGTAAGTACACAGCATTCAAGCACAACCATGGCAGAGAGTTAAACATGTTCAGTAATTGAAGGTTCCTATAACAACATAACTTCAATGCGAGATGATCTTATCCATTTTCCCCTGAAGATCCTAACCAGACGGGATGGAATCAGGTCACAGCTATCTGTTTCCAGTATTGTTCTGGCGGTTTATAATTAGTCTAAATTAGAGCCTAAATCTCGTAGTTCTACTGGTACAGTAAAAGGTTCCATATACCAAAGAACTGAATACCAAGTATCAGAGCCAAACCCTCTCTAGTAGAGATCAACTTAATCTTTGTACACCTATCATATTTTGGCCAATGTTTTTTAAATTGGAGGAAAAAATCCCCATCCCTGTGTTCACGGAGCATCGTGTTTGAAAGTGTCCACACATTTCAGATTTTTTTGTTGTTTTGGGAGCCAATATGTCACCTGTGAAACTCAGCCTCCTTTAAGGCAACTTGAATGAATCTTCTATAGCAACACTTGCTTCAGTACATGGCATAACTGTATAATTAACTAACTTAATTGCCTGGCATGGAGTCAGTGAACTCCGTGTCTGAATTTTTATGTTTCATGCCCATAGTTTTTGACATAAGAACATTCTTTTTAAAAAAAAAACAGCTAAGGAAAAAACCTCCACTGTTGTGCAAAATTTTCCTGGCTTTAATTGAGGAAGAAGCATATATAACTGTGATAATTGAGATTTGCTACAACATCATTCCATAGTAATTAACTAAATGCATAAATTTCAGCTATCGGACTTCTCCCTGGACATAGCTATAACAAAGTCAATGGCAGCAGTATGTTCATAACAGACGGTCAGGAGTAGAGTAGCACTTCACAGGGGTGTGCATCTTACTGTTCCTGTAAAAGAAGCATGGGGCACCATATGCATTCTGGAGGAGCTGTGTAAGGGGGCATCTCCTGCTGCCCCTTCAGAGAATTAGCTCTTGCCTCCTCTGGCCTGTCTTCAGCTGGTGGTGTCGTGCCTGCCGCCTCTTCTGTCTCCACTGTGTGGCCTACCATTCTCTTCTGTGCTCTACTCTGCTTTTTCCCCACTTTCGGGGGCACCAGCTGTGTATCTAGCCCAGCCACTCGCCTCTGTGGCAAGCTACATTCTGTGCACGGGCCACTCCCCTCAATGCGCAGAGGGACCCACTGTGTGCTCCTCCTCCAAGTTCTGCTGCCTGGTTCACTGCCCCACTGTCTTGTAGCTCCAGCACCACTCCATCAAAGGTATCCTTCTCCAGGCAGAGACTGACCCTATTGTGCTGAGCAACCCTTCTTCTATGGCCCTCCCTGGCCCTAATTGGCTGCTTTAACAAGCTTCCCCTGACTGACTGAGGTTCTGCGTAACCTCTTTGAGGGCTGCTTATCTCCCCTTCTAGCATGGGGCAGTTGCCCCACCACAGTCTGTCTGACGTGAGCAGAAAGGTTTGCTACTATTCTGCCTTAGAATGCTGAATGCCTTTGCTCCCCTCTAGTAGAACTAGACAGCAATAGGACAAGGCTGGGCAATAATATCTGATGAGGGGCCACTCCAAGATTTTGATAAGTGGTCAAGGGCTGCACGTTTCTATGGAGGAGGTGCGGGGTCTAGGATGGAGGTTGGGTGCAGAGCGGGGCTTGGGTAGGAAACTGGAGTGCAGCATATGGTGCGGAGTCCGATAGGCAGTTTGGTTGAAGGAGGGAATTGTGACTTGGGGCAGGGTCTGGTAGTGGGTATGGGTGCAGGCGAGGATTCTGACCTGGGCCAAAGGTGTAGAAGGGGATGCAAAGTCTGTAAGGGAGTTGGAGTGTACTGCCAGAGGCAGGCTCTGGCCAGAGGTTCTTACCTAAGCAGCTCTGGGCCAGCAGCACTTTCAAGCAGGCTTCTTTGCCTGCTAGGAGCCCCAGCCCACTGGCAGTACTATATGGCTCTCTGTGTTATGGGGGAGGGCTTTGCACACTGACCCTACCATCAGCAAAATTTCTCAGCTCCCACTGGCCACTTTCCTTCCAATGATTTTGCTGGGGGCAGGGGTAGTACATGAAACCGGCCAACGGGAGCTGAGATTTTGCTGGGTGGGGGCAACACCCAAAGCTCTCTCCAGCCATGGGCCAGAGTAAAAGGCTTGGTGGGCCGTATCTGGCCCACCCTTGCTCTGAGAACTTGAGAGCTTCAAATCTGCACAGGATCTCAGTGTGACTTAAACGACTAATCTGCTATCATCACAGTTCAAAGAGCCACCTTTGTTCTTGAACCGATGTGAAACCTGAAGCATATTGCAAATACCGAAGAGGCTCCGTGACCTTGACTGATCTGTATGTCCGCCACGATTAGCTGGGCCCCACCCTGTGATATGCTCAAACAAATCACCTTCCTCTGGACTAGTCTGTGCCGTGCTGAGTCAGTGCTGCTTTCAGAACATATGGGTGGGGATCACAGCCCCCTGCCTTTCCCAACAGGCTGCTACTGAAGCCGTCTGATTTTTTTTTGAGCTTTCAGCTTGCTCTGTAAATGCTTAATGGGCTTCCATGGAAAAATATCAGTCTGCACTAACATCTCAATATGAGAGTCTGGCCTGTGATATTTAGCATGTTGATGAATTCTGTAGGGATTGCAGTTTGTGTTTCTTTTTTTTTTTGCTTTGGATTGGAATTGATGTTTCCTGAGTCTGATCTCTCAATTCCCTGTCCCTAAGTTGTTCTGTAGTCTTTCACTTTAAGTGGCACTCAGCCTGGCTGGTATGGATGCGCGCACATGTGGTAGAATGAGCCTGAAAGCAAACTTTGTTGTTTTTTTTTTTTTTCTGTTCCAGGTGACTGTACCCGGTGAGGTAGTTGATGTGGCTTGTGGAGTTGATCATATGGTAACTCTGGTTAAATCAGTTATCTAGCAGCTGAGCTCTATCTCAGCTATACATGGATGGTAAAAATGAGCCTGTGATTGTTCTTAGTGCACTATTACATTACTGAACATGACGGCACACACGGGGTGCGTGTGAGTGAAGAATCTCTGCTATGCTTGGAACCTTGTTAAAGAATATCTCGACATGAGGAAAATTGTTAAGAGGAGGACTAATGTTTCTCCCACAGGGATGCTGGAGATGAGCGTACCAAACATTTTTAATTGCCTGTCCTGCTGCCAAACTCACAGGCAACAAGTCGCTGCTAACGTGTAAGGACTAAGCTCAGAAGGGCAGCTATTTAGGACCATTTTACTGTGTTCCTCTGTGAGGACATTGCAATACTTAGTATTATGTGCATGTACTTATACACATGGTAGAGCTCCAAATGGGTATAGGTCACTGCTTTCACTTTGCGTGCGACAGTCTTGGCCAACCATGTTTCTTTCCTAAAGGGAAGGTTATATTATGGAATGAAATAAATGCATGCTGATACAACCTGGAGGAATTGTTCTTCAGTGTCCTACATGGTTTGGCCCATGGTCTTATGAGTTACACTGGAACCAGCTGTGCTATGTAGCATTCCACTCACCTGTGAGCAGGTGAAGACAGAATTCCATTAATGCCTTCAAGTCATTAGCTCTCCACTACTCGACTTAAAGAAGCAAGTTCCTTCAGTGCCACGTACAGATCAGAATGAGAACCCTAGTCTGTGTGATTTGTATGCCACAGAATGGGAAGAAAGTGAACATTAAATAAGTAGTGACTTATGTTAATTTATACCTTGAGGCTATCTCTATACTACAGCTGCATAGGTACATGCTGCTGTAGTGCCATAGTGTAGACACCTCCTCGACTGACAGAAGGTGTTTTTCCATTGATGCAGTTAATTCATTAGATCAGTGGAAGAATTATTCCATCAGTGTAGCAGCATCTACAGTCAGGGACAGGGTTGACCTTACTTCATTGCACAAGACATGACATTTTTCACAGCCCCGAGAAATAAACAAGGTTGACATAATTTTTAGGTGAAGACTGGCAGGTGGTCAGCTGCATGTGAGTTTCACTAACTCGCACTCTTACATTCAGGTTTGGTGGGGCACGTTACACATGCCAAGGGTCTGTCCCTATATCTTTAAACATCAGAGGACGAGGAAAACCACTGTTTATTGTTGCTTATAAATACCAGCTAGCTAAAAACTTTGCCCCCCAAGGCATCTCCTTATGCAATATGGCTCTTACCTTTTGAACTTCCAGAGGGCTGTGCTGTAGAAGTACAGTTCCTGAACTCTGGATGAATGCCTACTCTCTGCACGCAGGGGTTATTTAATTAAGGGCACTAGCGACACTGACTGCCACGTTAGCAAGTGCCTAACTCAAACACACATTTCCCCTCTTCCCCTTTGTTTCTCAAATTTGATATCTGTAGATTCATTAAGTGAGGATCTCCTATCAGGCATCTGTTATATATTAACATTGAACATTCTTATTGTTCCTGTTAGGCTAGGGCCTAGGTTCTGAAGTCATGCACCAGGACTTAACTGTGCTTGGTTCTGGACAAGCAGAATTATTTCTGTCCTCAAAAGGGTTTACAGACAGTTACTTTCAGAGGGAGTTGGACCGGACCAGACCAGATTAAGCCCCCTTAAATGATGAATATGCATTTACACGAGGGTTTAGTATGTTCTAACTAATCCACTTCTAGTTTGCACCTCTAGTACACTTTGTTGCATGCTCCCCTGTAGACAAGCTATCTGTAAAAAGATATAATTGGAGATACACCTCTCCTAGAACGGACCATGGAAGGTCATCTAGTCCAGTCCCCTGCCCTCTTGGCAGGACCGAGCACCATCCCTGACATCTGTATGCCCTAATCTCTAAATGGTCTCCTCAAGAATTGAGCTCACAAGCCTGGCTTTAGTAGGCCAATGCTCAAACCACTCACCTATTCCTCCCCCCTAAGAGGCATCATTTGGCCACCGGCAGGAAAAGGGCACACTGAGACAATAGGGGTCCACATAATAGAATCCTTAGGGCTAATTATCTTTAGGATTCTAACTTCTCCATTCGTCTCCCTGAATGCTGCCTTTTGCCCCAGGCTCTAACGTGCAGCATTACCCAGAATGGCTGAGCTTGGTATCATCTGTGCACTTCTTCTGCCTTACTCTCCTTGTGGGCGGTGAGTGGAGCTGCTGGTGAGATTTCCAAATGTGTTTAGCACCCACCTGTTTAGGCTCATAACTTGAGGCTCCTGTTTTTCAATCTCAGCCCAGACAGGCTGCCAGTGGAGTCAAATGTATGGGAATAGGGTGGATTTGGGAATCTTCCCAGCAGTATCTTTGCAATGCAGGTATGAGGGAATAAACACGTGACCGGGGCTTGAGGTAGTAAAAGACACAACCATCGTATCTCTAGATATGCCAGACCCAGAGGGGCATGACATCACCTACGCTGAGCACTGCAGTCCCTTTGGCAGCTGGCTGCTCCTTTCTTTCCCTACATAATATAACCTATCAAGTAATTGCTCAGTAAACTCTCCTGTAAACTGTGCGTCTGTCCATCCAACTGTTACCCTCATCTCAGCTGCTCTCTCTAGCTCCAGTTTTTGTAGGGTTGATCATTGCTCAGAACTGTCTGTTCAGCCAATGGGACTTGAGTGTAGGTTGGCTGGAACTCCCAAGTGCAGGCTCTTCAAAGCCCTGCAACAACATCAACCTCTCAGTTCCTTGTGGGTAAACAGAGCCCAGCAGCAAGGAACAACAGTCTGAGCCAGCCCCACCCCGCCTCGTAGGGATACTCTGCTGTGTTATACGACGTTTCCATGGCATTCAGCCAAAGGTGGCACAGCTAGGAAGGATGAAGAACAACAGATTCTGCCAACTCCAACTGAAGTGAAAATCCAAGAGGGGAATGAGTCATTATAGGGAAAGGTTTAAGGGGGACAAGAACCAGCTCTCCCTAGTCATACCAAATGACAAGCAGGCCTGCCGACAGGGGAGGAGGGGCAAAGGGGGTAGTTGCCCTGAGGCCCAGTGTTTCAAAGGGGCCTGGAGTGCCAGCTGTCATTGCTACCACGTTGCCAGGGGCCAGAGCGTCAGGCCCTTTGAAGTGCTAGAGCAGCACTACTCCACGTGGCTATAACAGGAGTGTGTGGCCCAGTGCCATGATCTGAGCTGTCTTAAGAGCTGACAGCCCTTGGCCTCACCTACTTCATTTGGTCTTGGCTCTGCCCTTTCCAGTGTGTGGAGCTGGGCACCCATCACACCTTGTTCTAGGGCCTGTGGTGGCTGTCAGCCTCACTGGTGACCACTCATAGCCTTTAAAGTCAGACTAGACCAGGGATGAGCAAGGCGGGCAGGGAGGGCGGGTGCAATTGCGGGGGTGTGAAATTTCGTAAGGGGGTGTGCAGCACGATTGGCTGCTGGGTCTCAGGCTCCTCCAGCTCATTCAAAATGTTGAATTGTGTTACCATTTTTATGTCTCTGTATCACATTTGCAGATCAGTTAATAAAGTTTTTACATTTTACTGGTTTATTTTCTTGCACATGCTAAAAGGTGTTTTTTTTTTAAATATGACCATAAATGACATTTCCGTTGGTTTGGATTACATTAGATAGGTGCGGGGGAGGGTTCTAATTGCAGGGGAAAAAATGGGGCCTAACAAAAAGATTGCTCACCTCTGGAATAGACCATTAAGACAGTATTGTAAGATCATAACCGTAGTAGTACATCGTCGTACTTAGGTGTCCCAGTCATAAATCAGGCCCCCATTGTGCCATGTGCTGTGCAAATGCAGCACTAAAAGGCACTACTTGCCCAGAGCTGTTAAAGTCTAAGGCAAGAGAAAGAGCCAGACTGGCGAGGAAACAATGAGCCAGCATGGGGCAGCAGGCGAGGAGGAGTGTCAGCACGCAGTCAACATAATGGGAAAAGTCTCTGGAGTCCAAACACCACAGAGCACTTACAGGAAGAACAGTTGTGTTGCAGACAGTTACTGCTACATTCAGTTACCATTTCCTCTCTTCCTGGTAGGAAAACCTGCCTTTACCATTCTCTAATGGTAATGAAGCATCAGGTGATCAAGACATTTTCATCCCGGAGCACAAAGATGTTTAAATTAATTAGGTGCTCAACTCCCCATGCAAGTCAATGGGAGTTTTAATGACAAATTCCCACAGGTCCTTTCATACTAAGTTACAGCAGTGTATTCACTCTGCTGGTGTGATGCAGGCTGATTGGGTGCCGTTGTCCACAACACTTTGTTGCCTACCCATGTGGAATTATTTATCTTGTTCAACAGTCAGTTGCAACAATGAAAGGGTTTGGAAACTACAGGGAAAGGAGCCTATATTGCTACCTTTTTGAAATGCTTTAACAGGTTTAGCAAGGGGCAGGGTTTTGTTCAGGAAAAAAGGTGGTGTTAGTTTGAGTGGAGCTGTACCAGTCCAGAGACCACACTAAAGTAATATTAATGCAATACACCGTCGGTGCTGTTGACTTAGAAAAGAAAAGTGAGGGACATTTAGCAGTATATATATATATATATATATATATATATATATATATATATATACATATATATATATATATATATATATACACACACACACATGGTGGAGGTTTGTAAACTTTTTTAGCTCTTGTGGCAGGAACAGTACATGTTTATACAGCACCTTGCTAGTCCATGACCGGGACACCTGCGGTCTGTGTTAAACATACATAAAACAGTAGTATAATAAAGCAGGAGCCAGCAACAGCTGACTGGGGTGCCAAGAATGGCATGTGAGCCAATTTTTATTGGCATGCAATGTGAGTGCTTACCCTTCCTCCCGCATGCAGCTGGGTGCCTGGTCAAAGTCATGCCAAATGTGGCCTAACAAAGGAAAAGCTAATGCTAACAACCACCATCTAAACAATGAAGCCCTGGGCCTTAATTTATTTACTAATGAAGCTGTTGTAAATAGGTCCATTAATGACTTTAGCAAGTATCACTGGCACTAGGACACTATGGGGGGGGGGGGCGGTGTCAAAAGGTCCAATTTCAGCCCCCTGCCTCAGAAAGATGGCTAACCCCTGTAATTAAAGGCTGGTTCAGATTTTTAAGTGAGCCAGGACCACTGACAGTCAATGGAATTTAGGCTCCGTTTGATAATTTTACTCAATGTGTCCACACTTGAATTTTCAGTCATGGTTTACCACATAGCAATAAACTTAATTTTGTAAACACAAATGTTTATTGTGCGAGGGAACACTGGGCTGTTGAAGGAGGGCAGCTAACATGCTACACGGCTAAATTCCCCTGTACATGCCTAGAATTGGCTATCTGCTTCCTGTCCGAAATGGTATCTAGCATTAAACGGGAGCATGTGGTTAAGCACACCAAACACTCGCATTCTGGCACTACCTTTGCTGGTGCAGCTATGCTGTAAGTCACATCTGTGTTAACCACTACTGAAAAGTCAAACAGGTACAGCACCCCCACCCCCAATCAATCACCCCACTGCACTGATGGTAATAACTCTGTTTCTGCTGTGTCTAAATACAGGGGAATGCTGCCATCTCCCAGCTACCTGCACAGAGTAAATGACAGCAGTGGCTGCCTTATTCATTGGTGTTCCATGTATGGTCACAGATAGTGCAGTTCATAGTTGCACTGTACTTTGCAAATGAATTGAAAAACAAGGGTATGAACAGTTCAGTTCCTTTGCTGCTCAATTGCAGCCTGCTCTGGTTTCAAACAGGCATGTTTCAACAATGTGCAGCAAGGGTATACAACTGGTCAGAACAGCACACCTGCAGCATGTGGTCTTACTGCCTGGAGGGGAATTTAGGAAGGCAGTGGTACCATTTAGGCAGGATGCCAGGGCACACGTCGTACCTTTTGGCTCCTGAATGACTGAAAGAGGCCTGAACCTTATGCCCCCATCAAGACCTTTTCAATAAAGGGCCTGTTTGAGCATGGGTTTTAAAATTTCTCCCTTGCCCACTAACTGGGTGCAATATTAACACGCAAAAAAAAAAAAAAAACAAACCCCACCCTCCAGACACTTCTTCCTTAGGCCCCTCCTGTTATGGAAAATGAGGACACAATACCACAGGTCCACTTGTAAGCCAGCAGCAGTCACACTGAGTGCAGCCAAGCACTGAGCCAACAGTCACAGGCCAGCAAACATCACCATGCAGCCAAGGTAACTATAGCTAAGCGTGCAGTGCCCTGCCAGCTGCTTATGGTCTACCTAGACTATCTTCCTATATGCCAGCCTGGGAACCGGAAAAGGTGGGACCTGACGACTCCCTGCCTGCACTGGGAGCGGCATTTCTTAGGTCACTTGCTCATCAGTGTTGTGGCTTTTACTGATGTGCCCATGAAAGCGCAGTGACAGCTGCACTGGGCCAAAAATGACGCGGGCTATGCTGGCTGTAGGGGCCCTAAAGCTGTGTGATGGAAGGTTACCCCCCATGGAAGGACGCTTGGATTGGCCTTTGCAATGCTGGTTTGCTAATTAACCAGCAGCAGGCTGTGACTGTTGCAGTGCAGCTGAGGACAGGCAGCTCCAGAGTGGAGGCTGAGGTGTGAAGATTCATTCAGCAGCCTCACTATAGGGTGGGATGGCTGCAATACATGCTTTTTTTTTTTTTTTTTTTTTTTTTTTTTTTTTTTTTCCCCAAAGCTTTACAAAAGCCCTTTGCTTAGCAGCCTGCTGTAGCAGCAGCGTGGATGAGTTCCCCAAGGGACTCATATGGCATTGCCTAAAGCAACCGTTACGCGGCGGGGGGGCGGGCTGCTTTTCTTCCCTTGCAACCATCAGCCCCCCCCCCGCCCCAAACCCGGCTAAGGGAATCCAAACCGACAGCGATTTTAGTTATATGCATATGCAAAAAAAAAAAAAAAAAACACCTTTGGGCACATATAAGAATATGTGTAGCCTATAAGGTCGTCATTAATATGTAACTGTGAATACACAGACATAAAACAGTAATATAGGTCAACATTTTGAATAAGCTGGATGAGGCCAAGCAGCTGATCATGCTACATCTTGCCATAGGAAATTTCACACTTGCCTGAGGGCACATGTGCATGCGCACACACACACACACACACACACACACACACACACACACACACACACACACACACACACACACACACACACACACACACACACACACACACACACACACATATGCGCTCTCTCTCTCTCGGTACATCCCTGGCCAAAAGGGTGCCCCAAAGCCATAATCAAGTGGAAAGGGCTAACGCAGTGGTTTGACCACTGACTTGCTAAACCCTGGTTTGTGAGCACACTCTTGGAGGAGGCCATTTAGGGAGCTGGGCCAAATAGCCCCCCCCCCCCCCCCCCAAAAAAAAAAAAAAAAAAAAAAATTTGTCAGGCATGGTGCTCGGTCCTTCTGTGATGGGCCGGGGGGGGGGGGGGGCCTCACCTCAATGCCCTCTGAAGGTCCTTTACAGCTCTATGAGCCAGGTCTAGCACCACCTAGTCGTATATGCATTTGCTCTTCCTTAGCATTCGGCACAGTGTGAACCAGGATTCCGCCCCCGCGCCCCCCCCCCCCCCCCCAAGGGAGCAGCTAATATGTTCCATATGGGGTGGGGGGAGGGGGGGAAAAACCCACTTGGTGCTCAGTTTTGGGGGGCAGGGGGCAGCTGCTGCCAGGATTTCAACCCCTTGCAGTGTCTAACAAGTGCTGTGATGGCTGATTACACAGCATGTTAAACAGTGCTCCGCCATGCCACCACCAGGCCCAGCGCTGTAGCTGCACGTGCGTGCAGTGCATTTAGTTTAAAAAAAAAAAAAAGCGCCTTGCAGACACAAACCACAACAGCGCAATAGTTTGCTGGGGGGCCGGGGGGGGGGGGGGGGGGAGATGCAATTTTGCGACACACGAGGTCCCAGCTTGATTTTTGGTAACTTTTTTTTTTAAATGGGACATTTTTGAAACAAAGTTGAACCATTGCATTTCAATGCAGTAAAAGCCTTTTGTTTATCTTAGGTTCAGTACTTTTTATAATTAAAGTTCAGGCTTGTGTGTTCTAGTGTAATAAGGTGGAGGTCAGGGCAAACTTTTACACCCTGGCACGGCTGGCATGAAAAGATGTCTCAAGGCCAGCTGCTGAAGCGCCCCCCCCCCCCCCCCCCCCCCCCCCCCCCCCCCCCCCCCCAGCTGCGCACTGCACCTTTCATTTCTGGCCCCACCCCAGAGCCACAGGAATGCCCCAAGTCTCTGCACCACTCTGTGGGATATCTGGCCTACCACTGACTTTCGGGGCCGGGGGGGGGGGAGGGGGGGGGCGCAGCTCAGCAGCACCTGACAGAAAAAGGGTTCCCCACGCTGGCTTTCTATGTCATCCTGTCTTCAGAGCAGGGGAATGGGTCCCTTCCAGTCCCACACTGTTTTACCAGAGGCTATTGACACAAACTACATCAGAAAGCATTCTCTGTGTACAGATGCTTCGGATCTTTCTGCACTGGCTTTTAATCAGATGACTGCAATTTCCCAGGAGGCAGTGGCTCTGTGGACAGGCAGGCCTGGGTAGAAATCCATTAAGCTAAGGATGCCTTCTTTACAACAGAAACTGCTAAATGAGAAGAAAATACTTTTCTTCCAGGTGTTGTTTCAAGGACCAAAGGCCTGCAATTATTTATCCAGCTCCTACAGCAAACTCTGCCGTGATAACTTTGCTGGGGAATAACTACAGAAGAGAAGCGAAGTCAGGGAAGCTGTAGCGGGGTGGGGTGGGGTGTGTGGCGGATGGACTCAGGGGGGGCTTGTCACTAGCACATCTTCTGCATGGCTGCAAGAATTTCACCCAATGTTTTTAATGGTTATGTATTAGTAATCCCACGGGCGCCCCCCCCCCCCGGCGGCGCCGTGTACTGCACTTCCAGCTACACGCCCCATAACTGCAGAGTTGGGGCTGGGCATGGGCTCAGTGTGCTGCTGTTCTGTCCGAGTGACGGAAACAAGACGATGTTGGTTTCCTTTCTGGCAAAACACACAGAGAGCTTATTAAAATGCAGTCGCCACCTCTGTTGTGCTGTGTTTTCACGCCCCTGGCACTATGGGACCTGCTGCATGTCCGGGACCCCTTGCCACAACAAAACAATATATGTTGCCTGCATGCCCTTAGATTGCAAATGCTCCATAGCAGAGACTGGCTCTTTATTATGTGCATGTACACTGTCTTGCACAACGGGGCCTCAGGACTATGAGCACCCTCTGTCATACACTGCTCTAACCACTGCAGAGTGCTGCCTTCATGATATAGAAATTCAAGATGGGGACCAAGCCTGTTACCTGTGAGCAGGATGTGTGTGACTAGGCTTTGAAGGCAGTGCCAGGGCCCTTGCTGGTGAGTCTATTTTGCCCCCCGGCTGCAGTGGTGCTCGCCGCCACAGCTTTGTGAAAGACATCATGACAGGCAGTGTTAAAACAAGACCAGGTCATTTATAGTTAGCTGGATACAGACCTGCCAGTCAGATGTGGAAAAGCAGCAGCTATTTTTGTATCAGCTGCTCACAAAAGGCACAGGCTAGCTCTGTCCCAATGTGCCCATCATATAACTGAGAGGTCTATGAAACCAAAACTGCTTATGAATGGAACAGTCACTGCAAATGCCAAGGGCAGGAACACGACAGAGAATAAGGCTCTGTACCCAGTTCAGTTCCAGGTCAGCCGAATTGTGGTGCACTGACTTGCTTTGTCTGTGAAGAGGACTTTTCATGCAATATACCATCAGGATAACCATGGATTTAGCATTGTAAAAACACCTTTCGCCGCAGACCCAGCTCCTGCCATGCAAGAGATGGGCAGGGAAAGGATAGAAACATCACAGCCAGCCACAGAACTTGGCAGCTGAGCTGCACTGGGATTTGGCTTGGGGTTAACATGGGCCTGGAAAAGCTCAGTGAGGGCTTTACATGTTCTAAGAGCTTCTTTGGTGTTTCTGGCTGAGGTGGCCATGGATGTGGTGAGAGAGCCAACAATTGCCAGTAGTGTAGGGTTTCCATGGGGTAGGTGGCGGGGGGGGTGGGGCGTTTGAGGGGCATAGTCCTAACACTGCCTCTTCACTGCAGTTTTGAACTGGGCCCTGAATCAGTGAGCTCAGACTTGTACTCACCTAGACAGCTCACAGTGACAATAAACATGGTAAGCTGATATTGCTTCCTAGGGCTACACCTACAGCCAATAGGAATGAGAGCGGTTACTTCCAACTTGCCCATGTAAAATGGATCTGTGGTTTGAGCTTCACCCTAGTGAACAGGTGTCCACCCCATTTAAACCATTATTCATCCAAACTGACATGGTCATTGCCCTTTGAACAGTGAATGGTAGTGTGGACGAGTGGGCTTATGGTTAACACTGCCCTGGAACTAAGGCGTCCTGCAGTCTACTTCCTGGGTCTGCCACAGAGTCCCTGTGTGGCCCTGTTCAAGTCACTTAATCACTCCATGCCTCAGTTTCCCCATCTCTATAATAGGAAATGCCAACTTTTCCTTTGAGGCTTTGCAATTGTAATTTGGAGCCGGCACTTACGCAGAGGTTGCACTGTGGGCCTGAATGGGATTGCTACTATAAACACAAAGACATAAACAAACCATTAACTAGGGAGTGTCTCTAAATGAGACCAGCTCTGTGCAACTCTTATTGCTGCTCCTTATGCAATGTAACCGGTTCTGTGGAAGATGCAGCCCTCATTTTCTTGGGTCAGTGATTGTAAAACACACACACACACACACCCATCCACGCACCCCCAATCAGATCCATTGCATTGCAAAAGCTTTATAGTCAATTCTTTAGGACAGGTATCTAACACGGTCATGGAAGAATCCTGTGAAACCTGCTCACTTTTCTTTTTTTAGTCCCCTAAAAGATGTAGGTTAAACTGCTGTTACAAACACTTTTGCCCAGATGAGATAGGGGCGGGAAAAGGCCTAGGGTAGTAGCTTTTAAAAAGTGTCATGCCAGGAAAACCTGGCTTGAATAAACTGACGGAGTCTGATTAAACATTTAAACCTTGCGTTTCTCAAACAGATTCCTTTAGAGATGAAGTTGATTCTCCCTGGGCTTGCGTGGCTGGCCTACCTGCCCAAATTCCTGCGAGGCCAACACAAAATCAACTCATTGGAGAAACCAATGATGCAGTTGTGTCTTTCTTAGATTTCCAGTGGGGCGGGGGGGGGGGGGGGGGGCGGGGAGGGGTGGTTCTGGCAGGCTGTACAGTTGAAGTCACTGAAATGATGGGCACTGTGTTGATTTTGGGCTGAAGATCAGTGATTTGCTTAATATCAAAACACCACAGTTTTGCACATCTATTGCTCCTTTCAATAGCGGAGCATAAAGCTCTGATGAATTAAGTCTGATAACACTCTTGCAAGGTTGGGAAGCCAGCTGTGTGACTTTGGCTGCATCTACACTATGAGCTATATTTGATTTTCTTAACCTTGTTATGATGAATTCGAATCGTGGCCACAAAGCTTCTTGCAATTCGCCCCACCTTTTTTCCATAGTGACTTTCCACATCCCCAGTGCCCTGTGAGCAGTGCATTGTCGGTACCTCTCCCACAGGGCCTTAGCCTAAGTTGCTTGTGGGCATTTCATGTTTGAATCCCAGAATGCAAAGCACTGTCTCAGAATGCAGCGCACCAGTAACTGTGCAAAAAATGAACTGGCACTTGTGTCATTTCCTGCTGCACATGCCAGTGCAAGACTGAAGCCCCAAATGCTTCAACTCATAACACACAGAGTTTCAGCAACCATGCTGGCTGTCATGCAATTTTTGCCTTCAGTTACAAAGTTCAGTGATGGTTCACTATCATAACAATGCTGGTGACAATGATGGCTTGGTGGAACAAATCTCCCAACGGTCCAAGCACTCAGAGCTGCTGGCTGGCCTGGATGTGTTGGTGACAGGGGAGCAGCAGTTTTGAACTCGTGAGACCAGCACACACTGGTGGGACCACATCATTTTGGAGTCCTGGGACGACCAGCAGTGGGTGCAGAACTTTCAAATGTGCAAGTCCACTTTTATGGAACTTTGTGATGTGCTGGTCCCTGCCCTGAAGCGCAGCAACAGAAGCATGAGGGTGGCTTTAATAGTTCAGAAGTGAGTGGCAATCGCACTGTGGAAGTTTGTAATGCCCGACAGTTACTGGTCAGTGGCAAATCAATTCAGGGTGGGCAGATTGGGAGTGGGGGGGTCCGTGGTGATGCAGGTGGCCCATGCAATCTGTTGGCATCTCCTCAGGAAGACCATGACTCTGGGAGATATACAGGCTCCAGTGGATGCCTTTGCTGCCCAGGGGTTTCCTAACTGCAGTGCGGTGATACATGGTAAACACATCCCCATCATGGCCTTTGACCACCTGGCATCTGCATATACAAACCAAAAGGGGTACTTCTCAATCATGTTGCAGGGCTTGGTAGGCCACAAAGGTCATTTTACCGCCATCAACGTTGGCTGGTCAGGGAGGGTCCATGATACACGCATCCTCTGAAATTTTGGCTTGTACAGAAAGCTCCTGGATGGGACTTTTTTCACGGATTGGAAAATCCTGATTGGTGATGTGGTGCTGCCTATTGTTATATTGGGTGACCCTGCTTACTGTCTGCCCCCCTGCCTTATGAAGCGCTGTTCAGGAGCCCTGGACCCCAGCAAGAAAAACTTCAATCACAGACTCAGCAGGTGCAGAATGTACCTTTGGCTGTTTAAAAGTGAGATTCAGATGCTCACCCTGAATTCCATAGCAGGACCTTCACAAGTGTTGTAATTAAGATCAGGTCCCATTGTGGGGGTCACTCCCCATAAGCATGTGCAGCTGTTCATAATAGCAGCAGATCCGTGGAGGTGCCCTGATCGCTGATTGGCTTCCTGGACTTTTTGACAGGCCTGTGGGAGTTCTTTCACCTGGCATAGTCTGTCTAGGGTATGTTTATGCCAGATCCCCTTTCTTTCTGTCAGCTGTCCTTCCACACAGTAACTAAAGCTGTCTATACTACAGTGAGCTGTCAACAGAAGTTAGTTAGAAGATATCACCTGGCAAAACTTCTGTCGACAGATCATGCCCACCATAAAAGTGGATCAAAAGAGAAATCCACTCTGTCAACAGAGAGCAGTCAGATTGCCCAGCCATTCTCTCGCCAGAACAGCGAGCCCCCCAAGAGTCTACCTGATTTTTTTGTTTACAGAAACTGTCGACAAAGATGTTCTTCCTCATCGCAGAGTGGCAGAATGCTGTCGGCAGAAGTGCCGAGGTTTGTCAACAGCCTGTTGACAAAACACATTTTGTGTGTAGACAGACGCTCCACTAGTTTTGTCGCCAAAACCCCAGTTTTAGCAGCAAAACTCTTTAGTGTAGGCCTAGCCAAAGGGTATATCTACACGACCATGTTTTGTTGACAAAACTTATGTCGACACTCAAAAGTTGACAGAACAAAAGTTGCTGCAGGGTGTTCACACTTGCTACCTCTGTCAACAAATCAGGTCCACAGTGACGGCACCATCATTGACAATGTGAGCAATGGATTGTGGGTATGGATCGCGCAGTGTAATTTTGGAGAAGGTGAAGTTGACCCCTGTGCATCTTGGGAGTCCCACCGAGGTTTCTGCTGGGAGCTCTCCGTGCCGAGGACGGTCAAAGCAGCATAGGAGCCTGCCTGCTGCTGCATTCCTAATGCAGAGCAGAACAGGAGCAGTACAATGAGATCTTACTTTGTTCCCCAACCGTGAGATACTTCTCAGTGCTTTGATATCTGAAGAGTTGATATCTGAAGAAGTGGGTCTTACCAACAAAAACTCATTATCTAACAAATAAATTTCTTCGTGTTCAAGGTGCTACAGGACTGTTTATTTTTTCTCGGAGCTTTGACAGAGGAAGGGAACATGCTTGCAGGGCAGCAGAGATCAAAACACTGAGCAGCGTGATCAGGGCAGGCATTGTGGGACACTGGCGGAGGCCAGGTCTGTCCATAAAACAAACAGCAGAGCCAGCACTGGCTCTTTGTTGACAATTAAGGGAGGGGAGAAGAAATCTGTCTCTCATTAGTGTGGAAGATTTTTGTTGCTGAAACTGGGTATTTCTTCCCACAAATGTCACATTGCAGTGTGAGCGCTCTCACTGTTTTGTTGCCAAAGGGCAATTTTTGGCAACAAAACTTGGTTCTATAGACCATCCTCAGCTGGCTGGTTTTCAGTATTCTTCTATTATCCTCTACCGTCTCAGGAAGCATCAACCTTTTGAACATGTTGGATAACAGCATAATGAAATAGGAAAGATTTTACCTGTTGGAGGAACCCAGGTGTTGGAAAGGTTAAACCCCCTTTCCCCCAATGACTGATGGCGTAAGCCTGTTCAGGAACACAGCTGGCTGTATAATTAACAATGTAGTCTCACAGCAGGGAGCTGAGTTGTACAAAGGAAGGAATCTCTGCACCACTCTGTCCTTGGAAGTAGCAAATTAAAGAGCCATAAATATACCTGCAGTAAAGTGGGGATGGGGGGAGCAGCAGGGAAGGCACATGTGGAGCATCTTAAATTAGAACAAAAATAGCTTACTTGATTTGCATTGATTAGCGAGAGTCATTTGCCTTTCAAATAATGCTGTGCTGTTAGCTTTGGATTAACATTGAGTGAAAACTCTCCAGGATAGGGAATAATTCCCTCTGTGCATGTACAGTTTCGCACACAACAGGACCCCAAAGGGGAGCCTATACAGACAGGATGGGATCCCCCAAAACAAAATGGAACCAGAGTGCTGGCACTTAAAGAGGTTGTCGAGCAATTTTTAAAATAAGAGCTGGGATGGTGGGAGGAAGCTGACAGGTGCAGAAAAACATGTGGTCTGGCTAGAGACATCCCTTGGGGAGGATCTATTAATGAAGATTCTCTTACATTCTAGTAGGGAGGAAAAGATGGAAAATAAAAATATACAGACAAGATATGATCAAAAATAGTCAAATGACAGAGAGTCCCATTCAATTACATCAGGTAGTGGCAGATGACTAACACGTGACAAGTTTTGTAAGTGCTTATATACCAATGCCAGAAGTCTAAAAATAATACGATGACTGAACTACAGTGCTTTGTATTAAATGATAGTAAAACAGTAGGCATCACAGAACTTGGTGGAACAAAGATATTAATGGGTCACAGTAATATCATGGCTCAAATTATATTGGAAGAACAGAACAGGTCGTGCAGTGGAGGAGTGACACTATATGTGAGAGAAAGCATAGAATCAAATGAAGTAAAAATCTTAAATGAACCAAACTATACCACAGACTCTATGGATAGTAATTCCACGTTCTAATAATAAAAATATAGCAACAGAGATATAGTACTGACCACCTGACCAGGAAGGTGATAGTGACCATGAAATGCTCAGAGAGAATAGAGAGATTATTAAAATAAAAAAACTCAATAATCATGGGGAATTTCAACTATCCCTGTATTGAGTGAAACAAGAAGTTGTTCTGTGGCACCTTTTAGATTGACTGTTTTACTGGAGCATAAACTTTGGTGTGCAAAGGTGAGGCATCTGACAAAGTGGACGTGTTCCCACCAAAGCTTATGCTCCAATAAATCTGTTAGTCAATAAGGTGCCACAGGACTTCCTGTTGTTTTTGCAGAACATGGCTACACCTTTGACATGTGTATGGACTGAGTACGTCACCTCAGAATGGGATGAAGAGAGAAAATTTTTTGACACATTAAATGACTATATTTTGGAGCAGCTGTTCCTGAAAGCCACAAGAGTAAAGACAATTCTTGACTTATTTCTAAGTGACACACAGGATCTGGTTCAAGAGGTGAATATAGCTGCACTGCTTGGTAATAATAACCACAATATAATTAAAATTAACACCACTGTACCAGAAAAAAAAAACAGCAGCAGCCCAGCACTGAAGCATTTAATTTTATGGAGCAGACTTACTCAAAAATGAGAAGGTTAGTTTAACAAGAATATAAAAGGTACAATGTCAAAAGGGAGCTCTCTGCAAGCTCGAGGGAAACTTTTTGATGACACCATAATAGAGGCTCAACCCCAAATTAAAAAAAAAAGTAGTGAAAGGAAATAGGCATCATTTAGAAAGTAGAAGTTAAATTCTAGTGCAGAAGGAGCATAAACTCTGGCAAATTAAATGAAAAAATATAATTAGGAAGGCAAAAAAAAAAAGAATTTGAATACCTGGCCAAAGATTCAAAAAGTAATATCTTTAAAAAAAAAAAAAAAGTACATTAGAAGCTGAATGCCTGCTAAACAGCCAGTGGATGATCAAAATGCAAAAAGAGCATGCAAGGATGTTACAGCCATTGCAGAGAAACGAAATGAATTCTTTGGTTTTGAACCTGAGCCTTTGCTTTAGGTAACAAAGCTGAGGAACTGTCCCAGACTTAAGTGCCATTAGAATAGGACTAATGGCATTCACAGAGAGTTCTGAAGGAACTCACATGTGAACTTGCAGCACTACTAAATGTCATCTGTAGCCTATCATTTAAATCAGCTTCTGTACCAAATGAGTGAAAGATAATTAATGTGATGCCGATTTTGAAAAAGGACTCCAGAGGCGATCCTGACAATTACACTTTGGTGAGCCTGACTTCAGTACAAGGCACACTGGTTGAACTTGTAGTTAAAGAACAATGTTGTCAAATAAATAGGTGCATAACCTTTGTTGGGGAAACATCAACTTGCTTTTGTAAAGGGAAATAATTCGTCACCAATATACTAGAATTCTTTCATGGTGTCAACAAGCATGTGGACAAGGCATCCAGTATATACAATATACTGAGATTTTCAGAAAGCCTTTGAAAATGTCCCTGACTAAAGGCTCTTAAGCAAAGTAAGATGCCATAGAATAAAAGAGAATGTCCTCTCATGAACTGATTAAAAGAAAGGAAACATGGGGTGGGTCTAAATTGTGATTTTTCAGAATGAAGAGAGGTAATAACGTATGTTAGATTCAGTGACGACAGTAAAGTAAATGAAGATTTACTCTTTGCAAAGAAATTACAGGGGCGAGTAAAACTAAGGCTCTTTTTGATATAACTGATAGCTTATGAAGTCAAATCTCTTACAGTGGTCGAACTGCATGGGTATATGCACTGACGGAGCATGTTCTACAGCAGGCTGTGATAGAGGATGTCAAACATTAATATGCCAAAAATCTGATGATGTTCGGACACACTGTATGATTCATAGGCAAGTTCTCGCTTTGAAAGATTTAAGCCCAGCATTGGCAAATGTTCTACAAGCAACCATAAATGTTCTGAACTATATGAAAACCAGGCCTATGTAAACAAGGACATTTGCAAGGTTTTGCAGACAGCTGGGCGCTGAACACATGGTCTTGCTGTTTTACTGTGAGTCAGGCTGGTTGTCTCAGGGAAATGTTGTAACATGTGTTTTCGAACTAAGGAATGAACTTCACCAGTATTTAATTGAGGAAAGGTATCGTAGTGCATACGTTTATCAACTGTGCGTTCAATATGCATTTAGCATATTTAAGTGACATATTCAATAAGTTGAACACTCAATACCGCACTGGAAGGTGGTAAACATAATATTCTTGAACTCAATGACACATTGAAAGCGTTTATTAGGAAAGTTGAACTGTGGCAGAGGAAAATGGAAAATTCAAATTTAGACGTTTCCAACTTTAAAACAATTTATTGAAAGCAATAACACACATATTCGTGAAGATGTGAAATTTTGTATTTTAAATCACCTTTCTTAAAAATTTCACTTTAAGAACTATTTCTCAGATACGGATAAGGAACCCATTCAATGTTAAACTAATAGCTGGTACACTCACTACTACGGAGGAGGAGCAAATCATTGATATCTCTTCTGTCACTGCTTTAAAAATAAAATTCTCAACAGTGTCTCTCTCTCTGAATTGTGGCTCAGTGTGCAAAATGAGTACAAAGAATTAAGTGAGAAGGCTATGAACATTCTGATCCTGTTTGCAACATCTTATTTGTGTGCATCAGGGTTTTCTGCCGTTGCTGCTATAGAAAGCAAATATCAATCAAAAGTAAATGTGGAACAAGAAATGAGAGTGGCTATCTTGACAATGAAACCCAGATTTCAAAAATTATGGAACAATAAACAAGCTCATCCTTCACATTAAACAATATGAGAGAGGTAACCAAGTTAGCCTGTATCTTCAAAAGCAACAAGAAGTCCTGTGGCACCCACGAAAGCTTATGCTCCAAAATATCTGTTAGTCTATAAGGTGCCACAGGACTCTTGTTGTTATTAAACAATATGATTCCAAATTTGACTTTTTTGTCTATTTCCAATAAAAAATTAGTTCTCAAAAGTTATTGACATATATTTCTTGTCCAAGCCCAATCCCAATAAAATGATTAGCTTTACTTGTGGAGCAATGAGGGTGGGGGGGAGCACACAAATTCATTAGTATTTTAGAGGGGTCATGGTATCACAAAGTTTGAGAACCCCTGGGAAACAGAACAATTTCAGTTTCAGGAGACATTAATAAGACTGGGACTTTTCAGTTTGGAAAAAAGATGACAAAGGGGGGATATAATTGAGGTCTATAAAATCATGACTGGTGTAGAGACAATAGATAAGGAAATACAGTTTACTCCTTCTCATGGTATAAGAATTAGGGGCCATCAAATGAAATTAATAGGCAGTGGCTTAAAACAAAATGAAGTATTTCTTCACACGATGTACGGTCAAACCTGTGGAACTCTGCCACAGTATGTGAAGGCCAAGACTATAACAGAAGTACCATGCAGCAGATATTGGCACTAAGACTGATAGCACAGAAAGCTCGACGAAAGAACAAAAATGTACACACTTGCTTCATCGATTTTGAAAAGGCATTTGACAGTACAGACCAGAAAGTGACTTGGGCAGTGTTGGAGTCATATGGAATGGATAGCAGACTGATACGGTTGTTGAAGGATATCAATGACAATGAGGAGGCAGCAGTGAGAACGTGCAGGGAGTTGGGAAGTGGGTTTAAAACAAGTAGAGGTATGAGACAAGGAGATCCAATATCGCCAAGTATCTTCATTGCACATCTGGAGAATGCGATGGACAAGACCAAGGAAGAGGTAGAAAGGATATTTCTGCACAGGAAAAGAATTAACAGCTTGATGTTCGTGGATGATATAATCATCATTGAGGAAGAAGAGAAGAAGCTAGTGAAAATGGTGCAGGTGTTAAACGAAGAAGGGAGGCGGTATGGACTGAGTATGAACATCAGTAAAACAAAAAGAGTGGTATTTGGAGATAAGGAAATAGGAAGGAAGATCAGCGTGGATGGTGTTGAACTAGAAAATGTAGAGAAGTTCACATAGCTGGGGAGCAACATAACGTATGATCTAGACTGTAAGGAGAAAACAGCGACTAGAACAGCGAAAGCAAGAGAGTTTGAAGGTGATGGATAAGATCTGGAAAAGCAAAGCAATCAGCTTAAGAACGAAGCTGAGCGTCTTAAAAACGTGTGTATTCAGCAGCATGTTGTACAGATGTGAGATATGGGTGGTAACAGAGGACCCGAAAAGAAAAATATTGGCTTTCAAAAGGAGTTATGGAAAGATTCTGAGAATAGAATGGATGCAGAAGGTCACCACTGAGGAATTATATAGGAAGATACAGCCGAAAGAGAACCTGCTGCAGAAGGTTATAAAACGGAAGCTACAACTACTTGGACATATTTGCAGAATAAATGACAAATGAAAAATCAAGACCCTGATATTCGGCATAATGGACGGTTGAAATAAGAGAGACAGATCCCATAGAAAATGGGTAGATGATATAGTAGATTGGTGCAGAGCTAGTCTACAGAAACTAAGCCACTCCGCATGGGACAGGGAAAGCTGGAAGGAAATAGTGAGAGAGGCATCAGACACTAACGGGCGCTGAGCCCATGGTTATTGATGATGATAGTGATGAAGACTATAAACAGGGTTCAAAATGCACTAAATTACTTAGGCAAACCATCATGTTAAGGACCCATTTACAAATGCTTCACTGTTTATTCAATGGGGACCAAAAATGCCTGTTTTGTAACATCCAATTGTAAATCATGTTGCAGGAGAGACAAGGGTGTTGCCTTTCTTGTGAATTTCAACTGGAACCTCCAAACTCCTCAAAGCTTCACCCTTGCCTGGAACAGTAAGTTGTAGTGGGAGCTTTCCTTGATAGCTCTGCAAGACAGATGGTAAACTAAACCACTACACCCTACATGGCGTCTAGAACGATTGTCTTCCTGAACAATGGCAGCTTCTTACCTGGTAACGGAAAGCGACTCCATCCCATAGTCTTCTAATCTCAGAAGAGACAAGACAGACCAGGACAGGAACAGGGCAATGAACTACCTGCCAATGACCACAGCAAAGGCAGCCAGCCGGGATGCGGGGTTGAAGGATGGTGCTGTTACCATAATGGATTTCATCCTGGGGGGAACAACAAGAAGTCTTGTGGCACCTTATAGACTAACAGATATTTTGACGCATAAGCTTTCATGGGTAAAGACCCGCTTCGTCAGATGCATGAGTCACCTGCATAAAGCAGGTCTTTGCCCATGAAAGCTTATGCTCCAAAATATCTGTTAGTCTGTAAGGTGCCACAGGCCTTCTTGTTGTTCTTGGAGATACAGACTAACACGGCTTCCTCTCTGCCACTTGTCATCTTGAGGGGAGACATCAACTTCGAAAGTTGCCTATTGGCCCGTGCGCTACAATGAGAAAGGCTGGCTGAAGGGAGGCTGCAGCGCATCATGATGGGGCCGAAGATCAGTGCACTTTGGATCTCTGGATGGTAATGCAGGGGCATCAGCTCCCTCCACCCAGCTCTCCACATCAGTTTGGGACTCGGGCCAGCTGGGCTGGAGACCTTCCATGGAGGCAGACTGGCAAGTTTAGGCTCTGATTTGGGTTTGTGTGCTGCCCTTCCTCCCCACAAAGCACACACTTCAGTGCAGAGGGCAATGACTGTGCAGGCAAACACAGCAGACAGGACATACCCTCTGCCCCCTTCCCCCCCATTAAGAATTATTGCCGACGCCTGACCTTACAATCGGGTCTATGTGAGCAGGTCTCAGCAATCATTTGTAGGCCCACATTGGTCAATGGCGCTTGGTGTGATTACAAGGGTCAGCAGGACATTCAGGACCTTAGCCACCGAATTATCCCTGGGTACAGGGATAAGAGCTAGCACAGACTTTTCTTTCCCTAGCATTTGTTGCCTTTTTGAAAAGTCTTAACAAAAGCAAGTTACATCTTACAAAGACAATGCCAAGCTCTGCTTTATTTTAATCAGTTTGATCCGTACAAAAGCAGACAGCGTGTTTCGCTTTTTTTGTCATTTTAATTAACACTTTACAAAGTACAAAATATACTGTCATTTGTTTTGGAACATTAGTTTTTTTTTCTTTTCCATACAGTACAATAAATCTTGAGTTTCAGCAAAAGACCAGCAAGTAAAATAAGCATGTGCACTCTCTGCATTAAGCAAAACCCTCCATCTTCCAGCTCCACACTCCAGACAAGAACAAGATCCTGTGTTACTATTGCAATGTGACAGTGTGAAATTCATCTCTGGGCAGAGGACTGGGTCAAGCTCATTGAAGCTTGCTTCTGTCTCACCGAAGCCTTTCCACCTCAATCTAGCTAAGACTGATACACGTGCAAGTAGCCCTGCTGGCTACAGCTGAGTCACTCAGCCTGTGCTTGTGCGTCGGGTTGGTGCAGGACTGAACACAGGTGTCGGACCAGTCCTGTGCACAGAGGTGAAATTCTCCCCATGTCAGCTGCTTGCTGTGGCATTTGAAGAAATGCATCTGTGACATTTATCACAAACTTAAAAAGCAAAGAGGGTTCCAATCAAGGAGCAGTTTTGTAAACTCCTGTTTCTGCGTGACGCCAGCAAAGACCGAACACAACAGGAATAAACAAGGCTGTGTTACCAAATGTTCCCTTTCACACCACGGTCCCCAACACCCCTCTGTAAGAGAACAGCCACAATTTTGCTTTCAGCACAAGGAGAGTTTGCTGGAAATTCAGATGCCCTCTGGGGCTTGAACATAGTATAGGGATGATTAAATTATGGAGGAAAGTTCAGCTCAAATACGTTGTGTTCAAGGAGCCTGGAGATTTCAATGGTGTTTATCCCATTTTTCCAAGTGGGCTGCATGAAGCACAAGGTGTGGGGAGTGACTGGCTGTAGGTCCTAGGGGCATCAAAGCTTAGGAGTGAGAATTTCTCTGAGCTGGTTATTTGCCAGAAAACCCGAGCCACACACCACTTCCGTGCTATGACCTGCTTCAGTCAGCTCACTGGCATTGGGGCTGAATTTTTTTAATTAAAGAAAAAGGGCAATCGATGCCCTGTTCAAACACACCAAAACACTAATAAAATGTCTATTAGCAGCAAAGTGTCCTGGGGACAGGGCCAGATTCTGATGTGAGTTATGCTAGCGTAAATCTAGACTCACTAAGCTAATGGCAACAGTTTACAGTGGGGTACATTCTGACTGCAAGGGGGCTCTCTCCAGTTTCACCTCAGAATCGGTCCGAAAAGGCTCAGCTAAGAATGGGCATTGCTGTTCCATTAAAACAGCCCATCCAAATGAACATTCTCAAGGTGCAGCCTCCTCGGCTCGAGCTGTTAGAAGCAAAGTAACACTGAGGCCAACAGAGCTGTTGGGAGGGTCTGACACAACCCGTTCCACAAGGCCCCCTCTCTCATGTTTCTTTGCCTCAGACCGAGAAACAGGATTACAGGCCCCTGCCACCTGCTCCACCCCACTACAAAATTCCATCTACCAAGCCTGGGTGCACAAGGAACTCAGGCCTGGCTCTCCATCTCCATACTCCTACTGGAGCCAACAAGCTGGGTAAGGGCTTACAAGATCGGGCACTGAGAGCTGGTGCATTAAACGCATGGCCTCCTAGGGTAGTGGTAAAGAACACTGGAGGCCTATCCATTAACGGGAGCACTGCCTATCCATTAACGGGAGCACTGCCATTCCAGTCTGACACTGCGTGAGTGCCTAGTTTTAGTTAGCTTCCTAAAATATAAGATAGAAAGCAGTTTGCATGGGAAGGAAACACTGCTGAATTAAGAGTCAGCCCAGCAAACCCTTAATTGGTTGATCCTGCTTTGGGCAGGGGGCTGGACTAGATGACCTCCTAAGGTCCCTTCCAGCCCTAGGATGCCATGATTCTACGACTCTCTAGGATGGTGTTTCTTAAACTATGTTCCGTGGAACACTGGTGTTCTATGGACAACTCGCAGGTGTTCTATGAAAAATACACTGACAGTCTATCTTCTATTATTAAAACCAGAAACAATGCTGCTTCTTCATTGCTATAAACCTGATTAAACTACTTCATTTTGGTTTTGCTGTATATGTTGCCATTTGGGATTTGTCTGTCTGTTTTTGAAGAAAATTTTCATAGGCGTTCCACATAAAATATATTGTTTGGTGTTCCGTGGTCTCAAAAAGTTTAAGAAACACTGCTGTAGGACTGCACCGTCACAGACTCTGAATCTAAGACAAGCATGTGATAAACCAAGCTGAGAAGTCCCCCAGTCACCACCCCGAATGACTGTAGAACACCAGTTACTACAGGTAATGCACCCGGAGCTATGAATGCAGAAGGAGGGCCAGTGGGCCCAGTCAATTCTGACCCCACTGAAATCAATGGGAATTCTGCTACTGGTTACAAAAGAGGAGAAGAGGCCATCAGCATTCTGCTTTTGGACTGTACCTCCTGTAACTGACAGCAGCAGTCACCTACCCACCATCAATCGCAGGGTTAAGCATATGTTTTATGGATATTAGCAGCAGATATTGCCATTCCTAGAGAAATCTGCGGACAAATGAGGATTGCCTTTGCATTGGGAACTATTTCCAGAACTGCACTCAGAGTGGTCATCCAAAAGATTGGGAGTGCAAACCCCAGCTTGAAACCAGCAAATGCACCCTCCCTCCCGCCCCTGGAATGCAAGTCCACTTTTGCAAAGTCTGAGCAAATAAACCCCCTGAGGAAGCCACGAGTAGCAAAGCGCCCCGGGGCCTCATTTTCATAAACACAAAGGCCGTGTTGTACATTGCTCTGGCAGGGCTAAGGGAGTGCAAATATCGTCTGCATTCACCTGAATTTCCCTGGGCGCTGCTGGAATGGTGTACAGTGATTTTGGTGTAAATGACAATCTGTCCCTTGGAGCTCTGCCCTACTCTGCAGTTCTAATTGTTTAGCTGAGGCGTGCAGCCCTGGGCAGCTTACAGTGAAAGAACATTGTTTAGTCACCAAACCACTCCAATTTGAGAGTGAACTACTGTGGAGGGGTGCATGATATTGAGGCAGGAGAAGTAATTTTTTTTGAATGAAATACACAATAGAAGTAGAGTGCTGAAATGTGACCTTTTGACCTCCTTGAACAGTCCGAGGGCTGGTGACACTTTTTAAAGTCGCTAACCGTCCTACTTACAACAGCTTCATTAATAAATTAAGGTGCAGATTAGCTGGTGAACCCACAGGCAGCCTGGTTTTGAGCAAACTCCCAACTGCGTGGGGGAGGAGGGTGAGGCTGAGCTTCTACATCGTGTGCTGATGAAAACTGGCTCATGCGCCACTCTTGGCATCACTGCCAGGGGGTTGCTGACCCCTGGCCTAGGTCTTCACCTCAAAGCAGACACTACTTGGTCCTAAGCTACAAAGGGAAAACTAGAAGCATTTAATGCAGAACTGTCTTTTGTTGTAAACTTAACCTACAAGCAAAAACATCTGCCACTGAATACTGACTGACTGGATTTCACCTCAGCCTATGTAAACTGGCACTACATACACTCATAAACACAACAAAAGGAAAACACAGAATAGCCAGAGGAAAGGAGACATTCAAAATTCAATTATGTTCTTGATACAAGACTAGCTAAGTAAGTGGACTATCTATGCACATTGCTGCAAGTTAACCAAGTAACTGTCTAGAACAGCTGTGTATTATGCGTAAAAGATTGCACTCCCTCTCTTCCAACACGCATCCTCGTCTTGCTGAAGGTTAAAGCTCTCAGCTTTTCCACACGTATTCAGAGAGACCAGCTTTTTACAGAAGGGTTTTTGTTTTAGCAGTATTGCCAACTAAAGCATTCAAAAATCATGAATCAGGATATTTTTAAATGATGGATTTGAGGCTCTTTTTCTTTGCTTTCTGGTTTCAGATCTTTTATGGTGGATTTAAGTTACCTTCACAAGGCTTTCGAACCAACAAAGATGGATGAAAACTTAAGAAAAAAAAAAGAAAGCGGAGATGGTCATGCATTGACACGACTCCAGCAGCTAGGGTTTTAAGAAAATAAAGTACCTAGTATAGGAGAGCAGAAATACTGCTTTAGATATTGCATGTTGAAAGGTATTAGCTCCAGTGGCTAACTGCAAAGGGAACTGTCCTGTCACCAGATCCTGCATTTAATATTGTGTTCAAAATCTCAGTGTTGGCAGGGGTAGGTAGATAGCTCAACATCACAGATAATTGATATTCACATTTTGCCTAAGTAAGAGCTATGCGGATGATGTGCCAAGGACATCAGCCTAATTCACCTAACAAGGAGATGACATCTAATCCTAATCTTCAACAGGTGCCTATAGAGGGTCACCGGTGCCGATAGAGATGATCAGACCCAGCTTGGTCTGAATGGCCTTCTGCTTTGGGATTAAAACCAGAACCATTGCATGCTGGGAAGCAGGGTCCCCACAAGTCACCCCTCTTCGGCTACCCCTGTACTGCTTCGCAGGAAATGAAGATCCCAGGCCAGGCGATTGAGGGGCGATATGATAGAGGTATATAAAATCATGGATGGTGTGGAGAAAGTGAATATAGAAAAATTATTTACCTTTTCCCATAATACAAGAACTAGGGGACACCAAATGAAATTGATGGGTAGTAGGTTCAAAACTAATAAAAGGAAATTTTTCTTCACACAGCGCACAGTCAACCTGTGGAACTCCTTGCCCGAGGAGGCTGTGAAGGCCAGGACTCTATTAGGGTTTAAAAAAGAGCTTGATAAATTTTTGCAGGTTAGGTCCATAAATGGCTATTAGCCAGGGGTAAAGTATGGTGCCCTAGCCTTCAGAACAGGGGCAGGAGATAAATCACTTGATCATTGTCTTCTGTTCTCCTTCTCTGGGGCACCTGGCATTGGCCACCGTCGGCAGATGGGATGCTGGGCTGGATGGACCTTTGGTCTGACCCAGTATGGTCATTCTTATGTTCTTATGTTCAGGCACTGTTACACTGACTCCAGCAGTTCTACACCACGGATGAATGGGGCCCTGTTTTCATTGTGGTGTGGTTCCATAAACCCAAACTGCAAAGGTCAGCACAGCGCAGCCTGGGAAGCTGACAGCCAGTGAACCAGAGATGATCAGCGGCAGAAGTTCGTGTTTTGTCATTTAAAAGCCTTGTGACGGCTGGCTTCCAACACGGGCACCCTGCCCTCCCCCCAGTACATACACCACCGGGACCTGCTGAGACAGAGCCCCCCCAGATGCTCACAGCTGGGATTAATTTCCACACCACCATTTGCATTCTCAGCTTTTGTGCTCTCAGTATTGCAACACTTCAGCAGTTGCCCATATTCCAAGAGGTTCCATACCAGCCCAAGCTACTAGCCTGACCCATTGTGGACATGGCTGCAAGAACATGCGGAGAAACCAAACTACAATTCCACTGGCAAACCAGAGCCTGGATTCAGAGTTTTCCAACAAATAAATGGCTCTAAAACTTATGCTGCCCAAAGAGAGGGGGAAATAGCCAGACCTACTTTCAGCCCATGTGAAAATAACGTGTTCGTGGTTTAGAGATGGGGTTCATTTCAAGGGAAGTACATCTTCATGTGCGACCAGGTTTGCCTCTATTGTTTTCCATCCATGAGCAGAATACATTTTATGTGCACCAAGATATGTACTGATGTGCACCACAGTAGCAACACATGCTGCCAGAGATGGGCATTCGCTAAGTAGCTGGGCAGAATCTTTCTTGCTCAGCCACTCAAAGACCTAGCTTACAGGGAACACTGCATGTGATGCACTCAATTCAAGTGCGCCACACCATTTCTCTCCAATCCAGCATCCCACTCTTATGGATCTGCATAGTTTTAAGCAAGCAAATGGACCTACACACATGCTTGACTGCACTGGGGCCTTGAAGCATCCCAGTGTACAGAATAGTTCAAGAAAATTCTCTCCATATAAAATTCAGACTGGGAAAATGGCCGAGGTGTTGCTATTTTTAGCACCGTGGCATTCTGCATGAAGACAAAGAGAACCAGGAATTTCACATTTATTCATTTTCAGATTAGAAAACAGCTGGTAAGGATTGTTCCTATTATTTAAATATTATTTGTAATTGATGAAGGCTGGTTTCAAACCCACAATACCCCACCAGAAAGTTTAGAAACCCTTAAGCTTTGTGATGGGCAGACATTAATAAAATGCAGTCACTGGAAACAACAATCAGAATGAAGCCCTTTTGGTCCTGTTACACTGGTGGGATGCGATGGAGGGGTTGTGAGGAGGGGTTTGGACGATGGGAAGTTAAATAGGAATGCTTACGCACGACTGTGGCAACGCACCTGCTCCTGAGCATTTGCATCCATTCATTCTCCTTCAGTAGATATGATAGTAATTGTTAAGTCAGAGGTAAACATGAAGTAAGCTATGGCAGCAGGCGTGTGGCGATTTTACACCAAGAGGTCAGGGCAGGTATAAACACATCAAGTGGATGCATCAAGGGAATGTGCTCTCCTTGCCAGACAGACAGGGAGAGACCCACAACTGCCACCTGGTGGTCAGGACCTGGACACTCAGGACCACCCCGCTGGGAGTAGGACAGGACAGGAAGTGGCATTACAGAAGACCAGCCCTCTAGCTCAGTCAGCGAAGAACTCCAGAGGAGCAGGACATCTCTTCGCAGGTGCTGGAGTTAGCAACGGCCAGAGATTGCTGCTGTGCCAGAGACCCAGCAGGATGGCCAGAGCCACTGAAAACCAGCCACCCCAAAGCGTCTACTGAAGGGAGATGGAGTAGGACACTGTCACCTGGGTACCCCCAGAGATGGGGAGCATAGGAGGGAGCCCAGGGAAGCTGAACAGGTTTGGTTGTGGGACTGTTTGTAAAATGTCCAGTGTGGTGTGGGTGGATCCCTGATGACCTAGTGGTGGACTACGCCACCTCTGATAGGGGCCTGGGCTGGGAGGCATTGGAGTGGGAGAGTCTGTGTTCCCCCATCCCAAACATCCCATGTCTAGGAGGTGGCCAGCTCCCCGCCAGGAGGCCTGGTTAGGTCTGCCACCTGCTGGAGCTAGGCCATCAGATGCCTTTATTATACTGCCTAGGAGATAATTCCCCACTGAACTACCCATACAACATTACGGGCTTGTCCACACCGGTGACTATTTTTTTTAAATTTTTTTTTTGGTGTGGAAAACCCCCTTTTTTCTAGGGAAGAAAACCCCTTGCAGCCACACTGCAAAGCTTGTTATTCCGGAATAACAGAGCATTTGACTGGAAGTAGTAATGCCATCAAAACAAACAACTTTCATCGACCCTCCCTCCCACTTTCAATTTCAAAACTGACTCAGTGTGTATGAAGCAGAAGTAATTATGACTTAATTGGCTTCCATTGCTCTCATTTCAAAATCGGGCTCTCCCAGTGTGAACGCTCAGTTGGAACGCTCTCGCAGTGTGAACGCTCTTTTTTAGAAATAACGTTGAAATAAGTTACTCCTGAAAAACTCTGCAGTGCAGACACAGCCTGCCTGTTGGCTGCTCTGCCCTGATTGAGGGACCTGGGCAGCAAAACTCATTCACTGCCTGGGCTGATTGCCAGCCAGGCCCTGCAGACTGTTGGCTATCCCACCCTGACTGAGATTGTGGGACAGAGAGTCCGGGCTGCTCAGCCCTGCCACAGCCCAGAGTCCATTGGTTTGAACATTGGCCTGCTAAGCCCAGGTTGGGACGTCAATCCTTGAGGGGACCGTTTAGGGATCTGGGGGAAATAGATTAAATAAATAAAAAAAAAAGGGATGGTGCTTGGCCCTGCCAAGAGGGCAGGGGACTGGACTTATGATCTCCCAAGGTCCCTTCCAGTTCTATGAGATGTGCATCTCCATTGATTCCCCTGGAATGTGATGCTCCCAGAGCGGGTGGAACAAAGGGGTGTGGTCTCTCACGCCACCAGATACAATAAGACCCACACATCTCATCCCCTGGACCAAAGACAAACTCAGGCCAAAACCAGAGAGAGACAACAAAAGCAATGCCAAGGTCATTGGTGCCCTCCTGAAAACAAGCCTCTTATTCAGTACAAATAGAGTGATGTTTGCCGCTGCGTATGGGTGGGGAGAAAGACGTAGCAGGAGAGAGAATCAGTTTCGGCTTGGCTGAGTGTTTGCTGCCAGTGAATCCCTGGCAGGGGTGGGGAAGCATTTGTGGGTTGGGGACACTGACCCACAGAAAAATCAGTCAAGGGCCACAGGAAAGAAAGAAGCAGAACCTCCCCCTGCAACAGCATCCGCATTGATGTGGCCTGGATTGAGACACCTCATCCCCCCACGCTCCAGCACCATGGACAGGAGAGTGCAGAAAGGGGAACTGAGGTTCAGGGCTTCCCCCAGGCTAGATTAACTCTTTTGGAGGCCTGCGGCAGGACCAAAACCAGGGTGGGCTTCAGGTTTTGGTGTGTGGGAGGGAGCAGCTGGGACAGGTGTGGGCTCTAGGCAGGAGGGAGGGGTGCAGGAGCAGGCTGGGGGCAGCAGTGGGGGGTGCAGGAGCAGGCTGGAGGTGGGAGTCTGGGAGGAGGGCGGGGAGGAACAGGGGTGGTCTGGGCAGGAGGAGGGGGCGGGAGCAAGTTGGGGTGGGGGCACTTACCCCTGTGCGCTGCTGCTGTTGCCTCTCCCTCCCCTGGCTGGGGAAATGGCAGTGGGGGCAGAAAAGACACTGGGGAGCGTTTCCTCCTGCTGCTGCTGCCAGGCACTGCTCCCCCCACTGCTCTGACTGCCCATAATTCCAGCCAATCAGAGGAGTGGGGAAGCCTCTCTGCATGCAGTGCCTGTTGTTTCCCCAGCTGGAGGAGTTGCGATGTGCAGAGCCTGGAGCCACTGCCTGGCCAGGCCTTTCCTGTCCCCCTGCCCAGCAGAGCCTGTGGGCCAGATCCAGCCCTGGCTTGCCTGATCTGGGCCATGAAGCTTGGGGCTCCCCACCTCCCCACCCCCAAGCCTCGGGGTCCAGAACCAGGGAAGCCACCGTCCGGATCTGGACCGTGGGTTCCCCATCCCTGGTCTATGGCTCTTGTTTTGAAGCCTGTTAAAATAAGAGTCTGTTTTTCAAGTACAAAAACTAAGAGGAGAAGGACACTCCCTTCCTCCCCACTTTGCCAGTGCTTTTTGGCCCCTCTCGGACAATTCTCTCCTGCTGCTGCCTCTTTCGGCCCCAGCTCTCCTCCGCTCACACTGTCCTCCTGGTTTCTGCTTGATTCTCCAGCCACTACCGGCAAGCAGCAACTCAATTCTAGCTTAGGGAACCATCAAACAACAGCAAAACTCCCGTGGACTTCAGCAACTTGGGATCAGAGCCTGTTGCTGCCTTTCTGGACACAGAAACGGCCAGTTCTGCTGGCTTGCAGCCTTGCAGGGCCGATTTCAGGTGATTAACAGACATACTGTGCACGCATTTGTTAGTTTAAACTAAGGTGAGCCGAGTGAAGATAGCTGGGTGCAGGGAAGGAGCAAAGCAGAAATCGTTTACAACACAATCGAGTCTTAGTTCAGTATTGGCCCACAGGAGTACAGGACTGAACACGGGGAAGAATCTACCACACACATGCATGTTAACGTGCTGACAGCAGTTAAAGTGCTGAGAAGTGCAAAGCTGCTCAATGTCTATTAATTCACTGACATAAAAATGTCCATAGGTGGGGCATGAGCTCCCCTATTTCTTAGGCAGCTTTACAGATCTCTCTCCCTCTTGCTTGCTCGCGCTCTCTCTCTCTCTCTCTCTCTCTCTCTCTCTCTCTCACACACACACACACACACACACACACACACACACACACACACACACACACACACACACACACACACACACACACACACACACACACACACACACACACACACACACACACACACAGAGTTATACTGGGCCAAAGGAGAACGGGATTTTACTATCCCTGGCAGGAGTATAAACTTAATCCATTCCAACTCTTGTAGACTACACTGTAACAGCTAAGTGAGACCCCTTAGGCTGCTTGCTGTTGTTAAGAATAAAACAAAAAAAAAATACTTGACCAGAAAACAACAACTTGTGCTTGAACAAATTCCACTAGCAGACGTTTTTGCTTATGAGCCAGCTGTTGAAGTTCCGACTCAGCTGGACAACTGCTACCAGAAAATGCAATCACTCCAGAGGCTAGCAATGCAACAGCCTCCCTCCTCTCATGTATTTTCCATCCTTTCAGCCACACTGCTCAGCTGTTGAATGAGGTGCTCTTGAAAGCCCGGCCTACAAGGAATGAGATGTTACTTGCCACCTCATTACCTTCTTTGCTGTTTTTAAGGGTCTGCTTTTCAGAAAGATACGATGCATAGGCAGGAGGGACGGGGTCAGCTCTGAGATAATACCCTGCATGCTAAAAGAGAATGGGGCAATTAGACAGCCAGCAGATCAATGGGAGGGAGCTCTCCCCCCTCCCCCTTAAGTTGTGCTGCCTGCATTAATGTGCCAGCCCCCACTCGACTTTGGTCAGAAGACTACTGAGGTAATAATGCTTTTAATTTAGGCCCAGACCCTGCCATAAGCTCTGTGCAGGCAGCAGGGTTTGAGGCCCAGATCTTACCTCAAGAGATGAGGAGATGCTCTGAGGTTTTTCCTGGAAAAGAGATTGGACCATGAGAAGGACTTACTGAATACTTCCCCTTTTGGGTGGGCTGATTCTTGCTCTCTGAGGCTGTCTCTGTGAGGCAGAACAACCTCACTCTGACTGGGGTTCTTCATTGGGCTGGGAAAAAAGGCTTGTCTTAAAAAATCAAATGCACTTCAGTCCTGATTCCTGACTAACTCAAAGATGTACTTTTTTTGCAAGGTTAATAAAAACATAATTATTTCTTTGGTGTCATACAGTTTTACATCTCCCTCCCCTCTCCTCGTTGCAAACTCTGAGACGCCCTCACTCCCAACTGGGATCAACCTTTCACAATTTCTCCTCCACAATGCCTCCAATCCTGATGCCAGAGCCCTCCGCTGCATTGCACAGACAGAAGCAACACCCTGATACCCTGCATGCGGAGTCAGAAACAAAACCTTGACACCGTTTGTCACCCACAAGGGACCTTCCCCGCCCCACGGTCCTACCTAAAGCCATTCAGTACTTGTTTTCATTCTGGTTATTGAGTGAAGGGCCCAATTCTGATCTCACCTGCAATGCTTTTATACCAGCCGCTGCAGTCACTTCTGATTTCTCCTGTGGGGCAAGGACTTGAAACTTCTGCAGCTGATGTGAGGATTCCAAAGGGACAAGGAAGATCCCAAGTTGAGCCCATGAGCTGGCATTAACTGCCCTTGTCTACACTGAAGTCAGTGGTGCTCTACTGGCACCAGCTGGCCCCCTCAATGTCACCTGCATCTGTAGGAGCAAAAATCACCAGTGTCTTATGGAAGAATTAAGACGACAAATGTGGGACCTGTTAGGGCCAGATGCTGATAACTCATACTGATTAGCACTTTACTCCACAATAAGCTCCCTTGACTTCAATGGGACTGCTCAGATTATTAATACAATCTGAGGGATAAAGACATGCTGCCGATTTACAGGCTCTGAATCTGGCCCAAAGTGAGGAGAAGAGGAGAAAAAGGTTCCTGCTGGAGAGAATGTGGGAAGTGGGAATACCTGGCTAATCGTCTCACAGCGTATTAGACTGTTGGAGTCAAAAGCATTTGAATTCTTGGATGGGTTTATTGCCTTCTTCAAATGGAGCTTTTGACTTCCTTCCCTTCTCAGACAGGTCTAAATTCCTTGTAATGTCTCTTCGGAAGGAAAGCCCCAGGTTTACAGTAATTCTTCAGCGAAAACATGCTGCTGAGACAGTGTGTTTAGGCGGCAGCATTGTACACGGTTGTGTTCCTTGGAGAGCCATGGAAATAAAATCCAAGATTCAGATGAATGGGACCTGACTAATTACTCCAGGACAATTTTAATGGCTCAGGGACCCTTGCTTCCAGTACCATTTCTCTTCTACAATGTGCCAGGCAGAGCCCTGTGTGTTTCGTACGGTAGCTCTCAAAGTGTAAATTACTGCCAGACTTCACTTGCTGATGTCAGACCCTGCCAAAGGGATGCATGTCCTTGGTTATGGAGAAAGCTCAATTTGTCTCTGTTCAACAACATTCTCCAGCTGCCCCTGGGAATAGTCATAATAAACTAACAGTGAAACTTATCAAAAAAAAAGGGGGAGAGGCGGGGGGAGGGGAGCAGGGGATAAGTTAGAAATAATGAGGACCACTTCCTTGAAAGTACATTTCTGTTAAGAAATTCTAACAAGACCCACTAAAGCTTTTACAACAAAATAGGAGATGTGAACTGAACACAGGAAGGAAAAGATGACATTATCTCACAACAATCTTGAGTTAAACAACAACAATCCAAAATTATTCAAAACCAAAACCTGTTTCTTAAGGGATGCAAAAAGAAAGACATCCGAACCTTGAAAAGGATGTCCAATTATATGCTTCTGAGGCAGACAAAAGTCGGTAAGCTAAAGTAGTTTAGATAGGATCTGCTCACAGAAGTAAGAAAACAAACTAGTTGATGTTTTTGGTAAAGTACCTTTCTCATCTGGATTCTTATGAACATCACTCTAGGAATCACAAGATTCTGAATATGAGATGCAAGAACAATAAACTTTCAAATATTGGTCAATATTTTCCATTCTTATTTTTATCCCTCCCCTCACACTGTGACTTGTTATAAAATTATGCATTGATTTAAATCACCAATCAGGACAATAAATACTAAGGTTCTAATAATTAGCAGCATCTGCATTAGCAGCAGCCACTAAATCAGCAGCAGCCACTAAATCAGCAGCAGCCAGATCTCCCCAAAATTGCTTATGATAAAATCCAGTTAGAAAACCTGAGGCAACAACGACAAAACACACAGGTGCGCTAGCTCAGACAGAGTTGTGAGAATTCACTCTGAACGAGATGATTTTAATCAACACAGGCTCAAAAGACAGCAGGTTTTCACAAGCTTTCAGACTGCGCTCCTCCTATTGGCTGAAGTCAGAAAGCTGCTTAATTGCTTTGAGCAAAAATTGCTTATGAACTCCAAAAGATAAAATAAAATAAAGGTCCCAGTTCTGCACTTGTTCACACAATTGGGTGGACAGCCCATTCTATGCCAACTGGACTCTGGGGTTTGAATAGGCATTTTGAAACACAACTTTCACTATCTACTTAATAATGCAATTCAGTGTGGCAATTAAAAGAAAAACAAAGAACACAATCCTTTCTAGAACACTATCTACCCATGGCAGCCAGCTGGCAAAACCAAGATCAGCCTCCAGATACTTTGCTCTGAACATTTTTAAAGGTCTCTGCCAATGTTCCCTCTAATGTGTCCTACCCATGTGTGGAATAAACATTTTTGTGCACACAAAGGCCAGTAGGAATGTGTACCACCAACAGAAACACATGCTGCTGGCTCTGGGCACTCCGCTCATCAGCTGGGGGGCACAGAAATCTCTCCTCAGCTTATGGGGAACACAGGCGACAAGTGAAAAAAGCCATTGCTGCGCCTTTTAAAAATATATTTGAGAAATCCAGTCAGCATACCTAAATATTCATATTGCCTATACACTTGAATTAAAACTATATGGTGAATATGTGTGTGTATACAGTACTTATTACATATACACATGCTAAGTGTGTACCTAGAATATACACACATACATTCCCACAGTATACATTAACCTATATTGCTCAAGTACATATGCTATGTACAGTATATATCCATGGAAACAGAAAACACAGGTATTTATATATGTGTACAAAAGATCCATACTAGTATTTCTCTGTAAACACTCTACATTTATGTGACTGTACACACACACGCTTGCACACTTGCACAGCAAAAAGGAATTTGCAGCTGAAATCCCATAGAAAAAAGACAAAATTCAGTCATTGCAACAAAGGCCCCAGAGAAATAACAAAGAAGACTGAGAACTTCTTTCCCTCATCCCCCTTTTAGAAACAGATGTGCATCAACATTTTGGTGGCTGTTGAGTTTTTGTGCAAGGGGAGAAAGAAGGGGAAAGGAAATGGTTGGATGCCTAGGGAGGCTGAGGAATCTCCATCACTGGAGATATTTAAGAGCAGGTTAGATAGACATTTATCTGGGATGGTCTAGATGGTGCTTGGTCCTGCTGTGAGGGCAGGGGACTCGACTTGACCCCGTGAGGTCCCTTTCAGTTCTAGTGTTCTATTATTCTATGAATGTGAGCTTCAAAAACTCAACTGGATCAGCAACTCGAGCTGAATAAAACTCCTTCGCCAAAGGGTCAGAGAACCCCACACATTTCGGTTCAGCTCCGGTGGCTTAAAGGCAGACCCACAGTTATATTTATGCAGAATGCCTGAAACAATCTAACACACTTTACTTCCACTCTTCCTTCGTCTATGTAATGTTAGAGGAACAGTTTTGTTCCATCAATCCTTAAAGAGACAGGTGTACAAAATAATCCAGGGTTTCTGAGGTTATGAAGACAATAAGGGGAGAGGGTTAAAAACAGCTAGTCCTATGGTAACTTTAGAAATACTGAATCATTCAAATTCATAACACACCATATGACTTTTCCAGGTGAACGTTTTTATGACCGCATATCGCCTTGTGAGGAGAGTTGTAAAGCACCCCAGAGACACCTGTAATCTCATAAAATTAAGGCCCACTCCCTCAAGAAACCACCCCCTCCTAAACTGTCATCTAAAACTGCCTGAGTGTACAGTGTAAATAACAATTAAAACAAAATCACTCGTTTTCTCTTTCTGTTAAGGCTCAGTAAAGTTGCTGCTCATTTCAAGTAATCCTGTCACATAAATGTTTTCCTCCTTAGGAAGCAGCAGCATCACATGGAGAAGGTAACAAATGTAATTGCTCTCCAGTATATAAACTAATAATTGTTTTCCAATAGCTTATACCCTTCAGAAGGAAAACCTTCTAGCCCCACCATATTGCAAAAAAGTCTGAAGCTCTACCGCTCAAAGAACTTGGATGACAAATAGTACATGGTAGCGCTCAAGGAATCTCTGCATTGCTAAATGAAACCATAGCTCCACCAGGGGACGTATCCAATGTTCCAATGGCTAAAAAAACCTACAGCACCAGCACTGTGAGAAATGACCAAACAAACCCCATAACCGTCCAACAACTCAGCTGGACTTCAGTTGTGACTGTGATTTGACATAAGGGCTCATCAGGCATATTTTGCAGACCAATTTATTCCTTCAGTAGGTGTTTTTGTTTTAAATCACACAATACAACCTGAGGCCATGTCTACTAATACACTGCAAAAGAGCACAAGGAAAGCAGCTTTTCAGGCAACATATCCAGAGACGCAGAGGCTGGGTCTACACTTGCCCCCAGCTTTGAAGGGGGCATGGTAATCGGGGTGATGGGCGATTACTAATGAAGTGCTGAGGTGAAGATGCAGCACTTCATTAAGCTAATTCTCTCCCGTGGCAACTTCGAAGTGCCAAACTTCAAAGTGCCAGCATGCATGTAGCTGTGGGCACTTGGAAGTGCTTTTACTCCCCAAAATTTTGAGGGGCAAAGGCACTTTGAAGTTGTGCAGGCACTTCAAAGTGCCTGCGGCTACGTGCCCACCAGCACCTCGAGGTCAGATACTTCTAAGTCGCCGCAGGGGAGAATTAGCTTAATGAAGTGCTGCATATACACTGCAGGAATTTCCTGTCACCCTGATTACCATGTCCCCTTCGAAGTAGGGGGCAAGTGTAGACAAGCCCAGAGTGTTCTATCTGCGATTAGCATTAGCCCCCGAAGTCTGGAGTTACCATAGTTCTCCACGTGTCAGCTGGGAAGCCACCTAAAGGGAAACCAACAGGTTCTTTTTAAGGCCCCCAGTTCAGAGAAGCCCTTAAGTACATGCTTAACCTGAAACAACAAGAGGTGTTCAAAGCGAAGCACTTAGCAATTTAGGGATGGCGTCCTGCACGGGGGTCTAAAAAGGAAAGACGTTAGTGCCTAAAAATGCTGTAGTGACTGATTTAAAAAACGCGAAGGGTCCTCCATTAATTTCGTGAGCACCACAACTTCAGGACTAGAGTGAGCTTTCGGACAAGGAGCCCTTAACAGCTAATTCTCCCAAACCTTTGTGCAATCTGAATGACACACAGACTGAGAGGTGCAGCCATGTTAGTCTTCAGCTTCACAAATAACAAGCAGTCCTGTACCACCTTAAAGATTAACAATTACCTAATCTATGAATTTGTTAGTCTTTGAGGTATTAGAGGGCCACTTGTTATTTCTAAATGACACAGTAAGCAGCACGTATATCTATGTATGTCACACACACACACACACACACACACACACACACACACACACACACACACACACACACACACACACACACACACACACACACACACAATGTCACAGGCACGGGTAGGAACAGACACCTGTTTAACTGGCTCTTGAGAAAAGCCACAGCCAAAGCCTGGAGATAATCTGTAAGATGCAGGGCTGGGTAGGTGGCGTTAATGGTTCTCTCTGAAGTTAACCTGGGTGTGTAAAATCTTCACTAAAGCCACAGGATCTACAATTAAAGGAACAGGGGAGGAGAGGTGAAGCAGGCTGAATGATGACCAGGGAAATTTGGTGCTGGTCTCTGAACGTGGCTTTCCTCTTCACAGATCCACTCCCCCGCAGTTTCTAAGTCTCATCAGGGTGCAGGTTTGTTGCAGACACATGGCATTTCTGGGCCATTCATTGCAGATCCCGAAGCGCAGCTGACCCTCCCGGCTCTATGTTCACCATCAACTGGCACCTCGGCTCCACCCCCATCCTCCTGATTGCATGTCAGTTCTGAAATGACGATGCATGTGCCTGGCAGAACAGTGGGCTATGAGCGCCATTACCACTGACTCATTGCTTCTTTAGCAGGGGATTCAAAATGTCTGCGGCTCCCAGCAGGACTGCAGAGCCAGCCATTAAAGACCAGCATCACTTTCTTCTGAAAAAAACAAAAAAACAAAACCCAAACTGGTAATAAAGGGTTAAGCAGCCAGGCCAATGACCAGTGTTCTCTCTAATTTTAACATCCAGGGGCAGAATACATTTTGCTACCACTAACAGAAACCCCCGCTGCCCACTGTGACAGGCTACAGGTGCTCTGCTGATCATCTGGGAGGCATCTGAATGTTTCCTGGGAGGCTGGCAAGTATTCAACTTACAGGAACACTGCCAATGACCCTACATTTCAGGACATTTCTGTAGGACTCTGTCTCTTTTCTAAATACTGAGCCCTGTGGACCTGTTCCAAAGCCACTGAAGCCAGAGAAAAGACTCCCACTGGACTGGAACCTAGTTTTGTCACCAAAACAGAACCGTGTTCCACCAAAGACATTATGCAGCTGGTGAAATAAATAGCACCCCAAGGGTATGGGTATCGGCATGCCCTGTTTAGGGTAAAAGCACAGAGCTCTTGACCAACCGTTTTGCAGGGTGGGAAAACATTCACCAAGAGTTTGGGCCATAGAAGGATGTGAGTGGTTGTAGAAAGACAAGGGAGCCAGGAACAATGAGGCTTTCCATGAGAAGCCCAAGAGGTCAGGACTTTTGGATGCTTCCTTACCCTAAGGAATAGAGATGTGATGGAACAGAAACGGGAGTGAAAGTGGTTCCATAGGAATGGAGAAGAGTGGATATGAGCACATCACCTGCACCTAGTAGTCTTGTTACGCAACTGGCCTCATGACAACCATCCTCAATCCCTGCACATTAGGAGCCTCGGGATAGGGGAAAAAGGAAGGGATGGTAAGAGATAACACAGATCAGAGAATTAAATTTTCTTGGGCTTGAAAGGATGCCTGGACACAGGGTCGCAAGAAGATGTTGGGGGACAGTGGCTAAAGGAGCTAATACACTTAACTTCAACAGCACACAGAGGCTCCAAAGTTCAGATCAGCAGAAGACAGCCCTTCATCAAGAACTGTGCTGCAATGCTCTCCGTGTAGTCAGTTCTGAATTGCAGAATCAAAACCAAACAGCTTATTTCCTACTCTCTCAAACTGAGCTGGGAAGGAAAATAGTACCCAATTATTTATCTTATCTGAACACAGATCAGAAGGGATTGTTACCATTTTCATACAGTCTGATGCTAGTAGAAAGATCAATACAGTTCAATGTTTTGTTTCTTCTTTTAATTCCACATTTCTTTCTTTTATGCTCACTGCACACTCTCCCTAAAGCAACTATGTATGCAATCTGACTACACTTCTGCATTTCAGGGAGCACCTGCACGTCTTTCACACCAATTCCTTTCACACCAAAAAAGCAGGAGAGCATTTTGCTTTGGAGCCTAAGGTCAGGAAACAATCCTAACAACTCCCTGCCCCCCGACTTTTAAGAAGGAAAGAAAGAAAAAAAGCATGTTGGAGCTGCTTCCCCTCATTAGTTCACAGTCTTTTTTCATGGCAGCTCAATCTCTCTCTCTCTCTCTCTCTCTCTGGAGTCAGATTTTTCAAGAAATACTGTGAGTAAAAGAAGAATAATAAAAAAAGCATCTGCAACCAGCTCAGAAGATTTCTAATGCTTTTCGGCTTGACTGACTTGGAGTGCGTTGATTACGCCATTTATATTTTCTTCAGGTACCTGTGGAGAACCAAAGAGAGATACAATGTTTCCAGTAAAAGCCACTGAAGGATGACTGCGGAGAGAAAGGCTAGTTAAGAGGCAGCATACAAAGGCAACGTGAACCACTGGGAACTTAGTATTTACCTTGGGCAGGACGCTTGAGTGCCACAGGCTGCTTCTGCACTTGCCCCCTCCTATCAGAGGTGGTATGGTAATGATGCAATTCGAAGCAGGCTAGTGAGGCGTTAACATGCATATTCAACACCTCATTAGCATAAAGGCAGCCACGTGAATTTCAAAGTGCACCCTTTAAATTGTAGCTTGACAGTGCAAATACAGGCAAATTCAAAATAAGTGCCCCCCTCTGACATTCCCTTACTCCCACAGAACTAGATCGGAGTAAGGGAATGTCAAAGTGGGGCGCTTATTTCGAAGCTGCCCCCATCTACACTGTCAGTCTGAAATTTGTGCGGCCTCCCTTAGGCTAATGAGGCACTGAATATGCATGTTAGCACCTCATTAGCCTGCTCTGAATTGCCTCATTACCATGCCACATCCTTTGGGAAGGGGCAAGTGTAGAAGCAGCTACAGATAATAAAAAACAGATGTTTGCATCTTATATTCTTTGGCTTTTAGTGGTCTTGCCAACAGATTGCCTTGTCCTACATGTCATAGCCTGTTAGCTGGCTTGCAACACTGCCTGCGAGGCCTGGCAAACAGCTAGGCAGTAGGTAGCAGTGTTGCACACTGGAAGGGGGCGGAGGAAGTCTCAGGTAAAGAAATAAATCAGCGATATACAGAGCCCTGTGTGGATACAAAAATGAGGATGAGCATCCGCCAGGCTCAACACCTAATCTGAGCTGCAATCCACGATATGGATTTTACTTGCATTGACGGGAGGGAGCTCAGCTGAGCAAAGAGAGGGCAGGGTCACGCAGGGAAGAGGCAGGCAGCATGAAAGAAGGGACTGGGAGTAAGGGGCAGCACAGACCCAGGGCTGGGGCTCCACAGGCGGGGGAGGAGGCCAGGCAGGGACAGCACTTGGCCCCTCCCACAGGGAAAATTTAGGATGGAGCTTGTTGTATTCTTTCCCGGCTGGCAGTGCAACACTCTGCTACGCTAGCCACGGAGATCTGCCGCTATGCAGGGCTCTAGAGACACAGTCAGCTGGCAGGGAGAAAAAGGCGTTGGCCGCTCTGTTTTCTTTAAAAGCACTTCCTCTGGGAAATCAACAGGGACTTCATTGGCAGCTGCAGACAACTCTTCTTCTTGCCAGATGATGGGGCACCAATCTGGGCAGAGGAATGGGAAAGAGCAACAAAAGAGAGAAGTGATGGCCCCAACGTCCATGTTCCTCCACCGCCTCTGGCAAAAGGGGGCTGTAGTCCTCCCAGCAACATCAGGGTCTATGCCTCACTTCAGGCAGCGAACAGTACAACTTTCAGAGAAGAGCTAGAAAGGGCACAGCACCATAAACATGGGTAATTTCTGAGAGGGCCATAAGACAGCATTTACTGATTACCTCTCACCGCAGGGGTGCATGGGGCTTTACAGGCATGGAAATAGACAGGCCCCTTGACTCAAACTGTTTGTGCTCTAAAGGCTTTGACTGATCCTTAAACCTTTGGGGAGCCCTGGTGAAGTTGCACAGGGCATCTTACAGGATTGGGCCCTGAGCTACTACACAGGAATGTGAGAGATGGCAAACACCAGAGGGGAGAGAAAATGAGGGTAACACATGGGAACAGGTGGGGGTTTTGGTGAGCAGTACATGTAACTTGACATCTTCATAGTATTATTTTAGGAGGGAAAACTAGTGAAATGTGAAATATCCTGTCCAAAACTGGTGCATAATGGCCAAGAAGGCCTTGCACTGCTTGTTCAGAGCTGGGCAGACCAGGACGCTGTTATGAATGAATGCCTGTAAAGGTATCTGTTGGGGGGGAGTCAGGGAAGCCAATAGGAGAAAGAGAAATTCTTTTGACTTGAAAACAATTGCAGTCTGAGGGGTCTTTGTGTCGCTGATGCAGAGAAGACAGACAAAAATGACTGATCCTAAGCAGCTTGAATGAATTCAGTAAACATTCTGGACTTCTCAGAATCAGGGCATAGATATATAAGTAGAAAGGAAATGTTGAGTTAAACGCGATCAGGTTTATTTTTATTTTGGACTTGGTGTGGGACTTGATGATTTTTCCCCTGTACTCTGTAACTTCTAAGCTGAATCCCAGGGAAGCAATTCTCTGTGCTCTAATATTAATGATATTTAGTTGCTTTAATTACTTCTAGCAACCAAGTATGCTTATTTACCTTCTTGGTATTTTTCCATCTTTTATTTTATGAATACATTACTTTTCTAAGGTAATGATTTGCTTTCTGTATACTAGAGGAACGTCTGTGTAAATGTCTACCTAAAGCAAGGTCAGCTATCAGCTTAGAGCTCTTTCTTTCCAAACTATCTCCTAAGGAAAGGGTAAAGCTTGGGAGTCACCGCACAGGGAGATATCCAAATGTGTCTTCCTGTATTTTAAAGGGGAGCTTTCCCAGTTGGTGGTGGTGGTGGAAGTAACCACCCCCAGATATTGTTCTGTTCAAGAGCCCTTCCTCAGCACTGGCTTTATTAACAAAAGGCAGCTTCAAAATGAACGTAAAGCAGTTTATAGAACCTGGTAACAATTGTCAGCAGGCTGGGAAGGCAGAGGGCACATCTACATCTTTACAGCTGTCTCTATAGCAAGTGACCCTGGCTTTTATAGCCACACCCTGCATTGCTGAAGGGACAGTCAGGGCGTTTGGGTATTTGTAGTCCCTTATATGGCAGGTTAAGCCTTGTTAAGGTTTGTCACCCCTTGCCTGCATGAGTTCCTCCTCAGGCTCTTTAGTTCCAGGGACTGGACAAATGCTGCCAGTCACATCAGACCCTACAGTCAATAATGGGACAAGATATAACTTTATTTTCTCTTCATATCTATATGCAGATGTGCAGCTACATATTAACAATGCAAATGGCCATGTGAGGGAGAAAAGAGCAAGGAACAGCCTTGTGCTCTAAAACATTTTCCTTTCCCCCAGGTGCACAGATACTGAAAGACCATGAAGGAAGGTGGGGGGACAGTCAGGAGAGGATGGAAGATACATTGATTCCTTGAGAAAGCTCATCTACATGCCGGGGTGCCTGGCCAGGCTGGTGCGAATGCTCCATCTAGGGAGAAAATGGTCCTTGACATAATGGAATGAGGGGTCCGAGGCTCCCTCTTATAGAGGAAGGCTTTCTTACCAGGAACAAACTCAGAGCTTTATGGATACAGACAAGCTTCAAAACAAGAGCCAAGCAAGTCAGAATGTGGGACAGTGTGGCCAACAGCCTTGCTGGGCCCTAGGCAATGTGGGTCAGGGAGGGACCTGCTCCAAGCCCCTGGAAGAGGTGGGGCCTCAGGCAGAAGGGGTGGGGCCAGTGGCTCAAGCCCTCAACGCTGGAGTGTGTGATGCGATGCTCCTGCAGTGTTTTAAGGGTTCTGGGTTTCCAGTCACCACCACTACCACATTCGTGGTGGTAGTAGCTGGGAGATCTGGGCCCTTTTATATTGCCAGGCCCTGGGGCAGTTGCCCCCTTTATCTCCCTCTCACCTGCCTGTCAGGCCTGACATGGGATAACAACTACTAATGACCTTTCCAGCCTTCAGCAGGTTGCGAGGGGAGAGCATATACCCTTCTTCCTAGGTTGCTCCTCTGGAGGATGTGAGGCAGGATCAGACAGTCCTCTCTGTTGTTTCATAAATCAGGAAGGGATGGAAGGAATTAGCTGCCTTTTTCCTCTTTAATCTTAATAGCTCTGGCAACTGCCACCAAATAAAAAGACTTGAGGATGAGATGTATTCTCATGGAGAATACCAAGTATTTTGGCAACCCTTTAGAGAGACATCTCTCCTTGGGACTGCAGTAACTCGGAAGCAGATGGGAGCTGACGTTCTTGTAGAAGAGCTGTCTGAAAACACAGGAGCTCTCAAAAGCCATTCCAAGGGTTTGCACTATAGGAAGTCCTCTGAGGCAAGCGGTATCCAGGCCTCAAAACCCCTGCAGCCTCCCTGCTACGAGCTATCCAATAGCGGAGTGAAAGCTAGAGAAGTAGAGCCAGGAATGAAGGTGAAGCCTTGGCATTCAAAGACCATCTCAAGCCAGGGGGCCAAGAACTGGGTGCCTCGCCTTCTGGAGCTCAGGCAAGCTCTCCTGTGATGCAGTAAGAGACCTGTTCTGTAAATGGTGCTCTCAGAGACATGTTGCTCATGTCCATTCAACTTAGGGGTGTGTGCTTGCCACATGCACCAGTGCTGGAAGTTTCTCCTTGGGCGGTACCTGTAGGGAACTGTCTGCAGTGCCCTCCCAAGCAGTCCCCATATGGTACAGCAGAAGGGATGCTGCCACACTCTGCCACCCTCAGTTCCTTCTTGCTGGAACTCCAACAGTGGAAAAGGATGGTGGAGGGGGTGTGGCAGAACAGACACAAGCAACACTTTTTGAAGAACACCAGCTAGTGAACAGAAACTTCTCTGAGTGCATGCTCATCTCCATTCCACAGTAGGCGATTCAAGCAGTACCAACAGAAGCAGGTAGAAGATCATGGCATTTTGTAAACACCACTGGCTCTGTTAAACCTGGTGGAAGGGGCAAACCCCTTCCTGAGGCTAAGTCCCCTCGGGGACACTAATTCGAATGTATAACTCACCCAGGCTATGTTTACACAGCAGAGTGATTTTGGAATGAACTATTCCAGGAGAGATTTCCTGGGAATAGCTTATTTCAAAATAGCACATCTACACACAAAGGCTGTTTCTACACATGCGCTAATAAACGGCCTGAAATATGCTAATGAGGCTTGGATGCAAATTCCCCATGCCTCATTAACATAAGGTCACGTGATTTGGAGTCTGGAAGATGTTCTTCTGGACTCCAAAATGCCGTTTAGAAGGGCAGCCCTCGGGAGGTCTTCCAGAAGGAAGTCTTTCTTCCGGAGGCCCCTTCTTCCTGAAATTTTTTGGGAAGAAGGGGCCTCCGGAAGAAGGACTTCCTTCCAGAAGACCCCCTGGGGGCCACGCTTCTAAATGGCATTTTGGAGTCTGAAAGAACATCTTCCGGACTCCAAATCACGTGACCTTATGCTAATGAGGCACAGTGAATTTGCATCTGCACGTCATTAGCATATTTCGGGGTATTTATTTAGCATGCCACTTTCGAAGAACGTAGCAGGCCAAAATTTCAAAATACAGCCTCCACACTGACTGGCCAGCAGGGCACCCCGGGTGGGGCTGGAGGCCCCCTATTTTGAAATAATCCCTATTCCCTGCCTATAAAGTCCCTATTCTGAAATACCTGTTTCAGAATAGGTGCTATTCCTCATACAATGAGGTTTACCAAATTTGAAATAAGCTGTCCACTATTTTGAAATTATTTCGAAATAGCAGTTTTGCTGTGTAGGGGCTCACAAAGTTATTTCGGAACAGCAACCATTATTCCAAAATAACTCTGTTGTGTAGGCACACCCGGAGGGAACTAGTGATCCATAATTAAGCTATTTACAATGGAAAGAGAGCTGCGGAGCCCGTCCCCTGAAGAAACTGCTAAAGGAAAACTTCACTACTGGTGCCCATGGCAAGCAGCTTGGCAGAAGTCTGACAGGCCAAATGGAACGATTTTCATTGAAAGAAAACGTTGCCAGGAAAATGAGAGAACACTGAATGCTGCTGGACAGCTTGAGAGGTCAATAGCCCTCTCCAGGTGGGGAGCTTAAATGGCTGAATTAATTCTGGCCAAGGCAGCAGAAAATCTAAAGGTGTTTGAGAGGACAAGCGGAGAGAGCCTTTCAGGAGAGCAAATTGTCTGCAAAATCTCTACAATGGCAATCACTGCACAAGCCCTGCCACTGCATGGCCAGCAACACTGCACAGCTAGTAAATGTATAACTTAAATGGTCTTGAAGAAATAGCTGCTTTTGCCATCAGAGGCACACAGCATCTTTTGCCATGTGCAGAAAGTCACATGCAGCTGGATCCACAATGACAACCAGGAATGCAGGATAACACTAACAGTATTGACTTTAAAATGATGTTTTATTGGCTTATCTTATCAGTGTAGTTAATGTTCAAGAAAATAAGCCAAATGTATACAACAATTTGACCTTTGCTATCTGGAATAATGTTTACTTTTACTCTGTACACATAGGGCCTATGGGCTGTAAATGGGTTTTGTCAACTGTGAAAGGCTGAGGTAATTGGTTAGTAAAAAAATACCCTGAATCTGCTCTTTGAGCTTCACAGGTCAAAAGTCAGGGCAGTGTAATAAGTCTGTGGTGAGGTAATGGGAACTGTAATGCAAACAATCAAGGACAGGATTTAAAAAAACCTCCCAGCCACAGATTTATGTGAGCTGTGATTATCGAATGGACTGCCAAGGCAAACTCCATCCTGGTGGCATGCTGCAGGTGCAGCACTATTCAACATTTGCAGGGAAAGATTTTCAGAAAACCAGAGCCGTGGATGTGTTTGTACAATTGTGGCGATTGTGCATCTGACAGTAGTTAAGTAGCGACTGGATATGCAGTCGCACTACGGGGTGCATGTTTTCTAGAAAACCTAACCTCAGACTGTCCCTCTCCAATTTGCAAAGCTTCAAAGAGAAACCAGTGGAGGCGGGTGTTCAAATCAGGACAGCCAGGGAGAGGAGAAATGAAATTTTTGGCTCTTTCTGCACTGGCCCAAAGTGGCAGATTTTTTCACATGAATTTGCAAAAATACACGTGGAAATAAAAGCCGGACAATCTTCCCCACTTGGGTCAGTGTTTCTAGGCTAACACTGAATATACAGAGCACAGCGTCCCTAACTTAAACCGAGTCAAGGCCACTGGTTCTCAAAGAGAATTCCCCCCAAAACACTGTTGACTTTCTGCACTGGCAAACCACACATGCCCTTATGAAAAAGGAGTAAGATGGAAACTGTCTCACCAGGTTAGATGTGTAATAAAAATATTGCTCAGACAAGGGCAGGCCCTGTTGTCACTCCGCTCCTTGTCAGGGCAACACCTTACTCCTCAGTTGCTCCCCGGGAGTGGTGACAGAACAACTGCGAAATTTTTGCTTGTTGGCTTTAGGTAAGGAACATGCTTCAATGCTTTGCAGAATTGGGGCACAAGTGAATTAAATGTCACTCAGAAGCTGATGAAAACCTTCATGAAGGTCAGGTACAACAGGTACCGTCAAGAGGACACACTAGAGAGGTTTCTGGCCCCTCCTTATGTGGCTCCATTAGGCCCAAGGGACTTTAATAAGCTGTTGCAAAGACAAATGCCAAGGATTTTTTCTGGCAGGGAAAAGGTCTAGCTCCCCCCTCTCACCCACACCTCTGAGTTATTCAGATACTCACCAATGCATGATCAAACTTAAAAGTACTGATGTAATAGGCTGGGATGTCGGAGGCAGCCAACGGCTCAGAAATCTGAGCGACAATTCCACATTCATCTAGGGGACGAGAAAGAACAAAAATAATGTTCCCAATGCTCCAGCAGGGCAAAGCACTTGTAGTTCCTGGTAATGATGCAAAAGGAGCTGAGAACCTCCCCCAACTTCCAGTAATTAGCCCTGGTGTACAGGCACAAGAAATGGGGTGCGGGAGCAAAGGGCCATGCCACACAACTTTGGAGAACCTGAACTTGTCAGAGTAGCAACGAGCAGGGAGAGGATGGGGGCCCAGGCTCCCTCCTTGGACCTGCATGTGGGGTGATATCATGATGGACCTGGTCTGACAAGAGCAGTGGCTGGCCAAGGAGGAGTGACTGGCACTGCAACCACACATGCAAGGTTGCAATGGCATGCAAATGTGGCCCATTTTGGTTGCTTGCTCCCCTCACTTTTGCCGTCCTGGTGCCACTGCAAGCCAGGGGAAGGGGGAGGAGGGGCGGAATTAAGAGGTGAGAAAAGGGAGATAATGCAACAGGTTTATAGAACTCCCTGAACAGCTGCGTAAGTCCAGGGTTTGAATCCCAGGGTTTCCCACAACCCGAGTTGACATGGCTATTTCATTCAACTTGCTTGAACCTCCGTAGCCTGGGTGTCCCTAATCTGGGAACACCTGTGGTTTGGACAGAGGCCCAGTGAGGAGGAAGTGGCTCTGCAGGCTGATACTCCCCTCCTGGGGGAATACCAGGTAAACATTCCACCCCCATTTCTCTCACGCACACCCTGTCTAGCGCCCTGAATTGTCTTCAAAACTTCCTTAATCCAGCATACTCTGTTTCCCAGTCTTGAGAGATTAAAGACGTTCAAGTGTATCTGGATTTAGACAGCTGGTTAATTACACTGTGGACACATTGTGAATACTGAAGAGCTCTCTCTCTGCTTGCAGGACAGGCTTTGAACTTGTAAGTTGGACAACTCACTCAACATACTAGGTCACTGCTGAAAAGCTTGGGCACTTTCTTCACACGCTTTCTGCCACATGCACTTTGTAAAAGCCATGTGACTTTAAAATTGGATTAGCAAAGAAGGAATTCAGGGCCACAATTCCGAACAAATCTGCACTTGAATCCACACAAGCTGTACAACTGCCCAGGATTTGCAATGGTGTCAAGCAGAATAATATCTGTCCTCTGGTCTCACGAAAGGGTTTCTAAAATGGACTGAGCCAGGCTAGCCTTCACCCATTTCACACTGATGCCAAGCTTCTTCGCCACTTTTTTCAACAAGAGGCCTAGATTTAGCTAATTCCATAGTTGAGCAACTAGAATTACATCCCCCCACCTCTTACTCCCTTCCTTCTATCCTATTTGATTTGACAGTTTTTACGGCAATTTGTTTCTTTTTGGTCCTCTGTACTTACATAAGTCAGTCTGTATTGGAAATGAAATTGATCTGAAGAAGTGGGTCTATCCCACAAAAGCTCATCACCGAATAAACCATTTTGTTAGTCTTTAAAGTGCTACATTTCTGCTGCTTTGTTTTGTTGAAGTACAGACTAACATGGCGACCTCTCTGTTACTGAACAACCACACGTAATCTATTGGGGTGGGGGAGGGGTGGCACACGAGAGATACGGAATGCATTGCCCTTCTGAAAATCAGCACATTGAACCTTGAGTTTACTTGTTATTAGACTATTTTTAAAACTCTTGCTCTTCAACTTCGGAGTAGGCTGAAGAGTCTTGCAAAACAGGCTCATCCACAGTACTTTCCCCCCATCAATATCTATGGATAAGTGTCTATATTTGTACTGAACTGAGTCTCTGACTGGTTTACGTACCAAAGCCAAGTGGTTGTCCACCGATCCGAACCATCTTCCAGAGTTCTCCAGATGCACTTGTAAACAACAAATTATTAGGAAACCTACAAAGAAAATAAAAGTGGGGGGAGGTAAAGACTGCAATTAAAAGTAGTAGTAACTCTTGAACCAACATCTATTAGTAGGCTTGGAAGCATTAAGACTTTTATCACTAAATGTCCATTTTGTCATACATGAAAATACCAATATAAAACTATTTCCACCAATAACAAAAGAAAATTAGATGGGCAAAATAAACAAAATGCTGCTGAAGAACTTATCAGAGTCTGACTGAAGGATATTTACTCTGCTTATTTTGATACGGGATGTGGACAAATTTGTATTCTAAACCTTGCAACTTCTGAATCGCAACATTAAAGACATTACTCTGGTTAAATAATTGTCTGACGCAAATAATCTGACAATTTTTCCACCTGTGAAATCTTAAAATCCATCAAAATGTTTAAATCCTGTAATTTCATGTAACTAGGAAAATTTAAATTGATACCCATTTTAAAAAGCGATGCCAGAAGACCCTGTCATTTAAAGCTAGGGGTATCCTGGGGAAGGGCAATCCCCAATGTACCAGAGGTGCAGGGCCCCAGGCAGCTGCTCCCACAAACTGCAGCCCCCCCGACCCCGCTCCACCCCTCCCCTGACTCCCGGCCCTCTCTACAACTAGCCTGGCTGGGGATTACTTGAGACTGGGGGTGGGCAGTAGCTGCAGCAGGGTTGCCAACTGTCAGTAAATTTACAGACAGTCCATAAAAAAAAAATCAGCTGAAATTGGACGTGTGCATAGAGAGATTTAGGTGTCCGTAAATTTCATAAAAGTGCAATAAAATTTCAAAGACCAGCAATTGTTCTACAGCAATTAAATTTCTTCTGTGCTGCTTCAGCCATTTTCCTATGCTTGAAGGATTAATAACGGTTAGAAATGGAACGGGGACAATTACTTCAGCGATGGTTAACAGCGTCAGTGTCCGGATGTATGATCACCAAATGCGAAACTTCCAGGACTATGACTAACTAAATGAAAGTGAATTAAATAGCATATTGTTCTCGTGATGTATGAATGACGATTACTTTTCACTCTTGGCCATTTATGTCATCTTAATACAGTATAAAAATTATGTCCGTAAAAAAAACGTGTCTGTCTGTAAATGAAATTTCTGTGGGTTGGCAACCCGGAGCTGCAGGAAGTGGCCTCCCCCTGCACACACCACGCAGCGCTCTACCTTGCCTTCCGGCCCACTGAGCCCCACTTCTCTGTGGTCGGCTGGAGGCTTCCCAGCCACCTATGTAAAAGCGGGGCACAGTGGGCTGGGAGGGCACAGTGAGTGCTGGGGAAGCCAAGGGGAAGCAACCTCCTGCAGATGCTACCGCCGCCTCCTGTGCCCTAACTCAGGTAATCCTCCTCTTTCCGTTGATAGGATGCATGGGGAGGCTGCTGTGGGGGCCCCAAAAGAACAGAACCTGGGGCAACTGACCCCACCTTGCCCGATGGGCAGGAGGCTCTGCTTAAAGCAGCCTGTATTCTGCTCTTCTTCTTTGTTCATCTTGAACCTCCTCTGTGGGATTTCCTTGTCTGCACAGGTTCAATCTGCGAGTGATGGGGTAACGTGTTCCACAGCACCCACGAGACAGAAGGGCCTCAGTCCCATTTTCAAAAGTGACTCGGGCAATTAAGAGCATAATTTCATGACTTTCAGTGAAACCTTCAGGTTCCCAAGCTTCTTTATCATTTTTGAAGATGGGCATTAGGAGCCTCAGCCACAAAGGTGCTTCTGAACATTTTACTTGTGGCGTCTGGGAGTCCAGATGAGCCCTGTGCTACAGTCAGCTGCAGGCCTCACCTCTGCTGCGTCTGCACATCCATCACCAAGGAAATGTAACCTTCAATGAGAGAGAAGGAGAAAAAGCGAATGTGTCCAGGGTCTTCACTGCCCACCACTGAGTCTTTTACTCTGAAGAAACAAAACAAAAAAGAGAATTAGCACCAGCCAGTGGAGTACTGGAAACCCTAACTCCAAAGAGGACACACTTACTGACATCCAAATATGGCATACGGAGATATGGGGGAGGGGTGGCTCCTCCAAGCCCTAGGGAGCCAGGAAGGAGGCAGCGGCTGCTGGTGCTCCCCAGGAGCCCTGGGGAAGCAGCAGCTGCCCACACTCCCCCAGCTTACCCGAGGCTGGGGGGGCAGGGCAAATACGAGACAATGCGTCCCTTTTAAAAAAAAAAGCTGGGATGCCTTTTTGGCATCCCAAATATGGGACTGTCCCACCCAATACAGGATAGATGGTCACCCTACTGACATCAGAACAGCTCGTGCTTTCATCTGACACTGAAGGACTGAGCTGTGTCTAGTTTTTTGCTTTCTTTTTTTTCCCGTTGGCAAAAGTTTTATAAAGACTAATACTCTTGTTCCGGCCACAAAGATGTGCCTATTTTTATCAGGTGCATTTTGAGAAAAAGGGTTTTATTTTTAAGAGCAGCTTCTCCCAAAGTGGATTGGCCTACTTTTTGGCAGCAGGATCTGATGCCATTCCAGCCTAGCTTGCAAGGTGTTACTGGGTGGCAGTAATGCAGTGCTACTGCACTGAGACAGGTTTATGCAAGCAGACAGCATGAGTTAGAGGTGCTGGGTTAAATGTTTAAAAATAACAAGAAGTCCTGTGGCACCTGATAGACTAACAGACTTCTTGTTTTGAAGATATAGACTAACTCAGCTACCCCTCTGATAAATGTTTAAAGCCACTGCAATAGGAAGCAGTCATCCATTCACAGGAATTGCGAATCCTAATCTCCCATGGGCTTTTGAAAAACTTTAGTGGATTGCTGCAGCCCTCAAGATGCCCACACATGATGTATTTCATGGTGCTCCAGGCCAACCCTGGATTCTGTCCCATCCTGACGAAAGTGATGCATATGCGTATATTCAAGCTTAGGCTATGCTTGCACCCATGGTTTTATGCACCTGTATATCTGGTATAAACGTACCCATTGGAGTAAAACATGACATCCATTAGGAGTGTAGCAACAGTTGGAAGGGTATCTGGATCCAGGCTGGTGACACAGAACATATTACTTGGACTGGAAAGAGGATGGATAACAGGCCTCTGAACTGAAAGAGACACACACACGGGTAGAAAAAGTTGGTATCAAGTTCACATCCTCTCAGATACTGTCATTGTTCTGTGTGCCATAGACCAGACTTCTGATCTTTGTAAGGTCAATAGAATGACTCTCGGAAAGGGGAGGACAAGACCTTTTTGGTGGAAGGCCTTGCGCTGCTGCACTGACTAGCACTAGAAATCAGGCTAAGCCTGGGTTATGAACAGTTAAGGTGCAAACTCTACTGCTTTCTTCACGGAGGCACCCCGTAGGACAGGGATAGCAACAAGCCCTGGCAATAGAAAAATTTCAGAAAAGGGCAGCAAAAATGATTAGGGGTTTGGAATGGTGCCATAAGAAGAAAGATTAAAACAACTTGGATTGTTCAGCTTAGAGAAGAGGAGACCAAGGGGGATGGTATGATAAAGGTCTGTAACATCATGGCAGTTATGGAGAAAGCGAATAAGGAAAAGTCAGCTACTTGTTCTCATAACAAAAGGACTAGGGGTTATCAAATGAAATTAATGGGTCACAGGTTTAAAATAAACAAATGGAAGTTTTTTTTTTCCCACACAACGCATAGTTAACCTGTGGAACTCCTTGCCAGAGGATGTTGTGAAGACCAGGAGTTTATCAGGGTTAAAAAAGAACTATATAAATTCATAGAGGTTTGGTCCATCAATACTCATTAGCTAGGTTTGGGTAGGAATGGTGTCCCTGGCCTCAGTTTTCACTCTTTCTGGGGCGTATGGCATTGTCCACTGTCAAAAGACAGGATACTCTAATTCTTGTGTTATGGGAGGAAATAAATAACTCTTCTTTATTCGCTTTTTCCATACCTGTCATGATTTTACAGACTTCTATTACATCCCCCCTTAATTGTGTCTTTTCCAAGCTGAAAAGCCACAGTCATATTAATTTCTCATATGGCAGCTGTTCCAAACCCCTGATCATCTTTTGCCCTTTTCTAAACTTTTTCCAATGCCAAGATATCATTTTTGAGACGAGGAGACCATGTTTACATGCATCGGTCATATTCATGATCACAGCATATAGCTGATTATTTACCTCTCCTCCACCCCCTTTCTCACTCATCTATTTAGACTGGAAACTGCTCAGGTTCAGGCCAGTCTTGTATTAAGCTATGTACAGCACCTTGCACAGCATACCATCAATCTCAATCACTACTAAAATATCATTAAGTGGTGGCTGTCCATGAACTGTGGGGCACAGGTTCAACTTGAGCAAAGCTATGTGCATTAGTTGTGCCCGTACTGTGAAACAGTACAGACAATGTAATTTATGCCAGAGAAATGAATTTCTTATCATGGCTCTATTCTACCCTGTGTATCCTTTCCGAAGTCTTTGTTTCCCTGAAGGCAACTCAGTGAATATTGAGGGCTTTCATTTTGTGGTATGAAAATAACCACATAATATGGACTCCCAGATGGTAAGGCCAGAATTCAGCGAAGCGCTTTGGTGTGTGATTAATTTCAACCACATGCCTAATTCCCATCAGTGGTAATGGGACTGAAGGAGGTGCTTAACAGGGATGCAAGCACAGGAAACATTTAATGTAGGTTGAAGGTTGAGCCTGGAAATTTTGGTAAGTTCACTTCAATCCTTTAATGCAGTGTTTCTCAACCTTTTTTATACAGTACCCCTTTAAAAAATCATATGTACCATCAGTACCTGTAATTTTCAGACACATGAAATTTCTTCTACATTTGCAATACACAAACAACTTAATCGTAACTGTCTGGTTGGAAAAAATTGCCTATAGGCAATTAACTTGCTATCATACTTATGACTGTGCAAAAACGATAAATAAAAAAATTAGATTAACATAAAATAAGTCCATTTTTTTATTCATAAAAAGGTGGAGAAACATCAGAACCTTCTGGAAGAGCTTTGAGTACCCCCAGGGGTTGAGAAGTATTACTTTTATAGCCTTAAATCATTTCTCAAAACATTTGAAGGAAAAGTGAAATGAAAGTTCTTCTAGGTCATCTGTCTGCATCAGGTCATAGGAGTCTTGATGTGCACTATTTCTCCCTTGGGATCTTTTCCTTGTTCAGAAATAAACTAGCATGGCTGTTGAAGGTAGAATTATAGCAACAAGGGTGGGAAGCAGTCGCAGTCTCTACAGCAGTGGTTCCCAACCTTTTCGAGACAGCGACCCACTCTGACAATTCAGTAAGACTTTGTGACCCAATGCAATTCAAAACCGGGGTGTGGTGGGCGTGTGTGTGTGGAGGGTCTCCCCTGGGATTTCTTTTTAATAAATCTTGATTCGTCTCCTCTGCCCCCAGGCTCAAACGCCTTGGAGCCCCAAACCACCTCCCTGCCCCTAGGCTTAAACCCTTTGCAGCCCCAAAATGTCCCCTCCACCTACCTCGCACAAGCGCCACTGCTGCCCCCCTGAGGCTCCTTTGCTAGGCCACCACTGCATCCTCCAAGCGGCTCCCCACATCTCTTCTTCTCCCTTCCCCCACCTTCAGCACAGACAGTTCCCTGCCCTGACATGCTGAAATGGGACTCAATTTAATTGGTTTAACATCCGGCTCCCTCCTCTCAGCCGTCAAACCAATTAACTTGAGTTCCATTTCAGCACGGGAGGGCAGGGACTGGGAGCTAGAAGAGTGAATGGCAGCTGTGACAGGAGCTGCAAATGGCTCCCTAAAGAGCCACACGTGGCATAGAACCACTCAGCTGGCGACACTTAGAGAACCTAATGGCAACATATGTTTGGGTCCTGACCCATAAGTTGGGAATCCCTGCTGTTTCGTGAGCTTCCTACTCAATGCTAGTATCCTCTAGACCAGCGTTTCTCAAACTTTTTGAGACCACAAAACGATAATATTTTTTATGTGGAACACCTATGAAAATTTTCTTAAAAAAAAACAAAAAACAAAACCTCAAACAGCAACATGCACAGCAAAACCAAAATGAAGTAATTTAATCAGGTATCACAGCAATGAAGTAGTAACATCGTATCTGGTTTTAATAACAGACAATGTATACTTTAGTGTACAATATCAAACAAGCATCAGATGCTCACGGCACACCTGAGAGTAGTTCATGGAACACCAGTGTTCCACGGAACATAGCTTAAGAAACACTGTGCTAAAGGGACCTTACAAAAATAGCAATATTGCTGTCTGCAGAACGCAGTTATGTGTATTTTTAGATTTTATTTTTTCTTGTGATTTTAGCATCTCAAAAAGGGTTTCACATCCTGAAGTAGCATTCACACTCAAGAAAACGCTTGAGGCACACAGAAAATGCACCTTCACGCCCTGCACAAATGCTGGAGCCTACTGACTCCTCTGTAGAGCACCAATACTGGTCCTTACCCAATTTCGGCTTGACAAACCCATTCGTTATCCCGAAATCGTCTGCAGCCACCGTCTCCCCATTCACAACCCTGAGGATAGTGAACTCAGCAGCCAAGGTATGCATCACAAAGGGCAAGTCCCGCTCGCGTATCTGAGGATAGTGACAGAGAGGGGCATGTCACAATGCATTTCCTTCCCCATTGTCTGAGCTGGACAATAGATCACATCACAGGTGTCCTTTTGCACTGCTGAGCCACAGGAAAAGTTACACACAATATATGCTCAATGTCACAGGCCTGGAGGCTGTCACAATCCAATGTGTGTCGGGTTAAATGAATCCAGTGGCCTCGATCCAATGACCAGTGGGCTTGATTCAAAGCTAATTGGAGTCAACAGGAAGACTCTTGTCAACCTCAGTGGAATTTGTATCAGGTTGCAAGTGTCCAAGGACATTGTCAACAGTGAAGTGGTTAAACCCCTGTGCAGCATTGCTTCAAATACATAATGCTTGCTGCATTTTTGTGTGTGTGTGTGTGTGTGTGTGTGTGTGTGCGCGCGCATGCGCGTGTTCCAGCCGATTCTCATCACAAACAGCCCTGGTCATCTTATTGGGTCTTACCAGGATGAAGTCCGTCTGATAGGTAGACAACATGAACACCGAGATGTTTTGATCAGCCAGTGGTGCTATTACTGACTTGGCGATCTTGGTCACCCCAATGGGCTGGGAGCTGGAGAAGCTGCCTCCGCCTGAAACCACATTGAGAGCCAGCCATGTAGCATCCGCCACGCTCAAGTGTTCTGACGAAGGGAGCTCTGAAAACAGATGGGAGGGTAAACAGATGTAAATTTCAGTGACAGAGAAACTTAGATCCACTATGTGACCATCAAGTCCATTTCCATTTCTGAGTCCTTTATGGAATGATGTAGAGAATGTTTATTATGTACCTCACCCATACACGCAAGCACTGGTGGCCTGCAACACTGATGTGACAACATAAAAGCTGGCATCAGTGCCATATAATATATTACTGGGCTCCCTCTCTGCTCTTTCAGCTCATTCCTCTAACTCTTTTCCTTGGGTTTTGCAGATGTCTGTCTAGATTTCCTTCTGTTCATAACTATCCCTAACTAGAAGGGAAGCCAGTGGTTTGGACAGTAGTCCAGAAACTGGGAGACCTGGGTCCAACCCATGTGTCACAGACTCACCATGTGTTCTCACGCAAGTCACTTACTCTCTTGTAGCTTCAGTATAGCCTAGTGAATAAGTCCTAGACTAGGATTAAGGTGAGCTGGATTCTACTTCCAGCTCTGCTATTGGCCTGACTGATGAGCAGATCAAGTTACACCACATGCCTGTGACATCCTTTGTAGTGTCCTGCAGCCAACTGAAGACTAGGGTTACAGAAGAGCCAGGTGTTATAACCATTGGTAAAATGGGAGTTAACTGCATTTCCCTACTTCATTGCCCACAAAAGCTTATGTTCCAAAAATCTGTTAGTCTATAAAGTGCCACAGGACTTCTTGCAGTTTTTAATTAGTAGTTTTTTATTCATTCTTTTTTTCACTTTTTAATAGTTCATAAGCTTAGAGAACGATTCAGCAACCAAGTTCTGAACCCCTCCATAACCCTGGAAGCTTCAGATTCATGATTTTGGTCTGTCCCATCTGAGACAGAAAAGGGTCAGCTGCAATGTTCAGACTTGGACCCAAAGTTGAGTGGTTTGTATATGGGATTCAGGTTATAAGTAGCACAACAGCAGCCGGATACCCCGAAAGAAGCAAAGACTCCCTGCTGTACAAGCTGACATACAGGTATGTGGTAAAAACAGGCCTATCCCATGGAGTTACAGTCTTCTTTGAAGACAAGACAGAAAACGTGGATGAAACAGATGAAGGGAGGATGACATGGTACCAGGCATACAAGTATGTCCACTAGAGCCTTGAAGAATGTGTAAGCAGAGGGTAGGATTTTCAAAGATGCCTGAAGAATTTGGACCCTCCATTCCCCTTCATTGCAGTGGGAACCAAGCAATTAAATCTCTTGGCATACTTGGAAATTCTCAGCTGTGGGAGCATTTATTTATTTTGTCAGCAGAGACAAATACGCAGGCCAGGAGAAGTAGTCCCAGCTGCCCAAAATCTTCTGATCTGTTAGCGGCAGTATTTTTAGAAACAGTAGCAATGAAGGCTCATACTCTTCTTATGGCGTCCTTGGTAAAATGCAAAATAGCCCATCTATTTCATCTGGAAGCCTTCCAGAGACAAATTGCATGTATGCAAGACAACAGGGCACAGGACTGGAACCCTGCTATTGCCAGCTGTTCTGCTGATCTTGCTAGGTGACCTTGGAGAAGTCCCTTTACCCCTGCACCGTGGTTTTCCCATTCCACTTAACGCCAGTCTTTTCATTTCAGATTGTATGTTCTTTTGAGGCAGGGCTGGGTTCTTACTAGGTGCTTCCACAGCACCAAGCACAGAGAAGCCACTGTAATACAATTAATACATGATGCTGCCACAATAAGAAAGGAGAGCTTGGCAAATCCTCAACAGACTGACAGACAAATACTGTGTGAACTCTGCTTCCCTCAACAGCACCAGGGCTAACAGCCACTGAAGAATGGGGGAAAGATATGGGGAGTTGCAGCTCCATGCCCCAGAAGGGGCAGAGCCTTGGGCAGAAGGGGTTGGGCCAAGGACAGTCTGCCCTTAGTACCTCCTGGAGCACAGTATTGGCCCCAGACCTTCTACCCTCAGAAAACCTGTGGAGCAATGGAATGGTGCTCCTGCAGTGTTTCAAAGAGGCCTGGAGCTCCCAGCCACCACCTCTGCTACTGTGGTGGGTGGTTGCGAGCCCCAGGCCCCTTTGAAATGCTGGGCCCCTATGCAGTTTCCTCTCTGGCTCTCCTCTGTTGGTGGGCCTGCTCAATATAGCACAAAAACACCACTGAATAAGCAAATGACAACCCCCCCACCCAAAAGTCACAGGGTGCGGAGAGTGCTGCTCTTGTGTTTTGCTATTGAGATTTGTAGGTCAATTAGGCTATGTCTACACAATACCTCCAGAAGAGGTATTCCGGAATAGCTTATTCCAAAATAGTGCAGCTACATATAATATGCATTTTGAAACAGCACTCAGCTATTTCGAAATAGAGCATCTACACACAGTAGAGCCTATTTCAAAACAGAGCCATTGGATGCACTACGGCTTATTTCCAAATAGGTGCTATTCCTGGTCTACGCAGCCCCTTTTTTGAAATGGGCACTATTCCTTGTACAATGAGGATTACCAATTTTGAAATAAGGCATCCACTCTTCTGAAATTATTGCAAAATAGAGGTTGCATTGTGTAGATGCTCATAGTTATTTCAAAATAGCCACTGCTATTTCGATATAACTTTGCAGTGTAGGCATACTCTTGCCAGGAAATCAGAATTTAAGGCTGGCTGCACAGCACTGAAACTAGACAGGGGAAGCTGGTGTATCAATCACTCGCATATCACCTTTGAGGCCCCAGAGCAAACTGCATATGGAAAATTAGTTCAGCCATATATCTAAGCTTGCTTTTTGATTAGACAGTGCTTTGCATCCCAAAACAAACCCAAACCCCATCATTACATCACTTGGCAGGGAGAAACCAGGTCCCAAAATTACCGAGGCTGACAATGTGCAACTGATGCATTTTTCTTCCTCTGTTCCCACTCCAGCTCTTCTCTACAGAAACAAAGTGCGCCTTCTAGCCATGGATTTACTTCTCAGTGGCACAAGATCACACTGAGGCCACCTACACATCATGCATACTTGCAGCTCTGTGCAGATGTCATGGTGCCATTAGAGCAGACACGTCCCCCTGTACCTCACTAACCCATGGAAAAGTCAATCTACTTCCACCTCTTTCCCTTCAGTCTCATGCAATCGCTTGATCCAAAAAGAAACCATGCCAGGCATCACGCACTGACCTGCTCTGCGAGCTGCCGGGACAGAGCTGAGCCAGGCCAGACACACATACTCTGAGTTGTCGAAGCTGGGGAGGAAGCTGAAGCTACTCATTTGTTCTCTGGCGATGAATACCTCTGTTTAAGGGCTTGGAGGCTGGACTACCTCAGCTCAGTGCTCCCACTTGCCACTGAGTGACCTCCTGGGGAGGGGAGGCTTACCCTATGGTTAAAGGAGATCCCCAGGCTGAAAGAGGAACTCTTGTTGGACCAGCTAAGGAGGAAGAGGAGCTATGAGACCACCTGAAGAAAGGGGTGGAGCTCACCTCTGCTGCTTCTGGACCTCCCACTCTTTACTTCACTTTTAATTCCTACTTGGTGCTGAGCCTTAGGGTACTGTCACCGCCAGGGAAAGCCATCTGCCAATTTCCCAGCAAGACTGAGAGGCTGGCCAATTACAGAAGTCACCAAGGGAGCAAAACAGAAGAGGCTCTTCTATCCCCTGCTAGGTCCCCACCCTGCACCAAGGTAGGTCTGCTTGAAAAAGGATAAGCCAAAGCCTGGCTGATCTGTTCTACTGCCAGCTGAGAGTTACACAGCTTCCCATCAAGACACCAGGCTGCAGGAAGCACCATGCAGCGGCACTGACAGCCACCACAGACCTTGGAGCAAGGTGGGGGGACAGCTCTGTACCCCAGCAGGGGTGTGGCCAAGCATGGAAGAGGCAGAGACAAGGGCGGTCAGCCCTCAGCGCCACCTGCACCACGGTGCTGACCCTTTGCCCACTCCCCCACAGCCGTGTGCTGCCACTGCATTTCAAAGAGGCAGTGGTCGAAACTCTGGGCCTCTTTGAAACACCAGACCCAGGGGCAACTGGTCCCTTTGCCCCTTCTCTCAGGGGCCTGGCACCATCACCACTAGGGGGACATGGCAAACACTGATGGATACTGCAGTGCCCGAGCAGAAGCTCTGTGGGATTCTTTCTCAGTGCACGTCAACAGTGAACATGACAGCACGGCAACAGCAAGGCAGCACTGGCGAAGAACCCCAGGTGGACGCATGCTCTCCAGTAGGACCTCAGTCTGACAGGCGCGAGTAGTGTTTCAGTGTGAATCTATGTACAGTCAGTAGGTTCATGGGTTGCACCCTTCATTGTGCTAGCTGAGCACCTGATTAGGCACCTAGATCAATGATTAACCCTTTCGGCTCTGCCTATGTGTGAGGGGTTCCCTTGTGACCCTACTAATTCATATCACACCTCTCTCGGTTCTTTTAACAGAAGCAACATTCAATAGCTCATGTGTCTCCCCGAGTGTGTGCGAAACACAAGGGATTAAAGGATGGTGTCCTGTCTAGGGCTTAAAACACAGGAGTGGTATCCAGGAAATGGAGGTTCTGTTTCTAGCTTGGGCAATGATTCCCCACGGACCATGCAATTAGGCTATCTAAACCTTGATTTCCCTTCCATACAAGGGGGCTCATACTAGCTATGTACTACACAGACATGGCATGGGCCTTCTTGCAATTCTTGAAAGCTAGCAAAGTAGGTGGTAACATGCTGGTCTAATTTCAGTTGTTGGGTGCAGTGTGCAAGGGCTGGGTGGCTTTGGTGGCCTGTGGCATAGGCCAGGTCTACACTAGACCTGAAAGTTGATCCTAGATACACAATTCAAGTTATGACAATTGTGTAGCTGGAATCGCCATCTCTAGGATGAACTTATCTGGCTGGCCTCACTAAGGGAGGTTGATGAAAGAAACTCTCCTGCTGACTTCCCTGAATCCTTCCGATAATGAGGAGTTCTGGGGTGGATTGTTGAGCCCTGATAGTTTGATTTAGTACTAGGCACATGAAATTGAACCCCAGAATATTGATCCCGACAGGGTCAATCTCCTGGTAAGTGTAGAGTACCCACAGAATGAATCAGGGAACCTGGTGATACTCTCAGGCCTTAACTTCTATGGCTCTAAGAGCTCCAAGTTCTGTAAAAGGAACCTCAGAGCATATTACAAGGATCCTGTGAGGGTGAGGCAGAGAGCAGCAGTGGGGGAGACCCAAACTCTTATCTTTCAATGACCTTTTCCTCCAGGGCGAGAGAGACCCATTTGCCATTTATTCTTGTAATTACTGCAAAGTATTTATGATGTTTGTTTAATTGGCTTTAACAAGCCCTGTGAAGCATGCCTGTGGCCATTTTCTTTGCCTAAGTAACCTGCATCTTGTAATTCAATTAACATTGCAAAAAATAAGGAGTATGAAAAGTGCCTACATTTCCACATCTGGGCACTGTTTCCAACAGGGAGGCAGATGTAACAGCACAGCCCCAATCTGAATGAAACGAACATGGAAGGAGCGACAATTTCTTCTAAATAGCATCAAATAAGCTGTTGGAGAAAGTGCTGTGCTCAAAGAGCTGCCAAGCACACCAGGGCCAAAGAGTGCTGAAAATTCCAAATGCAACATTAACCCAGATTCAATGAGACAGAATAAACTAGTAAATAAAAAGGGAAGTAAGCAAGTATTGGTGTTTTACCATCAGTGGAAAGTCAGCAAGCAAGCAACCCTACAAATGCCTCTCTCAGCATGAGAACAAGAAAAGAGAAAACTACATGGCAAGCTGCAAAGCCTGGCCATAGCTAAGCAGTAACATTTCACTACTGAATGCTTAGCAAGCTCAGATGGGAAAAGCACTTAGGAATTTAGCTGCTACTATCAAGTTCTCAAGTTTGAAGAACTGGCACGGAACTGTCATAATGGTACTTCTCCTGTTTCTATCAGATGTTTCTCTCTTCTAACAAGTACAATGTCTTCTCTTGCTAATCCTGACCAGAACAAGGATGCAGAACGTGTGTAGCAATTAACAACAATTTTTAGAAAAGTTTGAGTGTGGGTGGAGGGGTTAAGTAAAACTCCCACTAAGATTCAGTTTTAGTTTGAATCATGTGAAGGTTTGTATAGTGTAATGTTTTGTGGTTCATGTTCTATGGAAGAGCAGTCTTTCATTTCAGCTTCCCAAGTCCTCATTAAACGAACTTCAACATCAAACCCACTAATTATTGGCTCATGTGGATGAGCCAATGGGTCATCATTTTCATTCAAGTTAAGTGAACTGGTGTGGAAAATAACATACGTTCATGAACTCATCACCCCTGGGGTCATTCAGTGGAACACATAGGGTAAATCTGTACTAGGGAAATAAGTTGATTTCAGATATGCAATTCTAGCTACGGCACTTGTATAGCTGGAACTGATGCGTCAGAATTGACTTACTCCCCTAGAGATAGCTGAGCCTCTTTAGTCTTGTGTTGACATCCTTTACTCAATGCGAGAGTGTGGAGTACAGGGGTCAATGGCCGATCCCAGTGAGGTTGATTTTGGTTCCTCTTCACCAGACACGCAAAATCAAACTCCAGAAGATCAATCACAGTGCGGTAACAGTCATGCAGCACAATTCTAGTGACGGCATTTGTGTAGCTAGAACTGACATATCAAAATTGACTCACTTCCCTAGTGAAGTCTAAGCCTCTTTAGTCTCGCATTGATGTCCGTTAGTCCATGTAATAGCATGGAGAACAGGGGTCAATGGCTGAGCCCAGAGAGGTCGATTTGGCTGCATCTTTACCAGACATGCAAAATCAAACTCCAGAAGATCGACTGCAGCGCGTCAATCTTCTGGTAAGTATAGGCAAGCCTTTAGCACCTGTTCCCATCTCCCTTTGAAGCACTAGTTAAGAGTCACTCTTGGGGTTAGGATACTGGACCAGATTAATTTTTTTTTTAAATTAAAGACTCAATGTTCCTTTCCTCATCACCACATCTTCTGATATCTATAACTGCCTCACAGAGTAAAAAAAAAAAAAAAAAAGAAAAGAATAATTTACTACCAGCTTGGCTGAACTGGCTTAGAAGCATGAGTGAAAATTGCTTTGGTATAGCATTTATTCACGGATTGAATGATACGCTTCTGAAATATCTTTTGGACAACTTCAGACAACCACAACAATTATGGAGTATTCACTGGGAGGAAATAAGTTACTGCAGTTCATGACACAGATATCAAGATTCTTCCTCACATTGCCATGGATTTCCTTTGTAAACCTGGCCAAGTCCATCCTTCTGTACTTTAGTGTCCCCATTTGGAACATGGGCACAATAAATTGTTGCCTACCTCAAAGGAAACTGCAGGGCTTACTTAATGTTTGTAAGACACATGCGTATGACTGCCCTTCCAACAAAAGCACTAAACGTGTAAAAGATTATTAGTAAGTGGAACAATGTAACAACACATCAATTTTTCTCCATATAGTTAAGATGTACATTGTTTCAAATGTCCTATATAAGGCTTACAATTAAGGGGCCTCAATGGCAGTTGGAAGATGAATTGCTCTGTAGACACTGTCTGCTTATATAAAAATTGGATCAGTGCTGTGTTGGGTACAGCTACATAGGAAAATATTCCCTTTGTCAGAAAGGACGAATTGTGGGCTGTTTTACATGGGGATGGTTTCAATCAGATTTAAGGGCTTGTCTTTACGCACTGATGAAAATGTACATGTGCGACAGATTTGTACTGGTGAAGAGAGAGAAACAAATATGCTTTACTTTTATTTTTATGTATAAAAATTGTTTCTTTGGGTTCATTCATACATTGGCTCATCTCTAGGCACTAGCAGTGAGAGTGAAATCTTAATTCACTGTATGAATAATTTTTATTACAACAGTGAACTGCACGTTATATGAAATTACTCAGTAGTAAATGACTGCTCAACTGATACCTTGTCGTATGGGTAAATGGTTATTATCAGTACTTTCAATTCTAAATGAAAAAAGAAAACAAAAACAAAAACCAAAACCAAAACACCCAGGCATCTGGCTCTCCAGAATCATGAGTTTATTCAAGTAAATTTTGTGTCTCTTTTAAAGGCCTTCTGTTTCTTGAGCCTTTAGGGCACAACTGCATCATGTTTTCAAGCTTTGCTCTGCAACCATGAGGGCCAGGAAGAACACTGAGCTTGGGTGAAAGTGATCATGCAATGAGAGAGTTCATGATTCTAAGGGATGGTAGAAGAGAGAACAGAAAAATAAAGACAATGATTTCAAGAAGGCTGACTTTAGCAAACTCAGGGAGCTGGTAGGAAAGATCTCATGGGAAGCAAGACTAAGAGGGAAAACAAGTGAAGAGTTTTCAAAGGAACATCATTAGGGGCACAAGAGCATAATATTCCACTGCTTAGAAAAGATAGGAAGTATCACAAGAGACCACCCAGGTTTAACCGGGCTATCTTGAGAGATCTGAAAATAAAAAAGGAGTCCTATAAAAAATGGAAACTAGGTCAAAGTACTAAGGATGGTTATAAACTAATACCACAAGTATGTAGAGCCAAAATTAGGAAGGCAAAGGCAATAAATTACCTCAATCTAGCTAGATATATGAAGGGTAACCAGAAAACCTTCTACAAGAGGAAGGCCAAGGACAGGGTAGGTCTACTGCTCAATGAAGAGGGAAAAACAAAAAAGAGAAAATGTGGAAATGTCAGAGGTGCTCAACAACTTTTTTGTTTTGGTTTTCACCAAGAAGGCAGGTGGAGATTGGATGCGCATAATAGTGAATGCTAGAGAAAAGGAGGTAGGTTCTGAAATTAAAACAGGAAAAGAACAAATTAAAAACTACTTAGAAAAATTGTGTGTGTTCAGGTCACCAGGGCCTGATGAAATGTATCCTAGAATACTCAAGAAGTTGATTGAGAAAGTATCTGAGCCATCAGCTACCATCTCTGAAAAGTCATGGAAGACAGGAGCAATACCAGAAGACAGGAAAAGGGCAAATATTGTGCCCATCTATAAACAGAGAAAATTAGGACAACCCAGGAAACTACAAACCAGTCAGCTTAACTTCTGTGCCAGGACAGATAATGGATTTTACAGTTCAAGTAACTTCTGGACAGAAGCAAAACTCTCCCTCGTTCTACATTTTTAATGTCTGATCCCCTCTGGCTTCATAATTGGTCACCAAAGACAATTTCCTTGCCGCACAAACTATATATGAATGCCATTTGTGGTTTCCAGGCACCAATGTGATGAAAATGAGTTGTATGAATAGATGAAAGGGCTTAATTTGGTCTAGGGCTAGAAAACAAAATTATTCCGTCCAAAGAATGAACGTGTCTTTGCACAAAGGAAAGAGGAAGGGTATGTTTATACTTACCTGGCGTCGACGTGCCACGACTGATCTTTCAGAGTTCGATTTTGCCATGAGTGTGAAGACACAGCAAAATCAATTTCTCTGGGCTCGGCCATTGACCCTGGTATGCAGGCTACTGTGCTGAGTAAGGGATGTCGGTGTGAGCCTGAAGAGCCCCAATCTATACAAGGGCAGAAAGTTGATAGTGATATGTTGATTCTTGCTACACTAATGGCCTAGCTAGAACTGCGTACCTGGAATCAACTTTCTGCCTTTGTGTAGACCAAGCCGAAGACAAACAAAATACCCTCAACCACTGTGATCAACTGAAAATCACCTTACCCCCTGTCTTGTTCTAATTCTGATTTCATCAGCGATGGTTTCCGGGAAAAGATTGCGGTAGTCCACCGCAATGCATCAATTCTTACACAGCCAGGCAGGTTCTGCAATTTTTTCCATTAAAGAGAAACACAAAAATTTATTCTGGCTGTTTGGGTCAGCTGTCCCTCTTACTTCTCGTCTAATGGCAATAGTCAAGATAGCATGCATCACAATCAGTACCAGGAGACAGCACCTTGATGGTAAGCCACAAAAGAAATGGTGTGAAAGGATGCCTACAAGGCTACCTTTATACCGTAGTTATTTTGAAATAACTCAGCTACAGAGAAACCGTATTTCAAAACAGCAGCCAGCTACTTCAAAATAGTATTTCTGACACATAGCACTAATTCAAAATAGAGCCATTTGATGCCCCTGTGGCTTATTTTGAAATAGCGCTGTTCCGAGTCTTAACAGGGCCTATTTCCAAATTGGTATTATTCCTCCTGCAATGAGGTTTAAAGATTTTGAAATAATGTACCCACTATTTCAAATTTAGTGTAGCAGTAGAGGCTATTACTATTAGTGTAGTGGAGACGATAGCAAAGTTATTTTGAAATAATGGCTGTTATTTTGACATAACTCTGTAGTATAGATGCAGTCCCATTCAATGTTCAAACAATACAGACCTGGAATTCACAGTTCTGCACATTGGTGGGCTCTCTAACTGGAAACAAAGACACACACAAGTAGCACTTTGCAGGCCAGTGGTTATAGCTCATCCTGTGGCTGATTAGGAAATATTAAAGCATTAGCTTGACAGAAAGCATGTGTCAGAACCAGCAATATTTGCAAATGACCCTGTGGGCTTTTCTGGGGTCCTAGTGAAATGTAAATTTCCATTTAACATATATATGTCTTTTGCACAGGCTCTTAGTTCTTTATATCTTCCACATTCAGTATTTGGAGAACTTCAGTGGCATACACATCCCTTAAACCTGTAACAACTGTAAATGTATGCCTCTGGGTATGAAAGACTTCCTTTTTAAAGGAGCACAGAAAACTGAAATTTTCATTCCCACTCCCTTCTCCCTCCCCAGCAAGCTGTGAAATCTCAATTGTCATGAATATATTTATATATTATTGCACACTTAATGCATGTGTGTATACACATACAGATAGGTTAAAAAGAACTTTATTAAGGTTGCAAAGTCAAGCACTAAGGAAATATCACATTGCTACCGCAAAGGGCATGCTTTCTCTTGAACCCAGGGGCACTAGAGTGTTTTTTTTAAGGTTGCTAAATTTTGTAAGCACGGCTGAAACAACATACTTTTCCCTAGCCTTGTTTTCAGAAACAGCTGAACCATTTTGACTGAAATTTTGCCCCCAGCCGCCGATTTGGTTTGAAGTGGAATTCCAACAACATGGAAAATTTCAGCCCTTACTGTGAAAGTCTTACCAAGCTGTAAGCAACTGAAACAGGGTCTTATAAAAGGAAAGGTCTGGCAACCTTTCAAACAGGCAGTACCACCAGCCACCCTTATCACACACACTTCATTCTCTGAACACTTTCCTTGGGAGATGTGTATTTTCATTGTCATGGGAACAGATTCTGAGTGTAACTTATTGGTTATGATGAGACCAGGAACAAAAGTCCCATAACTTTGCATTAGGGAGAGAGAGAGAGAGAGGATGAAGTGCAATAAACACACAACTGTCAGCCCTGAGAAGGCAGAAAGAAATGTGACCCGTTTCTTGGGGCAGGGATGATTTCTTGGAACTGTGCTCGTGCAGGGCATGGCACAGTGCAGTCCTGGTGCACATCCGGAACTCCTTCGTACTACCCCAATACATATAGTCAGTGTCAGGAGCCTGCAGCTAGCAGTGGACTCAGCCAGTTCACCAAAGCTGAGACCCCTAATTAGCCACATCACCTAACTGGTTATGCAGCATTGACCAGACTGTTCTTAAACCCAGCAGTAGCACTTGGTCAACAGTTGCTCACACGCTCACCTGCAGCTATAGCTTCTCATGTGTTTGTCTCATCTCCAGCGATGCTTTGCGCCAGCCCTCCTCCTGGCTTTTGCCTCTGCCTCTGCCTCTGAACCTTGGCATGGTTCCTTGCTCCTGACTCTGACTGCTACTAGACCTGACCACCCACGTCATTTTCTGTGAAATAAGTAATGTCTTTATTTTTAGTGGTCTCTGGTGCATCCGGCACATTTTTTCAAGTGAAATTGGTCTCAAAATCTCCAAATGTTGTTTCTGGCTCTCGTACACCAGGGATTAACTTGTCCAAAAAAGCTCTTTGAGCGGCTGTGTTCCAAGGAATAACTATATCCAGTTTGTCTCATGCTTTAGTGACAGTCTGATTTAAACAACGTTCCGTCTAATAACAGGTTTGGATCTCATACCACGCATGTGGATATTAAATATTACAGTCACAGAGAATTTCACGCCATGGCCCCAAGTTCTAACTTCACCTGAGTGCAAGAGTGCTTATTATTCATTAAAGAAAGTGTAGAATCAATGAAGTAAAAATCATAAGTGAATCAAACTGTACCATAGAATCTCTCTGGATAGTCATCCCATGCTTGAATAATAAGAATATAATTATCAGGTAGGGATATATTACCAACCACCTGGCCAGGATGGTGATAGTGACTGTGAAAGGATCAGGGAGATTAGAGAGACTATCAGAATAAAAAAAAACAATAATAATGGGGGATTTCAACTATCCTCATATAGACGGGGTACATGTCACCTCAGGACAAGAATCTGAGACAAAGTTTCTTGACAGCTTAAATGACTGGTTCTTGGAGCAGCTAGTCCTGGAACCTATAAGAGGAGAGGCGACTCCTGACTTAGTGCTTAAGTAGAGCACAGGATCTGATCCAAGAGGTGAATGTGTCTGGACCTCTGGGTAACAGTGACCATAATATAATTAAATTTAACATTCCTGTGGCTGGGAAAATACTACAGCAGCCCAAGACTGTAATATTTAATTTCAGAAAGGGGGACTACACAATAACGAGGAAGTTAGTTAAACAGAAAATAAAAGGTACAGTACTTAAGGTGAAATCCCTGCCAGATGCATGGAAACATTTTAAAGACACCAAAATAGAGGCTCAACTCAAATGTATACTCCAATTTAGGAAACACAGTAAGAGAACCAAAAAAGTGCCACCGTGGTTAAACAATAAAGTAAAAGAGGCAATGAGAGACAAAAAGGCATCCTTTAAAAAGTGGAAGTTAAATCCTAGTGAGAAAAACAGAAAGGAACATAAACTCTACCAAGTGAAGTGTAAAAACATAATTAGGAAGGCCAAGAAACAATTTGACGAACAGCTAGCCAAAGAGGCAAAAAGTAATAGCAAAAATTTTTTTAAGTACATCAGAAGCAGAAAGCCTCCCAAAGAACCAGTGGGACCACTGGATGATCGAGATGCTAAAGTAACACTCAAGGATGATAAGTCCATTGCAGAGAAACTAAATGACTTCTTTGCATCAGTCTTTACCACTGAAGATGTGAGGGAGATTCCCAAACCTGAGCAATTCTTTTCAGGTAACAAATCTGATGAACTGTCTCAAATTGAGGTGTCATTAGAAGAGGTTTTGGAACAAACTAATAGCCTAAATAGTAACACATTACCAGGACCAGATGCCATTCACCCAAGAGTTCTAAAGGAACTCAAATGTGAAATTGCAGAACTACTAGTTTGTAACCTGTCATTTAAATCAGCTTCTGCTCCAAATGACTGGAGGATAGCTAATATGACACCAATCTTTAAAAAGGGTTCCAGAGGTGATCCTGGCAACTACAGGCCAGTCAGTCTGACTTCAGTAACAGGCAAACTGGTTGAAGCTCTAGTAAAGAATAGAATTGTCAGACACATTGATGAACATGATTTGTTGGGGAAGAGTCACCACCGCTTTTGTAGGGAAGTCTTGCCTCACCAAGAGCCTTACTGAAATCTGTAAACGTTCTCCTTGCCTACCACAACACGCAGGTGCACATTTGATCTCAGTCATCTCAAATGGGTGAGAAGCCTAACCTGCATCTGCTCCATTTGGAGTAAAAGTACTGCCTAGTGCTGGGGGGGAAGTTCACAAGTTAAAAAAACTGATTGACTGAAAAGGGGAAAGAGCAATTCTTCTGTCTTAACTGAACCAGGGAACACTTTAATCATGCAGGGCATACAATTATGAATTTGAAGGTAACAATCTTGTTACAAAGGCCCTGTAACTCCAAATTACAAAGGGAGGCATCTGAACTGGAATTCATTTTCAAGTTGGACACATTTAATTGGGGGGTGGGGCTTAACAGAGATCTCAGTTATATGACACATTACAAGTACAATTTTCCCACCCTTGATATTCGCAAGAATGGCACCCTTTCCACTTAAATTAATTAATCATCACTTGATGATTCCCTGTTCTGCTCATTCCCTCTGGGGCACTTGGCATTGGCCATTGTCAGAAGACAGGATACTGGGCTTGATGAGCCTATGGTCTGACCCAGTATAGCTGTTCTTATGTTCACAAACGTGGGAGTTATTTACAACCTTCACTTGAGTGAATCATAAACCCATTAGTCCCACCTTTGTTTCAGAAAATCTAGGAGACCAAGAAAGCTGATTCCAGGCCACTTTCACACAGCTGTGCTGTCAAACACAGAGAAGTAGCTCCTAACCAGCTGAACCCAGTAGGTTAACAAAAATCACCAGCAGCCTACAGAATTGCTAGAACCTTGTATTGGCACAGTGTGACTTGACAACGTCTCAATAGCTCCAAAAGCAATTCGGCAATTCTCTGTACAAATTTTTGATTTTCAAAACAACTAAAATGCATTTTGAAAACAAAACTGAATATTTACTCAAGGAAAATATTTTCTGTTTTCTGGTGAGCTTTGTCATCGATAACGTTCATTACGATCACTAATACAGAAGCTGTGCAAAAAACAAAAAACACAAATAGGCTGTCCTGTAGCACTTGAAAGACTAGCACTTTTATTTATCCCTTAGAACTGGGGAGTTAACGCATCTCCACTGACCAGTCTTAACGTGGGACTGTGGTGTACATACTCCAAAACTGCATGGCCAGGCAAATTAGGTAGAACGGCCAAGCTTCTGCACTTGTAGCTCCCAGTCTCCTAAGCTTGTCCACATAAGAGAAGAGGATTCTACTACTACTGCTAGGTCACAGATTAATACCAGAAGGAATGACTGGATCAGCTAAGATGATCTCCTGTATATGAATCCCTTAAATTTCACGCTTCAAGCGGAACTAATTCTTAAACTGAAATACTAAAAGTTCATGCTGAACATGCTGAAGTTCAAGCTTCAAATAGCCCAAGGCAGCTCAGTTATGCATGTTTTTTCTGTAAGATACATTGTTTGCTATCGTCCCATAAATGACGATGCTCAGACACTAAACTTTGAACATCACCAATATCTTCAGCCTGGTGATATCCAAAACCATTTCAGGATCACCTTCATTACCATTTTTATTTGCCTGTATTACCATAACACCTAGGATCGCCGTCCATGGACCACGACCTGCAAATGCAGATCAGATCAGTCCTGGCCCACACAGGTTTGTGACAGACAGCCCATGAAGTGCAAGGCAGCAATGAGATAGAACTGGTCAGCAGGATAAATAACAGCCACAGCACACCAACTGCTAAACCACTGGTGAATTTTTTGAAGGCATCATAGCAGGTGAGATTGGCACAAGGAGCTTTTTTCTGCAATAGTCACAATGAATGTCACAAACCATGATCAAACCTCATGTCCCTCATGTGAGGCATCATAAATGGAGGCAGCAAGAGGTTGCAGGTGGGCAGCCTGCAAGACATTTTGTTTTTCGTTGCCCGTGTGCAGGGTTGCCAGATTCTGGGCTTCCATCTGTGTATTTCTTCTTCCTGCTGGTTTTACTAAAGCAACACACATGCAGAGCAAGGGCACATGAAGCAAGATGTGTGCTGATGGTATACAACACTGACTGTGAGAGCCGTGCGCTCTCCCTGCATCCAGTCAAAGCGCTGCTGTGGTTCAAGCGCACCTAGCAAACCTACTGTATCCCAGGAGATCACCATGGTTACAACAAGGCCCACGCATTGGCCTAGGTTGCCCACTGTTGCCTTAGGCTGCATGACCTGTTCTCTGTGCTTGTAAATCATCTAACACAAGATGTCCTGGTGAATGTCAAGTTCCCCAGGTACTACAGAAACACAGTTCACAACCACCAGACCAAAGGCTCTCAGTATTTCCAGACCACTTACTGAACCTCTTCCGTGAGTGTGACTGATCTTGTGCACTCCTATGTTTCACTTCACTTAAACCTACCCACTTACAAAATCATTCATAAAAGCACAGAAAAGTGTCCCAGCACACTATTTCCAGAAAATCACTTAATTTCTCATTTTTACCATCTAATTCTAAAATAAGTCAGCTGGAATATTAATATTGTATGCAGATTCTGGCATATAGTATATAGAGCAGTATAAACAAGTCATTGTCTGTGTGAAATTTTAACGTGTACTGACTTTGCTAGTGCTTCTTATGCAGCCTGTTATAGAATGAGGCAAATATCTAGATGAGTTGATGTATTCCCTGAAAGACCTCTCCATATCCCCAGGGATACAAAGATAGAGAAGCTTGTCTAACACTAACTCAAGTCTTGTAGTTAGCCAGAAGATTATCCTCTCCTCGCCCTCAGAATTTATCTGTTCCTGCCTTGTCATGGATTGCATGAATAAATAGTTTGACATGACACATCACTGGAATCCTGATCCAGCATTCAGGCAGAGCACTGCAGAAGGTTCACAAAGAAACCAGAAACCACAAGAAATTGAAGACACGTTCCACTGTAACTTCCAAACTTGTATCAGGTTCCCTGAAGGCACAGCTTAGAGGGATGAGCCTTCCAAATAGCCTCAGGACAACTCAGAGAAACCATACAAATTCTTGCAGTTTCTCCACTGGCTTGGGTGCATCTCCTCTGGTTTTGGGTTTGTGTTGAACCTGAAGCCCAAGGCAATGCTTGCATTGTGAAAAACACCTTTCTGACATCATGCTGAATTCACAGCAGTTGCGATGGAACTGCATTCTTGAGTGAACTGATAGGGTGAGAAGTTTGTATGAGCGATAGGAAGTGAAATGCCTTGCACTTCCCACATCTCCAGCTAGTCTGGGACACAGAAGTTCTCCCCTCAGCTTCCGTAGCAACCTCACTAAGTGTTACAGGAACAGAGCTGCAGCATTGCAAGTGTAGACCAAAGTGATCTGCACAGACTGTGGGTCAGGGGAAGAGTGGGTAAGAACACCCACAAGCCCCAAGTGTTGGTTCCCCTTATAATCAGGAGACAAAATTTCCTGTTTGTTTGTGATCTCAATCAAAATACCTTGCCACAAAGAAGGTAAGCCTGGACAAACTCATCCTTCTAAAAGAAACTGAAGCAGGCACCAGCCTCCCCAGTTTCCAGCCAACCAAGAAATAACTCAGGGTGAAGGGAAATGCAAACTTGGCTCATTACCACAAAATTGATCAGAAGTTAAGTAGCTCCTCCCAGCCTGAGCAGCTCCCATAGGACCCTGCTTCCTTACAATACACAAGTTCTCTCCTGCTTGTCTGCTAATACACAGTGCGCTAAAGAGGCATTGACCAGTGAAATCAAATCAGGTGACACAGGGCTGCTCTCCACTCCAGGCACTGAAAGATGATTCATAGCAGCTCAGTTTACAGACTGCAAGATGGACCTTTAAATTTTTTTTTTCTTCTATTTTCTTTGAATGTGAATTGGAAAAGCACCAGTGGGTAGCAAGAGGGGATGCTGCAATACTTTGTTTAAATTGCGAAACACTTTCTAAAGCCTGGATGTGCTGAATTGGTCTAGAGATGCCATTTCTGGACAGCCGGTGCGCAGGTGCCAACACACAGTCTAGATCAGGCAGCTCCCTTTAAAACAGCAACACAGTCTGCACCATCTTTGCCAGGGGTGAAGTCTTTGAAGCAGTGAGTCAGTGCAGGGGCGGCCGAATGCCTGAAAGAGTATTACACAAGCCAATGGCGGAGAGTGAAAACCCACATACTGGAATGATTTACCAGTAAGCAAGGATGGAGACTGGAACGGGAAATGACACAAACACCTCCCTCACCTCCTTCACAGTTACACACATGAACATACACCTCAGAGCCATCCTGAACAACAATCTAGTTTCATTGCTGCCTCTCAGGAGACTTAGTATAGCAGCTCGCTGCTAAGATCCAATGCATTGCTTGCCCATTGCACTGTGCTGTTAGGATGGGATACTGGCCTTTTAAAAGGTCTGGTGAAGAGCACTGGATTTATATTTCATATATGATATAAACACAAACCTGTGAAAATACACACACACACACACACACACACACACAATCACTCTCCTACTGTCCAATGTGACTACCTCTAGCAAAGACTTTCAAAGCTCCTTCTGCCCTATACACCATCTCTCCACTGAGGCCTGGTCTGCACCAGGCAGGTAACTCAATCGCAGATATGCAATTCTAGCCACTGCAACTGTGTAGCTAGAACTGACTTACCTGCAATTGACTTACCCGTCTGTCTTCACAGAGGGAGGTCAACAGGAGAAAATCTCCCATCAACTTCCTTTACTCCTCACAGTATCGCCCCCTGGTAGTTTGGTTGTTGACCCCAGATAGTTCAGGTGTGCGAAATCGAACTCTAGAAGATTGACCCTAACCGAGTCGATCTTTTGCGTAGGCTAGATGTCATCAATTCCTCTATTTTAAACATAGACAGCCACATTCACCAGTTCTCCATTTTGCTTTCATGTTCTGGCCATTTTCCACAGCCTTACTGAAATTTGTAAACATTCCCCTTGCCTACCACAGCACACAGGTGCACATTTGATCCCAGTCATCTCAAATGGGTGAGAAGCCTAAATTGCATCTGGTCAATTTGAATAAAAGTACTGCCTATTGCTGGGGGGAGAAGTTCACAAAATAAAAAACTGATTGATTGAAAAGGAAAAAGAGCAATTCCTCTGCCTTAACTGAACCAGGGAACGCTTTAATCGTGCAGGGCATACGATTATGAATTTGAAGGTAACAATTTTGTTACAAAGGCCCTGTAACTCCAGATTACAAAGGGAGGCATCTGAACTGGAATTCATTTTCAGGTTGGACACATTTAACTGAGGGGGCTTGACAGAGATCTCAGTTATATGACACATTACAAGGACAATTTCCCCACCCTTGATATTTGCAAAAATGGCACCCTTTCCACTTAAATTAACCGACTCTTTCCAGAGGTCCTTTTAATTATCAGTGACTTCTTTCTCCCATTTTTTTCTTTTCTCTTTTTTTCCCTGTTTCCTGCTATATATTTACCCTGGTTGCTCATTTCTGCTCCAGAATCTGATAAAGTGGGTCTTTCCCATGAAAGCAAATAAGTAAAATGGTTAGTCTTTAAGGTGCCACACAAATAAGCTGCAGGGAGGGAGAGAGAAACCCCCAATTCAGTCTATTGTTGGCCAACCAGTTACTAACATCTTCTTTCTCTTTCCTTCTCATACACACTCCATCTGCGATAGACTGAACAAACTGTGAACGCATAAAACTTCTGAGGGTTTCTTGTGAAAATCATGTCTTTAGAGTGTGTGATGCACACCACGTTTTCAAACTGAGCAATTACCCTTCAGCTCTTTTTTGTGGCATGCAAATTACAGGAGAGAAGTACTAAACTTACAAGACAAAATAACAGCACTTCTTCAAGAGACCTGCCTCAAAAACTGCCTACTTCCCTCCCAACCTGACACAAATTAAAGTTTTTTAGGTAAGTAGCAGAGCCACTACAGGTTGAACCTCTCTAGTGTGGCACATTCTCATCTGGCAATATCTGTTATCCAGCATGATTTTTAATTAGCTGGATGACCACTTATCATGTGTGTGGTCAAGTTTCCTTTGGTCCCATAAAGTTTGTTTACAGCTACCAGTCCTGGCTCTCGGTGTTCTGTGATGTTATTTAGCTGTAATTTACTCTTAAATGTCTTCTAAGAGCCCAGTTTCAAGTTGAAGTGTAGGTAATGATGCTAGATAATATTGACTCCTGTGGTCCAGGAAACTCTTTCATTCAGTACCAGTCAGGTGCCAAGTACCCTGGACTAGAAAGGTTCAACCCATAGTAGTTACTGCACATGATAAACAGAGGGCAGAAATCTCTGTGAAAGTAGAGCTTGAGTTTTCCACCCATGCACTTAAAGTACACAAGAAATGAATATTGTTAATGTAGAACTTCCTTGAAAGCCATATGTCCTGGAGGAGTGACAACTGAAAGAGCAGGCACCTCGTCAAAAGCAATACAACAGCTTTTGTCTCCAGGAAATTAAAAAACAAGGAAACAAACACTGGTATTTTCATAAGCCACGGACTGACTGAAACAGAAAATTATTTAAAGAATATTTGTGTTCCAGATCAATGGACTGATTGCTGGGGTAGGCAATTAAGAACTTGCAACTATTCATCAACATGAAGAAAGAATAATAATAATAGATCATCACAGTTACGAAAGTCAACACCTGACTCCAGAAATATCAGTTGAATATCAGTAATTACAAAGCCATTGTATGAAACTTGTCATCTGACGTCTTGGCAAGTTGACCAGGAAGATAGAATGCAAAGATACAGAACTGATGTGGCACAAGGAGAGGAAGTGGTCAGAAATGTTGCTACAAGTGTAGGGTGAGAAGAGAAAGAGAAGAGAAGGAAGCACATGAACTTGGAAAGCAGAGGAAGTTTTCAAGGCGATGACGAAGGATGACTAAGGGGACGCATCTATATCACCAATATACAAGCAAATCAGGGGATCACATTCAAAGCTGGGGACTATGTTATCTATAGAGCCAACTACAACCAGGTGAGCCTAAAGTTGGGTTGTAAACAGGACCTGTGTCACTTGGCTGTATCCAGGGTATGAAAGGCAAGGACCCATCAAAAATCTGTACAACAACAGGGATCATTTATCCTGATTAGAGCTTTGCACGTCTGCAACTGGCAGAGCTCCAGTTGAAGAAATCAACCTCATCCAGGTTCAACGTCTACTTGCGGGGTGATGTCCCCACAATGTAAAAATTCTCTTCCTCTTTTTATCAAATTATTTTCATTAATACAGCAATGGTACTTCCACAGTAACGGAATTACCACCGTAATGGTAATTCTACGGGGTGCTCAAGAGGTGTCTGGCTAGTCCAACATTGCTTTTGAAAACGGTTAGAACATTTGTGGCAAGTAAGTTAAACCATTGTGTGGTCATTATACCATTGCACGTATCTCATATGTCCATAGGTGTGTAATGTGTTTTGTCTTTAGTTTCCAGGGTATGGTGGGGAAATGCCTTGAAGTTAGTATTTAACTTAGAGGTGCTGGAGGCATCCATCAAAACAAGTCACATCCAATCCCTCAGCTTAGCAGGGGCCAACAACTCACTTTGCCCACTTAGAAACTGACCTCAAGACCACCGACATTACTGGTGATCTCTCCATTTCTATCACTGACCGTGGACTAAGCTCAACATTTACTGTGCCTTTGGAGAAGGCTACACTTCCTGCTGTGGTGAATGTGGAAATTTTCTGGAACACTTATGAATGACAAGTGTGGCAGTGACCAATGGGACAGGGGATCGCCACTCTGCTATGGAAAAGGGTTAGCATGCTGCTCTCACACCAGAGCAGGAGACACAACAGTCTGTGTCACATAAAAGAGTCTGGAATGATATGAATTGGTTTTAAGGTCAGGCTGAAACCAACCTATATAAAGGGAGGGTCAGCTAGGAAGACAATGAAACCCTAACGGCCATGACATTGACGCTTAGTGCCTCAGCAGGCAGCACCATCCCGGGGGAAGGAAAGGGCCTGGGACAATCTCCACCAGTGCCCCTTGCCATACTGCCGGCACCTTCTCACTGGCCATGTAGGCAGCAGAAGCTCAGCACCCCCTTCCCCTCCCCCCAAGTAAAGCTGTCTGGGGGGTTACAGGTCCTGGCACCACGGCAGCAGGCATTGGCCCCACCACTCACCATGTAGACAGTGGGAGCCAGAGCTTCACCATGGCATGCTGCAATGCCCTTCTGGCTGCTGCATCCCACCTCTCTGCAGCAGTGGGAAGTGGAGTGCTCCCCTGCTGGGGTGCTTTGCTTCCCCCCACTGTAAAGAAGCTGGGCACAGCTGGGTGGGAGGGTGGAGCAGGCTGCTGAGCTTCTGCTGCCTACATGGCAAGTGAGAAGGTGCAGGTGATGACCCCATGGGATGCTTGGGGCAGATGGTACAGGTCTCCCAAAAGTGCAAGGCCTGTGGGGATGCTAGAACAGCCTTTGTCCTATGGATGGGGTGGCTCTGTCAACAGGGAAGCACGGCAAAGGTCTGAGGAGGAAAACAAAGTAGAACAATGTCAACTGGCTATTATCCTCCTGAGGTCACAGGCTGGGTCTACACAGCTGGATACCTGGGGTCTGGCTGCAGGGCTTTTTAACTCCGGTTCAGCCATTTTTGCTCAGACTGCGGCCCAGGCTCCAGGATCCTGTAAGTTGGAAGGGCCCCAGTCTATGCTGCGCTAGAACAGCCCTGCAGCCCAAGTCAGAGACCATGGGCCAGCTGTGGGTTTTTAATCATGGTGCAGGCATCCCACACAGGCAAAGGAGGCTCTCGCCGGTGACAGAGAGAAAGGGACCAAGAAGGAGATAGGAAGCCAAGGTGGCTCCAGTGAGCCCGGGGGCTGGCCAGCCTGAACATTCCCTTTTTTTTCTATGCTGACCTAAAAACTGCCCCCGCCGCACAACAGGTGACTAATAAATCACTACATTGTTTGATGAGGCCACTCAGATTTCTGGGGCCTGGGCCTAGCCCCATGGAACTGAGTAGATCTCTGAGGTCCGGCACGCTCCAGGGAGCACTCCCAAGAGACTGTTTACAGGCTGGGGCATAGACCAGAGCCTCTGAATCTATGTCAGTTGGGCACTTTCCTTGTCTCTCCTGCAGGGTTGGACACTAAAGACATATAAGCCTTCAGTAACCACGGCATTAAGCCCTACTCCCCTGACTTATTAGGCTATGTTGAAAGCACATTACCTTTGCCCACTGGGTTGTCCAATGTCAGGAATGTGTTTGTTTACATTTAATTGAACCCAGCCAGCCCAAGTGGAGCCAAGTGCAAAATTCTTGCAAGCACAGATGCTCTTAACACTCTGAAATCACGTTAATCTGATAAGTCACCCAGGGACTTCTGTGGGCAAACAAAGTGGGTTCCTGATAAGGAGCATGAGAGATAGGGCATCCCACAGAGTTCGCGCTCTGCGGGAGGGAGCAGCAATAATGGTTTACATTGTTCCCTACAGATGCTGTGCCAGAGAAACTCTGGCAGCCAGTTTGGCTGCCCTCAAACAGGGGGAAGCCAGACACTGCCTTGCCCACAGTTTGACGTCCGGCTGAAACAAGACAATTAAAACACCTGCTCACAGCTAGGCTCACCCAAACATTAGCATTTTCTTGCAGTTTATTGTGCCCAGGAAGGCGCCAGTCACTGCAGGCAGAAGGGGCGCCGGCTCTCGCTTGGGACAGTCAGCCGTGGGGTCCCCATACTCCCTTAGAGCCACATGTGGAGCAGCTCACAGTGCTGCCTCAGGACTTCAAAGGGGCCTGGAGCTCTGGCCACCACCTCTGCTATTCAGCAGTGGCAGGAGCTCTGGGGCAACTTCCCCCTCTGCCCCCATTCCCTGCCTGGTGGTAGGCCCGTTTGCTCCCAGACATAAGGAGACATACATACATTACATGTATGGTGGGGGCAGGAGGGTGCCCAAGGAAGGAAGGGAAGCCTATAACCAATAGAGTATTTGGGAAGAAAGTTTAGACAAAAGCCTGCTTGTCTTTCTTGCTCAGCACTTAGCAGAAGATGAGCCCTCAGTCCAGCCCAGTAGATGGCTCCATTTTGTGCCGTCATTCAGCAAGACTGAAAAACCCCCTCCTCCCCCGGAGCCCTGCCACACCACTGCCACTTCTGGGGAGTTTGGTTGTTATTTCCCCGGGGAGACTTTTCCTCCTGAAGACTGAGGGCTGGTCTACGCTAGAATGGCTCCAGCGGCACCGAGACAGTGGGGCCATTGCGGCACTGCCAGTGCAGATGCTCTCCTGAGCAAGAGACGGGGCTAAAGGAAATTATCCGAGACCCAAGAGAACGAAGCCCCAGAGCACAGCCTGGAGAGCAGGGACCTTGACGAGGTTAAATCCCAGCTCCAACAACTTCCACTAGGTCCTTAGCTCAAATTTTCTAAAGCACCCGCTAATTTGGGGGGCTCCGTGTAGGACACCTTTGGCCTGATGCTGACCTGACCTGACATCCCTGGGAGTCAGTGGACGCTTTTCAAAACTCTCTCTCACTCTCACCGAGGGAAGGGTCAGGACAACCTCACTCCACTCAGCCCCCACCCTGGCTCCACCTTCTCCCCGCCCTTGCTCTGCCCATTCCCCCCAACCAAGGTGGCCCAGGGAACAAGTGGGGCCAGTGCCAGAAACAGGAATCTGACTCCCACCACCCCTGGTGACTCCACTGGATCCTCTGGCTGCCTCATGACTCTGCTTCTCTCTGGGGAGCACATGGGCGGTCCTGCCCTCTGCCCAGGAGCACCACAGCCAGAAGCGCACAGCAGCAGGGTTGCCTTGCTCTGCTTCCCCTGTCACTGCTGGTGAGGGCTGGAGTGGACCCCTAACGTGGGCATCTGTCCCACTGGCTGCTGGCTGGCCCCTCTTGTCCAGGAGGTTGTGAGGAAAGTGACCTCTTGTGCCTTCCCCCAACACATCACCTCTGCTTGCAAGATTAAAGCTAGTTTGGCTATGTCTTAGGCTGGACAGTCATGCCCTGTGACTGTAGTACAGGCACACTCAAAGGGCAGGCGGAGGGATGCAGGCCCAAGACCACACAATATGCCAATGGCCAAGGCAGGCACAGAACTTCTCTCCAGTCCTGTTAAATGCTTCCTCCTCTGGATGGCATTGCAATCTCCCCTTTCTATTCTTCCTTCCCAAGTCATCACTTATCTTCTTTGACCAATGTGGATGTGTAGAAGAAATTACGGGAGAATATTTATGCCCTTTAGAATGGACACCAATTCCAGCTTTGAGGCAACCCAGCATTAGCTGCCACTGAAACAGCAGCACTATGAGTAATAAAAAACGAGATCCCCAAAACCTCGCTGGATACTCTGAAGGCATGCAGTCCGCTCAAACAGAATTATGGTAGGGCCAGTCTTCTTCTTTTCGTCTGCCCTCTTAACCATTAGATCAACACAGACAGCCTCTGAAGAAATATGCACAATTAAATTCCATCACGACAGGTCTGAACCTAAAGCAAACAAGGAACAGCATGAACACTGCAAAATAAATGGTATCGACTCATCTGTACAGACCTCTAACGAGCTCTGAGCTGCAAAAATAAAAATCCCCAGCAGGAGAAGTGAATCGTGTGCATTGCGGTGGAGACAGTTCCCTGCCTGCCCATTTGTGGGAAATTAGAGGTATAAACCAAACACGAGGGAAACCAAAATGACTTAAGTGGGAAACCTCCAAATGAGGAAGCACAATCCTTGTGGTAGCTAACCCACATGCATGTGTGGGGGTGGAAATACAATTATACTACAGATCAACCAAGGAGGTGATGTTCTGATGCAGAGTGAGTGATATTTGGGGTTAGTTTTAGGACTTGGGGTCTGGATTGGAGTTTGACACTTTAGCCCTCATAAAATTTTGGTCCAAAATGGATTAATACAAAAATAAATCAACCTTCCATTTTTAAATACTTTGTTTGTTTGGATTTTAAAATTATAAAAATATGCCCAATCTCCAGGCACCCTGACGTAATGAGCAAATAATAAAATGCCAGGACCATCCAGTCATTTCGACAGGAACCACACAGTTTACCATCTACAGATCTGAAGTGGGTCTTTCCCACAAAAGCTCATCACCTAATAAATAATATTGTTAGTTTTTAAGATGATGCAGGACTACCTTTCCACCATTTGTCACTTCAGGAATGTTCTCAGACATCTCATCCTCCATCAGAGTTCTTTCCCAGCGTGCTTGCAAAGTCATGGATGTGCACAGTAAGATCCACAGTCCTGGAGGCCACCCACCCTGCAACGTGGCGGGAAAAACTGCCGCAGCAGAGGCAGCTCCTCTGGCCCCAGCGGCTTCTGTGAGTAATCTGAGGGGTGTGTGCGCCTGGCTTAGGAGTGGGGAGATGGCGGCGCCCGGCTCGGGCGGATGGCACTTGGAGCGGGGACAGAGAGACTGTGACAATCCCTGACATACCTTCAGGATACCACTGACCTAGAGAGGTGGTGGAATCTCCATTGCTAGAGATTTTTAAGTTCTGGCTTGGCACACTTTTGGCTGGGATGATTTAGTTGGGGTTAATCCTGCTTAGGGCAGAGGACGGGACATGATGACCTCCTGAGGTCCCTTCCAGCCCTACGATTCTATGTCAGCAGGAGAGCTTTTCCCATCAACATAGCTGTGTTGGCCCAGGAAGTGGTTATATTGTGCCGGAGAACTCTCAACCATCATAGTGCATCTTCACTGCTTTTCAAGGCAGGGACTTTGCCTTCAGTCTTATTCGTAAAGCCCCAAGTACACAAATTAAAATGTGTAAATATTTATTAAATTATCCAAAGGGAGAAGATACATGCAGTCATAAGACCAACACAAAGGGAATCAGAAGATGATGCTTTGTGGAATTTTCCAAAGCCTCTATGACATTGAAGAACTAAAGGCCTGATGAAAGCCACTAGGATTTGTGCTCCTAAATCACTTGGCTGCTTCTGAGACTCCCATTGCTTCCATCACATACAAATAAGAAATATAGGACAGAATTCCAGATGATAGATACAGCACTCAGGGTTCTGTTTTCTTGTTCTCAACATGCATGAAGGTGAAACAAGATTACAAAAAGGAACAGTTGTTTTGCTGTGTGTTGTTGCATATAACAATGAAAACAAATGACACAAACAACACTCTTCAATGCAGAGTCCATCTCCTTTTTTCGGTGGAAGAACCTTTCTGGTTCTCATGGCCCACGGCTTGGGCAGCAATGGCTGGGAGACCTGGCCCTTTTGAATTGTTGGGCCTCAAGGCAACCACCCTCTTTGCATTCTCATCAGCAGGCATCGCTGCATTCCAATAACCTGCAGCCGCCAGATAGACACATGGAGGAGTTTTCCTAAGGAGTGATAAAGTGTACAGTGTCCCTGGAGAACAAAACACATTCTCCCACTTTCATTCTGTGTAGTGTTTTCCAAAACCAGCTGTTTCTGAAAGCATACCCTCTCCTGAAAAGGAAAGATGAAGTTGTGACATAATACTCCACAGGCTTTACAAAAATAGGCTTATGATATGAATGCCATAACCCAGACATGCTTGATGCAAGAGGGCTCATGTAACATTTCTCATTGGAAAGGTTTCAGAAAGGTAGCCATTTTAGTCTACATCTTTGTAAAACAAAGCAAGCAGTCCTGTAGCACCTTAAAGACTAACAATTTCATTTATTACATAGTGAGCTTTCATGGGAAAGACCCACTTATTCGGATTCTGGAGTAGAACAGAATCTTATTACCTAATAAATAAAATTGTTAGTTTATAAAGATGCTACAGGACTGCTTGCTTTGTATTGGAAAGGTTGTGGTTTAGTGAACATGATTAGTCTATTTGTATGCATGTATTGTTTTTGTAGGTTAAGTTAGGAGTATTGACCTACCAGGTACAATAATGAAAGAGGCCACAGTGATGGCCCATCAGCTAGAGACAATGAACTGTGAAAAAGATTACTCTTCCTAGGAACCTGAGAGTCAGCCAGCAAAGAATGGCTACAGAGAAATGTGACCTTGTCACCTGACACTGGAACCTGTCTGGAATTATGCATTTTTCTATGAGAAGCTTGAGAGGGGGGTCACAGCCATGAAACCAAGAACTTTGCCTTATGCAAATCCTATTGAAGACTGGGGAGAGAGATAATCCTGGCTGTCAGTTCTCCCCAGCTACCTCACTCAAGATGACTGTTGGAAACAACTAAAATTGGACTGGGAGAAGGAACCTGGGACCAGGCCGGAAGGATGCTTGGCCTGTGAAGATTATTAGAACCACATGTAGGGGAGGTCTTACATGTAACTATAGTGGATTAAGCTTAGCTTGCCTGTTTATTTTGTTTGGATACCTACTATGTTCTGTCTGCTACCTCTTATGAGCACCAAATCCTATTTTTTATACTTAATATGATCACTTTTATTTAGAAATAAACCCACTCAGGGTTCTCTATAAGCTGAGAGCTTGGGTGGCCACCCAGGAGAGATTCAGGGGCCACCCGGCTGATCCGCAGAGAGCCCACGGCCATCCACGGGGGGAGCATGTGTTTCTACTGGTGGAGTATATACACATACAATTCAGTGCACATAAAATTTATTCTGCTCACGGATGGAAAAATTTAGAGGGAACACTGAAACGAACGTAAGTAATTACTGCCTGGGGGAACAAGGAGCCTGTGCACATATATTTACATTGAAAAAGAGGGTAGATTGTATGAGTTTATACCGTACAGTTCTCTCGACAGTGTGAAATGTATAATCTAAGGTTCAGCCAACCCTGAGTCCCGGGAAAGGGTCTCACACTGTGCGGCTTGCAGTCAGTCTCTGCAGCCTTGAGGATGTGGCCCTGTCAGTGCGTCTCAGCCAAAGCAGGTTGGAGAGTTAAGCTCAGCAAGAGAGGGTTACAGAGGAGGCCAGGCTGTCAGGGGAGCAGGGTCAGTGGTGTCTCAGCACATTAGATGACATTCAAAGAGGGTCAACATAGTATACACAGGTGGGACGACAGCCACTGTGGGCCTGGGGGGCGTGACCCCAGAAAGGGCAGGGCCTTAGGCAGAAGGGTGGAGATTCATGCAGAAGGGGCAGGCCGCAGGAAGTCATCCTTTAGCACTGCCTGGAGCTCAGTGCTTGGATCCCCCTTCTCCCCAGCCTTTGGAAGCTGTGCACACATCATTCAAAAGGAGCCCAGAGCTCCTGGCTGCTGCTGCAGGCCGCTTTGAAACGCCGGCTCCCCATGCCCCTCTGATCCTATTCCCCACACCCCTGTCATCAGTGGGCCCGAGTCTATATGACATTTATGTGATGCTACTCTTTGATGTGAAATAGGAAAGTGTTTTTCTCTCTTTTGAAGCCCTACTTGACAGCTGGCTGAATTTTTAGCATCAGCCCTCAAGACTTCCATCAGCTCAATAAGATGCGCCTTTATTATCCACCCACTCATTTTCCACCATGTAAATTTCCTGTTTCACAAACTTTAGCACAGTTGGTGTGTGCCTCAGTAACACTGTTTGAGTTGTCATGGTGACTAAATGCAGGCCCTTGGCAACCCATCAATGACGCTGCATATCTAAGATGACGAATCCTAAAAGCTTGATTTGGAGAACTCATTTGAATGCTTAAAGATACGTGGGTGTGACACACAGGCCCCTTTGTGGTTCAGTTCTCTATCAGCAATTCTTGTAAGACCATAAATACTCACTACGCCCCACACGTTGCTATCATATTTATTTATAAGGTGAAATGCAATATATCATTTGAAATCTAAAAACAATCAGTACTACACTGGTCATGAATACCACTGTGAAATGCCTGTGACAATTTGTTGGTCAAATTATGTGCATCCTCTGGCATCTCCGGGCAACTGTAAACAGACAAAGCTGACAAAATAGATTTCTTCTATATAAAGGGGAAATAAATGATGGCAACAGATGCCTCATCCCGCAAAGAGTGTTCTGACCTGCTAGTGGGCGTAAGAACAGCCACATTGGATCAGACCAAAGGTCTGCCTAACCCAGTATCCAGTCTTCTGCTAGTGACCAATAAGAGGTACTCCAGAGGGAATGAACAGAACTGCTAATCATCAAGCGATTCACTCCCAGCTTCTGGAAAACACAGGCTAGGGGACACCATCCCTGCCCATCCTGGCTAATAGCCATTGATGGACCTTCCATCCTGTTATTTTGCTATAGTCTTGGACTTCACAACATCCTGTAGCATCCTAGGGGACTAGTCCTCTTGCAGTTTTGTAAAGGGTGGAGGTGTGACTCTAAGAGCATCCCAAGGTATCCCTGGTATCTGGAGAAGGCTTCTGCTGACTTGACTAGTGTATCCCAACTCACTGGCATCGCAATTTACATCTAAGAAGTGTCCTGTACTATAACATTGGAAAACTAATGACACATCGGTGGTTAATTTCACTGTGAAATGTATGTATTAACACTCTATGAGAAGTTATGTATGGCCTCCGATACTATGTTTTGAAGTATATTTAAATGCAGCAGAAAACAGGTCTGCCTGCTTTTGAACACAAATAAAGCAGGATGACCAGGGACAATGGAAATGCAATTTACATGGGCAGTAAACTGACCCCCGAAGACACCAAGAGGCAGCCTGTCTGGATCCAGGGTGGATTGATTTAAATCATGACTTAAATCTCTCTTTCTCTCTCACACACACACACTCTGAACTCAGGGGCACTTCTGTTTTTTTTTTTTAAACAAGTTACAGAATAGGGTTCCCTGGGGAAAGTTGAGTTATGCTGAAGTAAAATAGGGAATACACTTATGGCATCACCATTATGATCTGTGAACTGTGATATTCCAAAATAAGGGGCATGAATTACATATTGTGACACTCAGTGGCAACTGACAACTCTAACTTTCTCTTTCTGCAGCTTTCTGTACTGTATACTTGAGTGATAAATTCTAAACCTAGTAAACTAATCAAACAAGCCATAAGGGTTAACTAAGCTAAACCTTTTCTGCTAGCAACATCCAACACCACAAACAGCTTCGGAATCTCCTTCTCAAATCAAACATATTAAAAGGCACAGAGTCTTGAAGAATGATGCATTGCAAAGTGAATTATTTAAGTTACTAACCCGTTGAACCACTCAACCACTGGCACATCACTGTCTCCCAATAAGCAGTTTTCCTTATGATATTTCCTCCTTGGAGCTAGGCCCTGCCTCATTTTTTTGCACTGCTTACACCTGAAAAGTTTTCCTTTTTTACACAGCAAATACATTTCTTCAAAATATTCCCGGATAGGGTCTCTCTTATGCCCAGAACCCATGTCAGTTTTTCTATGGCAAAAGCGTGAGGGTATATAGGCTACGTCTACACGTACCCCAAACTTCGAAATGGCCACGCAAATGGCCATTTCGAAGTTTACTAATGAAGCGCAGAAATGCATATTCAGCGCTTCATTAGCATGCGGGCTGCCGCGGCGCTTCAAAATTGACGCGCCTTGCCACCGCGCGGCGCATCCAGACGGGGCTCCTTTTCGAAAGGACCCCGCCTACTTCGAAGTCCCCTTATTCCATGGAATAGGAATAAAATAAAAAAAATAAAAAAATTTCTTATTCCATGGAATAAGGGGACTTCGAAGTAGGCGGGGTCCTTTCGAAAAGGAGCCCCGTCTGGATGCGCCGCGCGGTGGCAAGGCGCGTCAATTTTGAAGCGCCGCGGCAGCCCGCATGCTAATGAAGCGCTGAATATGCATTTCTGCGCTTCATTAGTAAACTTCGAAATGGCCATTTGCGTGGCCATTTCGAAGTTTGGGGCACATGTAGACATGGCCATAGGAAGCTGTGTGTATTGAATATGTCTTCCTTTTTCCTTTCCAGTCCACTCCACTGTTCCTTTCCTTGCTGCCTCCATTCTTTACAATATATTGTCTCTCTCTCATTAAGACAATGCCCTAATGAACTCCTCTGCCGTGCTTGGCCCAGGTCCAGCATCACCTAAGCACAGAACAAAAATAATCCTACCCAGCTTGTGCTTTTCTTTGCACATTACTTTTTAGAGCTCTGAGAAACAGAAATTGAAAGCCCAGAAATTTTAAAAAGCAAGAGCTAGCAGTGAGGCTGGACAGACTAGAGCCATTAAGTCACTTTTTTGAGACTGTAAGTGTATGTGCAGCATGTTTGTGATAAGATTTAATTGTAACTGTTATTTTTAATGAGAAATTTAGTATGTTAATTATTTAAAATATAAAAATCCAGTTTAAATAAAAAATCCATTTTTAGAAAATATTTATCCACACAGTAGATTTGACAAGGAAGGAAAATTTACATGCAAGGTTTTTTCAAAAAACATCATGAGAGGAAGTGGAGAAGAGGAACACATACTCTCATACTCTCAACAGGGGATGGAGATGGCAAGCCCAAGACTTCCTGCCTCTTGCAACAAGGTCAGCGAACTCAGAGAGATGCTTTTCAAAGGTTTACTGGACTAGAAAGGGAGGGTCAGTGAACCCTTATGTTACCCATCCTTTAGAGGAACTAAACAGGCCAGAGCTCTTGAGATGGCAGAATGATGGGCCCTTCAACCAAAGGGGCTACAGTCTTGAGTACTGCAAAGCCCAAAGGTTGAAAAATCATGAGTCAAGTTCACAAATAATCACAAGATTGGCTTTAAAATCATGAGACTATGTGCAAATAATAGATTTAGTGCTCTTGTTTGCATTTTGCTTTTTGGGCCTAGTGGGTGCACTGGAGTCACATTCTGAAACTTAACCCACAGCTAAAAGGGCAAGAAAATTACATTTTTTTAAAAATAAAGACTGAAGGCTGAAATCATCACCGATGCACTATATTCCAGGAGTCAAAGGGCTTTACAGAAAACAATTATTATGAGACTCACAACTAAATCATGAAAGTTGTCAACACGATCTCTGGCAAGTGACTGTATGCGAGAAACGTGATAAAGCAATGATTATAAATTAAGCTTTATCTTAGAAACGTACTCCTACTTTGGTTCATTTGCAACCCTTTCTAACCTTTATTCCTTCCACTTGGGATCACTCAACCTGTGACTTTGGTTTAATAAACTTTCCTTTCTTTTCGCAACAAACCAACTCAGTGCTGTGTTTGAAGGGAAGGGGTATGCGTCCACTTCAGTTAATAAGCAAAGTGGGCTTTTGTCTCTTTCGAAGGAGAAAACAATATTACTTCGGTGAGTGTTCCAGGAGGGAGCTGTCTCAGTCTTTCAGGTCTTTGCTGGCACTGAACATTCACGGCCACTGCAAGCAATGCATTGGTGACATCACTCAGGGAAGACAGCCAAGGCAAGCACAGTGCATTCACTCTGCTTGGCTGGAGCAGCTCAGCATTGTTAATGCTGACGTCCTCCCCTCCCCACCCCCCAGATTTTGTATTTCACTTCTGAAACTGTCTGCCCCCTGGTATGTAACAAACACAGGGAGGGGGCTGGGAGTATATTGTTAGTGGCCTCTGCAAGTACGCACACCAGCAGAAATCACTGTGCCCGAAACTCATTTTGCATTCACTCAGTCTCTTTTCATTTTAAAGAAAAAGTAATGCATGTCAGCAGTGGAAGGCAGAGTCCTATTCCAGTCAGAAAGTAAAGAAATACCAGCTTCAGGCTATGTGGTCCTAAAGACAGCTCCCAGTTGCGGAGACCCTGGGCCCTGGATCCAGGAGAGAGCAGCCTGACAAGCTCCTGTCCCCTGCATTGTGAAGTTGGGAGTGGAGACCCCTGCTGCCACCAGGCCAGGACGTCAGCAGAATGCTCCCGATGCAGCAGACTTCTGCTAAGAGACCTCCAGTCTCCTGACAGAAGCCTACAGTTTAGACAGCCTGAGGGTCATTTTCTTATTTTGTATTATGTGAGGCATGGACCTTATTTTGGAACATCAAGGCTACAGACTGTAATGGTGATGCCATAAGTCTATTCCTTATTTTCCTTCATTATAACTCAGCTTTCCCAAGGGAGTCCCATCCTATACTGGTTTTCTGAAAAACCAGTGAGTTTAATGTGCTTACTTCAAAATTAAGTGCACTTTAAACACATTCAGTCTTAGCTTTTTTGGTCACTTGGAATCAGATCTGCATCCTTGCTGAAAAAATGTAAATGATTAAATGAAGAAGAGAATATGAAGAGTGGAGAAGAACAGCTATACAAACTGATGTTTGAGTTTTGTTTCAGGATCTCATTGAAGCATAAGATACTTTAACAGATCATACGCAACAACGTCCAAGTTAATCACTCATACTTCTAGTTGTGGCTCCTGAACTAAATATATTTCAGACAACAACAGTATCAGTAGCAAGCACAAGATCTCAATCATTCAGTAAAACCACCATCATGGATAAGTTTGTAGTAAGGACCCATAGATGAAAAGACTGTTCACTTCATTTATGCCACGAATTCTCCTTTTCACATTGTTAACAATAAACACCTTTATTAACAGGGTTGAACTGTTATTATCAAGCTACACCTGGTAGAGCAGACATTGGTGTAAGGTTGCTAAACATAATTTATGAGAAAGAACTTGAAGAGTGTGCAAGAAATACTAAAGAGAAATTTGACAGTTTAAGCCTTGATGAGTGGAATAATGCACACACTGATCCAGTAACGTGCTGGTGTGACAACCGAAGATGAGTTTGCATGTTTCAGAAACAATAGATGCATCAGGAAATACCCACACAACAGAATATTTAAGAGATGTGGCAGTGCAAGCTGTAATAATCTGTGAACAAAAATTCAATTCTCACATGTGTTGTTTTGTCCCAGACAATGCTGCAGACATGGCGAAGATGAGAAGATACCTAGAAGAAGAGATGGAAGTATTTTCCTTAATACACCGTGGCTGCTGTGCCCACTTAATGCATTTTTAACCAAAAACTTCAGCACATCTTCTCCAGGAATAAAACAAAATGTTATGGAAGTCACAAAATACTTCCGTAACAATCATTTTGCTTCAGCTTCACTGAACAGAGCAGGAGGAGCCAAACTAATCCTCTCTCAAAATATTTGACAGAATTCTGTAGTTGATTATTTTGAACAATTTACTAAGAATTGGCCAATTTTCATAAAACTTTGTGAAGAAAACTGTGATTAAATAGTTGGAAGTGTCTCAATCAAAGTATCTAACATTGGACTGAAAAGGAATGTAGACGGTATGCTCAGTATACCGAAACCTCTTAGCCACAGACTTAAACAAACGTTGGCGAAATTGCTCCTCCATTGCTGATGCTGTTGAAAGTTGGATGGTGCTGTGTGCTCACTGTTATGGATGCAAGACCTGGCACGCTAAAAGGTCTTCAAATCACAAGCTACAGACACTCATAAATAGATCCCTGAGGTACATCCTTCACATCAAATGGCAAGACTTCATCACAAATGGGGAGCTTTGGAACAGAGCAGGACAAGAACGAATTGACACTGAAATCAAGAGAAGAAAGTGGGGATGGCTAGGCCACACTCTCAGAAAACCATCATCCAGCACAGTCCGCCAAGCTCTCACATGGAACCCGCAAGGAAAATGCAAAAGGAGGAAGGCCTCGGACATGGTGGAGAAGATCTACTGAGATTGAAGGACAACAACTGGGGTACTCCTGGAGCCAGTTAGAAGTTCTGTCCCAAGACAGTGAAGTGGAAGAGACTTGTAGATGTCCTGTGCTCCACTCGGAGGACAAGGGTTAAGTAGTAGCAGTCAAGAGACGTGGATGAAAGAAGTACCTCACCAGAAAATTAAACTGCGGGCAATAAAGAAAGGAATGGATCAATCACTAACTCCACCCCATTTGCTGGTAAACATTTCCAACCCCAGATGCAAAGGTAGATGCCTAACTTCTGAAAAAGATGTTGCTGCCATGGCACGGGTATCTCAAAATCACTCCTTAGTTATGCCATTCATAATAAATTTCAGGGCTGGAGTGCAACCATTTAAACAGTAGTTGTTTGCGATTGATGTTAAACAAAGTCACTCCCCTGGTCTGGTGGAAATCATTAGCCAGATACCCTGAAATAGGGTCCTTTTAGTTGCTAAGATAGCTTTTCACAGCTGTAGCTTCCTCTGCTGGCCCAGTGAGAACAGTTTCATCTTTTGGTATTATTCACTCAAAGCTAAGAGACTGGGAGTTGAAAAAAAAAGGAAAACTCATATTTCTATTTCTGTCTACAAACCAAAATGACAGTGGGAGTGGTGAAGATGAGGGCCAGGTGGAGAAGCTGTTAGGAAACCGTACATTTAGGCTACATCTACACTATCCCCTTCCTTTCAGAAGGGGCATGGCAATGAGCGAGTTGGAAAGATGCTAATGAGGCACTGCTATGAATATGCAGTGCCTCATTAACATAATGCAGCTGCACATGATTCAAAAGTGGCATTTTCGAATCGAGCAACACTCATGTAGACAGGGGCCTTTCGAAAGGACCCCCCGGACCTCGAAAGCCCCTTCTTTCTATTTAGTTTTGGGAAGAAGGGGCTTTTGAAGTCTGAGGGGGTCCTTTCAAAAAGCCCCTGACTACAAGGGCAGCATGCGATTCGAAAGCAGCATTTTTGAATCGCATGTGGCCACTATTATGTTAACGAGGTGCTGCATATTCATGACAGCACCTCATTAGCATCTTCCCAAATTGTTCATTACCATGCCCCTTCCAAAAGGGGCCTTAGTGTTGTGAGGACTTGTCTGGCAGAATGAACAAAATTTTAAATTAAAAAAAAAAAATTTAAAGACAGCCACCAGCTTGCAACTCAGGAGACTGTTGCAACTGTAAATGTGAAACATTTATGTAACATTTAAGATTTAGTTTAATAAAACATACGTGCTATTGTGTTTGTGTGCGTGACTTAGTTCTTACCATTTCTACAATATAGTAGGATCTCAACATTTGCGAACCTAAGGTTAACTAATTCAATTATTCATGAGCAGCCACTGGCGGCTGCTTCCTGGGGCTCCAGGGCATGGACCATCAGAAGCCACTGCTTCACAGTGACTGGGGTGGAGAGCATCAGCAGCTGTCACTTCCCAGGAATCTGGGCAGCAGCAATGGCGGCCGCCACTTCCCCGGGGTCCCGGGCAGGGAGTGCCAGCAGCTGTGGCTTCCCTGGGGCCCTGGGCAGGTGCTCCAGCAGCTGCCGCTCCCGCCAGGGCTCCGGGCAGGAGCTATTCGCGAAGTTCAACATTCACAAGGTTTCTCAACGTGGCATCCTCACAAATGTTGAGACCCTACTGTACTGCAGTGTCTGCAGCTTCACACAGGTAATAAGTATTATGTACTATTTCCTAAACCAGTAAAAAGCAAGTTATCTAAAACTTACACAGAATATACCCTTCTAGATGTTGTAAAATGCTGTACTGTATTGAGTTGTACATTAACACGTTAGTGATCAGATTTGTGCCATTGTTTAAGAAATACACGAAGCAGTATCAGTGGGAAACAATTTAAGCGATTTTTTTTCCCTTGGTGATTTGAATTGTGGTTTAAATCAGCGATTTAAATAGCCTTGATTTAAATTAATCTACCCTGGTACGTGGGCAAGAACATTTTCCCAAAGGGCCTGAGGCTCCCCTCCTGCACTGCAGGTGGGACCACTTTTCCCCGGGACATAGGGCCCGTTCAAGCCATGCCTCTCTCCCAAAGTTTCCCTCCCACACAGGACTGGCATTGCTGTTCACCTCCCCCATCACATTCCTCCGCACCCCGCCAGGAGTCACATTCCACTTATTTGACAAAACTGCAGTGGATCTCCCGCCGGTAATGGGGGATGCAGGGCAGAGGGGTGGGGAGACCTAGGCAGGGGTTTGGAGGGTGCAGAAGTTAGGGCATTTGGGTGTAGGGTGTGGTGGGAACCATGCTGCCCAGCTGCCCGAGGCCCGGGCTCACTGGGGACTGTTCTGCCCAAGCACTGGAGCTGGCTGGGACCCACAGCTACCCAACTCTTTGAGCACCAGGACTGGAGCCTGCATGTGCTGTGTCCACACAGCACAGGGTGCCAGCAAACATCCAGAGCTCCCTGCATCCAGTCAGTCTATTATAAGTGTGCTGCACCAGGACACACTGGCTTTGGGGAAGAGGGAGACTTGTGCATATAAAATACATTAAATCCACAAGCATGTACCAGGGCCACTTGTGCAAATTAAGCCAGCACTGCTGTGTAGGCCCCAGCCACCTGCCAACAGAGTTATACAATTTACTTATTGAATTGTGGCAGATGTGAATGTGAATATTGGTACAACTTTTACTATGACTTTCTTACACAAATGTGGTCTCCACTTTGAAATTCTGACATTTGTGTACGGTGAACCAGAAAAATAAGGCATGTATTCTGTAGCAATGGTGAGCTTACATGCTAAAGACTAAAACTCGGCATCTTTATTTACTCATTAATGAAGCTGTTGTAAGTAGGACTATTAGTGACTTTTAAAAGTATCACTGGCACTTCGATCACACATAGAGGTCAAAAGGTTACATTTCAGCACTCTGCTTCAGAAAGGTGCTGACCGACCCCTGGGCTGGGGGGTGTCTGGCTCTGGGGGAGGTACAGGGCAGTTATTTAGTGAATGTGGCAAATATGGAAAGACGACAACCACAAGTTTAGCAATCTTTGAACTCCTACTGGACACCGCTGCTATAAAGAAGATGGAGCACGGCTACTGCAGAATCGTGATGCAACTTTTAGCAGGTTAAAAAAAACCCCCAGCTGTTAAGAGTTAAAAAAAAAAGAAACAAATAGCAACCTTGAAGATGGAAGGGGCACATTCTTCCTAGAGCATTCTGTGCTGCCACACTGAAGGAAGGTATGAATCAGTAGAAGAGTACACAAAGCTTCAGCCTCTAACAATCACCCACTTGTTGCTTCGAGGACTTGGAGGGGAACAAGCAATCTAGAATAGATCTACCATTCTCTAATGCTTGAAAATGGCATGGTAGTATGTGTACTTGTTTGTTTAGAAAACTATGCACAGAAAACCTGCATTGGCGTTAAGTGTGTGTGCACCAGAGTGGAGCTCTGAACAGTCATGAAAAGAGGGGCTTATAATGGAACACCCACCTCTGTTCAACTCTTATGCTGCTAGAGGAGAAACAGGTACAATGAACAGTTTAGTTACACTAAAATAATGCACTTGAAGCAGTCTAATTTTAAACGATGCACATGTGCCGTGTCTACACTAGCCCCAAACTTCGAAATGGCCACGCAAATGGCCATTTCGAAGTTTACTAATGAAGCGCTGAAATGCATATTCCGCGTTTCATTAGCATGCGGGCGGCCGCGGCACTTCGAAATTGACACTCCTCGCTGCCGTGCGGCTCGTCCTCACGGTGCCCCTTTTCGAAAGGACCCCGCCTACTTCGAAATCCCCTTATTCCCATCAGCTCATGGGAATAAGGGGACTTTGAAGTAGGCGGGGTCCTTTCGAAAAGGAGCCCCGTCGGGATGAGCCACGCAGCGGCGAGGCGCGTCAATTTCAAAGTGCTGCGGCCACCCGCATGCTAATGAAGCGCTGAATATGCATTTCAGCGCTTCATTAGTTAACTTCGAAATGGCCATTTGCATGGCCATTTCGAAGTTTGGGGCTAGTGTAGATGTAGCCATGCAGTGGCAAAGTCCATTCCACGTGCTTTTATATGTGTCTTTGTCTGAAATCCAACATGCATCACACACTTTTAAAACTGAACTGTGCAAAGCGTTTGAAAAGGAGTTGCCGGGAGCAATCATCTGTTGTAGGGCTCAGCAACCCCTGGCATGGATACCAAGAGTGGCATGCGAGTCGATTTTCATTGGTCGGCAAGGCAGGAACTCAGCCCCACCCTTCCTCCCCCATGTACCTGGGAACTTGCTCGAAGCCAGGCCACCTGTGGATTAACAAAAGACCAGCTAACGCTACCAACCACCACCTAGCTGGTAAATCTCTGCATCTCAATTTATTTATTAATGAAACTGTTGTAAGTAGGACTATTAGTGACTTTAAAAAGTATCACTGTCATCAGACCATACATAGAGGTGAAAAGATCAAATTTCTGCATTCTGCCTTGGAAAAGTTACTGACCCCTGGTCTATCAGATGAAGGAGGATGTGCTGCGTGCCAAGGGAAGAGGTGGGCTAATAGGTTTTATCCCTTTCTAAAATCCTGCTTAACAGGAAGGAAAGAAAGACTAGCAATGTGGAAGAGAGAGAGAGAGAGAGAGAGAGAGAGGAAAGAGCAATAAGACGTAAGAAGAGCGGCAAACAGGAAGAGACTGAGACAGTGTTTATGCAAACATTACATATTCCTCAAACTCTGCAAAGGAAAAAAGTCTGGAAAAAGAAACTTGGAGAGGACAGTAGTTAAATGCTTTGATGAATTGGATGTTATCTTGAGTATATTTTTAGTTGGCACCAAGAGCCATTATACAATAGCTATTATATAACAGCACTACAGGACACAACTATTCCGTTTAGTTTGGTAAACTGTTACATGCAGTTGTCCAAACAGGGTTCTACCAAGCATGGCTTAAAAAAAGAAAGTCTTCTTACTGGAGAGTTGATCAATAAGTGCATTTTCCATCAACTGGGTGAAGTAAATCCTTATAAGAAAATCAAATGGAGTAAAAATATTGTTGTTAAGCTTTATTGGAATTTCTACTTTAGGAATAGTTAATTCTGTCTGAGTTTGGCTCAGAGAAATACTAGCAAGCTTATCTGTAGTTTAAAGCCACACACATGCACCAAAATACTCAATATACCATGTTTTTTAATCTCCTGACGATGGCACAAAACAGTTATTTTTAAAAAGCAAAACTGCTACTGAAGGAAGTTTATTTGCCTATTCACAAGAGCACGGCGAATCTGTATTCTTCAAATTGTGTTTAAAATGTTCCCTTGGCACAGTTTTCTTTACTCTTCCTAATAGCTGTAAGGGCAGAACAACAGAGACTAGTTCTTCCAAAACTAGGTGTAATTAAATAGAAACACTTAAATGGGCTAAAAAAAAAGTGTTTGTCAAAGCCACAAATATTCCCTTTCCATCATTTCACATCTTGGACCTAAACATTACTCACCAAGCGCTAAACTCAGCCTCTGAATGTAAAAACAAAAAATCTGCCCATTAGCCTGACGTGTGCTTTCACAACATACCACACCACTAACTTCTGTGACTTTTTGTTTGTTTGTTATCTGAACATCACAGCATACCTCTCTCTCTCTCTCTGACAATCACAGCCCCCTGAGTAACTCTTACTTTTTAGGGTCAGCCCTATTTCAAATAAATGAGCCAGTGCCACGAAAGACTGAAATAAAAATGTATGATGAATAACTGGTCCTTAGCTAGCAAGCTGCTAACAATTCTCCCTCTCTACCACTTCAACTGCCAAACCTCCCTTGGCGTCCCCTGCAGAACTCTGCAATGCCTTTGTCTCCAAGTCATCACTGACTGGCCCTGGGTTTATAAACTCACACAAGCCTTCAGCTAGCTAGATGTACAGAAGACCAAACAGGCATAATGCAACTGTTACACACACTGAAAAACCCAACATTGAGCACAGAGGGAAATATTGATGCCATACCTCAGTATATATGGAGCAAAGTCAAAGAGAAGCTGCTTGGCATTAAAATTAATCTATCATTGCACAGGACAGACACTGTGAGGGGAGCCATTGCCACTCTGGGCTTTGCACAGGGCAATCACAGTGTTCTATATGCAGGAATGCCTCACCGAGTTATTTATTTAAGCAATAAACGTGCAGCTGAACCTGTAAGAAACAGCCCAGGGAGGAGAGGACAAAGACAGCAGCATTGTGTGTGCAAAGGAGGAGTCCCTTGCTGGGAAGGAAAGTGTGCAAAATTACAGATTTGGTGCAAATTACAGGGAAGACCAAGATCAAACACATTGAAGTACATTGCTATACATTGGGAACACTAACCACTACAGTCTTGAAGAATTAACGACAACAATGCACAATAGAAGAATTTGACAAAAGCAGTGCAGAAAGTAGCTCTGGATTTAGTTATCTAAATACGTAACACACCCATAATAGCAAGACACTTCTCTTCCGCAGTACTCTAGCCATGGTCTGTGCGAGTCACTGAAAATATAAGGCAGTTTATTGTTAGAGACTGATCAACATTAGAGAGCTGGTCTCCAAAGCAAGAGGCCAGTGGCTTTGTTGCATTTATCGTGGTATGCGCTTGCTCTGTCAGGGTTTGTCTACACAGCAACTTTATTTCGGAATAACGGCTGCTATACCAAAATAACTCTGCAGGCATCTATGCAGCAAAACCGCTATTTCAAAATTATCTGTAGTTTCAAAATAGTGGGTGGCTTATTGCGAATTCTGTAAACCTCATTCTACAAGGAATATGATCTATTCTGAAACAGATATTTGGAATAGCAGCTGTTTGCAAATAAGCAATAGTGCTTCCAGGGGATCTAATCCAAAATAGGATCTATTGCGTGTCGATGCTATGTTTCAAAATAACTGAGCATTACTTCGATATGCATTTTGCGTGTGGACAAGCTACTTTGAAATAAGCTACTCTGGAACAGGTTATTCCAAAATAATGCTGCTGTGAAGATATTGCCTAAAAGGCATACATGGATGTTTAAATATCTGATCACGCTCAGCACTGACAGATGAAAAGGAAAAGCCCAACTCAGAGGCAAAGGCTCCCAGTTCTGAGGACAAACATTCACAGGTCATTTCAAACCTGCACAATCTGGCAAGTGTACAGCCCCAGTACAGAGCTAAAGGCATTTGATGAAGGTTTTGATGGACGGTTTCTTTTGCTGCTGGGATCAAAGCTTTCCTTTACAGGCCAGTGTACAAAGTGGCACAACCCTTACTTCCCTTCTTAATGACCCAGACTCTGTGGCTGTGAGTAGACATCAATGTCTATTCACGTGCGGGCAATTGGAACAGAAAAGGCAGCTTTGGAAATAAACAGCAGAACATATGGTCTGGGTGCTGTTTATCAAACAGGATCTTGCGGTTGGTATTGCAACGCTTCTGTTTCAGTCCACGGCAAACAGCCTGTCTGTACACCACACAGGCACAATGCAGAACAGCCGCTCTCCCTGCCACAGGGAGTTATTGAAGAAGGACGCTTAACTAAAAAGTGTGTGTGTGGTAGGTAGAGTACAAGGATCGAATGAACTAACTGAACTCCAGGGGCAGGTTTAGCTACAACAGACATTTGGGGTTTAGCTGAAGAAAAACAATCAATCCCTTTGAAAAGAGGTTACCCTGTCACCAGTCAATCCTGACCTCTCCAGCTGTCCCTGTCTCTCCAGCTACCCTGTGAAGCCAAGCCAGTGTCCATGGTGGTGAGCTGCATCTATAGCTCCACAGACAAATCTTTATTTCATCATATCCAGTGGGAGCGTTTTGTAGTGAACTCTGATAGCATGTAACATCACTGGTAATACTATGAATGTGCCAGGATAGTCAAAATTTTACCAATAACATATTGGAAGGGAGAGTAGTTAGGTGTTGGGAGCAAGGCCTCCTGGGATTCTGGTCCACTGTGTGACCTTGGCCTAGTCACTTAACCTCGGCCTAGTCACTTAACCTCACTGTCCCAAATTCAGAGGTGAAGATTTCAGCTACAGATTTACATCTTCACCTGCCCTGCTCAGGCTGTAGATTGCAGCCCTGCTTGGACTCAATCATCATCCACCTGTAACGGACAACTATCCTTACAGAACCTTCTGAACTTGGCCCACTGGGTCTCAGATTCCTGTCTGTAAAAGGGGCACAACAGTCTACCTGAAGGGAGTGTCCTGACACTTCATTCATCCATATTTCTAAAGTGCATTGCTGACCAGCATTAAACAGATGGGAAATAATCATTAATTAGCTATTGTATTTTCCAGTCCAGTGACCCCTTCCAACTGTGAAGCAATATTGTATTCAAAACCAAACCAAACCAAACCAAACCTTCACTGTAAGGATGAGCCTGCTGTACGTAACATAAAACAAATCCAACGCCCAAAACAGAAAGTAGTAAATGAATAGCACAGTAAGAAAATTTTGCAAAAAATATGAAGGATAAAATCTTTGCAAGAGTTGACTCTGAAAGTGCTAATGATCAGCTGCTGACACCCAGCTAGGGGGAAATGGAATGCCAGCACAGGCTCTCTATTGCAGAGTGGGGGCGGGGGAAGGGTTGAGCTGTGAGCCTGCAGCCCACCTGCAAGGTGGTTGTGGACCACTAGCGGTTCCTGACCACACTTTGAGACTCACTGATTTAGACTCTAAGCTGTTCGGGGCAGGTGCTCTCTCTGACTATGGGCAGGTCTACACTAGGGATGTAAAATCTCGTTTAATTGGTTAACCAGTTAAACGTGAGGCTTAATTGGTTAAATGATTAAAGGGGGAGTGAGTGGGGGGAGCAACCAAACTCAGCACGGACCCAACAACATACACACCCACCCACCCCAGAAAGGCACCCTTGCACAGAGATGTGTGCGTGCATTTCTTATGGCTTGTGCCCATGCACTAGATATTGAGCACAGACAAGCAGCAGGTGCCTCAAAGCCTACACAGGAAGACAGATTTTCCTCAAGCAAAGACTTTAGCAGCTCACTCCAAGGGCTACTCTGGAAGATGTAGCCAGGCAGACGTATAATTATATATGCTATATATTGTGGTAACACCTAGAACACCTGGCTATGGCCCGGGACTGTACTGCACTCTACGGTGTGCAAACATGGAAGCAAACCCACCGTCCCTGCCCCAAGTTCTTACCAGCTAATCTGACACAATCGGACAGTGTGGACAAGAACATTTTACTCCCACAGCAAAATAAGAATGAGAAGGAGCTTCAGGTGATTGATGAGGCTCTGCCAGACAGGAAGGTATTCAATTCATATTTAAAGATGAAACAAGAAGAGGGGAAAACAGAACCTGTTCCCTGCTTGCTTCAGGGAACCAAGAACCAAAACTTCCCACCATAGGATTTTGCAAATCTTCACGGCTAGTTCAGGAGTAGAGAAAAGAAATGGTCAGGTACTGTTTGGAAATAACAGCAAGGTCAGACCCACCAAAGGAGAGGACTCTTCAGAGGCAGAAATGGAGACTGGGGAGTAAATAGGATGTTGCACAGAAGTCACTATTACCACCAAAGCATTGCCTTGAAATTGTTTCAACCCTCCAAAGACGGACCCGAGGCAGGCAGGAGGGCCCCCTCGGACACAGCCATGGAAATATCCGGTGTGAAACAGGTATCAAACCATTGCAAATAACCAGTTTGTGGCCCAACTGCGCTATTCCATTCTGCTCCACGTTCTAGCTAACATGTTTGGAGCCTGGGGCTCTAGAGACATCCTGTCATACTTTAAAGACTATACAGGCCAGTAGTAGCTTTGACTTGTACAAAATAACACCAATGCAGCACATTTGGAACAAAAGAGCTAACTCCTATTCTAACATACTCCAGTGCTGCTGTGAAGCTTCACACAGTGTGTTGTGTGAAAGGGAGCACAGAAATGACGTGTGCTGAAGAACAAAGCCATCATGTCTGCAGTAGGAGTCACACGATCTTTTTGTTATGGTAAATAAGTCTGGAGGCTTCTTAAACTGGACTTGGTCGCACTTCAGTCATGCTGCCAGAACCTTCTTCCTGAAGAGGTCCCTCAAGGACAGTGCCTTCACAAAGCCCTAGATGTGTTGGCTCCCCAGTCCCTCAGCGGGGCCTTCTCAGGAGGTTGTAGTTAAATGGGACATGCCAATTGCCGAGGTGCACCTTGCTTGGGATGGGAGGCCTGTTGGCTGGAGCAACAAGGCTGTGGAACGTGCTTCAGCTCAAGATGAGGCTGAACCCAAGTCTTGCTACTTCCAGGCCATGTTGCAAGACCTGCCTCTTTGTGCATCTGGCTTCCCCTCCACTTGACTCTTCTGGTACAAAGCGAAGCAGATAGAAGGAAGAGAGCACTGCTCTCCAGGGGGCCATTCCCGGCTGCAGCTTAATCCAATGGCACTCAGTTTCTAGTCATCGTCTTCTTCAGCTTCCCCCTCCAAACTCAGTCCTTCCCACTTCTCCTCCTGAGCGACCCTCAGCTCCTAGTCAGATCTTCCTCACCCTCCCACTTCACTGGATCCTAAGGCCAGTCTCCTTGTCAAGCCCGTCTCCTTTCTCCCCAGCTCCTTGTTGCATCTCAGCTTCCCCATGCTTTCTTCACTGGCTGGACCTCTCTCCTCCTGGCTCCCAGTTCTGTTTCTCTCCCCCAGCCCCATCCCAAGCCCAGTCTCCCAGCGTGCTTTTCCCCATCTACTACTTCCCCTGACCGGTGAGCTGGCATTTGTCCTCTCTGCTTCTTGCTTCATGCTGCCTGGGTACCAACAACAGGATGGGAGTGTGTGGATGAGAGCAGAGGTGAAAGTAAGCAGGTGCGCCATGGTGCTATTCAAAGAGCTGGCAGGGACCCAGGTTGTGATAGGACAGTATTGGTTGAACCTCTCTAATCTGGAATAGTCTTATTCAGCAACATCCATAATCTGGCATGACTTTAGTTAGCCAGATGACCACTTACCGTGGGTGTGGCCAAATTTCCCACTGTCCCACCAGTCCTCGCTCTCAGTGTTCTGTGCTGTTATTTAGCTGTAATTTACCACTAAATGGCTATGTCTACACCAGAAGCATCTGCTGACAGAAGTTACTGTCGACAGAGAAATCTCGACAGAACCTCTGTCAACAGATTGCATCTACACACAACATGTTCTATAGTAACAGAGAGGAAGCCGTGCTAGTCTATACACTATCAAAACAAAAAGCAGTCAAGTAGCACTTTAAAGACTGGCAAAATAGTTTATTAGGTGAGCTTTCATGGGACAGACCCTCTTCTTGTTCTGTTGACAGAGAACTGCCAGACCTCACTGCCCTCTGATGCCAGAAAACGGAATGACAGCTCTGCAAACAGAGCTGCCCGGCAACCAGAAGCCCCCTCTGTCGACAGAAATGTCTACACTGCACTCCTGTCAACAGTACTTTGTTGAGAGATTGTTATGCCTCAAATTTTGGAGGGATAATATTGTCGAGGAAAATGCAGAGATCTGTCAAGACCCTGTCTACAGAATGCTTTAAGTGTGTGTACGCTGCCTGAGCTATGTCAACAGAAGCCCCTTCTGTCCACAAAACTCCCTAGTGTAGACCCAGCCAATGTCTCCTCAAAGCCCAGTAAGCAGTGAAAATGTTGGTAATGTGCTAGACAATATTGACCCCCCCAAGGTATGGCAAATTCTCTGGTTTGGCACTGGTCAGGTCATGAGGGTGCCAGATCAGACAGGTTAAACCTGAACGTGTAAGAATTTTTAAGTTACTGGGTGAGAGGAATTGTACAGAGAGCCTAGGACAGACAATCTTACTGCTCTTGGTTCCAGTGCCTGGCAGAAAATCTTTTTGAGCCCCTGTAGACCTGAGCTATCTGCTGTGACAGATGGACTCGTTTGGGTCAGCAGGAGGAGCTGTGAGAACATGGAGCAGGGAACCCTTACCAATTTTTGTGGTTATGTTTTTGCAAACTTTGATTAGAAATTGGCCAAGTTTGGGTGGGTTTTTACGGGCATGGCAAAAGGCATGTGGCTGACACAAAGGCCACACTTCAGCCAAATTTCATGCCCCTTCTCCAAAGCACTGAGGCACTAGAACATTTCAAAGAAAAGACCTCCAGGTTCATTCTCCACCTCCACGAAGAGCAACACATCATACTGTCCTTGCCTTCGTTCTTGGGAAAGTGTTTCAGTGGAAACTTTTCAAACCAATTCAGCCTGAGACAAACACCCAGCACATTAAATATCACCCTTCTTCCTCCCTTCCCTGCCCCCCAGTTAAAAGGTTGACAAAGTTATATGCAACTGAAAAAACAGGGTTTTAAAATGGTAAGTGTCAGGCAACCTTAATAACAGGCAGTGCTACAAGACCCACCTACAATAATCTGTTTAAAACGTCTGCTGATACAGTTCATTATCTTTTAAAACAAATTGCTCTGATCAAACCATGACACTAGCATGTGTGAGTTTTTGGTTGCTCAGGCTATGAATGTTTAAGATGCAATTAGAATGAAGGGTAGAAAATAGCCTTTGCAGACTATTTCTCAGATCATTAGTTTAAAGAATTTTCCACACAATTTATCTCTGGCATTTTATAAGTACCAGAGCCTTCTTTTCATCATGTGCTTCCCTATTCTGTTAAGTGGTACAAATTTTAGGCAGAGTGGCTTAAGCCTCTTGTTAAATGTGCTTCAAGGATTTGGGCTCTTATGCCAGCATTTTGCAAAACTTGAGCGAACAGCAAGTCACAGCAAACCTGCATTAACAAGAGGCTGCCTTGTTTTAGCCCTTCACTGGAAAAAGGCTGTGTTCATTTTATTCTCCAAACCCCACAGAGTTTCTTTTGCTCATTAGCCAAGCTGTTTAAAAGCTGTGAACACAAGCAGGGAAAACAACAGATTTATTACCCTACCTAATCATCACAGAAATTGTACTTCTAATAACTATTCCGGAATGGTTATCCTGTGTGGTCATTATAAAACAATCCGTTAAGTTGGCATAGTTGAGTATAACAAACTCTTACATTAAGCCTCTTTTCCTGGTGGTTACCTCTGAAATAGGATGTCATGTTATGAGCTCTGTTTAATATCTCCTGCCACTTAGAAAACGCATGGCTACATTGAAAGAAGAACTTGGCAATTTACCTAAATAGACTGACTCTATATAGTTTTATAATACACTCTATGCCAAGGGTCAGCAACCAAAACAGCAAAGAGAGCCATTTCTTTTTCCAATTTGGTAAAAAAAACAAAAAAAACAATAATTCAAGAGCTGCAGTGTAAGTGAATACAAGATGGTCCTTAATAAATAACATCAAACCCGACTTTTTGTAACCCCTACTTTAAGAACAGTGCACACAATGATTTGTAATGCGATACATGTTTACTGCAGGATGTTCACAAACTTTTTACATATTCTATTTCTTCACACTTGCATGTTTGTATCACTGTCTTTCTGGCTTTTGCTCCCAAACCTCTCTCTCTCTGGAGAACGCTAGAAGGACGTAACCAACGTTTCGAGACCACATATCATTTGCTATTTACATACGAGTTTATTTGGGGGCTTTTAGATGCTCACCATTTATCAGAAATAATCAGGAGGGTTTTTTTCTGGTTTTTTTGCTTTGCAATTATAGAGTTGGGAGCCACAAAGAAGTCCTTAAAAAGCCACATGCAGCTCCACAGGTTGCAGACCCCTGGTCTATGCTGTTTAAATTCAAGGTTTGATAGAGTTACAGAACACACTTCACCTACTACAAAGTTTAGAGACCCCAGAAACCAACTGCAGGAACTGTATTTGGAATAAGTTCATAAAGAATAAATTTGTACTGAGATAGTGGCTAGGAATCTCAGTCGTTGTCCAGGACTCCAGGGTCATGAGTTCACAGATAAACCAGAAAAAACGTAGAATTTCAGCAAATTTAAAAAGCATTATTCACCTACATGCTTTTTTATAACAGGCTAAAATTCTGTCGTACGAAGGAGGGACAGAAACTTTTAATACAAAACATAATTTTTTAAAAATCATTTGCCATCACGTAAACATTTTTAGAAGTACCAAGATTTGATATACTGAAATCCCTGCCCTAAATCCAGGTAATCCTTTATTCTTATCAGAGAAAAATCAACTCTACCTTCCCCCTTGATACTGAATCAGGAAATTATCCCACTATGGAAGAAATATTTCCCTTCAGGGTGTTTATCTAAGCAAGGGTTTAACAGAGAGCTGACAAATCAAAGATGTTTGCTCAGCATGAACAAGAAGTCTTGTGGCACCATATAGACTAACAGATATTTTGGAGCATAAACTTTCGTGGGCAAAGGCCCACTTCATCTGATTCCTGAGGGGGGGCGGAGTTTAGAGGAGGATTTAAAGAGGGGATCTCAGTAAAAGGGAGGGCCAGAGCTGACAAAGTCTATTTAGTCAGGGTGGATGTGGCCCAGTATTGGTATGGACATTGAACACTCCATATACACTTCTCACAAGAGAAAGGCTCTGCCTCAGTTTCCTTATTTGAATTCCCTTCCCCCAGCTCTAAAGAGTCTTGCTTTCTTCTATTTGGCTGCCTCCATCCACCCCAAAGGCAGCTGCATCTCAATGAGACTGCATATAACTAGGCCCTTACGTAGGTGCCAACAGTTCCATTGGCCTCAATGGGACATGCTTAACAGCTGGCACGCTCATATGTCATTGCAGGATTGGAGCCCACAGTTTGTGAAGTAATTGCCATGTAAGGAAAGTTACTGTTAACCCTCCAGCTCTCCTGGGTGTCTTTCTTTGCAGTCAGTGAGTGTGTACTTTAGCTCTTTCAAACTCTGGATTTAAACAGCACAGGCTGCTCTTAAAACTAAGCCGCTTTCTGACTAGTTTTCTTTGACTCCATTGTGAGGCAATCTTAGGAGGTGACAGATTGCCTTGGGGTTCCTAAACACACAAATACATGTCCCAGTTTGAGGCTCTGGCGTAATAAAAGCACACACAAACCACCAAGAACAGGAAGCGTGGCGGCATGCTAGGGCGCTCACGTAAGTCAAAATTTGCGCATATGAAATTTCAAAAGCAAATTTGGCTGGAAGGAAAAAAATATCTTGTCCTTGTTTAGAAGACGGGGACACATTGTCAGCAACCCAGCACTCGAAACAGCAGAGTGCTTGTGTGCACAAGGAGCTTATTGTGATGCTTTCCCCATCTCTGGCAGAAGGTGCCAGAATAAATATTGCCAGAAACCTATCCACCAAGGTGACCCAAATACATCCTCTGGAGGCACCGAGGGTGGCAGAGTTTTCAAATTGAAAACACAACAGCAAAAGGCTGATGAGGAAACAGCACTAAGGCACATCCACTCCCCAATCCTCTCGGGTATATAGTTCAGGCCTAACTTCTTTCCATTCATTGTCTACATTCCTCTGATTCCAAGTACAGGCTGAACCTCTCTAATCCGACACACTCTGGTCTGGCAACATCTGTGATCTGGCGTGACTTTAGTTAGCCAGATGTTCATTTATCCTGGATGTGGCCAAACTTCCTGGGATCCCATAATGTTTGTTTACAGCAACCAGTCTTGGCTTTCAGTTTTCTGTGTTGTTACTTAACTGTAATTTACCCCTAAATGTCTTCTAGGGCCACATCTACACAGGCAGCTTCTGTCAACAGAACAGGGCTTCTGTCAGTGGTGGTTCTGTCGAGATTTCGCTGTCGACAATAATGTCTGTCAACAGAAGCTGCCCATGTAGACATGGCCTAAGAGCTCAGGAAGCAGTAAGTGTTGGTAATACTGCTAGACAATATTGACCCTGTGGTCTGGCAAATTCTCTGGTTTGGCACCAGTTAGGTCCCAAGGATGCTGGACTAGAGAGGTTCAATCTGTATTACAATATTTCTTCCTCCTCTCATGTTGTCTTTATGCCTTGTTCTCTGACTTCTGCTGCTGAGCTGTCTCTCCCTCCAAGATCTTGTCCCCTCCTACTCTTCCTTTCTCTTTCTGCTGGCTCCTTCTCCAGCCTAAAACCTTTTGCTTTCCACCAATTATAATTTTTTCTACAACCCCTCCCAGGAAGAAACAATCAGAAAAGGAATACAAATAGGAGGTGAAGAGCTGACAGACCCATTTTGTGGGGATCCAAGAGCTCGTTTGCTATCAACAATCTGCTAGGTGCTTTGCAAGATGTGCTTGGAGTAGATCAATGCCAGAGCATCCCTGCAAGGGACCTATAGCCCACATAGCTGGTATTAGCAATACCATTAGTCCATTGAGAAGAGGACTTTAACTCTGATCTGTGGAACTGTTTAATTTGCACATATTCCGAGAGCCTGCATGTGCTATATTTCTTATTCCAGTGACAGCTAATTATCACTGCAGAAATTAGAGAACTCACTGACAGTTTAAATCGGAGGGCAGCGCAAAGGCAGCTTAAGCTGAAGACAAATCAGTAAGTCTTAAAAGAGCCCTGCAAAGTGCAATTATGCAAGCTCTGCTGAAAACAAACCCAGCAGAAAATTAGAAAAGCTCAGGCTTAGGCAAAACAGTGAACATGTATATACAAGATTCTCAGGCCCACTTCTATTTTCATGCTGCAGAGTGAATCTGGGGTGGGAAAAAGGGAAAATGCAAGGACCACTACACAGCAATGAAACATAGGAAACAGGAACCTGAGCGTTGCAGTCTTTAATCATGCAAGCAGCCCTCTGGACACGGCAACTATTTGAATCATGCTGCAGACTTTAGTTAGCAAAAAAGGTGCCAAAATTCAATTTCTATGACTTTTACACAGGAACATGACACTTATGCAACCATCACTGTACCTTAGGGCGTTCAAATGTTTCTTAAGTGCAAAAGCTGTAAAACTACAGGTTGAACCTCTCTAATCGGACACCCTCGGGATCTGACTGGTGATGAACGAGAGAATTTGCTGGACCACGGGAGGTCAGTATTGCCTAGCAGCATTACCAACACTCCCACTGCTTACTGGACCCTGGGAAGCCATTCAGGGGTAAATTACAGTTGAGAAATCTGAGAGCCAGGACCGGTGGCTGGAAAGAAATTTTATGGGACAATGGAAACTTAGCCTCACCCATGATAAGTAGGTGTCTGGCTAACTAAAATCATGCCAGATTACAGATGTAGCTAGACAAGAGAGTTCCAGATTAGAGAGGTTCAGCCTATAGTATGACAAGCGTACAGGCTTGGCAGGGAAATAGTTGCAAGTGCAAGGTTTTCATTCACTGGTATTCTTTTGTTTGGGCTCTGTAAGGGGAGTCACAGTTGGAGCAAACACTAAAAAACAAACAATCCCAAGTGATTTAGTAACTGAGGGCAGTGGAGAAGGGAGGGTGTGAGGTTTGATGGATTCCCAGGTGTGCCTTCATGGAAAGCAACTTAAAGGTAACTGTTCTGCAAAGTTTAATGCTTAAACTACCACGAACAAAAATCCCAAATCACATATTGTTAAGTTAACCTGATGCTAACACACTTTCCAAATTGGATAAAGGAGTTAATGCCTAATGGAGTACTAAGTGCATCAGGCCTAAAGACAACCTATGGGTAACTCTGTGGCATCATATAACCACTGAGAAACAGCAGTTCTCCACTATAGCTAAACCTTGTATGCTTTATTGTTGCCTTTTTGTAACCAAAATACACCACAGACTCTACCCAGCATGTCCTGCACATTCAACCAAAAGCACTTCTGGATGATTGCTGCAGAGGAAAAATAATCGTGCTGATGATAAACAAAAGGGAGAGAAGTGTTCTAACCCAAGAGACACTGGAGTTTTTGGCCAAGGCTCTGGCTACTTGACAAACTCTTTGCCAGCAAAGCCCTCTCGCGTAGCTGCAGCTTATTTCATCAGGAGATTTTACAGTACTCTAAGGTGACCATATTTCCCTATATGAAATATGGGACACCTGGTAAAATTGCTTGGAATTAGAATCATACAGTCATAGAATCCTTGGGCTGGAAGGGACCTCTGGAGGTCATCTAGTCCAGTCCCCTGCCAAAAGCTGGATCAACCCAAACTAAATCATCCTAGTCAGGACTTTGTCAAACCAGGACTTATAAACCTCTACGGATGGAGATACCACCACCTCTCCAGGTAATACGTTCTAGTGCTGCACCAACCTTCTGGTGAAATAGTTTTTCTTAATATCCAACCTTCCTCTCCCATTCTGTAACTTTAGACCATTGCTTCTACTTCTGCCATCTGTCACTAATGAGAATAGCCTCTCTCCAGCCTCCTTAGAGCCACCCTTCAGGAAGTTGAAGTCCACTATCAAATCACCCCTCTCTTCTTTTCTGCAAACTAAATAAGCCCACATCCCTCAGCCTCTCCTCATAGGTCATGTACTCCAGTCCCCTAATCATTTTCATTGTCCTCCGTTGGACCTGCTCCAATGCATCCACATCCTTTCTATACTGGGGGCCCCAGAACTGGATGCAATAGTCCAGATGTAGCCTCAGCAGTGCTGAACAGAGGGGAATAATAACTTCACTAGATCATCTGGAAATTCTCCTCCTCATGAAGCCCAATATGCCATTAGCCTTCTTGGTTACAAGGGCACACTGTTGACTCATATCCAGCTTCTCATCCACTGTAATCCCCAGATCCCTCTCTGTTGTATTGCTATTTAACCAGTTGGTCCCAGCCTGTAACAATGCTTGGGATTCTTCCGTCCTAAGTACAGGATTCTGCACTTGTCCCTGCTGAAACTCATCAGATTTCTTTTGGTCCAATCCTCCCAATTTATCTAGGTCACTCTGGACTGTATCCTTAATCTCCCCCTAGCTTAGTGTTATCCACAAATTGGCTGAGGGTGCAATCCATCCTGGTCATTAATAAAGATGTTGAACAATACCGGGCCCAGAACTGATCCTTGGGGATCCACTTGAAATCAACCACCAACCAGACATTGAGCCATTAATTGCTACCTGTTGGGCCTGACCATCTAGCCAGCTTTCTAGCCACCTTACAGTCCATCTATTCAATCTATACTTCCGTAAGTTACAGACAAGAATGTTGCGGGAAACTCTATGAAAAGCTTTGCTAAAGTAATGGCAATCCATTAGAACTATGCCGTACAAACATTCAAAACAACATTAAGTTTACTGAGCCCCCATTTAAAAGCGATATTGCATCATTATAACAGAATTAGGTAAAAATTCAAAATATATCTACAATTACATAGAAATGCTTGCCTGATCCCTATCTTGCCGTCCTCCAATGCGTGGGCTGGTATGTGAGGGCTCATCATGAGAGAGAGAGTTGTAGAAGCCAGAGTGGGGATGGAGGGGCTGGGGGGGGTGTAAGGCTGGGGGTATGTGAGTGAGGTGCTTGAAATCAGGCCTGGGTCCGTGTGCAGGATGGCAGGACTCAGGACAGGAGGCTGGGAGCAGGTGTAGCCCTTGGGTTCTGGAACAGCATAAGCCATTTGATATTTTTGCAGCAGAATAAAAAGAATTAAACCTACCAGGCCAGTTCCCCATCCCCAACCCCCATTTAATTTCAATGGAGTCAGTGGATTTACAACAGATAACTTATACACCAAGCTTTCAAAGTGAAATATGTTATTCCACACTTGTTGCCTTTTGATACCTCACTGTAATCAATCAGCACAGCATACAGCTCGTGCAGTCAGTACCAGGGACTTCAATGGGGCAGCAAAGATGAATAAGGTATACGGAATCGGGCCCTTTCATTTTGCACCACACAATGGCTTCTACTCAATGGTAGGGAAAAGTCTACGTTACCATCGGTAAATAACCTGGAAACTGGCATGAACACACAGTTTACGCACATGTTTTAATATTCCTAACATCCTTAAAACCTTCAGCTTCTCCTGAAAAAAAGAAGTCCTTCATGGTATGTGTGTATTCAAATAGCAATCAAACATAAAGGAGAAAATAGGTTCAAAAAACCCCATTCTAATCTAATTTCCATCAATGATTTTCCTTTTATCAAGCTTGTCACTTTAAACCTGATCCTACCCCAGAAATGCATGGTTTACACTTTCCCAGTTAATTTTAAACACAAAGAACTGGGCATATTTCCATCATGTAAAACCAAAAAAACCCAAGAAACATCTTCAATCTGAAAACCCCTAATTATTTTAGCCTCATTTAAGAGCTTCCTAATTGTGAATTTTGGAGTGACATATCAAAAGCCTCAATGGCACCAGCAGTAAAAGAACCAGTCTACTGGCATACTTCTGCCAAATTAGCAAATAATTAGGTGATTAAATATAGCGAGTGCTGCTGTGTAAAATAATGTCCGTTCTTTGTACAGACTTAGCATTCTCCAGCAATAAAAGATTGACATTCCTACCTGGTTCAAGAGATGTGTAACTGCTGATAGAGGGATTATGGGAAAACATCAGTACAGGTTGAACATCGCTAGTCCACCACCCTCAGGACCTGACCAGTGCAGAACAAGGGAATTTGCTGAGAATTTCAGTTTGGAGGTCAGTATTGTCTAGCAGCAGGACTAACACTTCCACTGCTTACGGGGCTCTTAGCAGACATTTAGGGGTAAATTAGAGTTAAACAACAGCACAGAACACAGAGAGCCAGGACTGGTGGCTGTCAACAAACTTTATGGGACCACAGGAAACTTGGCCACACCCACAATAAGTGGTTATCTGGCTAACTAAAATCATGTTGGACATGGAGGTTACCAGATGAGAGAGTACCTGATTAGAGAGGTTCAACCTGTGCTATGTTAGAGAAAACATTAACACCATCGTTAGTGATGTTTAACCCTCAGAAATCTGGAGCGCCAATTTCCAGTTTTCAAAAGTAGACCTGGCAGAAACTTGGACGTATGGTTAAGGCAAAATATTAGGAATCAGGTAAGCAGGGTCCTACCCAGCTGTGTGACACAGAATCCTTGCAAGTCAGCCTGTCTCTCTGTGCATTGGTTTCGTCATACATAAAGTGTGGAAATGTACCACTGCCTCACAGAGATATTATTAGACAGTAAACCTATAGGCTTGCAGGCGCTCAGAAGAAAATCCACATATCATTACTGTATTTGGCCAGAAACAATACAATTCAGCAAGTTCTCAGAAGAGTTGCTATGCTTATTTGTGATACCTCTTCCCTCAGGTTTACAAGTAAAACGACAGACATTTGGACACAACTCCATTTGTGTGACAAGGTTCAGAAGGTTGTTGTTTTCATTCCAGGGCAGAATAAAAACAAAATTCAAAACCTCAGAAGTTGCCAGCAAACGGCACTGTCATCCCGTAGGCAGTTGTCGCCACAGCTCCAGGACATGGAGTTTGATCACGATCAGTAATGGAAGGCCTCATTTGAGATTGGCACATGGATTACGTGTGTCCGCACATGCACAGCAAACAGTACACTCTTGGAAACGTTCACTCCTCCCAAGACAGTGATCACGTTCTGATTTCTTCCCAAACTATTGTCCTAGCTAGCTGCTTTTAGACAAGAAAGCCCTGTTCAATAATTTTTCGCATCAAAGTCAGCAGCTATCCCTCCATGACTCATTTCATGCTTCACCAATGAATGGGTTTCCATGGTCCGAAAGGATTTAATAAGTTGTTTATGGTAACTAGGGTACACAAACTGCAAAAAAGTCAGCAGATTTCCCACCTCCTGACACAACTTTCTCTACATATCTTGGCAAGGGCTTCGTTCACAGAGTTTGCAGCACCAGTGAAAGAGAAAAAAAACAAACAGACTTTAGCAGGGCAGAGTGGGACATGGAGGACATATATTCTTAGGTGGATTGTTGAAAAACAACAAGCACACAATCTATTTCTAGCAAACAATTCAAAAGAAAAGTAAACAAACAGTTTAACATTTGCGGTTTTGTGGGCTTCTATTTTCTTAAATATTTCACACTAAGAAATTCATCTTTTTAAAACAATAAACTGCATTTTAGACAATACTTTTGCTTAGCTGGTGCAAAGGTTCTTTTGAAATGAGTCTGGAATGTAAAATTATCCATACATTCCAGGTTGGGTGGGGTTCAGCATTTGTGTGGCTGTAACCTTGCGCCTGTTGAGTCAAATGCCACACAAGACTTACACAAATATTAAAAGCTATGAGAATTTAAAAAAACACCAAACACTAATTATTTTCTTAAAACAGAATTTTCCACCCTCCTCAAAAATGTTTCTACTTTGCCTGGGTCAGGCAGAGAAGTCAGTGACAGAGCAGGGATCTGAGTCCAAGAATGTTGGTTTCTTGTCTAACAGGTGAACACCACTCTCTTTCTCAGTCATGGTATCGGCAGTGCTATTTGCTGTGCAATGTTTTCAAGGAAGACATAGTTGTAACTTACCTAGACCACTGATCCATCCCCAGCTCAAAGAGGGTGGTGAAAGTTTAGAGTTACAAACACAGCGGGAATGGAAGTTTTCCATAACTGAACCAAATGTTATGGTTGTCCTTTCTAAAGTTCACAGTGGAACTCTGACTTAATACAGCTTTGAAGTTTTACAGTAAACCCTTGAAATACATGGCTTCAAGTTGCACATAACTTGCTTTAATGCAAGTTAAGCAGAACCTGAGGCTGCTCTAGGGCTGTCAGCCTGCCTAGCTGCCCACAGCTGAGGACAGATAGGAAGACTAACAGCCCCTTCTCCCTGCCTTCCCCCAGCTGCGTGGCTAGTGGGCTGGCCAGTTTCCTGGGTTCCGCAAGTGGCAGGGAGCTGGGAACCAGGGAGCCAGGCTGCCCCTGGTTCCTGGCTCTCTTCTACTGGCTGGAGCTAGGAAACTGACCAAGACTGCTGCCCTGGTCAGTTTCCTGACTCTGCAAGGAGAGGGGAGCTGGGAGCCAGGCTGCTGCCTGGTTCCCAACTCCCCTTAGCTTGAGGGAGCTGAGAATCTGGCTGGCTCATAGCTGGTCAGTCTCCCAGATTCCAAGTCACAGGAAGCCGAGAACCAAGTGTCAGTTTGGTTCCTGGTTGCCATGCACTGGCAAGAAATGGGAAACTGACCAGCCATGAGCTGGTCAGTTTCCTGGGTCCCCCCCCCCAAGTGGAAGGAAGAAGGGAATCCGGCTGTCCCCTGGTTTCCGACTCCCCACCACTCTGGGAGCCTGGTGGGCCACTCTGGGAGCCCTGATGGACTGGTCAGTTTACCAGCTCCTGGAAGCCTAGGGGAGCTGGGAACCAGGCCTGGCTCCCGTCTCCCCTCAACTTGCATGAAAATTTGAGTTGCGCAGGGGTTGCACGAATGCAACTTCTGCGTAACATGAGGGTTTGCCGTACTATGCAAAAGATCCTGTGCTGCTTTTAACCCTCTTAATTTAAAGAAAACAAGCACTGAAACAGTTTCCTTACCTCGTCAAATATTTCTAACACCACTCTTTTTAACAATGGACTATTAACACAACGCAGTACTGTATTTACCCTCCCACTCCCCTTGGCCGTGTCTACACTAGCCCCAAACTTCAAAATGGCCATGTAAAGTTTACTAATGAAGTTTACTAATGAAGCGCTGAAATACATATTCAGCGCCTCATTAGCATGCGGGCAGCCGCAGCACTTTGAAATTGATGCAGCTCGTTCCGATGGGGCTCCTTTTTGAAAGGACCCCGCCTACTCCAAAGTCCCCTTATTCCTATGAGCAGATGGGAATAAGGGGACTTCAAAATTGACACGGCTCGCCGCCACACGGCTTGTCCCAACGGGGCTCCTTTTTGGAAGGACCCTGCCTACTTCGAAGTGCCACAGCTGCCTGCACGCTAATGAGGTGCTGAATATGTATTTCAGCGCTTCATTAGTAAACTTCGAAATGGCCATGTAAATGGCCATTTCGAAGTTTGGGCTAGTGTAGACATAGCCCTTATTTGGTTTCTTGCCACCTAATTGTGACCTTTTGATTCCAAATGAGGTTTGTGGCTGACTGGTGTTCATAGCTGTGAAGTTCTACTCTACTTCCTAAGATGACTGAAGCTAAAGCATGAGGAAGTAGACGGTCAGCCAAAGGGATGCCATGCTGCCATTTAATCAGTGACGAGAAAGGAGAGCATTTTCCTGCACCCCAATCTGTTCTTTTATTATGCAAAAATTGGCTCATGCTGATGGCCTTTGCAAAGGTTACCCGCTGCTCGTCTGGACTCCAAAAGTAATGTAGCACAGGCACAGTCCTCTGCATTTCTGAAGTCAAAGGCAACCAAAGAATTAAACTAACTCTGTTGGAAAACTAGACAGACCTTGCTGTGGTAGAGTGCTGGCACTGGGATAATCAGGTGACACTAAGAAGCTCTCAGTCACATCAAAGGGAAAGGCGGAATCTCCAGGCCTGTGGTGTCCAATAGGAATTCAAAGACCACCACATTTGCAGTTGTCAACTTTCCATATTTGCCACGTTATATTATATAAAGCTTTACAGAGCCACACCCTCCCGGCCCTCCCCCGCCCCTCTGCTCTAAATAAATGCCCTTCGCCAGAGCTAGGCTCCCCCAGAGCCAGACCCTCCCAAGTCCCCTCCCTCTAAATAAATGCCCCCCCCCCAGAGCCAGGCACCCCCAAGCTCCCTGCATTCTAATTCAATGCCGATGACTTGCCAGAGCCACCGCTGGGGCTGCTGCTGCCACACACATAGGGCGCGTGCGCGGAGCAGGCAGACGGCACTCCCCCTGCGCAGGTCTCAGGAGTAACCACATTTAAAAGCCCCAAGAGCTGGAGAACGTGGGTTGGCCACCCCCATATTTGCCACAACACAGCGTCCCATTCACCATGTGTGGGGCATGGTGAATGTATTGGACATCCCTGCTCTAGGCTGACAAAGTGCTGCTGAAAAAGGAAGTCACCACAGCACAAGGGAGGAACTAAGTCACCAGGAGCTGGCAATAAAATGGTATCACTGTGCTGAGTCTTATCTCCACACAAATTCTGGAAATGCAGGCCGGTCTAGCTGCAGCGAAGAGGAAGCACTGGCTGGCCTTTCTTTTCAGGGACATCCAGGAGGCTTCCCAAGTCTGCCAGCAGCAGATGGTTTTTGTCTCTTTCAAACCTGCATGCTGATTCTTTGCAAGCCCCAGGCCTGGGAGCGCCCTTCATAGCCCAGACTGCTGTGCTAAAGAACAGGTTAGTAAATGAAATTAGGGAACAGTCCTGAAGGCGGCTGAGGACCCTCAGCTCCCATAGAGCAACTGCTAGAGAAATACCACCTCTGTCTGCGCAAGCGGGCAGCCGAGAGAGCCTCCTGCAAGTCCACCCTTTCCCAGGAGATCGACATCAAATTTCCTTCTCCACCTCAGGCTTCCCGAGTGATTCTGGGTAAATCACTTGGCCTCTACATGCAGGGGAACTGGAACAATTTGTATAGAGGGGGTGCTGAGAGCCACAGGCCCAAGCTGTAGACCCTGCGCATGATGGACATCACATCAAGCCAGGGGGTCACGGTAGCACCTCCACAAGATCTGTTCAAGCACCCAGGTCTGTGCACTTCAGTTCCCCTTTGTAAAATGGGGATAACGGCTCTGCTCCACCTCATAGGGATGCTGCCAAGATAAAGACGTTAAAGACTGCAGAGACACAAGGTGACTGAGGTAATATCTTTTACTAGGTCAACTGAGGCACTGGAAGTTGGAGTGCAGGGGGTATGGCAGCTCCTTGAGCTTTGCACTCAGTTTCCCTGTCCCTGGGGACTGACACTGCTGCTGGTTCCACAAGCTCTGTGGTCCCAGCCTCTGGGTAACCTCCCTCCTCTCCGACACTGGGTCCTGCCAGCCCACCCACCATGGGGTACCACCGGCTTTGCCGTGGTTCTTTGCTGGTCCATCACCTATGGTTTCACCAGCCCTGCTGTGGACTCTGCCATCCCCTCTCCAGGGTCCCACCACCTGCTGCCCTGTTGTGGGCTCCACTGACACTGCCACAGACTCCAGAGCCTCCCAGCTGCCCCAGCCCTGCAGGTCCCACAGCCAGCCCAGAGCTCTGCAGCTGCCTCCAGCTCTGGCCCAACCTAGAGCAGGGAAGACTGCCAACTCTCCTGGACTGGATGGACCAGAGGCCACTTGCAACAATGCCGTCCAGCCCAGGTGAGTTGGCAACCTGACCTCAACAGGTCTACAGGTGGGGGATGCAGCTCAGCACCTCCACCCCAAATATAGTTCCTGCACCACTGGGGTCAACTTCCATGGGTGAAAGAGATGCGCTTTTGAGGCCCCCTGGAGGTCTTGTTTGCATCTGGGAAAGGTACTTGGGTGACACAGCTAAACACAAAGTGCAACCGCTTGTTAATCATAAGGAGTTATCATATGTTGCAAGAGACCATTCAAGGTACAGTGGGCAATTAAAGATAATAAGACACTCAGCTATCACAGGAATGGAGGCCATAAAAATACCTCATGGTATTTAAAACACTTACATTGCAAAAGGTCTTTAAAACACTACCTGCTTCCTTTCCTAGTCACCTAGTGCATCATCAGGCAAGCAGCTGCCTCTTGCTTTACCAACGGCAAATAAAAACGAACAGATCCGCTCTCCTCTAAAACCCTGCCTATACAAACAGCACACAAACACCAACCACTAACCTAACCAAGTCAAGAAGGAAAACTGTCTCTTTTTTTGGCATTTGGTTTTCTTGCTCAGAAACCAACCTAAATTCCCTAAGGAATCATTCCACTTTTTCTCAGTACTAACACTTTTTAAAAATCCTGCCTTTCTAAGCTGAACAGATAAGCATGACATCTACTTATTTTAGGCATTGGAAAGAGTATGGAAACTGCAGAGATTTTAATTAACTAGAGGAGGAAGTCCTGGCTGGCTGAGTGTTTCAGGAAGAGGCGTCTGGCTTTCTCACTGGGGATGGGAAATAAAAATAGATATCAGCACACACCCACCTCCTGGAGGAACAGTGAAAATATCTATTTTTGTACAGTATTGCTTTAAATAGGAGCAAGGAGAGGAAACAGGTCAAACAATTTGATGAGGAAGGTAACACACATATTACACAATCCTTGCAAAAATTAACTAGGCGCCCTTCCCCCCTGCCCCCCAGGTAGGGTAGTTATTCTCAGTTTTACAGATAAGATACATTGAGGAAGGGTGAACTTAAATCTCTTGCCCAAGGACAAAATAAGGGATGGAATCCATATTATTCTGTTTTGCCATGCCTGGTTGTAACCACTAGGGTCCCATGCCTCCTGCAGAACACAAACAAGTATCAGGGGAAGGAAAATGAATTTCCAAACATGCAAATATTTCTGAAGAGTCATATGTCAATTCCCAACATGTTTAATTTGTATTAATACTATTATTACCACATTATTACAAATACACACGCACGACTCATTCTCTCTCTTTCACTCACTCAGTCATTACAGTTAGGACAGTGAAAAAACCCCAGAGATTTAGGGCTTGCCTACACTTCAGCGAAGATTGACCCGTTCAGAGTTGATCTTCCAAAACTTGATTTTGCATGCCTGGTAAAGAAGCGCAACATTACTCTCTCCCTTTGATCTTTCTTAGTGAGGACAGTCAGATAAGTCAATTTCCGACACGCTGACTCTAGCTACACAATTGTGTATCTGAAATAGACTTTCAGGTCAAGTGTAGACCTGCCCATAGAGACTGTAAGGGAGAAAATCTATTCTATCTAGCACTTACAGGCACTCTACTGGCCAGAATGTGGAGAACCAGGGAAGGAATTCACAGTTAGAAATGTCAGACTGCAAATTAAGTAACAGTGTCAGAGATACAAAGGATTAGTTAACTGAGTTAAAACAAACAAACAAAAAAGAGAGAGATTTATAAAAAAAACAAATCTTTTCATTTGCTAACTTGTTTCCCTGTGTGAAGGATTTTTTTCTTTCACTGTGGACTGAACTAATTATCATAGACTCTTAGGGCCGGAAGAGACTTCAGGAGATCCGAGTAAGTCATCTCAGCCAGGACTTTGTCAAGCCAGGACTTAAAAACCTCTAGCGATGGAGATTCAACCACTTCTCTAGGTAACACATTCCAGTGCTTCACCACCGTCCTAGTGAAATAGTTTTTCCTAATATGCAACCTACATCTCCTCTGCTGTAACTTGAGACCATTGCTCCTTGTTCTGCCATCCTTCACCACTGAGAATAGTCTCTTTCCATCTTCTCTGGAACCCCCCTTCAGCAAGTTGAAGGCTGCTACCAAATTGCCTGGAGTCTTCTCTTCTGCAAACTAAATAAGCCCAGATGCCTCAACCTCTCTTCATAGGTCATATGCTTGGTGCTTGTACTAATTTACCAGCTTGACTTTCTGTCCATTTCCTACTAATGGAGTGGAAAAGATGTGAAGGCCACTCAATGTCCTTCTCATAATCAATTAGCCACTGGAAGCAAAATAGAAAAATTGGACAGACCTTGACTCCAAGGCCACCTGGGAAACAATGTCTGAAGAGAACTGTCAGCCAGGCAGGGTGACTTCCACATTGAGGACATTTTGGAGGCTGGTGAATTTAAAGAAAACGCCCCCCTCCCCAATGTGTAGTATTTTCAACCACCAACTCTGTAGCTTTGCTTTTTGTTTGAACCTGTGCCATGATAGCACCCCAAGGCCCCGTGATTGAGACCCCATTGTACCAAACACTGTACAAACACCCTGTGAGAGACCTGCCCTGAAGAGTTTACTATCGTGACATGGCAGGTAAAAGGAGGGTTATCAGCAGGCGAGTGCTCTGGTGGCAGAAGATCACAGCACATAAACTGACCCCAAACTGGCATTCACTATTACCCTTGTGAGGAGCCAAGACCAGGACTTATTCCCAGTGCCAGCACCAGGCCCGGCCTTAAGGCAAGGTGAACAATGTGGTTGCCTGGCGTCCCACGCCTTCAGGGCCCCACGCTCCAACTGATCTTAGCATCCACCGCCCATTGGCCAAGCCCCTCTGTCAGCATACCACCTTGGGCCCCGCTGACTGGCAGGGCCCCACTGGGCTTGCTCTGGTCAGTGCTTTGCTCTCATTCTCACCCCCTTCCTGCAACAGACACTCCCTCAAGATCACAGCAAGCAATGATCACACCCCAGGGCCACCAACCAGGATGAGATGGCCACATATGCTGTACACTCACCTTGGAAAGGAGGAGTGTGATTTTGAGATCTCAAACTGCACCTCCCTCGCAACCGCGATCCCTACTGATACAGGTGCTGAGTGAACATCATGCCAGGGGACTTGACACATCCTGTTCTAAGTTGGAGGCAGGGCTATAATCGGTCTCCCATCTCCCAGTCTGGCATACTACCCGATGGGCCACAGCAGCTTTGTATCAACACTCCTGTTCCAACAAATGACATAGTGATGTTAACACGCCCACAGAAAGAATCTTGTCCATTTTCCTTGTGGCAGAAGCCTAGCTGGCGTAATGATGAGGACAGGCTTTTTATCAAGGGGATGGTATCAGTAGTATCCACCCATGGTCCGAAGGGCTTTGGGGCGGGGGTGTGTCTGCAGACTATGCCTAAGATTTCCGAAGAGGTTTGCACCTCCATTGAAAATTTTTAGCCACCTAGGAGCGAAAAAAACATTGAAAACCAATGGACTATATGACCTAACACCTGCCACCCAGTGGACAGTTACATATACCCATTCCTCTGACTCTTAAGCAGTCTCTTTGTATGGTTTTCAACTGGAGATTCTTCTTTTTGAGTGGTTTGTCCCCACCAAGCCCTCAACCCGACAGCACTGAGACAAAACCGTACATGGATGCATGCCACTTCTGGACCTAGCCCATGTCCAATATTCTGGAAACGTGTCATTAGTCACCCTGCTGGCCAGGTAAGCACCATGGTCAAACCTGCTGGGAAGGGCCAGCAAAAGCTAGTTCCTTATCAAACTGACAGGCTGCACAGCATCCCTTCTCCTTGTCAGAGTGAAGGGGGATGTCGCAGTGATATTTGGGCCTAAAGAGAACAGAGAGAAACCCAACAGTGAAGAAATGCAAGACAGAGAACTCTCCATTCTGCTGCTTCCAATTATACAGGCCCTGTCAATTACTGCCATTCTTTAGCACCAAGGAGAGCGGGCGGATGAGACAGTGATTCAGTTCTTTATTTCACATCATGCCGGGCAATGATAAAGGAGCACTGTAAAACTGGGGTCTAGATGGATGGCATCTGATTCAATGCTACCCAAGCAGAACCATCACTAAAGGCTCAGAGTGGACTCCCAGGTGAAAAAGGATCAACAGAACTGCAGAGAAGCCAGCTTGAACTAGAAATGGAGGTGTGAAAACCAGGTTGGCTGTTTAGAAGCTGCAGCAGGCACGCTGACTGGAACGCCGTTTGAGGAAAACACAGTCCCACCCACCTGAAACCGCATTATTTTATTTTGATGGTCTCTCCCGGACAGGAATGCAATGTTAGTAACTCCTTCCCAGGATGCATTACTCGGAATCTCAGAGTGCAGCTACCTCCAGACACACCATCCTTCGTTTCCCTTCTAAACAACATGAAAGCTAAAATACATGATGAAAGAGAAGGCAAGGATGTGAAGAGACTACCGGCTGTGCGCTCAGCTGGCGAGGTTCTCTGCAGCTCCATGGGAGATGACGAAGCAGCAGAGATGCTGGCGGTAGTTTGCGTGTTTGAGGGAGACAAGAATTTGTACCCAACTCTGGATGCTTCCAGCCAATCCTTTACCTCAAGAAGAAGCACAGTGATGACGTATGCACATTCCCAAGCTTAGCACAGGACACCATGAGCTGAATATGCTGCAGATTAGCGGTCAGCAACCCCAGGGATGGGTACCAAGAATGGCACACGAGCTGATTATCATCAACATGTGAGGTGGGAGCTCAGTCCCACCTGGCTCCCCCAGGCAGCTGGGAGCTTGCTAACAGCCACGGCGCCTGTGGATTAACAAAATACTAGCTAATGCTACCAACCACCGCTCTGCAGCTTAATGTATTTATTAATGAAGCTGTTGTAAGTAAGACTATTAGAGATTTTAAAAAGTATCACTGGCACTCGGACTATACCCAGAGGTGAAAAGGACAAGTTTCAGCGCTCCACCTCGGAAGAGTTGCTGTAGATGATGTGCATGCGGATTTTAGACAATCTATTCTAGTCTTTGAGCTCCTGACATACTCAGTCACCGGTTTTCACACAGGACAGCTCACACTCGTATGACTCAGGAGCAACAAGGGCACTGAGTTTTCTGTGCATTCTCTCCTGGTGTTATCAGTCTAGTGCAATGGTTTTCCCCAGGAAAAAGTCCCAAGAAACTGTCACTGGAATGAATGAGAATATGTTTCTATATAACGCCCACCCCACCACTATGGATTTAAAGCAAAGACGTGGGCTAGCGCTGATTCATTCCATCACAAGGGATGCTTCTGGAACTTAGGGCTTTGAACTGCAGCTTTTTCTGGGGTGGAGAGCAGTATTCCCTGTAAGCTGAGTGGCTGATTAGCAGAGTGCCCAGAGCCACCCACAGGGTCCAGCATGTGTTTCTACTAGTGGTGCACATCCACATACACCTTGGTGCATATAACAACATTTATTCTGCACACAGATGGAAAAAATTAGAGGGAACACTGAACCTTACTAAAAATGGTCTTTTCATTTTCCCCCTGAATGTGGTGTCGAGACAACTCGAACTTCTCATGTCCTCGATCCCTGTCAGTTTGGCTGTATCAGAGTCCCCAATTCAGATAGGTGGTATTGCTTTGGAGTGGCTCCCTTGGAGATGCAGAGGGTGAGTCTGTCCTGCTGTGCCATGGGCTGGCAACCAAAATAGCAAGAGGAGCCATTTTTCCAATTAGGTAAAAACACTCAATAATTCAAGGGCTAAAATGCATATGAATATGAGACAGTCCTTATCAAATAACCTCAAACTGTACTTTCTGTAACCCTTATTTGAAGACCAGCACCCACACAATGATGTTCAATGCAGTATGTGTTTATCGCAGGACATTCACAAACTTTTTACATATTTTACTTCCTCTGCTTAGGTCTGTGTTTGTACCACTGAACCTTCTCTTTCTGGAGGATGCTAGGGGGAGTTATCCAACATTTCAAGATCACCTACTGTTTGCTACTTAGATATGAGTTATTCATTTTGGGGCTTTTTGACGTTCACCATTTATCCAAAAGAACCACGAGGGTTGTTTTGTGTTTTTTTTTGGTTTTTTTGTTTTTACTTTGCAATTACAGTCCTTAAAGAGCCGCATGCCGCTCTGGAGCTGCAGGCTGCAGACCTCTGTGCTGGGCTTTGCCAGGCTCTGTTTCGTCATCCCTCCTGTTTGCTGTGCATCTGATGGAGGAGACTCAAACAATTCAGCCTGAACTGCTCTCCATACAGCTTGGTCTCATTTTCATTAGGCCCAGGTGGTGCAGTGTCTTTATTGTGACAGTGCCTTGCTGGGACTGGAGTCTGGTCTATTTGAACGGACAGAAGTGACATTAACAAGTTGAGGGACATGTCTTGCAGGCAACACAGGAAGAAACTGGGGTATTTGTCTCCCCTTCATTCAACAGATTTGTGTGTGTGTGCGTGCGCGCGTGCGCGCACGCCCGCAGGGGCTGGGGTGCTTTTGCATTCATAGCTGCTCCTGGAATAGCAAGGCTTAGCAGGACCCAGAAACACCCATCTTCAGTCTCTTCCTGGTTACACATCCTTAGCAATTTGCATTAGCCACAAAGAATATATTCAAATGTAGTGAAAGAGAAAATGCATTTGTGGATGGATGCAGACAAGACTGTCTAGAAGAAAATGCTATTACAATTATTCTCCTGATACCACAATCATGTTTTAATACATTGACATCGAACCCCAAATGTTATAGTGGATGCAGGGTCAGTCAGTCATCAGTGGATATGCTCAGGCATGAAACCTGGGAAAGCCACAAGATGCCCAAGAGGGGGAAATTAAGTCCAAATCATGAACTCAGAAAGAACTCTAATGTGATGGTGATGTCTGACTCACTGAGGTGTCCTGGGGTGATACGGATTCATGGAGCTTCATGAGGACGAGGGTCTGCCTAGAGTTTGGATTTACTTTGATTACAACCAGGGTGTAATTACTCCAGGGTTGTAGGCAGGTAAAAGAGCCATTTGCACTTACCCCAGTTTCAGACAAAGGCAGTTTTCACCAGTGCAAACAGAAGCTTTGCTGACCTATTCTAGGTGTAGCACTAGTGCTGCGATAGAGGGAACTGGCCACCAGTGGCTTTGGAGCAAATCCTCAGTACAGACCTGGCCATAATCCCATATGGATATTCCTGTCACATAGGGTACTGGCCATGTCAGTGTCTGCAGCAAATGTAGAAAACCATCATGGCTTCTGACTTACTGCTCTAGACTGGGGCTCAGCACCCCAGGGCTCATGTTCCCTTTAAGTTTTTTCCATCTGCGTGTGGAATACATTTTGTTAAGTGTGCCAAGGCACACGTGGATGTGCACCACTAGGAGAAACACATGCTGCCAGCGGCAGGCAGCTTTGGGCACTCTGCCAATCAACCGGGCAGAACCTGAATTTCTCCTGGGCAGCTGCCCAAGCGCTCAGCTTACAGGGAACACTGTGCACAGCTTTTGCTCAAACATGGAGATACACCTATCTCATACAGCTGGAAGGGACCTTGAGAGCTCATTGAGTCCAGCCCCCGGCACTCACAGCAGGACCCAGCACCATCCCTGACAGTTTGCTTTTTTTTTAAACAAATCTAACCTGCCCCCCCAAAGGATTGAACTCACAACTCTGGATTTATAAGCTAACCACTGAGTGATCCCTGCCCCCAGCTGTGGTCCTTGTGCTAACACAGCCATGCTCTACGATCTTCAGCACATCTCTCCCCTCCTTGCCCTTTGCCCATCTCTTTTACTAAGCTGTAAACTCTTCAAGGACAAAAACTAGGTCCTACTTGGCGGGGGCTATTCTCTTTAGGACCCAGGCACAACACAAAGACTATAGAGCATCATAGGAAACACATTCTAAATCTAACTGTGGACATTTGCTCCAGAAACACAAACACAGGCATTACATTATCTTCTCAAGGCACAGAACTGTAGCATGTGTCCTCCACCATCCATCAAAGCTAGGGAGACCATATCTACCTGTCCCAAATATGGGACAGAGATATGGGGGGGAGGGGCAGCTCCTCCCTGGCCACCAAGCCCTAGGGAGCCGGGAAGAAGGCAGCATTCCCCAGCACCCTCTGGGAGCCCTGGGGAAGTGGCTGCCGATGACCTTCCCTTAACCCCGGGGAAGCAGCAGCCACCAGTTGTCCCCAGGAGCCCTGGGGAAGCAGCAGGGACACGGCAGCCACCCACACTCCCCCACTTCCCTGAGGCTCAGGGAACTGAAACCTGCACAGCTGCTGGAGGAAAAGGTCAGAGCAGGGACAGCCCAAACACAGGACATTTAGTCCCCTTTAAAAAATAAGCTGGCACACCTTGTTGGTGTCCTTAACATGGGGCAGATGGCCACCCTAATCAAAGCCAACACCTTTTGTGAATATTTAATGGACCAGGGAACGCTTACCGGAATTCCTTAAACCGAAATTTCAGAAGGGATGAACACAATCAAAGAAAACAGTGATCTGCTCATGACTGCTCTTATCAAAAGGGAGTAATTCACTGAAATAATCATTTGCTACAAAAGTACTAATTTACCACTAATAATGATGAAATCCATTTTAATTTTTCCTCCTAATGCTTGCAAAAACAACTAAATTTTCTGGTGGCAAGGATAGTAATTGCATAATTTAAGTTTTGTAGTTAATTAAATTCCTGTTTCACACATTAATGACTGAAGTCTGTCTTCAGACTTGCAAAATGGGTAACCTTTAAGTGCAACTGCAAACAGCAGCTGTTGGAAAAAATATTAATAGCAGTGCTACACTTCCTCATTCTCGCATCTAAATAACACCGCTGCAAATAAAAACATTGCAAAATGATAAACACCATTGCAAACTATTTCCACTCACACAGCCAAACCATTCCCTCCACTGAGCAGATGTCTAACACAGCATGCTGAAAACAGCTCGCAAACACTTTTTGGCAACACGTGGGTGATCAAACATTCCAAGCGCTTGGAGAACATCCCCTACTGCCCACTGCACAGGGTCAGAGTGGGAAGCAGGACATTCTGTGTGGTGGCAGGTAGTGTGTCTGTTACAGGCCGTGGAGGTGGAGAAGCTGAAAACATGATCGCAAGGGAAGGTGTTAACTAGGTATTTCTTGGCTTTTCTAAAAAAACAGGTGGGGTGCTTATGTATTTCTCGTGAAGTGTTTCTTTTTGCTGGGGGACTAGGGGTAATAAGGAGGGACAGGATCAGATATACTCATGGAGAGTTGAACTAGCTGAGCAGGTAAAATGCAGCATTAAACAGGGCTGAATTAAGTCTTCTGGGGTCCTGGAGTTAAGAGATTTTCTGGGGACCCCTAGGCTCCAGGATAGGGCCAGAAATGAGGGGTTTGGTGTGCAGGATGGGGCTGCTGTGGAGTGGGGTGGCAGCGTGGGGCCTTGGTGGGAGGCAGGGTGCAGAAGCAGGCTGGGGGCAGAGGGTCTGGGTGGGATGCAGGGGGCAGGAGCAGGCTGGCGTAGGGTTGGAGGTCTAGGAGGGAGGGAGGGTGCAGGGGATTTGGACACTTACCTGGCACAGCTCCTTGAAGAAGGGCAGACATATGGCTCTGTGTGGCCCTGTGTTTGCAGGCATCATCCTCCACCACTCCCACTGGCTGAGATTCCCAGCCAATGAGAGCAGTGGGGGTGTAGCTTACAGGTGTGCACCGCTAGTGTCAATATATGCGGCTCCAGCTAGAGGGTGCAAAGAGGGGACAGCAGCATGCAGAGTTGCCTCCTCCCCTCTCTCCCATTGCCTCCTGCCAGGCAGAGCCTGTGATGTCGTGTATGAACCCTGCATCACTCAAGACATGGTTAACTAGATTCTGAGATCTGCATGAGCAGGGCCCGGCAGTCGCATAGGGCACCAATCTTTAGGAGTCACACATTTAATGCAAGCAGATTTTTTTCTTCTGTATTTAAAAACCTTGCTTATAAACAAAAGTATTAAATACCGTACTTGTCAACCTATGCAGCGTTGCCATGCCAGAGTCTGAGTTATATTATTTGTGGCACACTGCGGAGCAGGGGGGTGTATGTAAATATAGTTGCAGTGTGTCATGGTGGAGCTTCGAAAGACAGCTGTCTGGGTTTGCTGCCTGGTGGCGGGGTCTGGCAATTCAGTCATTCTCCGAAGCTCAGTGTTGGCCAATCACCCACTTGAGTCAATGCTGTTGACTGCTTAGTGAAGGCCGATCAATGACCCACAACAGCTGCTCTGCCATGTTACGAGCCCTGATCCTGAAGATGCTGTGCCCATGAAGAATTTGGACTGGGTCAGACTTAAGAAAAATTTGTTAAGAGGTTTTAACAAGATCGTAAAAGGAGAACAACAATCTATGGAGATACACGTCTCCTTGAGTCCAGTTCCCTGCCCTCTCGGCACGACCAAGCACCATATTTAAAAAAGAAAAAAAAAACAAAACAAACTATCCACTTGCCTCAGATCCCCAAAGGCCCCCTGAGGGGCTGAACTCACAACTAGGGTTTAGCAGGCCAATGCGCACACCACTGAGCTAACCCTCCCCGCTTTGATGTTGCAGCTTGGGCTCTAACCTTGGGTCTTCAGAGCCCAATTTCCAGATGGAGCCACAGCTTCAGAGCACGGTCCACACAGCTGCTTTTGCACCACAAGTGCTGTAGCCTGACTCTGGGTGCCCATACCTAGGGGGCTCACCTCAAAGTGCTCTCTGAAGAGAGAACTTAAAAGCTGGAGCCCAGTGGCTGCCGACTTCCCTTAGTTTTCATTTTCATCTGGTTTCAGGCATGGGCTGAGGGACTCCGAAGTGGAGCCCTAGGATGCACTGCGCTAAAAGCAAAGGGAGGCTGAAGAAGGGTGAAAGACATTGTGCTGATTAAAGTTGTTTGGTCAGATGTTATTTATTTGAGACACAGATACCCTGAAAGAGCTGTACTGGCCGGGTGAACTGCAGAGCCAAGTCCCCACTCTACCAGACAACTGAGGAACCACAGGCATGCATAGGAATGAAAATTCGGCCATTTGTGGAAGGCTGCCTTCTCCCTCCTACCACCCCACTCTGGCTGGCAAAACTGTCTCTCCCCTCTCCCACCCATGACTGGAGGAGCTGCCTCTTCCCACCGCAGCCCCAGAGGGTTGGGTTCTCTCTCCCACAGCTCTTGAGCTCCCTCTCACCCAGCAGGTGGAGGATCTTCCCTCTGCCCACATCCCTAGGGCTGGAGGAACTGGCATCTCCCACCCTGGCCAGGGCTGGAAGAGCAGGACAGGAGGAAGAGGGCACACAGGGGGGGAGAGCATGACCCTCCCTTGCCCACACCCCGTGAACAGAGTCGGAGAGAGTTGCTGAAATGCCATGTCACATCAGAAGGGCGTCGTCTGAGTTAATAGAATTTGACTATTGCATTTCCAGAAGCCCCCTGCGCCCTCCGCTTGTGGCGGTTTTCTGGTTGTTCATCCCCAGCCCTGTAAAAACATCCTCTCTCATATCATGCTTTTTTTTTTTTACGTACATATATCGGCAACTTGCTCTAAAATTATTCACATTATACTTGTGAAATGTCTTTTACAGTGGAGCAGGGCAGACAAGCTGCTTAAATGATCAAAGCACCTTTCATAACTGTGCTTCTGTTATTTACAAACAGAAACGTGGTATGAACATGCCAGTTTACCGTCTGATCAGCACATATCCCTCCGCCCTCAGCTTGGCACCGAAAGCAGCAAGCACCACACCTTACCTAGAAACCCCTCTTCGTCCACAATGATAGTGTAGTCCTCCGGAGTTTCTGTGAGACTGAAGAACTTGCACCTGTGTTGGGGAACAGGATAGGAGCTCTGTTAGCATCAGACAGATTGGAGTCATTTTTTGCTTGTTTGAAATGGATCCCACAAAACTACCTGCCCTTTTCTTTCTTTCTTTCTTTCTTTTTTTTTTTAAAGAGGAGTTGGTGTGCCAGGTACATATTGCCAGGTGTTCTATCCCTGGCTTTGCCACTTTTCTGCTGCGCGACCAATCACCTATCTGTCCAAAATACAGACACTAAAACTATCTTCTTTGTCCACTGATCTGACCATACAACTCCTCTTTAAACCCCTCCAATGGTTCCATTTTGTCCAGTACATCACGTTTGATGTTGCCCTGATCTTCATAGTTCTACATTCTGAAATGGACCTTTGAAGCCTTCTGCCCTGCAACTGATGGCCTGATGTCTCCTTCTCCTCCCATCTTGGAGCCTTTTCCTACATCATCCCAGGCAGAGTGCCCTCTCGATCCCATCTGCCAAGCCATTTTCCTTTCCCTCGTTCCAGTACCCCCAGCAGACTTGAGAATCTGAATCTCAGCAGAACCTAATCAGTAACAGCAGCATTAAATGAGACACAAAGACACAAACTCAAGACATTTCCTCCAAATCACCCAGTGTACCCTACCTTCTTTGTGCCTGTCTTTTGACACTGCAAGCCAGGTGGGGCCCAGCCTATTTTGCACAGCACCACACACAGTGTCATCCAAAGCATAATACAATAAACAAACAGAACTTTAGGGTCCACCATTCTAGACACATAAATGAAAAGTGATGAGCGGTGTGCAATAAGATCTCTCTTTTGCACGCATGCAGGCAAGCACACACGCATGCACACGTTTGTGTAATGATTGCTAGACATTATTTGGTGGCTTCTGAACATTGGCACAGAAACGCAATATGGTGCTGCATTATGAAAATATGGGCCCATTTCCCACAGGAATCACAGTATGGAGTAGCAATATAACTCTCTCTTATGACACTGTCACTCAAAATACATCTACACTACCAGAAAGATAGACCCAGGCAGGGTTGATCATCTGAGATTCAATTTCACGCATCTAGTGGAGACATGCAAAATTGAACTATAAGGGGTTGACAGTGAAGCTGTGTACTCAGTCTCATGAGGAGTAAGGGAGATTGGCCAGGTAAGTCAATTACAGATAGCCAATTCCAGCTGTGCAACTGCCATAGCTAGAGTTGGGTATCTATGAACAACTTTGAGGTCTATTGTAGCGTAGACTCAGGCCATGTCTATATTACCTGGAAGAGTGACCTGCTTTGGGTCACTCTTCCAGGGTTCAATTTCGCACATCTAGTAGGGGGTCAGCAGTTGACCTCTGTATTCCTTGCTATCACAAACAGTGACAGAGGTCGATGGAAGAATGACTTTCCTCGATGAGGAAGGCCAGGTAAGTCCATTTCAGACAAGTTGACTCTAGCTGTGCAATTGCCATATTGCAATTGTGTATCTGAAATCAACTTATTTTCCTAGATTACACCTGGCCTCAGACTTTAAGGTCAAAAGACACCTTCAGGCTCATCTATTCTGACTTCCTGCGCATTGCAGGCCTCAGAACCTCACCCACCCACTCCTGAAACAGTCCCTAATCTGTGCCTGAGTTACTAAAGTGCTCAAGTCATGGGTTAAAGACTTCAAGTTTCAGAGAACCAAGCATTTACACCTGCAAGTGACCCATGCAATGCTGCAGAGGGGGAAAAAAAAGAACCCCACAGGGTCTCTTCTCAATACTTGAAAGTATTTACTCTTCTCTAAATACTCAGAAGCTAGGGAATACTAGATTTAAGAACGACTACATTAATTAAATTGGGCCACGTTATTTCTATCCCCTCGGTCATCCAACATATTCACTGGAAAAGGCAGGACCCTTTAGGGATCATGTAAATAAAGATTGTGTCATAGTATACTGTCATCTTCCCTGAATTAATGATGTAGTAGGTAGTCTGTCGTGTCTGACGATGACATACAAGCAACCTTAAATCTGATTATTTTTGAAATTTCACATGTTTGACTTTGCAACTTTAACAATGTTCCTTTCATGTAGTTTTTTGGATGTCATTTCCTACGAAAAAGGTAAAAAAGAAAAAATTCTTATGTACAGCCATACTTTCCTTCACCACCCAGAGCAAAGATCCGATCCATGAATCTTTACCACTCATTGCTCTTATATGAGCTACAAGACTAATTATATTAGCTGTCAAACAAGATGCTCTTTTCCCAGGATACTGATGGGTTTCTGAGTGGCCAGGAGTTGGCAGGGAGGCCCAGCTACACTCTCTCCATTTCCCCATGTGGTGTTGTCCCGAGGGATGGGTCACTGAAGCCATGTACTGGTTCTGATTTAGGATAGCCTGGCCCATGGTGATGGTAGCTGGGGGGAGGGGCAAAAGGTGGGGAGAAGGGTCATGGCTCCACAGGGAGCTATGGTGACTCATGCCGACAGGGAGGTAAGAAGTAGTATGATCCTTAACCACATTCTCCACAACTCCACACCCCACTGCCTTGTGGGTTATCCTGGGAAGGAGGAAGGCTAAGGGAGTAAACCCTGACAGAAAACCCGGCGTGGAGTCCGAAGGCGGTTCGGTGTCAACTTCTGGCACTGTCCCAGCAACTCCTGCAGCTGAGCTGGTACCAGACGTGGAGGTTATCCTCTCCTTTGGACTATATCAGTAAAGCCGAGAGAAGGACACTGGTGTCTGGGCAGCCCAGAGTCTCCATAACAAATGCCCAGGCTCGCACCCGGAGAGGTACTCCGGCATCGCTGAACAGCGTTGCATCAACATGGGAGGCAACAGTTACCGGTTATAAGCTCTTGCTCGATTGGCGTAGAGAACGAGCGCCAGGGGTTGCCTTCGACGGTGGGAGGGATCCTCGCATCTCACTGGACAGTCACCGCCCGCCTCAAGCTGGGCAGCCCCCAGCCAATAGGGTACTGTCCCGCCACAGTTCACCTGCCTCGCTGGGTGTGTGAGGCTTAAGGTTCCTGAACCTGACAAGTGACTGAAATTTGGGCACCAGGCAAACCAATAAGAAAATCAACAAGAAATGAGAAACATCAACAATTCAAGCTTGCTTGCTGGAATGTGCAGACCATGCTGACCGGCTTGACTGAAGATCTTCAGGCCATCAGTGACACCCGCAAGACTGCCGTCATCAATGAGGAACTGAAAAGGCTCCGAGTTGATATCGCTGCACTGCAAGAGAAGCGACTTGCAGATTCGGGATCTCTAAAGGAAAAGGACTACACCTTTTTCTGGCAGGGTAAAGCCCAAGATGAACCCAGAGAGCATGGTGTTGGCTTCACTGTCAGAAACACCCTTCTACAAATGGTTGATTTAGTCATGGGCGGATCAGAAAGACTTCTTCAGATCACGCTTCAAATGTGCGCCGGTCCTGTCCACCTGATCAGCGCTTATGCCCCAACCCTGTACGCCACACCAGAAGTAAAAGACAAGTTCTATGACGTGCTTAGTGCTGCTGTAGCGCAAATACCTGCTCGTGAACAACTGTACATCTTGGGTGACTTCAATGCAAGAGTCGGAGCTGATTGGGCCTCATGGCCTTCCTGCTTAGGACACTTCGGTGTGGTACAAATGAATGACAATGGACAGCGTCTCCTTGAACTGTGCACGTACCACAATCTGTGCATCACACAAACATTCTTCCAAACGAAGCCCCAGCACAGAGTGTCGTGGAGACACCCACGCTCGAAGCACTGGCATCAACTCGATGTGGTCATCACTAGGCGTAACAACCTCAAAAACGTCCTTCTGACACGCAGCTATCATAGTGCTGACTGCGATACAGATCACTCGCTAGTTTGCTCCAAGCTCAAGCTGAGACCCAAGAAGCTGTACCGCTCTAAACCTGCTGGAAGGCCCCGCATTGACGCCAGAAAGACCGCAAACTCGGAGAAAGCTGAAAAGTTTAGAGAGACCCTCCAGGAAAATCTGCGCAGTGGCCATGGGGGCGTCAATGCGACATCCAAATGGCAACATCTGAGGGATACAGTTTACAACACGGCCTTGTCAGTGTTTGGAAGAAGAGCTAGAAACATGAACGACTGGTTCGAAGCTAACTCTGATGAGATGATTCCAGTCATTGAAAAGAAGCGTGCTGTACTCCTGGAGTACAAACGCTCACCGAGCCAGAGTACCCAGCAAGCACTTAGAGAAGCCAGAAGAACACTACAGCAGACAGCCAGGTGCTGTGCCAACAACCACTGGCTCCAGTTATGCAGCAGCATCCAGACCTGTGCCGACTTTGGTAATCTCAGAGGAATGTACGAGGGTATGAGGAAGGCATTAGGACCCACCCAGAACAAGATGGCACCTCTGAAATCCAAATCTGGTGAAGTCATCGCTGACAAAGCCAAACAGATGGAGCGCTGGGTCGAGCACTACTCCGAGCTGTACTCACGGGAGAATGTTGTGGTCGATGCAGCCCTCGATGCCGTCGAGCTCCTACCAGTAATGGACAAACTGGATCAAGAACCGACTGTGGATGAACTGAAGGCAGCCATCGACAGCATTGCAGCAGGAAAGGCCCCTGGTCAGGATGGTATACCACCAGAGGTAATCAAGTGTGCTGCGGACACGCTCCTGGAACCCCTGCATGAGCTGCTATGCCTGTGCTCGAAAGAGGGTGAGGTTCCACAGGATATGCGTGACGCTAACATTGTAACATTGTATAAGAACAAAGGAGACAGAAGCGACTGCAACAACTACCGTGGAATCTCCCTCCTAAGCGTCACGGTAAACTGTTCGCTCGCGTCATCCTTGGCAGACTCCAGAAGATTGCTGAGAGGGTGTACCCCGAATCGCAGTGCGGATTCTGAGCAGAGAGGTCTACCATTGACATGGTCTTCTCTGTAAGACAGCTGCAGGAGAAGTGCAGGGAGCAGAGAAAGCCACTCTATATAGCCTTCATCGACTTGACCAAGGCTTTTGACTTGGTCAGCAGGGATGGTCTGTTCAAACTGCTCCACAAGATAGGCTGTCCTCCACGGTTACTCAAGATGATCCAGTCGTTCCACGAAAACATGAGAGGAACCATCCAATATGACGGCGCATTATTGATGCTTTCAGAATCAGGAGCGGCGTCAAACAAGGATGCGTGCTTGCTCCGACATTGTTCGGGATCTTCTTCGCACTCCTCCTGAAGCATGCCTTTGGATCTTCAACAGAGGGCATCTTGCTGCACACAAGATCTGATGGGAAACTGTTTAACCTTGCAAGGCTGAGAGCTAAGACTAAGGTGCGAGAAGTCCTCATCAGAGACATGCTGTTCGCAGATGATGCTGCTCTAGTGTCTCACACAGAAGACCAGCTTCAAAAACTGCTGGATCGGTTCTCCAAAGCATGCAAGGACTTTGGGCTTACCATCAGCCTAAAGAAGACAAATGCACTTGGTCAAGATGTTGCTGAATCCCCATCAATCAGCATTGACAACTATACGTTAGAGGTTGTCCACGAGTACGTTTACCTCGGGTCCACCATCACTGACACCCTGTCGTTGGACACTGAGCTAAATAGGAGGATTGGAAAAGCGGCCACAACTCTGTCCAGACTCAGCAAGAGAGTGTGGAATAACAACAAGCTGCACACTCACACCAAAATGCAAGTCTACAGAGCCTGCATCCTCAGCACCCTCCTTTATGGCAGCGAGACTTGGACCCTGTATGCCCGCCAGGAAAAGAGGCTGAACGTCTTCCACTTGCGCTGCCTCAGGCGCATCCTTGGAATATCATGGAAGGACAGAGTTACCAACACAGCCGTCCTCGAGCAAGCTGGAATCCCAACCATGCACACCCTCCTCAGGCAGCGTCGACTCCGCTGGCTTGGCCACGTCCACAGGATGAATGATGGAAGGATTCCAAAAGACATCATGTATGGTGAGCTAGCCTCTGGCAAAAGACCCCCTGGACGCCCCCAATTGCGCTACAAAGATGTCTGCAAGAGAGACCTCAGAGAGGTAGACATCGAGCTGGACAACTGGGAAGAACTAGCAGATGACCGCGGCAGATGGAGGCAGGGGTTACACAAGGGCCTTCAGAAGGGCGAGCTGAAGATCAGACAGCTAGCAGAGGAGAAGCGAGCGCACAGAAAGCACAATAAGGACTTGCCAGACACCCACTACATCTGCAAGAGATGCAGCAAGGACTGGCACTCTCGTGTGGGTCTTTATAGTCACAATAGACGCTGTAAATGAAGTCTTAAATTGAAACTTTAAAGGGCACGATCCATAGTCTGTGCAGACTGAAGGATGCCTACTACTATGTTCTTGCATGAAATAGGAGCTCTTTGACATTTCTAGTGTAGCATCTTGCAGTTGCTGTGCTGGTAGCAGCAGTGGCAAGTTCCCAGACTTATAATGTTCATGGTTAGTTGTTAATCTGACAAGTTACCCCAAATTCCCTGAGAAATGCAGGCAACTGAAAGGAAATGGTGATTTTCCAAAGTTGATAGCTTAGCAAAACTTGAGTGGAATTGCACAAGACAAAAGGCACTTCTCTAGCCCCAGGGCCTTCCTTCTGCCCAATTTCAAAGTTCTGCTGCAACAGTGCAGGTGATAGAAAGTTTAAAAAAAAGAGAGTGCCAAGAATAGTGTTTTATAAATGGAAAGCGTTAGACAGTCTAACTATAGGTGCAGTTAATGGCTTCCCATAGAATTAGTAATCTCGAACCTGACTGTGAAGCCTCATGCTCTCCTTTTTAATCACCTCACACTGGATATATTGCCTAAGGGAAAGTCACACAACATTGGATATCCATGAATTAACATTGCACAAGGATTTTTATCTTGCTTATAAAGGAAACTTTTGATTTCTGGTCCAGTAGATGTATTACCATCCAGAAAGCAAGTTACAATGCGATATGACGCCACCTAGCAAAGCTGGGAAGGGTATATGGCCACTCCAAGTTCTATATACTTACATACATACTCATATACATCCATTTTGCAAGTAAGGGATGTTCTTTTGGATTCATTTTACAGCAATCTGGATTTATAGATCTTTTGATTCATTCATACACTACCTTACAGTTAAACCTTAAATAAATGTTCAGCTTGTATTTACTGTAAGAATTTGATATGGATGAAATGGGTGGACCGCAGGACTAGAGAGACGCAATGGATCGAGGGCAGGAAAAGTTTCACACACAGTGGAAGTGTTCTGCACTCGAGTGCTGTCTAATGTTGAACCTCTCTCATCCTTGCGACCCGGCTGATGCCAAATGAAAGAATTTGTCAGATCATGGAACATCAATATCATCCAGCAGCACTACCAAAACTTCCACTGCATACTGGGCTCTTAGATGGCATTTAGGGGTAAATTAGAGCTAAATAACAGCACAGAACACTGAGAGCCAGAACTGGTGGCTGTAAACAAACTTTATGGGACCACAGGGAACTTGGCCACACCCATGATAAGTGGGTGTTTGGCTAATTTAAATCTTGCCTGATTACAGATGTTGCTAGATTAGAGGGGTTCAACCTGTACACAAATAGCAACTCACTGATTCATTGGAAATTGCAGAGATACATGGCAGCATACAATAGAAGTCACCATATATGACGTTTCAGATAAGACTGATTTCATGAGCATTATGGTAATGAAATAAAAGTCATGCCCCCCCCCCCGCCAAAGGGGGAAAAAACGTCATAGGAGTAATTACACCTGGAGCACCGGTGTTCTGATAGCCTGCTTGGGTGTGCCTACGTCCAAAGCAAGAGCTAGCTTTGCCATCATATCATAGAATCATAAATCATAGAACTCTAGGACTGGAAGGGACTTTGAGAGGTCATCGAGTCCAGCCCCCTGCCCTCATGGCAGGACCAAGTCCTGTCTAGACCATCCCTGATAGACATTTATCTAACCTGTTCTTAAATATCTCCAGAGATGGAGAGTCCACAACCTCTCTAGGCAATTTATTCCTTTGTGGCTGTGTCTACACGTGCCCCAAACTTCGAAATGGCCACGCAAATGGCCATTTCGAAGTTTACTAATGAAGCGCTGAAATGCATATTCAGCGCTTCATTAGCATGCGGGCGGCCGCGGCACTTCGAAATTGACGCGCCTCGCCGCCGCGCGTCTCGTCCAGACGGGGCTCCTTTTCGAAAGGACGTCGCCTACTTCGAAGTCCCCTTATTCCCATGAGCTGATGGGAATAAGGGGACTTCGAAGTAGGCGGCGTCCTTTCGAAAAGGAGCCCCGTCTGGACGAGACGCGCGGCGGCGAGGCGCGTCAATTTCGAAGTGCCGCGGCCGCCCGCATGCTAATGAAGCGCTGAATATGCATTTCAGCGCTTCATTAGTAAACTTTGAAATGGCCATTTGCGCGGCCATTTCGAAGTTTGGGGCACGTGTAGATGTAGCCTGTTCGACCACCCTGACAGTTAGGAACGTTTTCCTAATGTCCAACCAAAACCTCCCTTGTTGCAGTTTAAGCCCGTTGCCTCTTGTTCTATCCTCAGAGGCCAAGAAGAACAAGTTTTATCCCTCCTCCTTATGACCCCTTTTAGATACCTGAAAACCGTAACCATGCCCCCCCTCAATCTTTTTTTTTCTAAATAAAACAAGCCCATTTCTTTCAGCCTTTCTTCATAGGTCATGTTCTCTAGACCTTTGATCATTCTTGTTACTCTTTCCTGGACCCTTCCCAATTTCTCTACATCTTTCTTGAAATGAGGTGCCCAGAACTGGACACAATACTCCAACTGATGCCTAACCAGTGCAGAGTAGAGTGGAAGAATGACTTCTCGTGTCTTGTTCACAACACACCTGTTAACGCATCCCAGAATCATGTGATGCAACCCAGAAGTCCAGCTCACTTTTATATAGTTTACAAAGGCATAATGGAAGGTGAAATTTGGTTCCATACCTTCAGCAGTTTACAAAGAAATCATAGTTTTAAATTAGCTTTCTAGTAAGTTACAGTTTTATAAAGAGACTGGAAATTATAGTAACAGATCTCTTGAAATGCAAAGAGAAGATGTAATCTCCTATAGCAGCCATCACAATTAAAATGCGCATCATCCTTTATTTCTACCAAAGATATTCCTGGTCTTGTGGTGCAGAGTGAACATTCACAAAGCTCAAGCCAGTGATACCATTTCTGCTGGTTCAGAGGTGAAAAGGAAACATCTGAATCACAAACACGGTATGATACATATTGCGCACAGAAAACTTTAAAGCTCTGTTTAAATTAGATATTCTGCAGATAGGATCTAAATTAATTTTGCATGGGATCTATGCATTTTTACCCTTCAGAAGTCCCATCTGACTCACTTTCCTTTGTTTTCAGACTCGTTGGTGATATGTGCTCTGTTGCACATCACACAACCTCCATCCAAAGTACACAAGTGATCTTTCTTTCACTTTACACCAAGTCAGGAGGAGTGGAAGAAAAGCAGCATCCCTAAGCGTTGCGTGAAAGCCAGTCAAGGAACGGAAGTGACTCATCATGAGCATGAGATGTCAGGTAAGCACTCTCTCTGACAGGCCAGGCGACCGGGGGTGGGTGGAAGGATAAAGAGGACAGCTGCAAAAGGCCCCTGTGTTTCAACAAGACCTGGAGCTATGGCTGCTGCTGCTACTTTGGCTGCAGTGGCGACCTGAGCTCCAGGCCCCCTTGAAACAGATCTAGAGAAGTGGTTATTCCCCTCTATTTGGCACTGGGGAGGCCACATCTGGAATACTGTGTCCAGTTTTGGGCCCCCTGGTATAAAAGGGATGTGGATGTGGTGTAGCAGATTCAGCAGATGGCAACAAAAATGATGAAGGGGCTGGAGCATATGACCCATGAGGTGAGGCTGAGAGATTTGGGCTCATTTAGTTTACAGAACAGAAGACTGAAGGGTGATTTAATAGCAGCCTTCAACTTCCTGAAGGGTGCTCTAAAGAGGATGGAGAGAAATTATTCTCAGTGGTGACAGATGGCAGAACAAGGAGCAATGGTCTCAAGCTACAGAGGAGGAGTAGGTTGGATATTAGGAAAAACTGGGTGGTGAAGCACTGGAATGCATTGCTTAGAGAGGCTGAGATGACTTAGTTGAGGTTGATCCTGCTTGAAGCAGGGGGCTGGACTAGATGACCTTCTGAGGTCCCTTCCAGCCCTAGGTTTCTATGAAATACCATAGAAGCACTTTTCTGCGCAGCCTGGGGGCAGTGGTAGGGGGAGCACCGCGGTCAGAATGACACTAAAGGTTGGCTGCCTTGGTGCCACCCTCTCCAGGGGCACAGAGCTGGGCCTCCCTCCCACCTCGCCCCAGCATCTGCAGTAGCTGTTAGCCCTGCTGCTCTCTAAAGTCTCTCGCAAAAAAAAGTTTTGGTGGCCTCAGAGCGTGGCTACCAACTCTCGCTGGTGGCCACTCTGATGATTATTCCTAAGATACTTACTTGTTTTTCCTGAAGTTACTCATCCACACACACACGTCCAAATGATCGTCATAGAGTTCTACGCTGTTTTGGTTTTGCAGATTCAATAATAAAAATGTACAGTTGCTGCGTTCTTTACTGGACTCAATTATTGTCTCTTTTGTTGTTTTATTTACTTTTGTTAGTTGGTTTTTTAAGGCTTGCTAGCTAGTAAGGCTGCAGCTGTGAAAAGTGATACTTCTATATATACTTTCCATACTCTGCCAGCTAGCTACGAAGTCAGCTGTGGAAAAAGTGATATTGAACAAACACAAATATCCCTTTTCACAGCAGATTTATCCAGCCTTGGCAAGTAAGTCCTGGATGGGGAGGTGAGTGGGGAAACAGAAGGGGCTGGGCCAATGGGTGTGGTGGGGAGTTTGAGACCCAGGAACAGCTCTCGAAGCCCCATGCCCATGGGATGGAGCCTGAAGCCCCAGGACTGAAGTTGGATCTCAGCACCTCCAGGAAGGTGAAAAACTCATTGGCTGCCTGCTCCTCCAATGTTTATGTCAAACTGGCACCTATGGGGGAGGGGCCACTGGTTAGGCCCCGCCCCCTAATCACCATCAGGAAGCTGTAGCTACTAGAAAAGCCCCCGGTGGCTGCGCTTGAGAAACATTGCTCTAAGTGAGTGTGGCAAGAACACTTGTAAAAGGAGATATTTTCAGTGTGCTAATAGTCAAGCCAGGTATAAATTCTTCTGGATTTTTGTCTTCGTCATGGTTCAGCACATTTCAGCACTGCCGCTGGCTTTGACTGCCTCACAACGTACCTCTTTTTCTGGCCACATGGTAAATGTAGACCAATCGATTATTAGATTACGTCTTTCACTCGGTACGACGTACTGTGTGTGCGGAAGCTGAAGCAATACTGAAACTCGTGTAAAGGAGAGAACACAACTAAATTCCCAGCCAATATTCCCTGTAAACTGAGTGCTTAGGTGGCTGCCCGGGGAGATTCAGGTGCTGCCCTGTTAATTAGCAGAGCACCCACAGTGCACACAGCCAGCAGCATCAGTTTGTATTGGCGGCACGCATCAAATTGATTCCACCCACAGTTGAAAAAAATAGGGGGAACACTGACTGCAGCAACTAAATTTGGTTTTCAAGAAACATTTATCCTACGTAGTGAGGAAAAACAACAACAACAACAACAAAAAAGCTTTTATTGTCAGCTGTACTACCAGGTCCGTATTGGGAGCCCTAGGTTTGACGTCTCCAAGGTACCAGCTCTCCAAATCCAAAAGTGGTTAAGACTTGGCCAGTAGGATGGAACCAGGAATTAGACATGACCACTGAATTCTACATGGCATCAACCAGCTTTCAGTGAGGTCCATCTAGGGGCACTACTTTGGAAGCAGTGGCACAGCCATAAGATGAGCACAGAAGATGGTTTCCTTACCCAGAAAGAAATTATGCTGCACACTTGTGGTCAGGGAAGAAAAAGAAGGGGAATGAAGCAGTTTAATCTGTGGGAAACATCCACGGAATTAAGTGAGCTGCCAGCCTCTCCACAATCAAACACAGCAGGCACAGGTGTGGTAGATCTCAATGGAAATGGAAAAGCAAGCAAGATCTGAGCTGATCAATCAAGAAAGGGCTGTATGTAGTGACTTCCAGTCTACCCACATGTATTTACAGCAGAGAATCGCAAGCTAACCCCCTTGGCTCATTTTTCGGTGATCTCAATCTCTTCACTGCTTTCAAAATAATGACGAGACTTGGCTTCTAGCATGACATACTGTGAAAGCTATTTAGAGTAGCAAAGAACACTTATGCTGTTAATACATTTTGACACATTTGTATAACATGTTAAGTACTTCACACCATCTAATTACTATCCTGTACAATCAAACAGCAATGAAAATTGCTAAGAGCAAATTGATTGGCGGTCTCTAAATGCTGTCTTTATTGGCTAGTCAAAACACTTAGCTGCCTTGTTGGCAAGAGTGACAAAGAAAACGTGCAGCTTGACTAATTCCGGAAGCAAAAGAGAACAGTTCATAGAGGTATCAACTGGGAGTATTTTCACCCTGGGGCCTAAAGGTTGCAGGTTCACATCTTACCAGGTTTAGTCACGGCTCTGCAATGCTTACGCTGCTGTGTGATAGTAGAAGGCTGCTACTCTATGAAGAGGACCATCCATTCAAAGAAACACTCCATCGAATTCCTTTCTATAGTCCTCAATGTCTCTCCAAGTGAAAGTTAAAGACCTCGTGGTGCAATTAGAAAATAGTTGGAAAAGAGGGACACACCCTGATAAGTCCCTCTCCCACTCAAGGCTGTGTGAAAGCAACTGCTGAATCTTTACGGTCTGTGATGTTCACCCAGACAGTCACTGCAATGACAGCAGACTATTCATTACAAAAGGTTCAATGTTTCCCAAATGAATGGGCGCTAGTTATTTTCCAACATACCAAAGCAATAATTTTCAAATACGAATTAATTTAGGGAGGTTGCATAGCCTGTTACGTGGGAAGCCAAGCTCAAAGGAGGTTTAGGTTAGATATTAGAAAAAACTTCCTAACTGCACTGTCAGCATGGTTAAGCTCCAAACTAAATTACCTGGGGCGGGGGGGTTGTAGAATCCACCTCATTGGGGCTATTTAAGGGCAGGTTAGATAAAGATCAGTGATGATCTAGATCGGGGTCGCCAACTCCCAGCATGCATGCCAAGCGGTGCATGAGAGCCACTTTTCAGCAGCATGCAGTGGGAGCTCAGCCAGCTACCACTGCAGGGCAGCGGGGCTCCCCCAGCTGGGGTCCAAGGGCTGTTGGCGAAGCTTCCCGACCCCTGCTAGCTCTCTGCTGCAGGGCTCCTCCAGCCCTCGCTGGGTTCTGCTCCCCTTCCCCAGGAGCCTTCTCTCTGTCTGTGACTGTGCTGAGGGCGTGGGCCTCTCAGGAGCAGTCATGTTGTGGTGGCGGCTGCTGCTCTAGCATGGAGCCCTGAGTGGAGCCTCCCCCGGGCAGAGCAGATAGTGGCGGCTGGTGCTGCACCTCCCAGTGCGTGAGTGACCCCTGGCGTGTGGGGCAGCAGCAGCATGCTCTGGGCATGGGGAAAGCCCTGCAGGCCTCAGGGCCCAGGGGTGGAAGGGGAACGTGCGGGCAGGCTGGCCTGGGTGCTGCCAGCTGGCGTTAAGGGTCAAGCTGCAGGGTGCTCTGGGAAGTGATGTAACCCTGCTGCTTTTCTGCCTGGGGGCTGAGTGGCCCCAGATGGCTGAGGAACGAGCTTGCTCTGTGCCCGGGGCTTTGGTGCTATCCTTGGCTCTGGTTTTCCCCTTTTCCTAACCGAGAACTGTAGGGAAGGCAGCACGGACATGAACTCCTCGTACCAGCCCGCGACTTCCCCTGCCCCCATCTCGCTAGATCTGGCCAGCATTCAGTTCTGATGGCTAGGCTGAGAAGCAAACCTCACAATGTGAAGTAGATGTAACCAGAGCAGAGAGATCTACGTGAGCTTCCAAAGAGTCTAAGCAGGGTCAGCATCCCCTGGCACGCATGCCACACCTGGCATGCAAGCCGCTTTCCAGCTGTCCATCGGGGCGCTGTGCCCCAGGCTGGCAGGGGCTGTCTGCCCAGGGCTCTGCACTCCTGGCCACCAGAGCTCCCTGTCCAGAGCCAGCTGTCTGCCCAGGGCCATCCAGGGTTCCGCACCCCTGGTTGCTGGGGCTTCCTGCCTGGGGTTAGTAATGGTGTCACTCTCAGCCAGTGGGGCTACCTGAGAGATCAGCTGAACCCTAACCTCTAGCAGCCTCTGTGGCTGGGGCTCCTTGGTTCAGCAAAGTCCATGGCCCTGCCAGTCGACAGACACTGCCAGACCAGAGAATCCGGGATAAGAGAGGTTCAACCTGTATTAAAATTCTGAACGTTTTTAAGATACTTTTATAAAACCCGGCTGGACAGAGATGCAAAGACTGAAATGGTAAAGCTCTGCATCTTAACTTATTTATGAATGAAGCTGTGGGAAGTAGGACTACTAGTAACTTTAAAAAGTATCACCAGCATTCAGACCCTACAGACATCAAGAGGTCAAATTTCAGCCCTCCCCCTTGGAAAAGTTGCTGAGGCTGGTTTAGATGGTGCCTGGTCCTGCTGTGAGGGCAGGGGCCTGGACTCAATGACGTCTCAAGGTCCCTTTCTGTTCTAGTGTTCTATGATTCTGTAACAACATGCATTTTTAGTTTAAGCTGTGACACCAGCAAAGCCCAAATCATGGTGTTTTCACCCCTCAATGCAGCACATCTGCTGTGTTGCTATTTTTCCAAACTGATCGTAGCCCCCTGACACAAAGCCAACGACGTCATCTTCCTCTCACTCACGGCACTAGATTTTTCACACATACCCTCTAAAAGCAATTAGCAGGGAGCTTTTGAACATGACACTCCGGCTCTTATGGGCTTATTCACTTCTGCCAGAAAATCTCTCTCTTAAAATCACTCGGGAAAAAAATATTCTTGCTACCTTTGAGAGAACTTGGAAGCCAAATTAAAGACAAGTGCTAGCAAGCATCTAGTAAATGAATACATGAAATGAACAACAGATTTTCAGCATACTCTTGAGAATATAAAGCTGACGTATTAGAGAAAAAGTATTTTCTGAACTCTGGAGCCTCATAATGTTGTATGTACCAAGAACCTTAATTACACACAAAGAAAGAATGAGAAGCTGTAAGGACCCACCAGGGCTGGGTCTTTAAATTTTAAATAAACCAGTTATGCATGATATGAGCAAAAGAAGTCTCCCACCACACCATGCCTAGCTATAGCCACGGAAACTGCAGTACTTACTGTGGCCTGCTGCAGGGAACTTAAACGTATCTCACCCGGCGTTGTTACTGCATTTGTTTCATTTGTCCACCAAATACAGAAGAGGTTCAGTGTAGACAATTTCCCATTGTGGTAAGGCTAACCTTGTTCCTGGGCTCCAGGCCTCCATTCAGTCCACTGGCCCCATAGCAATGACACCGTTGCCCTTCTTTGGCAAGGGGGTGGGAGGGGATGGTGGCCAGGGGGAACCTGGGTCCCGCCCACTTGTGGGACCCTGCATGGCTGCTACTGGTGGGGAAGGGCTCCCCTCACCCCGGATGCTGCAGCTCTTCTCCCTGGGCCACTTCCACAGATACCCCCGCGTACCTCCTCCAGGTAGTGGCAGCAGCAGCATGTTCCCCCTCCTGGATCGGCTCCCCCTGTGCGATCAGTTCTTTCCAGCCTCATGCTGAATTTCAGAGCCGCCTGGACAAGGGGCCCCAGCCCATCGCTGCTGAGAACTTCTCCCCTCCTCTGCTGTTCCTAGAAAATCTCCTCTTGCTTCTCTCCACTTGCCTCCTGTGCTCTCCTCAATCACCTCCTGCTCCCACTGGGCAAAGGGATTTTTAAAGGCACTCAAGTGGGACCAGCTGGCCCCAGTCGACTCAGGGCAGCCTCCTGCCTAGCTGCTCCCACTCTGTTTGTTTGCCAGTTCAATACAGCCCTGCTTTTCCCTCTTGTACTCACTCCCATGGCCTTACTTACTCTGTCACACCATGTACTAAGTGAAAACAATGTATTAAATGGAGGCCTCTGATTAGGCATGTATATGCTGGAGGCACATGTCAGCTTTATCCATGTCTTGTCCTGGCCACGGACAAGTAGAGTTTGACCTGAAATGTTTCCGCCCCAGTATTCCCTGCTCACCATCACGTACACTGTTTCAAGTGAGCGCTGATCTGTAGTTACTGGGCGTAACACCACCTAGCCTAGATCTACTACAGATCTTTTTACATATGGACCTCATAGATCAGGCTCTTCTCCTTTGTTTCCTAGGGCAAGTTGCTTGGTAGCCCTTTTTCAATGCTCTGTGAGACAGTCCACAGTTGTGCAGAGACGTCACTCCTGTGATTTCATTTGCTATTCAAGGCCTGATTCTGAAGGATATTGTTACTCCAGTCAATAGCAATCGAAGGTCCCCACTGCCAGTACAGAAAATACAGCAGGGTTGAAATGATGTCCAAGAAAAGTTTTTTTTTCTCCTAAGAACAGAAGTGTTTGTATTTTAAATTAAAATGTAGTTGAAACAAAATACACAATTTCATTCCAACTGCCTCAAAATAAAGTAAAATAATTGGCAAACCTCTCCTCTCCTTTCATTTTTCCCTATAGAGGGATGAGAGGGCTGAAAGGGTCAGGGAAAAGGGGTGAACAAAACCACAGTAAGCCAGTCTCCGCCCCGAAAATAATTGCATTTGAAGCATTTTTTTTTCAAACAAACACAATTTTTGACATAACTTGAAAATTAAAAAGTGGCTGGGACAGTTTTCCTATTTCTTTCAAAAATGATCATGGAAGATACTTCTTGTTTTTCAGCCAGGTCTAACTGGAAACATGAAGGACTTTGGGGGGGAACAACTAACGTAGGGAGAAGCGTCAATGCATAATCCTTCATTGTCCAGAAATGCACATTCATTTCGGTTGTAACCTACAACTGGAAAACATCACAGAAATTGTGTTTTAGAACTGGAAACAGAAGCAAGTTCTTCCCCCAGTTGAACAGTAACAGGCAGGTCACCTTGTTAATCTCTATTTTAACAAAACAAAAAAGCAGTCCAGCAGCACTTTACAGACTAACAAAATAATTTATTAGGTGATGAGCTTTTGTGGGGCAGCCCCACTTCTTCAGATCTGTAGCTGTACTGGAAATAGCTGTACTGGAAATAGTGCTGAAAGTGAGCTGGCATGACGATTATATAACAGAGAAATATAAATAAAAAAATTGAACTGAAAACTGACATGGAGGACGTCCCTTTGTAGCACATCGGTAGGACAAGTTCCAGCTCCAATCCACCATGTCACCAAAAAGAGGGGCCCCCTTGCAGCCTTGAGATTCCCTTGGATAGCAAGGGTAGCAGGTGCCTAAATTCCAAAATTGCTTCCAGATCCATGACCTAGGCTGCTGCTAATACAACTTCCCATTTTCTTTGTTGTTGCTGTGTGTAAAAGCAGATGACTCAATGCTCCAAAGGCAGAGAACACAAAACACAGGAGAATTATACGGCCATTCATCTTCCTCTGGCCCCACAAGCTTTGAGAACTTCTGCATGCTGAAAGACATTCATGTCTCTTGCCATGGTTCTGCAGTGATTTTAGACTCAGTTCATCAAGTTGATGAGCGCGCAGAAAACTAAATGAACAATACAGCTAGGCCCACTAAACTACAGGAAAGTATGGGATTGACTGTTTGCAGGCAAACAGGGAATCCTGAGGGTAAATCATAAACTTGCCCTTCTGCAACAGCTTGATTTCTTATTTTGGTCACAATACAAAGTTGGCACCTCTCTTCTAAGTGGGGGAGGGAGGGGTTAATTGTTAGCTTAGCTCTGAGCTGCCCAGGAATCAAAATCTGTGGAGAACTTTAGTTCAAGAAGAAGCCAAAACAAGCCCCTATTATATCCCTTGATTTCTTGATTCAATCAGCACACAACACAAAACCACAGCATGGAAGCTGATATGATTGGCAGCTGCTGCAGAGAGGAAGCCTTGGGCAAGAAAATTAAGGGCGGCTTTAGGTCTTGAATGAGGTGAATTACCAAACTAGGCGAGGGAAACTTACATCACTAACTTGCTAATTGATGCTAGGCAATATAAGAAAAGACCCTTGCCTTCCAGACCAGTGGACCATGTGTGTCTCTACATATTTTCCCACCAAAATCAGTTCATTGGTTTTGATTCAATGTTACTCAAGTAATTTCCCTCAACACAAAGACTGCAGAACAAAAAGAAATCAGTAAAGACCCTGTTACCATCTGCCCCAGCCTTAGCTCATGTTCCTTGGCCTCCTGATCATAACACTCAGATCCATTCAAAGCCTTCTCAGCTATACAACCAACTTCCTTTCAATGCTGCACACCTACCCACAGCCAATGCACAGGCTTCTGGGGACCACCTACAAATGCACAACCTTATCTCCAGGAGTAGGGTGTGTCACGGAGACACACTGTTCACTTGGAAAGGATACAATGGACTCTTCTACCTAACAACAAGTTCAGAGTTAGCAGAGGCTGACGCTTAGCTACATCTACACTAGCCAAAAACTTCGAAATGGCCATGCAAATGGCCATTTCGAAGTTTACTAATGAAGCGCTGAAATACCTATTCAGCACCTCATTAGCATATGGGTGGCTGCGGCACTTCAAAATTGATGTGGCTCGCCGCCACGCGGCTCATGCAGACAGGGCTCCTTTTTGAAAGGACCTCGGCTACTTCGAAGTCCCCTTATTCCTATAAGCAGATGGGAATCCAAAGTGCCGCAGCCGCCCGCATGCTAATGAGGGGCTGAATATTTGCATGGCAATTTTGAAGTTTTTGGCTAGTGTAGACACGGCCCTTGAGAAATTAGAGATGTGGGCTCTAGAGGGAAGGAAGCGGAAACTCAAGAAGAGTTTGCTGTGTGCTATGTAACATGCCAGCAGAGCTGTCTGCAGGCCTAAAGGCCTTTAAGAGCAGTCTGCAGGCCTCAGAGAGCAAGAGTGGGAACTTGTATTCCTGTGGCATAACCAAGATCCCATCCCTGTGTTACAGCCTGGGACGCCATAAACATAAGATAGCCATATTATCCCCTGACACCGGCATTTAGATGTGGGAACCTAGAGAGAAACAAGTAACCAGGGCAACCTTGACTTCAGGCCCATGAGAACATTAAAAGTGGCATTGAGCCAGTATGTGCACACCCAGTGAACAGCTAAGGGATAAAATCACTATGAGGTACCAGCCCAGCTGAGTTTCACCGGTGACTCTCTGCCTTGGGTGCCTCGGACATTCTCCCAGCTGGAGCAATGTCCGCTATGGCCCTAATGTGAGGCGCTTTGGGACTGGAACTCCCTGCAGCAGAAAGGGACATAAGCATGCCAAATAGCCTCTTGTCCAGACATATGCATCCTGTTGTGCTTAAGCTTGCTAATGTGTACCTTGTGAATAATTTGCAGTAACTTGGCGTCGGTAAACTTAATGCACTACAGTTATATCTAACTGACTCTGTTGATGCAAATCCCTTGATGATCCTGTCCATCCTTGGCTTGTCAGTTGACACTGTGAATATATGAAAATTCCTCCTCTCTCTCACTGTCCAGTACATGATCTTTGCTATTAAGAGCTGGGAGGTGGCAGAGATATGCAAAGTTACCTGACAACTACAGCAGAAAGCTCTGCAATAGAGAAGGCACATCCTCCAGCAAGACTCGTAAGACTCAGTTTGCCAGTGGGCAGTACGATGCAACAACCCTTGGCTGGCTCTCACAGTAACTGGGTGGCCAATGAACTCAAGCAGCATTGTGAGTCTGAGTTCTGCTCTCTGACTCAACACCCCAATGGCTTCTTCAGGAAGCTTGGAGGTGTGACTAAATGACTGCAATGGCCCCTTCTGTCATTAAAATGTACTGCTCAGAAAGGACTCCGACCAGTGAACCACAGTGGATGAAGGGGGAGGGTGTTGGTGAAGGTGACACACTGGTAAAGGCTGTGGAGAATGAGCACTTCACTGTAGTGGTCTCATTCTGCTAAACGAAACAAACAAACAAAACAAAACAAAACAAAGTTATTTAAACTCTACATGAAAAATACAGAGCAGACAGTAGGAGCCTCCACACTTACAGCAGATAAAGCTCAAACAAAGGAGGAGGAAAAAGTACAGAGGAATTCCACTAATTTCAGCTTTTGGACAAAACAGAGCCACATAGAAAGGGCAGGTTTTTATTTGCTCTCCAATTCTTCACAAATCACCACACAGGCTGAGCTTGGATGATGTGCTACAGTAACTCAGTTCATGAAATAGACCTTCAGAGAGAGAGAGAAATACCAGCATAAACTTGAACCAATAAGCAACAATCAGTTATCAAATCAAATGTGAAGCACATCCAGCAAATATACCAGATTTTGCCAAAGAACATTTGCAGGTATTTTAAACGTGGTTTCACAAGTCATTTCACAGGGCTGTCCCAGCACTGAACACTTTTGTTACAGTTTGCTGTAACTCCCATCACAAAACAATTCCCTAACACAACAAAAAAACCTGAAAAAACCTTTTCCAACATAAAATGAACAAAAGGCACAAACAACTTGTGAATTCTTTTACAGAACAATGCCTTTAACATTAGCACTGGAAACAATTCTACTAGCATGTGTCTGAAATACATTTCTATCTTATACCTTTTGCTCAAGAGCTCCCTCCACACCTTATATAACCTGCAGCCATGGGTGTCATAGGTCTGCTTTTTGTAGAGATGGTTAGGAAATGTCAACGAGTTTTGTAGTCCAGCACAATGCGACTGGGTTATCACAGCTGCGTGTCCACCTTACAATGCAATACTACTGCACATTGCCGCATCAGAACTCAATCAGAGTAACAAACGTCTCTGTTTCTAATTGAGAAGACCCATGGTACTATTGAAAATAATGGACCTACAATATTACCTGTAGCAGCAGGCATGGCTCACCTGCTGCTAACATCCATTCTGCACCACTGATTTTAACAGCATTGGTAGCCTAAAGGAAGACCACAGACATATTAACCACACTATGATGGGCTTGATGGCAGATGCCCCCTTGGGACTGTCAGCCACTGTTCTGAGCAAGCCACTGAGCCCACCTTCTGTCCTTTGGGGCTCCCCACCATCCTATCCTGCTGGGCCAGAAGCTCTGGTCTCTCCCAGCCAAGGCACAGATTTTGGTTAACTGCTCCCCAGGAAAACAACGCAGGCGCTGAACCAGGTCAGCTCTGGGAGGGCTCAGCTATAAGGCCATTGACACCACCCAGGAACACAGCCCCCAAAAAGGACCAAAATCACCCCAAAAAACCATCTTACTCTGTATAAAAGTTTTACACAGAGAGAGCTTGTAAGTTCACCCTCTTTAGAAATGAAAGAGAGATAGATGTACAGTCATTGGGCCTCCTGCTGTCCCCCAGGTAACAATTATTTACACTGGGCTTGATAATAAACAACAATGATTTTATTAAGTATAAAAAGTAGGGTTTAAGTGATTGCAAGTGAAAACAAAGAGAGCAAAGTTACTCAGTTAAAACAATAAAACACAGCAGCTAATTCTAATACACTACGAAACTTATTACATGCAAATTCTTACCCTAAGAGTTGTTCTACTTCCCTCTCTCACAAACTAGGCAGCCTCCCAATCCTTCCTCTTGTTCAACCTTAGCTGCTTCCAGCAAGTGTTTTAGGTGGTAAGTGGGGGTCTCCTCCTATCTGGCCACTCCCTATTGTTTGGTTCTGCCCTTTATATTTCTTTTGTCCAAGGCAGGAATGCTTTACACTCAGTTCAGATTCTTTTCACCTTGAGTGGAAAAGTAGCAGATCCAAAATGGGTTTCAGCATCAGGTGGCCTGGTCACTTGTCTTTGTAGGACCAGCCACAGTTTGGGCTTGCAGGAAAACCAAAACCATTGACTTGATCTCTGAACCATCAAGTTCCTACGGTATCACTAATGGTTTTTACTGGAATACATGGACTGATAAAACAGGTGTCCACTTCATATTTCTAACTTCACATTCTGTTTTGCATAAAGTATCTTTTAGTTATGCATATTCATAAGCCAATTTTCATAAAGCATCCAGGGGATCGCGGTGAGGGAGGGCCACAACACAGATCTGGTAAACTTGCTCTGACCACATATACATACCTCCATTTACCAACTGTTCTACATACACACCTACATACTTCTTCAAGAAACAAGGGGGATGGGTGGCTTTCAATATAAACTAAAGAGTACTGCACATTAAATGCCCTTTCTGATTGCTGGTGCAAAGGGTACATATGGATGCTAAGGCCGAACACCTAGGGAACTTTGAAAATTGCAAACACCCACATCCTCAACTGAACTTCCCTAGCAGACATGATTGACACGGTCTCAATCCTGAATTCCTACAGACTTCTACACCCATAAGGCCACCTGTACCTTGCAGAATCAGGCCTAAAAGTATGTTTGGGGGAAATGTGTTGAAATGCATGAATTCTAAACAGGCCACTGTTGACAACAAACCAGCCCTTCTCAATCCACGTGCTGCTAATTGTAATTGCTACTGTATTCCACTCATCTTCTGCCATGAAATAAAACTACTCATAAATCATCAGCATGCTTTGTGCATTTGGGGATTCTGTGCACATTACAGCTGGAAGGTAAACAGACGAAAAGCCAACAACAAAGTTAAAGACAGAATGGAAAAGAACACACCCAAACCAGAAGGCATGCCTTGGAGTCTCTGTTTTCTAAAACACTCACATTCAGTGAAGCTATAGAAACTAGGTTCCAAGTCCTGAGCATGATACTGAGACTATGAAATTGTTGCTTGTCTCATCTCACTATAGAAAAGATCAACAACCAGTGAGTGGTATAACCTCATCCAGACTGTTAGGGATCGCAGTTCTGTAGGGCAGATCAACCAAGCAGGTGATGGCTATCTGCCCCAAGGAAAATCCAGTCTAAGAAGCTGACCCTGCTCCCATTTAAACAAAATGCAAACTTTTTACTGATTTCCTGGCAGAGGCAATGAATAACTCTTGATTGTCTGGGGAACAGGTTGTGTGTGTGACAGGTTCGGTCACAGAGATCCTTAGTCACTTGATGTGCTGAAAATATCACTGAGTCTGCCTGCCTGCCCTCTTGGAAGCCCCACTGCCTTGTCCTGCTGAGTCACATCCTCTGGCCTCCTCCAGCACTGGCCAGAGGTGGGTTCACAGCTCACAGGAGAGCAACAGATACTGAGAGCGGCCCAGCTGTAGGACAGCACAGTCAGAGGGAGGGATAGCTCCGCTGTTTGAGCATTAGCCTGCTAAACCTAAGATTGTGAGCTCAGTCCTGTAGGAGGCCATTCAGTGATCTGGGGCAAAGAGGGCTTTTTTTCATTATAAATAAAAAGAAGGGTACTTAGTCCTCCCAAGAGGGCAGGGGACTGGACTGGATAAGCTCCCAAGGTCCCTTCCAGCTCTATGAGATGTGTAGCTCCTTATATACATATGTTTACATATACATATACATATATATATATATAAGACACCTGGCTTAGCTCTCAGGTGCACAGCCCAAATGAGGCCAGAATCCCAGATAAATCTGCCTTACTCTGTGTAAAGTTTTATACAGAGCATGCTCCCATTATCTACCCTCTTTCTTACATAAAGAGGTGTGTACAACTGCTTCCCCTTCCTCACCCAGTAACAATTATTTACACTGGGCTTATTAATACAGAAAAGTGATCTGATTAAGTATAAAAAGTAGAAAAGTAGGGTCTGAGTGACTGCAAGTTATAGCACACAGAGCAAAGTAAGTTGCTTAGCAAAATAAAACAAAACATACCAGCTAAACCTAAAACACTAAGGAATTGGATGTGACACCCTTCCTCTTATAATTAGAGATATGCCTCTTCTAGAACTGGAAGGGACCTTGAGAGGTCATCTTGCCCCATCCCCTGCCCTCTTGGCAGGACCAAGCACCATCCCAGATGTCTATTTGCCCCAATCCGTAAATGGTCTCCTCAAGGATTGAACTCTCAACCCCAGGGTTAGCAGGTCAATGCAGTAGTTCTCATCCTCCCCCACTTGCCCCTCAGGCTTGGTCTGACCTTTTCCCTTATTCAGTCTTATTTGTTTTCAGCAGTCACCCTGGACAGGAAGCAGGGGTACCCAAGCGTCTGCCAGCAGCCCCTATTGTTTGGTTTCCCACCTTTATCTAGATTTGTGGTGTCCAATCAGTTCTGAAGCAATATCCAATATAGTGGCTAGTGCTATAGTGAACTAGCCACATTATTCAGAATATATATTTATTATTCAAGCCAACTAGCCGCACTCAACCAGCCAAACAGTCAGATGTGGCTAGTGGTTAGCACACTGGACGCCACGGATCTAGAATCCTCACCAAGGTGAGAATCCTTTCACTTTGAACTTTTCAGTTCAGTTTAAACCGTTTCTTACTGTTTAGTGGAAAAGCACAAGGACCAAGAAGGGTTCAAACAACAAGTGACCTAAACACGCATCCTCATAACAAGCAGCTCTGTAGTGCCTTAAAGACTAACAAATGTATTTATTAGGTAATGACCTTTGTGGGTGTGACCAGGGTGCCCGTCTGTCCCGGACTAGGTGGGACAGTTCCGTATTTACGGAACCAAAAAAGGCATTCTGACTTATTTTTTAAATGGGACCAATTGGCTCATATTTGTCCCTCCCTGGTGACCTTTCCCTGTGCTGGCCAGACACTTGCAGGATTTTTTTTTCCCCAGCCACCGCCATTTTAAAATGTAGCTCCCCACCTGCTGCACCACTGGGACACCACTGCCTTGCGCAGGTGCCCAGTTGGGCTGGGGATGGAGCTGGGTGGGCAGGAAAGTGGGGGCTGGAGTGGGAGAGCTGAGGCCATCGCAGCGCAGGGCTGGGGCCATTGCCAGAGCCCCCTCCACTCCCAGTCGCTGTAACGGGGCTGAGATGGAGCCAGAGCCCTACTGCAGCTGGAGCCCTGCACGGAGCAGGGGCAGACCCCCTCCCCAACCCCCATCATATCATGGGGCTAGGGCTGGAGCCCTGTATGGTGCAGGGCCAGAGCCTCCCTCCCAGAGTCCCACCACTGGGCTGGGGTGAAGCTGGGGCTGGAGCCCTACCAGGGTGGCCCCTGCTGCAGACCTGGGGTCAGAGCTCTGCATGGCGTGAGGGCAGAGCCACCCCCCTCAGCTCTCACCGCATCACAGAGCCAGGGCCACATCCTTGTACTATGTGGGGCCGAGGCCCTCCCGGATGTCCTGCAGGGCTGGAGCCCCTCACCCTGGAGCCCTGTGCCGCACAGGACTAGGGCCAGAGCCCCTCTGGAGTCTGCAGCACCGAGCCCTGTGGAACCTGCTGCAGGCTTGTTTCTCTCCCCACCCCAGTGGGCCAGGGGTGGGTGTGCACGTTCTGGCTGGGAGGGGGGGTGCAGAAGCGGGCTGGTGCTGTGATTTGGGCGGGAGATAAAGTGCAGCAGAGGTGAGGGGTTCAGGAGTCGGCTGGAGGTGAGAGGTCTGGGTGGGAAGAAGGGCGCAGCCATTGCCTGATCCCAGGTGAGCATCTGTCTTGTTTTAGCTGGGACAATCCCTGCTCCCCCCCCGGGATTTAGCCTAGGGGAATATGGTCACCCTAGGTATGACCCACTGTCTTTCTCATTTACTCGTGAAGCTACAGACTAACCTCTGAGGCTTGGTCTACACGAGACACGTAAAAGAACTGTAGATACACAATTTTAGCTACAGCAATTGCATAGCTAGAACCGACTTATCTGCAATAGATTTACTTGGCCACCCTCACAGAGGGAGGTCAACAGGAGAAACTCTCCTGTCAACCTCCCTTTCTTCTCGCGACAGCAAGGGGTACAGGGGTTGACTGCTGATCCCAGACAGTTCGATTTCACGAGTCTCTACCAGATGCATAAAATTGAACTCTGGAAGATTGATCCTAACCGGGTCGATCTTTCGCATAGTCTAGACCTACCCTTAGTCTACATGTCCTTGTGAGGACTCTCAGACCCTCCTACAGGCAGATCCATGGGAAAAATAAACTCATTTACAGATCATTGTTTTTATCCCAGAGCCATCAAGATTCTGAAATGCCTTTAAATGCCTTCACTTAGCATGTCTGTGTTAGCAACACAGGTTTATAGTTCATGTTTTTAACTTCAGGTACAGGAATAACACATGCTCACACACAGAATATACACATTTATCAGAATGCAACTTTTCAAATGATACTTTGCAAAAAATATTGTGCATATAATATTTTCCTGTTATGCATATTCTTATTCACAAACATATTTCCATTAAGAATAGCCCCATGACAGGGTGGATGTATTTTGAAACCAGTCCCCACAATAAAGAAGAGAAACCAAAATGAAAATATAAACCATCTGTTCCTAGATTCAAGGTGGATCTCATGACATAAAAATGATGTCCCAACCTCCACTTCTCTGAGAGGCTCGACTCCCAGAAATGGCCTGTTACAGAAATGTTCAGAAGAGAAAGGACAGTCAGGTACAACATCACCTATCTCCCTCCCACTATCCTACATGCTAAGCTACTTGAGGTGATGAAGAACAGAAGCGGTAAAGGAATACACACACATACAGTAAAACTCCGAATTACATGGGGGTTGGGTTCCTGCAATGCCCACATAACTCAAATTTTTGCGCAAGTCAGGGTGGGGAACCAGGAACCAGGCTGCCCCTTGGTTCTCGGCTACCCACCACTTGCAGGACCCAGGAAACTGACCAACCCACCAGGGCTGGTCAGTTTCCTGTCTGCTTCTCCCTGCCTTCTTCCAGCCCTGCCGCTGTCAGCCTGACAGCAGCACTGCGGGGGGAAGGCTGGGAGAAGGGGCTTTTAGCCTGCCTAGCTGCCTGCAGCTGGGCTGACAGCCGCAGAGCAGGTTCAAGTTGTGCTTAACCTGTGTTAAAGCGAGTTAAGCACAAAGTGAAGCCGCATATTTCAGGGGTTTACTGTAAATGAGATGCTCTTCTTTTAAAAGCAAAACTCATTTGCCCACAGCCTGACTGCACTGTCACTAGTGCACTCCTGTCCAAACTCCATTCAAGTGAGTAAAGTTACACCAGTGATTAATTTGATCCACTGATTTTCATGGAGCTATTCTGCAGGAACAGACATCATAATATGTTACAAAGAGAAATAATGCAGTCATATTTGGTGACAGGGCACTGGAAGAAGTTGAGGTCTTCACATACCTGGACAACATCATTCATAAAGAGAGGGGAACCATGCTGATTTGAAAGCGAGGATCAGGAAAGCAAGAACAGCTTTTCTTCTCATGAAAAACATCTGGAATTCTAAGCAGGTCAGAACTCAGACTAAGATCAGGTTATTCAACTCCAATGTCAAATCAGTCCCACTGTATGGAGCAGAAACTTGGACAACAACAAAGAGGACTGTCAAAGAAAATCCAGACATTTATCAACAGCTACCTCCATAAAATCCTCAAAATCCACTGGCCATACACCATCAACAAACAAGACCTGGGGCAACTGCCTCACCAACCTCTGGCGGGAGAAGATATCAGGAAGAGAAGATGGCGATGGATTGGACATACACTTAGAAAACCAATCACTGACACCACAACGAAAAAGGAAAAGAGGGTACCCAAGAAACACCTGGTGTAGAGACCTGAAGGCAGACACTAAAAAGATGGATAGACCTGGTCAGAACTGGAAAAGATCACCCAGAACAGGAGACTCTGGCAAATGATGCTGCAAACTGTAGGAGTGGAAGAAGCTTTCTACTACTACTAGGAAGAATGCGCCAGAGATTATCTTGCTAGCTGGAGACTTCGGAGAACTATGTTCCATTCCTGCTCTATCACAGGCTTCCTGACTGACTTTGTGCAAGAAATGGAGTCTCTCCATGCCTCTGCACCATACGGGGAATGAGCACCGGCTCCTTCACAGGGAGTTGTGAAAAAAAAGTCACGTGCTCAGATGCTGTGGTTATAGAAGCTATATCAAAATCCTAAAATAGGAAAATCTACACAATCCACTCAGCATCTTTTATGGTTGCTATTCCTAATTTCGGAACCAATGCCTCAATTCCAGAACACTGCAAAAAACCCAGATGAATATTTCATCAGTCTGACAAGTTGCAAAAATCATTAAAATTATTTTCAACACAAAGCTACCTTTTAATGTTCAGCAAAACACCATCTGATGTTAATATCCTTCCCTGTGGGTAACTGTAAAATTGTGCATCACTTTTTATCTGAGGACTTTCATGTGTTCCTTCTGGCTGCTTTTTTCCCCAATGCCTCTTTAAATATATTGTTTACATTTGTATTGCTGTTAAGGATTGGGAGGTGCCTATTAAGTCATTTTTTTTTCAAATCTCTACGGAGGAACAACAAACAGTTATAGGAAAATGTCAATTTATCCTTGCTCTGGCAAAGAGGATTGTAATGAAATTGCCAAAGGTACAATAGATAGGGAATTATTAATGGCAAGGAAACAGTTTGCATCTGTGCTGGAAGACCATTCATTTCTTAACAAAGTTAATAGAATCACACAATTGACGCAAGCACATCTTTTCTTGCCTTTAAAATGACAGTTTAAGGAGCTCAGATGCAAATGTCCACACAAAAGATGTGGAGGGGAACTTGAATTCCTTTCCTTTGCATTTCTCACCTCTTTCACCGTGGGGAAGGTTGTGTTTTAACAGCTTCCTCTCCCTTACCGCAATAGTAGCAGGCACATGAGTCTAAGGCTGCTTCTACACTCTCACTCCCTGGTTGGAGGTGGCATTGTAATGAGGCAATTCGAAGCAGGCTAATGAGGTGCTGACATGCATATTCAGCACCTCATTAACATAATGGGAGCCATGAGAATTTCAAAGTGCAGACTTTGAATTGCAGATTGACAGTGAAGATGGGGGCAGCTTTGAAATAAGCACCCCACTTCGACATTCCCTCACTCTGAGCTAGTTCTGTGGGAGTAAGGGAATGTTTGAGTGGGTTGCTTATTTCAAAGCTGCCCCCATCTACATTGTCAATCTGCAATTCAAAGTCTGTACTTCGAAATTTGTGTGATCGCCATTATGCTAACAAGGCGCTGAATATGCACGTTAGCGCCTCATTAGCCTGCTTCAAATTGTGTCGTTACCACGCCACCTCCGATGGGCGACTGAGAGTGCAGAAGCAGCCAAAATGGGACAAAACAAGAGGTGGTGACTGATATATGAGATTAATCCAAACCACATAAATATCCTCAATAAATTAAAGAGGGGATGAGAAATATGTTACAGACATGGTTGTGGGATTTAAGGTTTGCAGTGCAAAAAGACACAATTTAATATTTAAGGTACTCACAAACCAACCTAGCATTTACTGACATGATCCATCAGGATTATTTGGTACAAACAATGCAAATACAGGAACAAGTAAACAACATTTCCTTTTCTCTTCACGCCCCCACCCCCCATAAGATAATATGCCTCAATATTAGAGTGTTCTGTTTTTTCCTCTTCTGGTATTCCTTTAATGCCTTTTGCTGCAAAACACGGACTATGAAATCCTACCAGCAATAAAATGCACTTGAGTATTCACAAGTACTCTGCTACTGCACATTAGGAATGACAACAGCAGACAAAGCCAAACACTCTAAGTATGTAACTGATATTATTGTGTGCAACCACACACCAGTGGCTCATTGTGTGGGCAAACACAGTTCATAGCATGAGCTTTTTGTTTCTCGGATGGGAGAAAGAAAGGCTTTGCCCATTCGGGTGCAAGCAGCTCTCTAGATCTGGTCAGAGATGTAAAGCCAAGTGGAAGACACAGGCAAACAACTATAGATTTGACTGGCTATTCATGAACACATTTCCCTGCAGGAACCATACACATGATTTCCCCAGCATGGGACACTAATCTCTCTTTCACAAGTGACTAAAACCTATTTCCAAAACTCAAGGGACAAAAAGAATGGTGTTGAAGCTGGGCAACAAATTATCCATAACAAATAAGCAGGCAACAACTAAGAATAACTGAGGGGTACACAAAGCCATACTCTATCAAGCATGGAAGAATAAAAACACATGTCATTGTCATCATTTTCAAAAGGGTGCCATTTGCCAACTGCTTCAATAATATGAGTAATAATCCTGTCTGCAGGGAATACTACCCAAGATTCTGCATGTCTGACACGGTGACCTGAGTGTACATTTTCAGTGTGCATGTAAAGGTGGTACCCATGAATTTTTCTTTCAGAGCAGAGGGAAGATTTAAGTCCTGGACTGGCATCATGATAGATGGATTCATAATCCTTCACAACAGGAGATATCTAATAGACATCCAAAACTAAAGACATACAGGCTTCTACACCGCTTGAGTGTCAGCTTTGTGTATCTTGTTTGTTTTCCCTTCCGGAACATCTAATGGTTGAAGAGTACACTTTAAGTGACTATCTGAAAAAAGGGGGGTTTGGGCAAGGGATGTATTGGCGGGCCACCTACAGGAAAAAGCCTTCCTTTTGGTGACTGCATGTGCTGCCTCCCTTTGATTTGCCATCATTGGTCAACCAGGCCAAATGTGCATGCGGGAAAACAATACAGGTTGAACCTCTCTAATCCCGCACCCTCAGGACCTGACCAATGCCCAATGAGAGAATTTGCCAAACCATGGGAGGTTAATGGTGTTTAACAGTATTACCAACACTTCCGTTGTTTCTGGGCTCTGAGAACATATTTGGGGGAAATTACAGCTAAATAACAGCACAGAACATGGAGAGCCAGGAATAGTGGGTGTAAACAAACTTTATGGGACCACGGGAAACTTGGCCATACCCATGATAAGTAGTTGTTTGGCTAACTAAAATCACGCTGGATTATGGATGTTGACAGACAAGAGAGGTTCAACCTGTACCAGGAAACTGGTTACTTTACCTGAATTTTAGCGCAGTTGAGCAGCTGGTGAAAAGGAGGAGCCAGCACCATGTGACCAGCCAGCTCTCAAGGAGCCAGAAGCAAGAGCTTCACAGAACCTGTGTCCTGAACCCTGAAGAGGTAGAGCTCCAGTCAGGCAGGCTGATGAGAACAGGGAAAGGGACGTAGGTTCAGCAGTGTTTTCATACCTGCCTGCTCATCCCTTCATATCAAGAGTCTTATAACTATCAGCAATGGGACAAAATAACATGGTAAAACATACTCTCTCTCTCTCTCTCTCTCTCTCTCTCTCACACACACACACAGAACACATGCGTATTCATAAAAGTACTAGGTCATATTATTTAAAGGTGTGCTACCAAAAACTGAACTCCTCACATTAGTTGCACTGAGCAGGGAAGAAGCTGACCCTGTGGAGAAGGGCATGGAATTCCTTTGCATCCCAGCGTGTGACAGCAGTAAAAAAACCACCACCAAAAATCAGTTAACAACAGTCATGAATGGACTAGGATTAATGTCTGCCATTTTTTATTACTGACACTTGAATCTAATAGTGACCTCGACATCCAAAGAAAAATCCAGAGCTCCACGGAATGCAAAGCCCATTGATTCACAAAGAGTGAGTTGCTGTCTGACAGAGACATCAGACATGGCTAGTCTTCCACAAATTTCTATTTGCTGTTCTGTCTTGAAAATAATGTTGCAGCAGTTCCAGAAGGCTTGGCCTCTCTGATTTCCTGTTTCTGATCTTCGCAGGACCAGCCAAGGAGCTCTAGTTTCAAGCACAGCTCAAAAGCAGCATGTAGCCTGTACTTAATTAACCTAAGTCAGCCAGTAATCTAGACCAGCATTTATCATCCTTTCTTGATAGTGGAAACTGGCTTTACTGACTTCCTAAGTTTGTGTCAGAGAGATGTCAGAGATCGGTGTTGGTCCACTGACCTAGACATTGAGAAAAAACACTGTAGATGTTCCCAAAATTTCAAGAATTTACTCATTCTGTTCCTTATTCTGGGATCTAAGGTTCACTTGTTGGTGCTTTAGTAGGTAGCATCCCATCATTGATACTTTGGAGGCTCCCTCTGGTGTAACAGATAGGGCACTCGGCTGGGAGGTAGGATGCATGGGTTCCATTCCTAGCACTTCCACTGAGCTGCTCAGAGACCCTGGGCAAATCACGTTGCCTCTGTGTCCCAGTGTCTTCCCCTTCATCTATTTAGATTGTTAATTCTTCAGCACAAGCGTTTCTTACCATAACATACAGTGCCTAGCACAAACAGTGCCCCAGTGTTTGCTGGGTAACAATAAGGCCTTTTACAAATATATTAGAAACAAGAGGAAGACCAAGGACAGGGTAGGGCCATTGCTCAGTGAGGAGGGAGAAACAGTAATGGGGAACTTGGAAATGGCAGAGATGCTTAATGACTTCTTTGTTTCAGTCTTCACAGAGAAGTCTGAAGGAATGCCTGACATAGTGAATGCTGGTGGAAAAGGGGTAGAGTTAGTTTTTGAAATAAAAAAAGAACAAGTTAAAAACCATTTGGAAAAATCAGATGTCTGCAAGTCACCAGGGCCTGATGAAATGCATCCTAGAATCCTCAAGGAGCTGATAGAAGAGGTAGCTGAGCCGTTAGCTCTCATTTTTGGAAAGTCATGGGAGACAGGAGAGATTCCAGAAGACTGGAAGAGGGCAAATATAGTGCCCATCTACAAAAAGGGGAAAAAGAACAACCCAGGAAATTACAGGCCAGTCAGCTTAACTTCTGTGCCAGGAAAGGTAATGGAGCAGGTAGTTAAGGAAGTCATCTGCAAGCACTTGGAAGGTAGTAAAGTGATAGGGAACAGCCAGCATGGTTTTGTATAAAACAAATCATGTCAAACCAACCTGATAGCCTTTTTTGACACGATAACGAGACTCGTAGATAAGGGAGAAGCAGTGGATGTGGTATACCTAGACTTTAGTAAAGCATTTGATACGGTCTCGCATAATATTCTTATTGACAAACTAGGCAAGTCCAACTTAAATGGGGCTGCAATAAGGTGGGTGCATAACTGGCTGGCTAATCGTACCCAGAGAGTAGTTGTTAATGGTGCTCAATCCTGCTGGAAAAGCATAACAAGTGGGGTTCCGCAGGGGTCTGTTTTGGGACCAGTTCTGTTCAATATCTTCATTAATGATTTGGATATTGGCATAGAAAGTACGCTTATTAAGTTTGCAGATGATACCAAGCTGGGAGGGGTTGCAACTACCTTGGAGGATAGGGTCATAATTCAGAACGATCTAGATAAATTGGAGAAATGGTCTGAAGTAAACAGGATGAAGTTTAATAAAGATAAATGTAAGGTGTTGCACTTAGGAAGGAATAATCTGTTTCACACATACAGAATGGGAAAAGACTGTCTAGGAAGGAGTACAGCAGAAAGGGATCTAGGGGTTCTAGTAGATCACAAGTTAAATATGAGTCAACAGCATGATGCTGTTGCAAAAAAAGCAAACATGATTCTGGGATGCATTTGCAGGTGCGTTGTGAACAAGACATGAGAAATCATTCTTCCGCTCTACTCTGCGCTGGTTAGGCCTCAGCTGGAATATTGTGTCCAGTTCTGGGCACCCCAATTCAAGTAAGATGTGGAGAAATTAGAGAAGGTCCAGAGAAGAGCAACTAGAATGATAAAGGGTCTGGAGAACATGACTTATGAAGAAAGGCTGAAAGAATTGGGCTTGTTTAGCTTGGAAAAGAGAAGATTGAGGGGGGACATGATAGCGGTTTTCAGATATCTTAAAGGGTGTCATAAGGAGGAGGGAGAAAACTTGTTCTTCTTGGCCTCTGAGGAGAGAACAAGAGGCAACGGACTTAAGCTGCAGCAAGGGAAGTTTAGGTTGCACATTAGGAAAAAGTTCCTAACTGTCAGGGTGGTCAAGTA